>NC_073227.2:179678181-180314772 GCF_029281585.2 Gorilla gorilla gorilla
TGGCATGGCCTTTTCTCAGTGTTAATCTCTGTCCTGGACGACTGTCCTCAAGGTCCGTTACCATCCGAGGAATCCTGGGACAGCCTGTAACCAGGTATTTCTCCCACCTCCTCAGTTGTAATTGGGAGACTTTGCTCTTTTCACATGCCTTTCTTGTTATGCCTGAAAGTCCCACACCCTTATTAGGGAGGGATATATTAGCCAAGGCTGGAGCTATTATCTACATGAATATGGAGAACAAGTTACCCATTTTTTGTCCCCTACTTGAAGAGGGAATCAACCCTGAAGTCTGGGCATTGGAAGGACACTTTGGAAGGGCAAAATATGCCCACACAGTCCAAATCAGGCTAAAAGACCCCACCACTTTTCCTTCTCAAAGGCAATATCCCTTAAGGCCTGAAGCTCATAAAGGTTTACAGGATATTATTAAACATTTAAAAGCTCAAGGCTTACTAAGGAAATGCAGCAGTCCCTGCAACACCCCAATTCTAGGAGTACAAAAACCAAACGGTCAGTGGAGACTAGTGCAAGATATTAGACTCATCAATGAGGCAGTAATTCCTCTATATCCAGTTGCACCCAACCCCTATACCTTGCTCTCTCAAATAACAGAGGAAGCAGAATGGTTCACTGTTCTGGATCTCAAGGATGCCTTCTTCTGTATTCCCCTGCACTCTGACTCCCAGTTTCTCTTTGCCTTCCAGGATCCCACAGACCACACATCCCAACTTACTTGGACAGTCTTGCCCAAAGGGTTTAGGGATAGCTCTCATCTATTTGGTCAGGCACTGGCCCAAGATGTAGGCCACTTCTCAAGTCCAGGCACTCTGGTCCTTCAGTATGTGGATGATTTACTTTTGGCTGTCAGTTCGGAAGCCTCATGCCAGCAGGCTACTCTAGATCTCTTAAACTTTCTAGCTAATCGAGGGTACAAGGTGTCTAGGTTGAAGGCCCAGCTTTGCCTACAGCAGCTCAAATATCTGGACCTAATCTTAGCCAGAGGGACCACGGCCCTCAGCAAGGAACAAATACAGCCTATACTGGCTTATCCTCACCCTAAGACATTAAAACAGTTGCAGGGGTTCCTTGGAATCACCGGCTTTTGCCAACTATGGATCCCCAGATACACCGAGATAGCTGGGCCCCTCTATACTATAATCAAGGAGACCCATAGGGCAAATACTCATCTAGTAGAATGGGAACCAGAGGCAGAAACAGCCTTCAAAACCTTAAAGCAGGCCATAGTACAAGCTCCAGCTTTAAGCCTTCCCACAGGACAAAACTTTTCTTTATACATCACAGAGAGAGCAGGGATAGCTCTTGGAGTCCTTACTCAGACTTGTGGGACAACCCCACAACCAGTGGCCTACCTAAGTAAGGAATTGATATAGTAGCAAAAGGCTGGCCTCACTGTTTACGGGTAGTTGCGGCAGTGGCCGTCTTTGTGTCAGAGGCTATCAAGATAATACAAGGAAAGGATCTTACTGTCTGGACTACTCATGATGTAAATGGCATACTAGGTGCCAAAGGAAGTTTATGGCTATCAGACAACTGCCTACTTAGATACCAGGCACTACTCCTTGAGGTACCTGTGCTTCAGATACGTACGTGCATGGCCCTCAACCCTGCCACTTTTCTCCCAGAGGATGGGGAACCAATTGAGCATGACTGCCAACAAATTATAGTCCAAACTTATGCTGCCCGAGATGATCTCTTAGAAGTCCCCTTAGCTAATCCTGACCTTAACCTGTATACCGATGGAAGCTTATTTGTGGATAATGGGATATGAAGGGCAGGTTATGCCATAGTTAGTGATGTAACCGTACTTGAAAGTAAGCTTTTCCCCCAGGGACCAGTGCCCAGTTAGCAGAAATAGTGGCACTTACCCGAGCCTTAGAACTGGGAAAGGGAAAAAGAATAAATGTGTATACAGATAGCGAGTATGCTTATCTAATCCTACATGCCCATGCTGCAATATGGAAAGAAAGGGAGTTCCTAACCTCTGGAGGAATCCCCATTAAATACCACAAGGAAACCATGGAGTTATTGCACGCAGTGCAAAAACCCAAAGAGGTGGCAGTCTTACACTGCCGAAGCCATCAAAAAGGGGAAGGTGAGGGGAGAACAGCAGCATAAGCAGCCGGCAGAGGCAGAGAAAGACCAGCAGAGAGAAAGAGAGATACAAAGTCAAAGAAGGAAAGAGAGAAAGAGACAGAAAGGAAAGAGAGAGAGACAAAAAGTCAAAGAAAGAAGGAGAGAGAGAGGAAGAGACAGACAAAGAAGGAGTCAAAGAGAGAGACAGAGAGGAAGAGAGAGACAAAGAAGTCAAAGAGAAAGAGAGATGGAAGTAGTAAAGAAAAAACGGTGTACCCTATTCCTTTAAAAGCCAGGGCAAATTTAAAACCTACAATTGATAATTTAAGGTCTTCTCTGTAACCCTGTAACACTCCAATACCACCTTGTTGTCAGTGTAAACAAGGGCATAGCCCGAAAGCACTGAGGCCACTGACAACCCATAGCCTTCCTATCAAAAATCCTTAACCCAGCAGGTTTCCTAACAGGAGATCTAAATCTGAAGGTCCGACCACACATAGAAGGAACTCCCTTCAGGACAGGACAATAGATGGTTCCTCCCAGGCAATTAGGAAAAAGGACACAATGGGTATTCAGTAAGTGATAAGGAAACTCTTATAGAAGCAGAGTTAGAGAAATTGCCCAATAATTGGTCTGCTTAAACGTGCGAGCTGTTTGCACTCAGCCAAACGTTAAAGTACTTGCAGAATCAGGAAGGAGCCATCTATACCAATTTTAAGTTAATATGGACTGAACAAGATCTTATTAATAGCAAAGAATAATTGAAATCCCAAACTTACAAGGTTTTCAACTAAAGTAAAGTTTGCTAAAAGTTAGTAGTGTAACATGCATTATCCTACTGCCACACACTCTCAAAGGATTTCTCAGTTTGCAGGAAGTGATGAAATCTATCCTTACTCTACAATCCCAAATAGACTCTTTAGCAGCAGTGACTCTCCAAAACTGCCAAGGCCTAGACCTCCTCACTGCTGAGAAAGGAGGACTCTGCACCTTCTTAGGAGAAGAGTGTTGTTTTTACACTAACCAGTCAGGGATAGTACGAGATGCTGCCTGGTGTTTCAGGAAAAGGCTTCTGAAATCAGACAACGCCTTTCAAACTCTTATACCAACTCCTAGAGTTGGGCAACATGGCTTCTCCCCTTTCTAGGTCCCGTGGCAGCCATGTTGTTGTTACTCGCCTTTGCACCCTGTATTTTTAACCTTCTTGTCAAATTTGTTTCCTCTAGAATCGAGGCCATCAAGCTACAGATGGTCTTACAAATGGAACCCCAAATGAGCTCAACTAACAACTTCTACCGAGGACCCCTGGACCGACCTGCTGGCCCTTCCACTGGCCTAAAGAGTTCCCCTCTGGAGGACACTACAACTGCAGGGCCACTTCTTCGCCCCTATCCAGCAGGAAGTAGCTAGAGCAGTCATCAGCCAAATTCCCAACAGCAGTCAAGGTATCCTATTTAGAGGGGGGATTGAGAGGTGACAATGTGCTAGCAGCCCTGGCTCGCTCTTGGCGCCTCCGCGGCCTCGGTGTCCACTCTGGATGCACTGGAGGAGCCCTTCAGCCTGCCACTGCACTGTGGGGGCCCCTCTCTGGGGCTGGCCAAGGCCGGAGCCGGCTCCCTCTGTTCACGGGGAGGTGTGGAGGGAGAGGCATGGGTGGGAGCTGGGGCTGTGCACAGTGCTTGCGGGCCAGCGTGGGTTCCAGGTGAGCTTGATCAAGGAACGAGCTCCCTCTGGGCTGCTGGAGTGCCTGGGCTAGGTGCCACGAAGTCCCACGGCAAGTGCCATCGAGAGGTGAAGCCGGCTAGGCTTCTGGGTCAGGTGGGGACTTGGAGAACTTTTGTCTAGCTAAAGGATTGTAAAGGCACCAGTCAGCACTCTGTGTCTAGCTAAAGGTTTGTAAACTCACCAATCAGCGCTCTATCAAAACAGACCAATCAGCTCTCTGTAAAACGGACCAATCAGCTCTCTGTAAAATGGACCGATCAGCTCTCTGTAAAATGGACTAATCAGTAGGATGTGGGTGGGGCCAGATAAGGGAATAAAAGCAGGCCACCTGAGCCAGCAGTGGCAATCTGCTAGGGTCCCCTTCCATGCTGTGGAAGCTTTGTTGTTTCGCTCTTCACAGTAAATCTTGCTGCTGGTTACTCTTTGGGTCCGCGCCCCCTTTATGAGCTGTTAACACTCACCGCGAAGGTCTGCAGCTTCACTCCTGAAGCCAGCGAGACCACGAGCCCACCAGAAGGAACGGACAATTCCAGACGTGCCGCCTTTAAGAGCTGTAACACTCACCGTGAAGGTCTGCAGCTTCACTCCTGAAGTCAGCGAGACCACAAACCCACCAGAAGGAAGAAATTCCGGACACATCTGAACATCTGAATGAACAAACTCCGGACACACCATCTTTAAGAACTGTAACGCTCACTGCGAGGGTCCGCAGCTTCATTCTTGAAGTCAGCGAGACCAAGAACCACCAATTCCAGACATACAGGGATTACAAGCGTGAGCCACCGTGCCCCATCATAAAGCTCTTAATATAGTACCTGGCACATCTTTCAAACTCAGAATTTTTGAAACGTAACACATTTTTTTTTATGTTAACAATTTCATCTTACTGACTGACTTTAGTCTCTTGAGTCTTTAAAAAATTTACATAAGCTGGGTGCAGTGACTCATGCCTATAATCCTAGCACTTTGAGAGGCCAAGGCAGAAAGATCACCTGAGGTCAGGGGTTCAAGACCAGCCTGGCCAACATGGTGAAACCCCATCTCTACTAAAAATACAAAAATCAGCCGGATGTGGTGGCGTGCACCTGTAATCCCAGCGAGGGAGGCTGAGGCAGGAGAATCGCTTGAACCGGGCAGTAGAGGTTGCAGTGAGCCAAGATCACACCACTGCACTCCAGCCTGGGCATCAGAGTAAGAATTTGTCTCAAAAAAAAAATTTACATCATTCCTTTGGGGTTTTTGTAGGCTGGTAATGGACTGTTTACTACGTTTAAAAAAAATTCTTAAGTCTTTGAGGAAATATTTACGCTTTCAGCTCTTCCCCAACCTCTCGCATAAAGCAAACAGAAATGTAAAAAGGTCACTTTGTAAACTTTTAAAGTGCCCATAGAAAGCTCACTACCTGACACCAGCAGTTGTCCTAAGCTGACCATAACGCAATAGAATTAGAAATCAGTAACATGTTTTTCCTTTTTTTATAGGGAAAGACAAATTGAGTTTTAGCATGGAGTTAAGCAAATAAATCTGTAGTGGAGGAAATACAATTTCTCCTCAAGCCTCATAAGTTCATAGTTGGGACAGATCCCTATAACAAAAGACAGATTAACAAGAGAAAAACAAGTAATTTTATTAATATATGCAGTGTACATCACACAGGAGAAAACTCAATGAAAAGGTAAACACAAGTAGTGGCTTACAACTCTGGATTATATAGCATCTTCCACAAAGAATACATTTCAGAGAAGTGTGACAAGACAAAGGAAAGCAGTTTTAGGCTTCCAGAGGCAGAAACTGTGGAAGGTAAATATATGTTAAGAAACTAATAGTTTCTTGTTTGTAGATTCCTCTGGTGCTGTCTCAGCTGATTAGAGCCATCTTCTCATCTTGGTATCAGGAAAGCATCTTTCTCAAAGAAGTTTGTATGGCTTGCTACAGGTAGGAAAGGACAGTTTAAATAGCCATTTCTGCAACTACTGTTTGTCAAGCACCTTTAGCTCGAAATAATCAGTATGCCAAATCGGCGTATTTGGGGGTGGCATGTTCAAATTTCCTTCAGATAAAAAGAACAGAAAGGTCAGAATCTGGCCCTTACATAGTAACTGCATGACAGATGTTGCACTTGAAAAATTGGTACTTGGAGGAACAGCTATAAATATGTAAAAATAATTAAAACAAGATTCCAAAATCATGCCATAAAAGAAAACAAATTTCAGTTGGACTAAACATGTAAATGTTAAAAACAAAAATTTTGTAACTTTTGGAAGGCTGAATAGGACTATTTTTATGACATTTCCTATACAAAAACCAGAAAAAGCAAATCATTATGAAAGATTGGTAAAATTACGTTTTTAAAAATTCAAGATTTCATAACCAAAATATGAAGACAAACCAGACTAAAAAAGATAATTGAAACATACATAACGGATCATTAGTATTCAAAATATGTAATATCTAAAAACTGAAAAGTAAAAAAAACAACATAGAAAAATGAGCAAAAATGCCTGTAATCCCAGTGCTTTAGGAGGAGGCAAGATGGGAGGATTGTTTGAGTCCAAGTTTACGGTTACAGTGAGCTATGATCCTGCCACCACACTCCAGCCTGAGCAATAGAGTGAGATCTTGTCTCTTAAAAACAAAAAAAAGAGTAAAAGATATGGCCTCAGAAATCACACACTGCATTTGCTCAATATCCTGGTAGTTACAAAAGTCAGCACTGTAAAATGCAGGAGAAGGCTATACTGGGGCATGAACACCAGGAGGCCAGGGATCACTGGGGCCATCTGGAAGCTGGCTACCACATATATAAAACAATATTTTGTAGCGCTTTTAAAAAATATATTTGTATTAAAAATATAAAAACACATGCTAGAATATATGCCCCCTCTAGTGGTTACCTCTGGGGACTCTGGGGACTCTGGGGAGGGAGGAATGGGACAGGATCAAAGAGGTAACAAAGCAAACTTCAAATGTATCTAACATTTGCAATTACATGCATATGTGTGTCTGAAGAAAATATAGCCAAATGTTAACATTTATTACATCTGCATGGTAGAAATACATGGATTTTCTTGAAGTCATTTACCTTTCCTATATCTTTGAAATATGTCAATAAAAAGTTTTAAGTTAATGAATCCAAACAAATGGAAATAAAATGTGCTTTTAATAATAATTTATTTTTACACATTTTAAAAATTGCAATTTTCAGGAGATGTAAGACGAATATTTTTCTAATACTGAAATAAGCATATCTTTGGTATAGAAATCACACCCTATGTGTTTATCTTTAACTAAAAAAACTAATCAAGAACTATGACCTAATATGTTAAACAAAACTATTCTTTGCCCATCCATCTGTCCCCTCTCATAGCCCCATTGTGGGGCCTTAGAATATAGTTCTGTACCTATCTCCATATCTACAAAGAATTAAGATGTTGTATCAAAAATGTCCAGAAGTTATATATGGTAGAGAATTAGTTGGCTTAATCGTTGACACACAACACAAAACACCAAAAGCAACATAAGATACAGGATGCAAAATAGAACACTGTCACTAAGATCAAATAATACAAAAAAATCACATCATTTAAATTTGATGCATTGCAAACAAAGTAACTTCTTTAGAATTATTATGTACACAACTTGCAAAACTTAAAAAGTAATAGCACAGAGCCATAAATCTGATAAGGCACTTTAAAGATAGCAGTCAAACATATACAAATATCAAATACAAACACTGTTAAACTGCAAAAGCAGTAACCACAGAAATAAATAGTGAAAAAATACGCATTCTTTCTAAACAGTCTTTCCCTTTCTGAAGTAAAGTCTTTAAAAAAAAAATCAAAGAAGTACAAAAAATATTTATCATATATTTTTAAAACCTATCATCAAAGTCAAAATCTCTGTAAAAAAAAGAATGTTTTTCTTCAGGTCAAAAAAGTTCAGATTCATACATTTTCCTAGAGAAACAATGACAGTCTTCATGCTAAATATAAGAAGAAAAAAAGCTTTCAATTATGTTTGTTAACTCTTCTATTCAACAAACATTTAGTGAATGTTTTGTGACCCTGTTTTAGGTGCTGGGGATATAGAATAAAGACACAATCATTAGCTGTAGACAACTTAGCCTAACGGAGCTGGATCCACCACTGGCAACCTTAAAGTTACCTCCCTTGGTCCTTAAGATGAAACGCAACTTCAAACTCTGCCATGCTTAGCATCTTGTTGCAAAACAAATAATGGTCTACCTAGTTTGCTACTGGTAGCACTGTGGCTCTATTAATATTAACCGTCTATTGATGAAGTTAACTTTCATAAAGGATTCTATGAAAGTTCAGAGGCATAAAGTATTTAAGGACAAACAAGTACTGGTCGGCAACAAAAATAGCATCAGTATTCTGCTTTCACAAAAACCAAGAAAACCAAGAAAAATTTCATTCTGAGTATATACAGAACTGCTGGACAGAGGTCATCCTATATGTGTGGTACATGTACAAAATATGACATAAGAAGTATGAATTATTGCAGTCATTATTAAACAACGAAGTATGCCAAATTAGTCATCAGGTTTCAAAGAATCATAGCCTTCTTTCAAGAGGTCCCGCCACGTTTTAAGGAAACGTGCATTTTCTGTACATTTGAAGGCAAGTTCTTCCACTTGAGCTGATACTGCAGATGTGGCTTCAAGAAGTTTGGTTAATGAAAAGGCTGCCTAAAAAAAAAAAGTCAAACATAATTTTATTTTTAAAATTCTCATCTCATTTTATAAGCAGTCTGAAAATAGCTTAAGGCTTTGAATCCAATGCCCATGTTATTTTCTTTAAAAGTAATCAGTTTTCAAACTACAGCACTGGCTCTTTCAGGGAGCCTAAGAAATTCTTTAATATTGAGTAGACTTTGAAGAAACAGGTCTGCTAGAAAAATGTCCATTATGTCTGAGACATGACAAATCAGTATAGTTGTTTTTTTTTTCTTTTCTTTTTTTTTTTTTTTGAGACGGAGTTTCGCTCTTGTTTCCCAGGCTGGAGTGCAATGGCGCGATCTTGGTTCACTGCAACCTCCGCCTCCGGGGTTCAAGTGATTCTCCTGCCTCAGCCTCCTTAGTAGCTGGGATTACAGTCATGCGCCACCACACACGGCTAATTTTGTATTTTTAGTAGAAACAGGGTTTCTCCATGTTGGTCACGCTGGTCTCGAACTCCTGATCTCAGGTGATCCGCCTGCCTCAGCCTCCCAAAGTGCTGGGATTACAGGCGTGAGCCACCGTGCTTGGCCCGGGATTGCTGTTTTCTATGAAAATACACTAGAGTCTCAGCTCAACAAGATGACTTGGACCCCTTGACACTAAGTGCCAGATATATCTGAGAGATTTCATCATAAATAATTCTTACTGCTATTTGGGTAACATGGGCATTGACCTGTGAACACTTTAAACAATGAAAATGTATAGATCAAAGAACAGAAACTCTGAGCTCTGACAAATAACATTAAAAAATCACACACAAATGCAGAAAACACTCAGCTCCTGGTGGAAAATTCACTTTTCAGCCAAACGTTTTCTTCACCAATGATGTAAAATAAAACAGTGTTCCTCAATAACACATTAGCACTTCATTCTACATATTTACTTGCAATCAGTTTGTTCTGCAAAAATAAAAGCTGGTTAAGCACTCTAGTCATCCTTTAAAAAAAATACTTGCGGAGCAATGAGATAATCTAGTTCATCCCCTAGTTTCCAATCTGCAGGAAAGGTCAGGCCACAGAACTCTCCCAGAAGGTTACATTCTACATACCTCATTCCACTTGACCCACTCAAGAGAACATAAAACTCCCCTTCCCTGTCTTCTCCCCTCCAGTGGTGTGTGAGTTACGGTTGGGAGGTGGGGTGCCAGTTTCTGGGGATTCGAGATTTAACAGAAACTATCCTAAGTATGCATTCTAGCAATCATACAAAGGGAGGAGTCCTGAACTAAACCGTCAAAGAAGCCAATCCACGTGACCTAAACCCTTCAAGCTGGGTCCAGCGCTAAGCAGGCCTGGGGCAGACAATGGCATTATCAGCTGTCCCTGGGCAGGTGGCCAACTAGAACAGCAGGCTCTAAGTCCCATGGAAAGAAATCACAGCCTGATCTCAAGTACCCACAGAAAGCCAGCAAACCCATGCAGTGAAAACTATTCTCCGAAACCCATGCAATGAAAACTATTCTCCGATGGGAAAGGAGGAGGCAAAGAGAGCCAGCAACAGGCAGTGCAGAGCTGCGTGGCTTCGGGTTACTGCGGATGATTGAAACCAGAAGGCGAGACAAAAAGAAACCAGTGAGGGGTGGGGCGGGTGGAAGGATAACCCCTTAAGACTCCTCACCACTAAAATCTAAAGGGGGAACCCTCAGAGAGGGGTGGCACTTTAGCTGCTGGCATCCCCCCCGCTTCCCGCCCGCACGCTCTGGGGCGCAGAAGGGCCGGTCGTCCCGGGTCGTGGGGGTTGGGGGACCGATTCCCTAGCCTCGCGAGCCCCGCCGCCGCCGGTCTTCCCAGAGGCGCAGAGGGGGGACGCGGTCCCCACACCACACTCACGTCTCCGATCTGCAGCTCCACTTCCTCCAGCTGGTCCACCGTTGGGCCGCTGCTCCTGCTCGGAACTGGCCAGCCCAAACTCACTGGGCCGCCCGGGGAAGATGCTGCAGAGGCGTCTGAAGAGGAGGGAGAAGAGGGAGGCGGCGGGGGCGGCGAAGAAACCTGCAACTCCTCAGGGTCGGCCATGGGGAAGGGTTGGGACCGCGGAATCCGACCCGAGAAGCCGAACCGACACCAACTGTCTTTTAACCACTCGCGCCCGAAGTCGAAAGGCCCCGCCTCCTAACGCCAGAAATCCCGCCCAGTCTCCTCGTGGGTCTCAGCCCCGGACCACAAAGACGTTTCATTTTTCGGGACAGCCAATCATATGAGTCAATTCACCTTAGGCAGCTCACGGCTCCTGCGCGAGCCTCCAGTCGATCTCGAAGGGCGCTCGTAGAGAAAACTACACCTCCCAGGAAGCCGTGTGCGTCGCCCCGCCTTCCACTGCCTTTCACTGCGCGTGCGTCGTGCTGTGGGATTCGCGGACCCCTCTGGCCGCACTCTGGCTGTTTCACCGCTCCCCGGCTGGGACTTGGAGTCCCTTATCTTTCCCTGGTTTGGTACATGACCCGGAAGCCTCGGCTGGCCGCCGCGTCATCCATGGCGCCGGCGCAGAGCGAGAAGGAGGTGGGAACGCCGTGAAGCAAGAGCGGTCGGCAGAGCGGGGAGGCGAACTGCAGCAGAGTTCTTGCTTTCCGGCAGGTGATGGCGCCCCCCGCGGCCTAGAGGTCCAGCGCCCGCCGCGAGCAGCGGACAGTCCTGTTGTGTCCGACCGAGAGTCCTGGTTGACTTTGAACATGCTGGTGCCGCTAGCCAAGCTGTCCTGCCTGGGTGAGAGGGAACGGGCGGTGGGGATAAGTGGAGGAGTTAGGGCAAAAGGGACAAGGCCGGTCCTGGGGGCTGTAGGCACCTCTCGCCCCTTCTCTCATCAGCTTTCTCAGGCTATCTAGGGCAAAGGTCACGCGCTGTCAGCCTGATGGGGGACCCTGGCTTCCTCCCTCTGGGGTTGCCCCAGTTGGTAGAATTAATATCTAGGCTAAAGGTCAAGGGCGGGGAAAACTTGTCAACACGCCCTCGGCATCACCACCACCTGTCAACACACACACACCTCGGTGGACTCCTGAACTGAGGCTTCCCAAATCCTGGTTCTAATCTTCAAACCTCTGTTGGAAATGGAAAAAAAAAAATCGTATTTGCCCAGTTTTTCTCCCTGGTCCTGACCTGACTTTCGTCTTCGCAGCCATTCTAGTTCAGTCTAAAGAAATTGAAGTCTGATCTGTCACATCATGGTTAACATTCATATGTTGACCAAGTCACCCAAGTGTATCTGGAGCCAATTTTTCTGCGTTGTCTAAAATTAACTCTAAGGGCTGGGCGTGGTGGCTCAAGCCTGTAATCCCAGCACTCTGGGAGGCTGAGGCGGATGGATCACCTGAGGTCAGGAGTTCAAGACCAGCCTGGCCAACATTGTGAAACTCCATCTCTACTAAAAATACAAAAATTAGCTGGGCGTTGTGGCCCACTCCTGTAATCCCAGCTACTCAGGAGGCTTAGGTAGGAGAATCACTTGAACCCGGAGGTGGAGGTTGCAGTGAGCTGAGATCACACCACTGCACTCCAGCCTAGGTGAAAGAGCCAGACTCCGTCTCAAAAAAAAAAATTAAATTAAATTAACTCTACGGGCTTTATCGTGTTATGGGTATTCTTTGAACCATCGTGACATGAAGTTGGATGGTCTTTTTAAAGTTTTACTTAAATTTTTGTTGTCGTTAATTCAAACAGAAAAGTTCCCTAAAGGATCTCATATTCTGTCATAACTGGCTTAATTTTTTTAAATCTTTAGTTTACTTAAGTTTTGGTGATAGAATCATTAAGTCTAAATATTCCAAATTCAAGGATATTCTTATGAAATTTCATGAAAGTAGAATTTTGTTAAATTTGGCTTCCATATATTAAGAAATTAGAACTTTGTTTAAATTTCATGTCACCCACGCATTTTTTGCTGCACTTGATGTATGGATAAGATGGTGTTTGGAGCGTTAAAGTAGTCAGATGCTATCTGCCTTAGAGCCTAATTTAGATGCAATCAGCCTTGGGCCCAGTGCTAACCAAATTCCACTACCATTTCTGTTTTCTTTGGATGGCAATTCATTGCCATTTTCGTAGCCTGCTGGCATGAAAGAGGTAGACACCAATGTGCCATCAGTGTGACTTTGATATGGTGATGCTGTGAGTTCAGTGGACTTTGTGACCTCTTTTCTCAACCACGGAGACTGAATATTCAAATCTCTAAAGTGAGATATCAGATGTGTTTTCAGAAAAGGGGTAAAGGTTGTGACTTTTTTTTCCAATCCTTTGGAGAAGTTCAGACTACACAGTTCCAAATATTCTCAAGAAAATCAGTAGCTATACAAGCAGTAGAAATAGTTTGTCATATGTCAGTCATCAGTTTTCAGAAGTAAATAACTTCTATGCACTAAACTACATACAATGCATTGAAAACTAAATATTTTAAATATTCGTTATAGTGTATTTGAACTCTTGAACTGAGTTCTAGGATATCTTTATGTATTTAATATACTTTTTTTTTCCCAAAATTGAGGATAGGTGAATAGTTATCTAAGGCTTAAAAAGTGTTGCCAATATAGTTTTTTTGTTTTTTGGGGTTTTTTTGACACAGTCTTGCTCTGTTGACCAGGCTGGAGGGCAGTGATGTAATCTCAGCTCACTGCAACGTCTGCCTCCCGGGTTCAAGTGATTCTCGTCCCTGAGCCTCCGTAGTACCTGGGATCACAGGCGCCCACCACCATGCCTAATTTTTGTATTTTTAGTAGAGACGGGGTTTGACCATGTTGGCCAGGCTGGTCTCAAACTCCTGGCCTCAAGTGATCCTCCTACCTCAGTCTCCCAAAGTGCTGGGATTATAGGCATGAGCCACCATGCCTGGCCCCAGTGCTATAGTTTTTAGTATGCGTAAGTTAGTTCATTTCTTTGCCACTTTAAAAAAAATGACCAAACACAGATTTTTATTGCCTTTTCACAGAAAATTACTCTGAAAAGCATTAATCTTTTATAGTACCATGTGTCAAGGACTATCTAATATTTAGTCAACAAATATGTATACCTAACATTAGGTTTTCACATACAACAAGGTTAGTGCTTTTGGAGCATGCTATCTGCTGGAGAATACAGACAACTAAAGACATTTATATTTTTACCCTTTTCTGGTCACATAAATGTTTAAATTTTTAGTCTAATGATATTGTAACTTTTTAGATTTTTATCATTCTTAGAAAATAACTTTGAAAATCCTAGATTCTAAAAAAAAAGTTACCTGTTTTCTTCATAATATTTTTGTGTGTGGCTATAAATGCTCTTTTTTATAACAGATTTAATAAACTTTAATAAGATATGTCACAAATCATACAATATATACGATTTAAAATGTACAATTCAATGGTTTTTAGTATAGTCAGAGTTGTGAAACCATCACTGCAGTCTATTTTAGAACATTTTCATCACCCCAAAAAGAAACTATTCACTCCCAAGCCCCTTCCAGCCTTAGACAACAGTTAATCTACTTTCTGTCTCTATAGACTAGCCTGTTCTGAATATTTCCTGTACATGGAAGCATATACTATGTTGTCTTTTTGTGACTGGCTTCTTTCACATAGCATATTGTTTTCAAAGTTCTATGTGGTAGCATATATCAGTATTCAATTTCTTCTTATTGCTAAATATTTCATTATTTGGATATATCACTTCTTACCATTTATTGATCAACATTTGGGTTGTTTCTACTTCTTGGCTGTTACAAATAATTCAGCTGTTGGCCAGGTGTGGTGGCTTACACCTGGAATCCCAGCATTTTGGGAGGCTGAGACGGGCAGATTGCTCGAACCCAGGATTTCGAGACCAGCTTACACAACCTAGTGAGACTGCTTGTCTACAAAAAAAATAGAAACAATTATCCGGGCATGGTGGCATGCACCTGTAGCCCTAGCTACTCAGGAGGCTGAGGTGGGAGGATCACTTAAGCCTGGAAAGTCAAGGCTTCAGTGAGCCATGATCACATCACTGCATTCCACCCTTGGTGACAGAGTGAGACCCTGTCTCAAAAAAAAAAAAAAGTCAGCTAGGAACATTCATGTGCAAGTTTTTGTGTAGAAGTATGTTTTCATTATCTTAGGGATAGACTTAGGAATGGGTCACATGAAAACTCTATGTTTAACCTTTTGAGGAACTGCCAGACTGTTTTTCAAAGAGACTGCATGATTTTTGCATTCCCCCAGGAGTGTATGAGGGTTCCAGTTTTTCCACATCCTTGCTAACTCTTGTTATTGAAACCGCCCAACAGGTTCTCCTTGCCCACTACCCAGACAGAGCCAATTTATCAAAACAGGAGAATTAGAATAGAGAAAGAGTTTAATTCACACAGAGGCGGCTGTACAGGAGACCATGGTTTTATTACTCAAATCAGTCTCCCTGAAAACTTGGAGACCGGGGATTTTAAGGATAATTTGATGAGTAGGGGGGTCAGAAAGTGGGGAGTGCCAATTGGTCAGGTCAGAGGTGAAATCACAGGGAGATGAGTTTGTCCTCTTGCACTGAGTCAGTTCCGGGGTGGGAGCCAAACGACCAGATGAGCTAGTTCATCGATCTGGGTGGTGCCAGCTGATCCATCAAGTGCAGGATCTGCAAAATATCTCAAGTAGTGATCCTAGATTTTACAATAGTGATGTTATCCCCAGGAGCAATTTGGGAAGGTTCAGAATCTTGCCACCTCCAGCTGCATGACTCTTAAACCATAATTTCTAATCTTGTAGCTAATTTGTTAGTCCTGCAAAGACAGTCTGGTCCCCAGGAAGGAAGGGGATTTGTTCTGGGAAAGGGCTGTGATTGTCTTTGTTTCAAAATTAAACTATAAACTCCCAAAGTTAGTTCAGCCTACTCCCAGGAATGAACAAGGACTACTTGGAGGTTAGAAGCAAGATGGAGTCAGTTAGGTCAGATCTCTTTCACTGTAATAATTTTCTCAGTTATAATTTTTGCAAAGGTGGTTTTATTATTGCTTGACTTCTCGACTATAGCCATGCTAGTGGATGTAAAGTAGTATCTCATGTGGCTTTGGTTTGCATTTCCCTGATGGCTAATGCTGCTGAGCATCTTTTCATGTACTTATTGGCCATTTGTATATCATCTTTGAAGAAGTGTCTATCCAGATCCTTTGCCCACTTTTTAATTGGATTATTTGTCTTTTATTACTAGATATGAGTTCTTTCTATATTCTAAATATAAATCCATTATCGGATATATGATTTGAAAATATTTTCTCCCATTCCACGGGCTATCTTTTCACTTTCTTGATGGTATCCTTTGATGCACAAAACGTTTTAATTTTGATGAAGTGCAGTTTAACTGTATTTTTTGTTGTTGCTTGTGTTTTTGGTTGTTCTCTCAAAGAAACCATTGCCTAAACCCAAGTGTTCATGAAAAAGCCAAACTCCGTAAACTATTTGAAGAGATTAATTCTGAGCCAAATGTGAGGATCATGACCCACGATACAGCCTCAGGAGGTCCTGAGAACATGTACCCAAGGTGGCTGGGTTACAGCTTGATTTTATACATTTTAGGGAGAGAAGTTACAGGCAAAGACATTAATCAATACGTGTAAGGTTTACATTGGCTTGGCCTGGAAAGGCAGGACATCTCAAAAGTTCACGAATTTGTGTTGGGCCACATTTAAAGGCATCCTGGGCAACATGTGGCCCATAGGCTGCAGGTTGGACAAGCTTGCCTTAAAAGGTATCAGACTCTTAGTTAAATCTCTCCTAGATCAGGAAAAGGCCTAGAAAGGGAAGAGAATTCTCCACAGAATGTAAATGTTCCTCACAAGAGACAGTTTTGCAGGGCCAATCCAAAAATTATGTCCAAGAAATATATTTTGGGGTACAATACATTGATTTCCTCTAGGGCCTGTTGTCATGTGATGTTATACCAGAGTCAGGTTGGAGTTGGTATCTTATTGCTACAAAGAGTCTGTTCTGTCAGTCTTAGGATTTCAATATTAATGTTAATGCTGGTCAGTTATGTCTAAACTCCAAAAAGGGAGAGGATATAATGAGGCATGTCTGACCCTCCGCTTACCATCATGGCATGAACTACTTTTTTGGGTTTCTTTGGAATCCCCTTGGCCAAGAAGAGAGTCCATTCAGTTGGTTGGGAGCCTTAGAATTTTGTTTTTGGTTTACACAAGGTCACAAAGATTTACACTCATGTCTTCAAAGAGTTTTATGGTTTTAGCAAATATAGAGTTTGATCTTTCTTAACTTTTTTATCACCATAATCTTCTTTTTAACTTTTTATCTTGAAATAGTTTTAGATTTACAGATGAGTTGCAAAAATAGTACTGAGAGTTCCCATGTGCCCTTTGCTGAGCTTCATGTCTTATGTAACCGTAGTATAATTATCAAAACTAAGAAATTAACATTGATGAAATAAAGTTAATTAAACTATAGATTTTATTCAGATCTTCTTTTTCTGTTCCAGGATCCAGTCCAGGGCACAAGGTTGCCTTTAGTTGGCAGGTCTCCATAGTCTACTTCAATTTGACAGTTCCTCTGTCTTTTCTTGTGTCCCAAGACTTTTACAGTTTTGATATGTACTGGTCGAGCATTTTGTAGAATGTCCCTCAATCTGAGTTTGTCTGATCATTTCTCATGATTAGACTGAGGTTAAAGATTTTTGGGGATAAATACCACAGAGGTAAAGAACCCTTTTCACCACATCATATCAGGGATACATGGTATCAATATGTCTTATTGCTGGTAACATTAAACTTGATCACTTGCTTAAAGTGGTATCTGCCATATTTCTCTACTGTAAAGTTAACATTTTTCACTTTTCATTCTCTACTTGTTAGAAGCTACTCAATAAGTTCATCCCACATCACTCAAAGGGAGGAGAGAATTGAAGAATTTATGGATATATCACCATCTTTTTTTTTTTTTCTTTTTCTGAGACAAGGTGCTTGTTGCCCAGGTTGGAGTACAGTGAAGTGGTCCTAGCTCACTGTAGCCTCGAATTACTGGGCTCTAGTGATCATCGTACCTCAGCATCCTGAGTAGGTGGGACTGCAGGTGCATACCACCACACCTAGCTAATTTTTTTACTTTTTATTTTTTATTTCTGTAGAGAAGAGGTCTTGCTATATTGCCTAGGCTGATCTTGAACTCCTGGCCTCATGCAGTCCTCCCGCCTTAGCTGAGATTTACAGTCATGAGCCACTGTGCCCAGCCGACCATAATCTTCTATACTTTGAACCTTCCCTAATAAAATCTTCGATCAAATATAATTCATTTTGACCTACGGAGCAGAGTATACTTTTTTCTGAATGGCTTTCTAGCTATCTCTGCACCATTTAATGAGTAACCATTTCTTCTCCCTAATTTGAAATGGTATCTTTATTATATACCATATACCTATGTGTATTGTATTTCTGAACTCTTTATTCTTTTTTTAATTATTCTATCCCTTCTCCTATAACAGACTTCTAATGAATATAGCTTCAAATATAAGTTTTTATATCTGTCAAGAGTGGTTTCATGGGAGGATTCTTTGTCTTTTTTTAATGATAGGGACGATTATCAAGATGAACAGAGGCTGAGAAGGGAGTCAAAATTGAAGCTCAGAAGGGATGGTATCAGATGGAGGAATGTCTCTAGACAACGGGAGAGATAAGCCTTCTCATCCAGCTAGAAAGATTAACCCCAGTGGAGAAGAATATAGTCTGTTTCACTATATTCATTGAGTACAATCAACGGGAGAAAAGACATCTCTTCTGCTATAAACTGAGATAATGAACAAAGTATGGGCACAAATACAGATTATATTAAAAGTTACTGCCAAGGAGTTGAGAAAATTCCCATCTAATTGCTTCTGTCTTTATGAGGTTTGATGCTAGGGTACCTGCCCTGGATAAAGGAAAGAAGAGGTGGAGTTGAAGGTTTGAGGACAACAGAGAAGGTTCAGTGAACATTTTTGCAGATAAATCTTTGCATATTTCTGTTCATTTCCGTAAAATACTTTTTGCTGACTCAAAAATGTATACATTTTTAAGGATATCAGAAGATACTATGGCCAGGTGCAATGGCTCACACCTATGATCCCAGCAATTTTAGAGGCTGAGGCAGGCAGATCACTTGAGGCCAGGAGTTCGAGACCAGCCTGGCCAACATGGCAAAACCGCATCTCTACTAAAAAAAAAAAACAAAAATCCAAAAATTAGCTGGGTGTGGTGGTGCACACCTGTAGTCCCAGATACTCTGGAGGCTGAGGCGTGAGAATCGCTTGAAACCAGGAGGCAAAGGTTGTGGTGAGCTGAGATTGCACCACTGCACTGCAGCCTGGGTGACAGAGTGAGACTCTGTCTCAAAAAAAAAAAAAGAAGAAGAAAAAGAAGAAGATACTGCCTTAAGAACCTGACCATAAAACCACGTTTGTGCTTAAAGCCATTGACCTAACACGGTGATTATACTACTCCATATTACTCTCAAAGTGTTCAGCTTTCATGACTAATCCATAGTTAAGCCTGACATGAGCTAAATTGAATAAATTTGCTTATCAGTTTTAAAATATTTAAGATTTGAAAACATTGCTTTATGAGAAAAAGCTATTCAAAGTGTTCACCTAGGAAAGATTATAGTATATTTCACTATACTCATTGAGTATAGTCATTCATTTATATTTTTTCAGTCTACTGAGGAAAACTGATTTTAAGGAAGATAATAATTTTCGTAATTTTTGTGCAGCATATCAGTGCTTTCATGCCTTAAAAATTAAGAAAAATTATCTACCTCTATGTGCTACAAGATGGTCTTCAACTTCTACTGTGCCTCGAATTACTACCCATTATACTATTTATCCCCGGGATAAGGACAAGAGATGGGAAGGTAAGTAATAATTTGTGTACAATTCCTGAGACTTTTCTGGATACTTTGTTTCATTTTGTGGGGGAGAGTATTATATTTTTCATAACTTAAAAACATCTAATAATATTTTGTGGCTTTACCAAGTCACATGCTGCATAATGACCCTTCAGTCAACAACACGACAATTATAATGGTAATCTCTTGACATTATAATGGAGCTGAAAAATTCCTATCACCTAGTGACATCTTTTAGAACATAGCTTCCAGACCATCGTAGCTCAACATATTACTCAATTATTTGTGGTGAGTCTGATGTAAACAAACATACTCTACTGCCAGTTCTTTAAAAGTCTACCATATACAATTATGTACAGTACATGATACTTGATAATAAACGACTGTTACTGGTTTATGTATTTACTGTATTATACTTTTATCATTATTTTAGAGTGTACTCTTAATTTTTTAAAAAAGTTAACTGTAAAACAGACACAGGCAGGTCCTTCAGGAGGTATTCTGGAAGAAGCTACCATTTGCATAGGAGATGACAGCTCCATGCGTGTTATTGTCTTTGATGACCTTCCAGTGGGAGAAGATGTGGAGGTGAAAGATATTGATGATCCTGACCCTGTGTAGGCCTAACTAATGTGTGTGTTTGTGTCTTAATTTTTAATAAAAGAGTTTAAAAGATAAAAGGAAAAAAAATTTTAAAAAGAAAGAAACTTATAGAAAAATGATATAAAAACCATTTTTTGTACAGCTGTATAATGTGTTTGTGTTTTAGCTAAGTGTTATTACAAGAGAGTCAAAAAGTTTAAAACATTTAAAAGCTTATAAAATAAAAACATTACTGTAAGCTAAGTTTAATTTACTGACGAAAAAATTTTTTTATAAATTGCGTGTAACCTAAGCATACAGTGTTTATGAAGTCTATAGTAGTGTAATGTCCTTGTCCTTCACATTCTCACTGCTCACTCAGTCACTCACCAAGAACAGCTTCCAGTCCTGTAAGTTCTATTCATGGTAAGTACCCTGTACAGATATACCATTTTAAAATATTTTATACTGTATTTTTGCTGTACTTTTTCTGTGTTTAGATGTGTTTAGTTACATACATACTATTATGTTATAGTTGCCTACAGTATTCAGTATAGTCAGTCACATGCTATATAGCTTTGTAGCCTAGGAGCAATAGCCTATACCCTGTTGCCTAGGTGTATCATAGGCTGTACAATTAGTTTGTGTAAGTATACTCTATGATGTTTGCAAAAGGGCAAAATTGCCTAACGATGCATTTCTCAGAAAGCATTTCTGTCATTAAGTGACTTGTGACTGTATTTTACACAAGTAAATATTTGCTAAATGTATAATAATAAATCTGAAAGCCAAGAATTAGTTTATGGAAACTGAAATAAAGTATGTACTGGAACAGAACCTAAGAATATAATCATACTAATACAGTAATATGCTTAATATAATTATTGTGCAAAACGCAGGGAGAATTTCCATAAATAATACTCTAAAGCACAGCGGATATTTTTTAACTGTCATGTGATTTATCATGTGATTATTGGGTCATATTAATCCCAGAATTTTTATTTCTCCCAGGAGTGAACATGGAAAGGTTTGCAGAAGAAGCAGATGTTGTAATAGTTGGTGCAGGCCCTGCAGGGCTCTCTGCAGCTGTTCGTCTAAAACAGTTGGCTGCGGCACATGAAAAGGACATCCGTGTGTGTCTAGTGGAGAAAGCTGCCCAGATAGGAGCTCATACTCTCTCAGGGGCTTGCCTTGATCCAGGTGCTTTTAAAGAACTCTTCCCAGACTGGAAAGAGAAGGGGGTATGAAAAATTGTTTTTTATACAAAGTCTAATCTTTTGTAATTGTATTTCAGTAATTGTTCCCAAATTACTGGAATATAGGAAACCCTTTTCATGTAACTCTACCTTTTTTTTTTTTCTTTTTTTGAGATGGAGTTTCACTCTTGTTGCCCAGGCTGGAGTGCAGTGGCGTGATCTCGGCTCACTGCAACCTCCACCTCCCAGGTTCCAGTGATTCTCCTGCCTCAGTCTCCCTAGTAGCTGGGATTACAAGCACCTGCCAACACTCCCAGCTAATTTTTTGTATTTTTAGTAGAGACAGGGTTTCACTGTATTGGCCAGGTTGGTCTCGAACTCCTGACCTCAGGCAATCCACCCACCTTGGCCTCCCAAAGCACTGGGATTACAGGCATGAGCCACCACACCCAGCCCATGTAACTCTAAGGGAATAATTATATACTTTTTAAATTAAAAAAAAAATTTATATCAGAATTGTAATTTATGATATTAAATATTTTTGTGTAATGCTTTCTACATGTATTTATGTAATGGGTATATGAGAAGATAACTTGAGAAGACCTTTGAATATTTCTTGGGAGGCATTTTGTATTTTGAGGGTATTTTTAAACTTGTTCTTTAAGTCTTTGTATGATTGTTCTTAATAAAGTAATAATTTCTGGGACAATGCAATATCTAAAGCCAAAGATATTTCTGAAGAAACATATTAATATGGCTTCCCATAACCTAAGCAGAAAAACCACAGGTGTGATATACAGAGGACCAAGTCCGAGTTTTATTGTCTTAAATAAAATTTGTATGAATTTGGTTAAAATCTTAGATTGTCAATTTTTTCTTCTCTAAGATGGGTTATATTATACCTGTCCTACTTCCTAGATTAAATTATTCAGTGGTTGTGAATATACTTGCAAAGATCAAAAATTATATAAATATCTGTATTTTTTCCATATGGAATAAATTGAATTCCAAAAATTTCGTCTGTGCCCTCCTTTCTGAAATATCAAGCTCCCTTAAACTAGAAATACTTTAATTGGGCCCAGTTGAATTTATCCTTTTGATATTATATCAGAAATGGATATTATTGAATTAACACTGACATAATATCAACTCTAATAGAAAATGTTTTTCATGTTGAAGCCCTTTATTGCTTTGGCACCTTTTTTTTGAGACAGGGTCTCACTCTGTCACCCAGGCTGGAGTACAGTGGCACAATCATGGCTCTCTGCAGCCTCAACCTCCGGGGCTCAAGTAATCCTCCCACCTCAGCCCCCTTAGTAGCTGGGATTACAGGCGTGCACCACCACACCCAGCTAATTTTTGTATTTTTTTAGTAGAGACAGGATTTTTGCCATGTGGGCTCAGATTCACTAGCTTCGGCCTCCCAAATTGCTGGGACTACAGGCCTGTGAGCCACCACACAGACTTTGGTGCCTTTTAATATGTATAGCCAGCAGGTACAGTGTAACAACATGTTAATTGTCTTTATCCAAAAGGAAAATAAAACTTCTCTTACCTTTCACCAACCAGGAAGTTTCAACTTAAGAGCCAAGCACCTTGGCTAACCTCTCCACAGAGACAAAAAGACATGAGGGTCACGTTTCAAAGGTGTTTCCAAGACTACCAAGAAATACCTTCCTGGGATGCAAAACTGGCAAGAGGTTTATTTAGATTTTTAAAAGATTCCCAGCTGGCCGGGCGTGTAATCCCAACACTTTGGGAGGCCAAGGGGGATGGATGACTTGAGGTCAGGAGTTCGAGACCAGCCTGGCCAACATGGTGAAACCCCCTCTCTACTAAAAATACCTGGCCAACATGGTGAAACCCCCTCTCTACTAAAAATACAAAAATTAGCCCGGCATGGTGGCAGGTGCCTATAAGCCCAGCCACTTGGGAGACTGAGACAGGAGAAACACTTGAACCCAGGAGGCAGAGGCTGCAGTGAGCTGAGATTGCACCACTGCACTCCAGCCTGGGTGACAGAAAGAGACACTGTCTCAAAAAAAAAAAAAAAAAAAAGATTTCTGTACATCTCAGACAGAGAAAGGATTCACAGTGACAAGTTTTATAAAGGAAATGCCAAAAGAAAATTGGGGAGTTCTTTTTTTGTCATCAGAGTACATTTTATAGTTTTTTTGTATTTATATTTATACTTGCAAATATAAACTAAAAACATTTCTTTTTCTTCTTTTATTTCTAGGCTCCACTTAACACTCCTGTAACAGAAGACAGATTTGGAATTTTAACAGAGAAATATAGAATTCCTGTGCCAATTCTTCCAGGTAAGGTATAGTGAATATGCATAGAACTATGGAATTCCACAGCTGGAAGGAACTACATTTCATCTGACGAAATTTCCTCCTTTTACAGACGAGAACTGAGGCCCAGATATTTGAAGGACTTACTCAAAGCTATACAGCTAGCTGGTGGGAAAGCAGGACTAGAACTCAGTTCTTTTGTCTTGCAGTCTAGAAGAATTGAGATAGCCTTGCAAGCCAAGCAGGAATTTCTAACTTAGTGCTTTAATGTTGTTTGTAATGTAATAAATTAGAACTCTAGACCAAAATTGTAGAAAATAAGTTGAAAGTGTGACCATCAATGTAGCACTTATGTAGAAATACATATTGATTCGAAATTTTAAAGTATTTATGTTTTTGTAATGTCTTATCAATAAAAAGCCAGATTTATAAATTAAGCATATATTTATAGGGCTTCCAATGAATAATCATGGCAATTACATTGTACGCTTGGGACATTTAGTGAGCTGGATGGGCGAACAAGCAGAAGCCCTTGGTGTTGAAGTATACCCTGGTTATGCAGCTGCTGAGGTTTGTATAGTTTTGTTTTGTTTTAATATTTATAGGAACTCTCTTTTTTTAATAAGTGGAGAATTTTATAAAGTTGAAGAAATAAATATTTTTTAAAAGCCATGGGATTTTAGAATTATAAGATTAGAAGGAATCTTTAAAGTATCTAATCCAAAGAGTACTTGAATTCCTCATGTTGTACCCTCATCAAGTGATTGTCCAACTTATGATTGATCACCATAAGGGATGAAAAATTATAGATTGTTGGTAATCTCTTCCTTATTTTGAACAGAACTTACCTATGGTTTTATACTATCCAGAACAAATCTATGCCCTCTTCCAAGGACAACTTTCTAATTATAATTATTCCCTGCTCTCTCTTCCTCCCTATCTTTACTCTGGAATTTTTTTTTATTTCCCAGTATAGGGGTGGTATAGGAGTTAAGGGAAAGGTTTGTCTCTGCCCTCTGAAGGTTCACCAGAAATGAACTGACAATAGACAGAGTAATAGGAGAAGAAGCATACAGATTTATTTAACATGCATAAGCACAAGAGAATGATGACCCGATAGCCCAGTGAGGTCCAAACGCTTATCTACCCTTCATCAGAAGGGAAGGGGAAATTAGGTGTTTAGCAATCTTGAAAGGAAGTGAATGATTTTTAGGGAAAATGAATGCACCCAAGACACAGAAATTAACTTGTAAATGATTCTCTTTGGAATTTGAATGAGCCTGAGAGGCAGGCATGATCTTATGAAAAAGTGTTTGTCTAGGTGTAGTTGCTTTTTTCTGTTTTCTTTTCTGCAATAGATATTAATAATAAGATTTCAGGAATGGGATGGAAGACCATTGTGTTCTCTTTGGCAGGTCCAGTCTTAAGGTAGAGAATGGAATATCAGAGAAGAGCCACATCCAGTGCTTTAGAAGAGATAGGATTGAAAGACAGGAGGAGGGGAAGGTCAGAGAGACCTTGAAGCTGCTGCTTTGGTTTAGCATGCCAGAGTGCCATATTTTAGCCTATCATTTTCTGAGCCCCAATAGCAGAAAGGTGTGATACCCTTCCTCGCCCATCATAAGGGTCACAGCTGACACTCCTATAACAAAAGACAGGGTAACAAGAAAAACATACCACATTTGTTTAATCAAAGTTCTACATGATATGAAATCCTTCAGAAATAAAGGCCCCAAAGACCCAGGGGAAACCATTTTTATGCTTAGGTACAATAAGAATGGACAGCCATGTTGAAATGTGATTAGACAGAAGGGTATGATCTAATGGTAGTAGACTGAGAGAGGAAGCCAAGCAAGGCCTGTCTGTTCACATTCTCTTTGGCCTTTTTGTGTAGCATTTCTTCCTCTGAGGTATGGCTGGAGCAGAACTCCTCTGGAGTGAGAGTTTTCAAGGGGAAAGGGAGAAGTAAGAAAATAACCTTTCTAGGTTTTATGGCCTGTATTAAGGGAGAGGATTTCTGGTTTCTATGACTCAACCTTGAGGAAGAGGAATCCTGGTTTCTGTGACTTGCTTTAGGGGAGAAAGAGGGATGGGAGAAGGTAAGAAAGACCTTGTTTCTGAGGCCTTCCAGTCTTTCTTCAGTTCCAGGTACTCAGCATAGGGGCTGAGTGCCAAGGTAAGACTTCCCCCTCACCCTCTGAAGGTTCACAGAAAAATCGGCTCACAAGAGGCAGGTTAGTAGGAGAAAAGGCATACAGGTTTATCAGCGTGCATGAAGGGAATATTACAGAGTGATGACCCTGCCACACAATGGGGTACAGTTATATGCCATTCTTGGTAGGGAAAATGGAGATGGGGAAGTATGGATGACTTTAGGGGGATAGTAGGTGATTTTTAGGGGAATTCAGTGGGCTTGAAGAACATACAGCGACCTGGGACAAAGTCTCTTGAGCCTGCAGAGGAAGCAATGGTTTCTGACAGAAGCCTGTCCAAGTTTATTGACAGACTTCAGTCATTCTTCCTGCAATATGAGTTCAGTTCATGAAAACTCAGGAAAGGGACCAGAAGTAATTGTTTGCTTCTTTGGTAGGCCCATATTTTAGGAAGATAAGGGAACTTCAGAGAACAACTTCATCCTGTGCTTTGGGAGAGACAGACGATTAAGAGACAGGGACAGTTGGCCAGGGAACATCAGAGAGACATTGAAGCTTCTTCAGTTCAGCATGTCAAAGCACCATATTTTGGGATATCAGTTTCTGAGCCTCAACATCGGCATGCCAGGGACATACTTTTTAGGGTATTATCTTCTGAGCCCCAGCCCTAGCTTAAATATTCTCAGTTCTTTCAGCCATGATGGTACATAATTTGAGTTTTGAGTTCTTTCAGTATTCTTGCTGCCCACTTCTGAATGGATCCTCTTTTTATCCCCTTTACAAAGTGGCACCCAGAATGAATAAACCACTTCATGTCTAGTGTAGAACTGTTATCTTCTCCATTCTAGAAACTGGTCTTCCATTAATTCCCTCAAAGTAATTACTTTTTTGGCAACCACATCACACTATTGATTCTTATTATGCATTACTGGGGAAATTATTAAAAATAAAATCTTGGCCGGGCGCAGTGGCTCACGCCTGTAATCCCAGCACTTTGGGAGGCCAAGGCAGGCAGGTCATGAGGTCAGGAGATCAAGACCATCCTGGCTAACATGGTGAAACCCCGTCTCTACTAAAAATACGAAAAATTAGCCAGGCATGGCGGCACATGCCTGTAATCCTAGCTACTTGGGAGGCTGAAGCAGGAGAATCGCTTGAACCCAGAAGGCAGAGGTTGCAGTGGGCCGAGATCATGCCACTGCACTCCAGCCTGGGTGACAGAGCGAGATTCCATCTCAAAAAATAAAAAATAAAATCGCCTGAGGACCCAGAAAAATTCTCTTCATAAATTATAAAAAAGAATGAAACAGGCCAGGCGCAGTGACTCATGCCTGTTATCCCAGCACTTTGGGAGGCCGAGGTGGGCGGATCATGAGGTCAAGAGATCGAGACCATCCTGGCCAACATGGTGAAACACCGTCTGTACTAAAAATACAAAAATTAGCTGGGCGTGGTGGCAGGCACCTGTAGTCCCATCTACTCAGGAGGCTGAGGCAGGAGAATCACTTGAACCCGGGAGGCAGAGGTTGCAGTGAGCCGAGATGGTGCAACTGCACTCCAGCCTGGCAACAGAGTGAGACTCTGTCTCAAAAAAAAAAAAAAAAAAGGGCACAGTGGCTCACACCTGTAATCCCAGCACTTTGGAAGGCTGAGGCGGGCGGATCACGAGGTCAGGAGATCGAGACCGTGGGGAAACCCCGTCTCTACTAAAAGTACAAAAGATTAGCTGGGCGTGGTGGTGGGCGCCTATAGTCCCAGCTACTTGGGAGGCTGAGGCAGGAGAATGTCGTGAACCCGGGAGGCAGAGCTTGCAGTAAGTCGAGATCACGCCACTGCACTCCAGCCTGGGTGACAGAGCAAGACTCCGTCTCAAAAAAACAAAAAAAAAAGAACGAAACAGTTTTATTCTTGAATTAGCCTTAAACCAAGACTATGATGCATATCACAGGCCAAGACAGAAATCTCATCCTTTTAAATAGCCAGGTAGATACAATCCATTCATTACATACATGTTAACTGTTTTTACAGATACAATCTATTCATTACATACATGTTAACTGTTTTTACTCTAAGGAAAAATAAAATATCTTGTTTTTTGTTGTTGGTTTTTTTGTTTGTTTGTTTTGTTTTTTGACAAGCAGGAAGTTACAACTTAGAGCCAAACACCTACCCAAATTCCCATTGACACAGGAAGACAGGAGGCATCCTCCTTGGTGTTCCATTTCAAAGCAATGGCTCCGAAGCCCTAAAAAAGACATTCCTGGAATGCAGTTTAAAAAGACTGCCATGTGCCCTCTCCCCTCTCCCCTCTCCTCTCTCCCCTCTCCCCTCTCCCCTCTCCCCTCTTTCCACGGTCTCCCTCTGATGCCGAGCCGAAGCTGGACGGTACTGCTGCCATCTCAGCTCACTGCAACCTCCCTGCCTGATTCTCCTGCCTCAGCCTGCCGAGTGCCTGCGATTGCAGGCGCGCACCGCCCCGCCTGACTGGTTTTCGTATATTTTTGGTGGAGACGGGGTTTCGCTGTGTTGGCTGGGCTGGTCTCCAGCTCCTAACCGCGAGTGATCTGCCAGCCTCGGCCTCCCGAGGTGCCGGGATTGCAGACAGAGTCTGGTTAACTCAGTGCTCAATGGTGCCCAGGCTGGAGTGCAGTGGCGTGATCTCGGCCCGCTACAACCACCTCCCAGCCGCCTGCCTTGGCCTCCCAAAGTGCCGAGATTGCAGCCTCTGCCCGGCTGCCGCCCCGTCTGGGAAGTGAGGAGCGTCTCCGCCTGGCCGCCCATCGTCTGGGATGTGAGGAGCCCCTCTGCCCGGCTGCCCAGTCTGGAAAGTGAGGAGCGTCTCTGCCCGGCCGCCATCCCATCTAGGAAACAAGGAGCGCCTCTTCCCAGCCGCCATCACATCTGGGAAGTGAGGAGCCTCTCTGCCCGGCCGCCCATCGTCTGAGATGTGGGGAGCACCTCTGCCCTGCCGCCCAGTCCGGGATGTGAGGAGCGTCTCTGCCCGGCTGCCCCGTCTGAGAAGTGAGGAGACCCTCTGCCTGGCAACCGCCCCGTCTGAGAAGTGAGGAGCCCCTCCGCCCAGCAGCCACCCCGTCTGGGAAGTGAGGAGCGTCTCCGCCCGGCAGCCACCTCGTCCGGGAGGGAGGTGGAGGGATCAGCCCCCCGCCCGGCCAGCCACCCCGTCCGGAAGGGAGGTGGGGGGGTCAGCCCCCCGCCCGGCCAGCCAACCCGTCCAGGAGGGAGGTGGGGGGGGTCAGTCCCCCGCCCGGCCAGCCGCCCCGTCCGGGAGGGAGGTGGGGGGGCCAGCCCCCCGCCCGGCCAGCCGCCCCGTCTGGGAGGGAGGTGGGGGGGTTAGCCCACCGCCCAGCCTGCCGCCCTGTCCGGGAGGGAGGTGGGGGTTCGGCCCCCCGCCTGGCCGGCCACCCGGTCCGAGAGGTGAGGGGCGCCTCTGCCCGGCCGCCCCTACTGGGAAGTGAGGAGCCCCTCTGCCCGGCCAGCCGCTCTGTCCGGGAGGGAGGTGGGGGGGTCAGCCCCCCGCCCGGCCAGCCACCCCGTCCGGAAGGGAGGTGGGGGGGTCAACCCCCCGCCTGGCCAGCCGCCCCGTCCGGGAGGTGAGGGGCACCTCTGCCCGGCCGCCCCTACTGGGAAGTGAGGAGCCCCCCCGCCCGGCCAGCCGCCCCGTCCTGGAGGGAGGTGGGGGGGTCAGCCCCCCGCCAAGCAAGCCGCCCCGTCCGGGAGGTGAGGGGCGCCTCTGCCCGGCCGCCCCTACTGGGAAGTGAGGAGCCCCTCAGCCCGGCCAGCCGCCCTGTCCGGGAGGGAGGTGGGGGGGTCAGCCCACCGCCCAGCCTGCCACCCTGTCCGGGAGGGAGGTGGGGGGTCAGCCCCCCGCCTGGCCAGCCGCCCCGTCCGGGAGGGAGGTGGGGGGTCAGCCCCCCGCCTGGCCAGCCGCCCCGTCTGGGAGGGAGGTGGGGGGGTCAGCCCACTGCCCAGCCTGCCGCCCTGTCCGGGAGGGAGGTGGGGGTTCGGCCCCCCGCCTGGCCAGCCGCCCCATCCGGGAGGTGAGGGGCGCCTCTGCCCGGCCGCCCCTACTGGGAAGTGAGGAGCCCCTCTGCCCGGCCAGCCGCCCCGACCAGGAGGGAGGTGGGGGGGGTCAGCCCCCTGCCCGGCCAGCCGCCCCCTCCGGGAGGTGAGGGGCACCTCTGCCCGGCCGCCCCTACTGGGAGGTGGGGAGCCCCTCTGCCCGGCCACCACCCCGGCTTGGAGGTGTACCCAACAGCTCATTGAGAACGGGTCATGATGACAATGGCGGTTTTGTGGAATGGAAAGGGGGGAAAGGTGGGGAAAAGATTGAGAAATCGGATGGTTGCCGTGTCTGTGTAGAAAGAGGTAGACATGGGAGACTTTTCATTTTGTTCTGTACTAAGAAAAAATTCTTCTGCCTTGGGATCCTGTTGATCTGTGACCCTACCCCCAACCCTGTGCTCTCTGAAACGTGTGCTGTATCCACTCAGGGTTGAATGGATTAAGGGCGGTGCAAGATGTGCTTTGTTAAACAGATGCTTGAAGGCAGCATGCTCGTTAAGAGCCATCACCACTCCCTAATCTCAAGTACCCAGGGACACAAACACTGCGGAAGGCCGCAGGGTCCTCTGCCTAGGAAAACCAGAGAACTTTGTTCACTTGCTTATCTGCTGACCTTCCCTCCACTATTGTCCTGTAACCCTCTGCGAGAAACACCCAAGAATGATCAATAAAAAAAAAAACTTTCAAAAAAAAAAAAAAAAAAAAAAAGCATTCATTCCAGCCGGGCGCAGTGGCGTGCTTCTAAGTGCATCAAACCATTAAATATCCAGACAAATCAGAAAAAAAAAAAAAAAAAAAAAAAAAGAACTATCAAGATTGACAAGGAAACAAAGGCATTTTCAGGTAAACAACAACTGAGAGAATTTACCAGAGGCATCCTTGTAATAAAGGGAACACCAAAGAACATTCTCATGCAAGAGAAAAGTGACTCTAATATTTTAGAGATGGGGGATGAAATGGCGAGCGAGAGAAAGGGAATAAATAAATGAGTAAATCCAAAAAAAAAAAAAAAAAAAAAGACTGCCATGTATCTCAGAGAGACAAATAAAGGATTTACAGTTGGAAGTTTGCTAAAGGAAATGCTGAAAGAAAAGTTATTGGCAGCAAGGAAAATTCATTTTTTTTCCATTTGTTTTTACCTTTACAGTTTGTAAGTCAAATAAAACACATGGGTCCCTGTATTATACTTGCTGCTATAAATTTCTGTTTTCCTAAACCATATACGTGCATTTGGGGTTTTTGGACCCAAGTGTGGGATTTTGCATTTCTCCTTGTTAAACATTGTTGACTGGAATCGGTGTCAAAGTCACAGGTAGGTGGTTTGTAGAATCCATGATTTTCACTTTTGGAATACATACATGAACACTTATAGTCACTTGTATCACTTTTCTTTTTCTCAGGTCCTTAACGATTACCATCAACAGATTATTGATCTCTTTGCCAGGGTTTTTTGAGGGTACGCTGAGCCAAACTTCAGTTTAGTCTGTAGCCATATTCTGCTGTTGATTTGTTCGTTTTCAGGATCTCAAATAAAACCTTTATATATATATATTTATTTTGTGGGGGGGTGGGTTCATATCCATTGCTGCTAATCTTTTCTTGTACTTCTCCATGCCCATGCTTTCTTACAATCTGCTGTGTAATTGCATTGTACATTTTGTACTTTACTATCCAGCGAGCATTTTCCTCCACAGAGAAAACAGAAGCTAAGGGTTACAGACTATTGCTATTTATCCTCATCAGAATTACACTTTTGACCTATTTTCCCCCTTTTTCTTGCTCCAAAAATAAACTTTTATCATCCTTGGTCTGTCTTCAGCTTCTCCCTGTTTTGTTTTATTTTTGTTTATTGAATGAAGTCTTCACTCATTTGAGACGTAAGCTTTCCTGACAGTTTCTCTCCACCTTCATGTTCTTCATGTGTTACAGGCCTCCATTTCAGATTCTTTACACATGATTTGACATCTGAAGGGCACTTCTTGTTTAATCTTACTGGTTTCCCTAGTAATCTCTCTAGTAGTCTCCCCCTTTTCTTTCTCATCAAGGTTGTGGCATTGTTTTCATTTCCCATTGTGCGAGCTCTGTTCGTTAATACTCTGGAAGGGAGTACCTTAATACATGTCTCTTTATTACCTGAACATTTTAAACTCTGTTATTTCTATAATCTAGAGAAGATGTTCACCTTCTAAGAAACCTAAGGCTGTTTACTGTTTTTTTCAAGATTATTATTAATTCTAAGGTATTAATAAATTTGTTTTTTATCGTTTTTAGGTCCTTTTTCATGATGATGGTAGTGTAAAAGGAATTGCCACTAACGATGTAGGGATACAAAAGGATGGTGCACCAAAGGTAAACCTTTTTAATAGTTACGTGCTTAATAAAGCGACAAACAACAGAAAGAACTGTGTGGGCATCAAAGTGAAACCCCATCTCTCCAAAAAAAGAAAACAAAATTAGCTGGGCTTTGTGGTATACACCTGTAGTCCTAGCTACTTTGGAGGCTGAAACAGGAGGATCACTTGAGCCCAGGAGTTCGAGGCTGCAGTGAGTCATAATCACGCCACTTCATTTCAGCTTGGGTGAGTGACAGAGCAAAACCCTGTCTTAAAAAAGAAGAAGAAAGAACCAACTTAGACTTAATAAAGGTCTTGCTACAAACTGTACATTAATTATATGGGTGTTGGGACGCCAAGGCAGATAGATCACTTGAACCCAGGAGTTTGAGAACTTCCTGAGCAACATGGTGAGACCCTGTCTCTATCAAAAATACAAAATTAGCCAGTCTTATAACCTGGTCTCAAAATAAATAAATAAATAAATAAAAATTTTTAAAATGTCAAAAAATGTGGGTGTTAGAATACAGTAATTAATATCGAATTTTGCTTTCATTAAAAAATATAGAAGCAACTTTGAGCTAACAATGGTTTAGGCAAGTAGTTATAATATGTTTAAAAAATTTTTAAAAGATAATAACATACAAATATACAAACATAAGTCAAACACATGTCAAAGATTTTATTTCATTTAGTTAAGGAGAGAATCAGTAAGATGTTACAACCAATGCAAGGAGAATTCAAACATATACACATTTATAGGCCATCAATCCACTGCATTAACCAAATACATCAAATGAAAATAGTTTCCACAGTTTTTATTTCTCCACAATTTTCATTTCTTTGGACAAGAATCATTTTGCATTACTATCAGTAGATAAATAGTGATATACTTTGACGTGTTTGTTTGTTTGTTTGTTTGTTTGTTTTGAGACGGAGTTTCATTCTGTTGCCCAGGCTGGAGTGCAGTGGTGCAATCTTGGCTCACTGCAACCTCTGCTTTCCAGGTTCAAGTAGTTCTCCCACCTCAGCCTCCCGAGTAGCTGGGATTACAGGCGTGCGCCACCATACCTGGCTACTTTTTGTATTTTTATTAGAGATGGGGTTTTGCCATGTTGGCCAGGCTGGTCTTGAACTCCTGACCTAGTAATCCACCCACCTCGGCCTCCCAAATTGCTGGGATTACAGGCATGAGCCACCGTGCCTGGCCTTTATCACAGTATTCTTAAGCACTTTGACATGATTTTAACATCTTTTGGTAGATATAAAACTGATTCTCCACCTCCCATTCAAAATATAAACCTGGATAATTTTCAGGTTTTCATATCTTGTATTTTTGAATCTGAAAGCAAAACCGTTAGAACATAGAATTCTCACTCTTTGGAAAAGATAAGGAAAAAAATAGCTTGCTGTCCTATAATATGAACAAAACACAAATTAACATCTCAATCAACTAACCTGCCTATTCAGGTTTATTTATTATCCGATTTCCCAACTAGATTATAAGCTCCCTAAGGATGGAGATCCTGGGGTTATTCTAGTGCCTGGCATAATGCCAGGTACATATTAGGTCTCAGTAAATATGTGTCAACTGATAGTTTATTCTCCTGTCTGCCACTCTTGGAATAGAATTAGGAATCTACAGTCTCTTCCAGCAGATTTTCTCCTTCTCACATTTCCTGCTTTAAAAGCAAATAGCGGCCCGTCGCAGTGGCTCACGCCTGTAATCCCAGCACTTTGGGAGGCTGAGGCAGGCAGATCACGAGGTCAGGAGATAGAGACCATCCTGGCTAACACGGTGAAACCCTGTCCCTACTAAAAAAAAAAAAATACAAAAACATTAGCCGGGCGTAGTGGCGCACGCCTGTAATCCCAGCTGTTTGGGAAGTTGAGGCAGGAGAATGGCGTGAACCCAGGAGGCGGGGCTTGCAGTGAGCCGAGATCACGCCACTGCACTCCAGCCTGGGCTACAGAGCGAGACTCCGTCTCAAAAAAAAAAAAAAAAAAAAAAAAAAGCAAATGGCAAATCCTGTTTGGGACTTCTAGGGGTTTAACTGGCCCCATCAGAATCATGTGACATCTTGGGGCTCAGCCTGTCCTGCAGTAAGGCCTAAGAAGCTGTTTTTTAACAAGCCTCCAGGGATTCCGATGCATAGCCAGGTTTGTAAAGAGCTGTTATCTCATACTGCCTCTCAGTAAAAGAATATGGTTTTTCATATATTACGGTTCTTTTCTATATTATGACTAATTATAAATTATATTTCAGTCTAAATATTTTTATATTTTATAACAAAATTGAAGCACACAAATTCTACCATTCTGATATTTCATTTTTGTGTGTTCTCATTTGTTCAAATATGGGCTTATTTCAGGTGGCAGAGGTTGCAGTGAGCCGCGATCGCACCACTGCACTCCAGCCTGGGCGACAGAGTGAGACTCCATCTAAAAAAAAAAAAAAGATTAAAAAAATATATATATATATGGTTTTTAACTTTATGCTTTGCATTTGTAAAAACGTTTACATTTTGTATGTTGTATTTATACGGATCTAATAGCATAGAAGAGTACAATGGAGTCTTAGTAATTTCAGCCCCAAAATCTAAGTTTTTAAAAATAGTACTACCACAAGATTAGAGTGGGGAAAATCAAAGATTCTGTTTAAGGTGTTGTTCCATTCTCTATTTAACCCACTGTAGCTAAGCTTTCTCCCTGCCATTTCACTGAAACAGCTCTTGTTAGAGTCACAAATACCTCCATTTTGCCAATCTGGTGGACAGGTCTCTGTTTTCCCTTACTTGACCTTCTAGTGGGTAGCACTTGACACAGTTGGATTATGTTTTCCTTCTTGAAACACTTTTTTGACTTGGCTCTCTTACAGCCTTCTCTTGGTTCCTATCTCCAATATGCATCTTATTATAAGAATTCTGGTTTGGACATTTTTAAGTTACAGAGGTTAAGTAACTTGGCTGGGGTCAGACACCTGGTAAGTAGTGGGGCTGGGATTTGAATACAGGCTGTGTGGCTCCATGGCCTGTCCCTTGAACACTAAAGGGCATGTTACCTCTAAGAAGAAACAGAAATATGTTCATTAATATTTTAGTTCATACAGATTGAATTGTTTTATAAGTGGTGCTGGGGAAACTATATCCATCTGGAAGCAAATAGAGTTGGACCCCGGTTTGCTGGTTGTTTCTTTCTGGTGATTTAAAGATCTAAAACAATACAAATCAGAAATCTAAGAGATGACAGTTAACAATTTTGGTGTAGGGTAAGCCACCCTACCGCAACAAGGTACTAAAAACCTGTAAAAAAACAGACAAACCTTTTTTAACTTAATATATAAAAGTTAAACACTTCTTTATACCAAAATATACTATAAAGTCTGTAAATGTTTGACTATCTGTAATATCAAGGTGCACTTAAACATCGACAAGAAAAAGGACAACACATTGGAAAAATGGGTAGAGTCTAAAAAATTAACAATTCATAGAACAACTCCAATGACCACTAATCATAAGTAAAGATACTTAAATATGTTTTTTTCAGAGTCCAGAGGTTAAATGTCATTTCTTCAAAGAGGACTTTCCTGATCACTCAATCTAGAATAGCTGGCTTCTATTATTCTCCCTTGTAATACCCTCTGCTCTCTTTCATAGCACTTAAACAATTGTAATTATATACTCATGTATTTATTTAATGTCTGTCTCTATGGCTAGTCCAAAGAAAAGGAACATATCTTTTTTTCAATTCATCCATGTATTCCCAATGCCTGGCACAGAACCTGGCACATTGTAGGTATTCATTCACTATTTCTTGAATCAAAAAGAAAAGATGCTCAAAATAGTAATCAGGGAAATGCAAATTAAAATAGTATTGAGGGCCAGGCACCGTGGCTCACACTTGTAATCCCAGCACTTTGGGAGGCCAAGGTGGGTGGATCATCTGAGGTCAGGGGTTCAAGACCAGCCTGGCCAACATGGTGAAACCCTGTCTCTACTAAAAATACAAAAAGTTAGCTGGGCTTGGTGGCAGGTGCCTGTAATCCCAGCTACTCAGGAGGCTGAGGCAGGAGCATAGCTTGAACCCTGGAGGCGGAGGTTGCAGTGAGCCGAGATCGTGCCATTGCACTCCAGCCTGGGCAACAAGAGCACAACTCTGTCTCAAAAAAAAAAAAAAAAAAAAAATTAAAAAATAAAAAAAAAAATAGTGAGTTATCACACTTGATACACTAGCAAAAATGTAAAAGGAACAGTTATATCTGTCACTAACTGTACTATAGGGAAAGGGTCTTATATACTACTGATGGAAATATATTCATTGCTTCAGGCTTTTTGGAAGTAATATGATAATATCAATTTTAAAAAAATAGATGTACCCTTTGATCTAAGAGGGCCACTCCTGGGAATCTATCTTATAGGAATAAAAGCACCAATATTGTACGTGTATACAGGTGTCCCTTGGTGTGCATGGTAGACTGGCTCCAGGACCCTACAAGCATACCAAAATTCATGCATAGTCAAGTCCCAAAGTTAGCCCTGCAGAACTCGCATATATGAAAAATCGGTCTTCCATATACTCGGGTTTCACATCCGGTGAATATTGTATTTTCAATCCTCATTTGGTTAAAAATAAATCCTTGTATATGTGAACCCACACAGTTCAAACCCATCTTGTTCAAGGGTCAGCTCTATATTAAATATATATTCAAGAGTGTTTATATCTTATAAAATTGTTTATGTTCATGCATAAGCTGGAAACAGTGAATGGCTATTATCCATTGGCAGAGGAGCTGGATAATCTATCCTGTCTCTCTACATGGACTACTACCTAGTCATTAAAGAGAAAGATTTGAGCTATATAGTGACTTGAAAAGATTTCCATGAGGTATTTTAAGTGAGAAGAGTAAGATCATATGATTCTATATATTATATATTTACTATGTGATTCTTTATAATATTATACATTTGCACTGTCTCTTCTACATCTGAATCATAGTTCAATTTAAATCTGACCAGAATGTGAATGTATTTTAAATTGTCAAATGTTGCCATTTAACATGTTTTTGCTTTTCAGGCAACATTTGAGAGAGGACTGGAACTACATGCTAAAGTCACAATTTTTGCAGAAGGTTGCCATGGACATCTAGCCAAGCAACTATATAAGAAGTTTGATTTGAGAGCAAATTGTGAACCTCAAACCTACGGGATTGGACTGAAGGAGGTATCCTGGTTTGTTTCTATAATTTTAATTTTGAAAGATGGAATTTAAATTTATTTGTATTATCAGGTAGTTTATAATACTGATTTAATTTTAGTTATATTTTTTCATTGTCTTGAAATGTTCATTATGACTAAAACTTATTTGCGATATTTTTCAAGGGGCTAGAAGATATTACTGATCAAATTATATTACTGGTTAAGTTAGTTTTACATGTTGGAATTGTTGTATCAAGTGTTGCTTGAAGTGAATCTTGAACTTGTGAATATTTGAATCTTTTTTATTTTCATTGTAATGCCATCTGCCCTGTTAGGATTGTTCTTGTTATCCATATACTGTTTGTAGGATGACCACATCCTACGAGGAATTATTTTTTCAAAATTATAATGTGAAGATAATTTTCTTTATGAAAGACACACTCAGCCATAGTATATTAATCTGCAACCTAAAATTTAATTAGGTTATGTATTGTACATTTTCTCAATTTATCCATTCTCTAGTCTTATTTTCCCAAATCCTAGGCTTATTAGAATGTAAATGTAAAATTTTCATTATAACCCTTTTGCTTAAATATTTTTGTGGAGCTAGCAATGGTGGCCCACACCCATAACCCCAGCATTTTGAGAGGCCAAGGCAAGATGATTGCTTGGGTCCAGGAGTTCAAGACCTGCCTGGGCAATGTAGTGAGACCTCATCTCTACTGAAAATTTAAAAATTAGCCAGGTGTGGTGGTGCACACCTGTAGTCCCAGCTACTCTGGAGGCTGAAGCAGGAGAACCACTTCACTCCAAGAGATCAAGACTGCAGTGACCTGTGATCATACCACTGCACCCTACCCTGGGTGACAGAGTGAGATCCTATCTCTAAAAAAAAAAAAAAAGAATATAGTAATTAACAACAAAAAATTTATTTTAGGTTAAATCTCAGAAAGGTTCAAAGTCTATATAAAACTAGATTCATTATATTGTGAATAAGGGTTTGTTTTGATAGATTGCATATGTCTGATTGCACATAATATTATCTGACTTAGATAATATTTCAGATAGAAACTGTTCAGAATTTAAAATTTACCAGTCTGAAAAGAGGGTGAACAATTTATTTCAATTGTGGGGGGCAGGGTAGAGGGAATAAATTGCTTTGTTGGAGAATACATGTCCATTATGAAGAGACCTTAAGTGTACAGCTACATTAATTTTTACATGGTGAACATATCCATGTGGCTGTCACCCAGATGAAGATAGAGAACACTACCAGTACCGCAGAACTTTCCCTCAGCCTTTCAGTAGGATTTCCTAATTTCCTATAATTGTATAAAAGTCTTTACCAATTTGAGAATCTATTTAATGTCTTAAAGAGTTCATAAGTTTTCTGACCTGTTTCTTTAATCTGACTCATGCTGCAGTTTGATATAATTTTCTTTGATATTCAAGGTGATCCACCTGTATTCTTTTTTATTATTTTTTTTTTTTTTTTGAGACTGAGTCATGCTCTCTCACCCAGGCTGGAGTGCAGTGGCATGATCTTGGCTCACCGCAACTTCTGCCTCCCAGGTTCAAGCAATTCTCACGCCTCAGTCTCCTGAGTAGCTGGGATTACAGGCGTCCGCCACCATGCCCAGCTAATTTTTGTAGTTTTAGTAGAGACAGGGTTTTACCATGTTGGCCAGGATGGTCTCGAACTCCTGACCTCAAGTGATCTGCCCACCTCAGCCTCCCAAAGTGCTAGGATTGCAGGCGTGAGCCACCGTGCCCAGCCTTCTTTGATATTTGAAGTAATTTTGTTGTATTCTTATATTACAGTTTTTCACTTGTAATTTTCATAAATAAGGCATTAAACCTGGCAAGTTTTATGCATTGTGGTGACATAAAAACATTTTTAAAATACTGCAGGACTTACTTTTTGTTTGTTTTTGTTTTTTTTTAGTTATGGGTTATTGATGAAAAGAACTGGAAACCTGGGAGAGTAGATCACACTGTTGGTTGGCCCTTGGACAGACATACCTATGGAGGATCTTTCCTCTATCATTTGAATGAAGGTGAACCCCTAGTAGCTCTTGGTCTTGTGGTAAGTTATATTCCCATTAGGGAAAATTCTACTGCTAGAGTTATATTACCATCAGTGTTATAAAATAAGGGTTTTGAATCTGAAGACTGTAAAATGCTTTTTATTTAAAGCTTACTTTCTAATTTTATCAATACGTAAAGTGCTTATGGCTGCTGTGTCATTAAGTCTACTAAACACACGTAGCAATAGCAATAGTAGCTGCTACACTCCAGGCACTGTGCTGGATGCTTTTCTGAGATTTCTAAGTAAGTTTCATAATAACTGTGAAATAAGTATATCTTTATTTTACAGATGAGAAAACTGAAGTCCAAATAAGTTAAACAACTTACCCATATACACCCATTAAATAACAGGCAGAAATGCCTGACCTTGTCTGACCTCAAATCCCATTTCCACTGTGGCATGCTACCACTGAAAATGAAATCAGCACTAGGTTTGAACTTAGAACTTTTTAAAAATACCAGCAGTTTCTCCTTTTTTGGCCTCCTACACATCTTTGCAGTAAATTACATGTTGAACATTACAAAGAATGGAAAAATTAGTTTCTGTACCTTGCAACTGGTGGCAGCTTTATAGTTTAGTGTCATGATTAGACCTCCATATGATACATTGTTAAATGTATGTGTTACTGGTGTTTTTTGACCCCCCAGTCAAGTGTTCATCCCATCACCTTTGGATATTTATTCCTGTGACTTAATTGTATCAAAGGAAAAAGATGCGGTTAATTTTAACACTTTGGTAATGCATTATAAAATATAACCTTCTATATTTCTTTTCCTCTTTTTTTCTGAGTGTAGTTTACATCCTTTTTATTTTTGCTGCAGTTGTACTGTAGTATAGATTATTAGTTTCTTTCAAATTGGTATTGATTAATGTATAATAAATCATTACAGCTCCTTTCATAGAAACATAATCTGAGATGCTTACCTACAGATATTGTTCTAACTTGTTTTTTTTGTTGTTGTTCATTTTTATTTTCTAATCTCATGATAGATTATGTTTTTCTAATTTGGACTTTGAGTTCCAGAGCACAAGGATTTGTTAATATGTTCTAAATTCTCATAATTTTGATGATAATAAACACATGCTATCCTTTTCTTTACCTTTTCTTTTCCAAATAGATTTTATACAATTTTTAATTTACATTTGGATTACTGCACATAGTGCTCCAAATACTTTTGAGTACAAGAAATTTAACCTACATGTTTTCTGATAAACATTGCTTACATTTTAGCTTGATTTAATTTGAAATAAAAATGTCTAATTTAATATAAGTGTAAATTTTTAAGGTTGGTCTAGACTATCAGAATCCATACCTGAGTCCATTTAGAGAGTTCCAAAGGTGGAAACACCATCCTAGCATTCGGCCAACCTTGGAAGGTGGAAAAAGGATTGCATACGGAGCCAGAGCTCTCAATGAAGGTGGCTTTCAGGTAACTCTTCCAACTTTTATTTTCCTTATTTCTGTATTATACATTCAGAATTGAACATATAATGTAACAAATTTAGATAAAGAATACAAACAATATTGGAATAAGAAAAGTATGTAGAGTTTATAAAACTGTGTCACACAGTACTTCAATTACACCATGAATTTAGTTTTAAGAATATATTAGGCTGGGCACAGTGGCTCATACATGTAATCCCAGCACTTTGGAAGGCCGAGTTGGGCAGTCTGCCTGGGCAACATGGCGAAACCCCATCTCTACAACAAATAGAAAGATTAGCCGGGCATGGTGACAAGCGCCTGTGGTCCCAGCTACTCAGGAGGCTGAGACAGGAGAATCACTTGAGCCTAGGAGGTGGAGGTTGCAGTGAGCCAAGATTGTGCCACTGCACTCCAGCCTGAGCAGCAGAATAAGACTCCATCTCAAACACAAAAGCAAAAAATAATATATTGATCTCGAGATAAATTCATGGACATTTTGTTTGTTAGTTGTTTTAACCAGAAAATAAAAACTGTAATCCTTAATATTTCTCTTTATTCCTTAACTGCCAGGAAACTCAAAGGCAAATTTAGTTTTCAGCAAACATAATTCATTCATTCCAACTACCTAGTAACATTCACGCCTTTTAGGTTACCTCTGTTAAGCTTTTACCTTAATTGTCCTATTTTTATATACATTCAAAATCTTCTCAAATATAATGTATTCAGTATGTATTAAACAATGAAATAAGACCTAGTAGCTAATTGTCATAAAAGCTGTTAATACTGTTGTAGAAATGTTATCATACAGGTAAGATGATCTAAAAATGTGCTTTAAAGCTTGTACCAAATTATTTGGAGCAAGTTCTTTAACTTTGGCCTTAAGAGATCATCTGTAAAATAAAGATGATCCCTCTGTCTCTAATATTCTAGGAACCTAGGACTATCTTAGAAATTGGATTTCTTTTAAAAAACTTATTATAAAAGTAACAGATAATAGGAAAATTTGGGGAGGAGAAATTGCCTTATCTTTAAAAGTGAGGTTCTAAATACTTTATTACTGTAATAGTATTTCATAAACTCAAAACCATAGCTACATTATAAACATAATCACTAGAATCTTCAAATAATGCTGTCCCCAAAGTCTGTCATGAGATTACTTCTCATGAGATTGTTTTTGTTTCTAGAGTAGTAATTCCTTTGGTAGAAATATGTATTGAATTACATAACTGTATTCAAGCCTATTAAACTTTTAAAAATAATGTCCATAATATAGTTACTATCAATCTAACCCTACTCTAATTTATAAAGGTTTCAGTATATTCAATAGTACACCCAGATTTTTATTGAAAACCATCTATCCTGTGTACTTAAGCATGTCAAACAAGTCAAATGATTTGCAAATTGACAGGAGATGACTCTCCCCTCCCCCCACCACACACACACACACACACACACACACACACACACACACACACACACACACACACACACACACACACTTTTCACCTGAATTTTCTGATTTCATTGGCGAGAGATTCAGAAACTTATTTCCAGTTAAGGTCTTGAAGACCTTAAGAGGCAACAAAGACTATACTTTCAGGGATCATTTCTCTAGTTCAATACTACAGACGTTTCTCTGAAGGTGTAGCAAGCACCAGAAATCACGAGGAAAGTGCAGTATTCTCTCCCAAGTGTGATGCCGCCCGTCTCTTGATGTTGCTTTGCTCAGCTGCCATTCGGCATTGATGATTGTTTTATCCTTCCTTAGGGAGAGTAAGAGGGAAAGGATGCAGTCCAAGTGGCTCCCATTTAGGTAACGAAAAAGAAGAGGCAACAATTCAAAACATTCAGTTTTGTTTATTTTGAGCTAACAAATACTGTCTTTTTTCTCCTTCTTCAGCTGACTATACCAAAAATCATCTTCCCCTAGTAGGTTTCTAATTACTTGTAGCCCTAGTTTAATGAATGTCCCGAACAAGGTGCGTAGCTGCTAGTAACCCAGCCCACCCAAGGTGGGATCCTCCTAGAACTTAAAAACATACATTTTCCTTGGGCGTAATATTTTTATTCTTAGGATTTAAGCACCTATTTTGGAAGAACTTGCACTCATAGTTTACATCCTTTTATTAAATTTCACATTCTTCTGGTTCTTGAATCAAACTTGGTGTCAACAAAGCCACAGCCTTATTTGAGAAAAGCATTGTCATCATCTAAGTCCCTAATCTTCATCTGTTTTCAGCTAGTAGCACTCCAGATAGCACCTCCTCCCCATTGTCTGCTCTGTGGTCCTGATTTAATGCTCTTTTATCTAAGTGATCCTAATCCTGAGTTTGGTCTGAGAACCACAGTCATAAATTCATTCCCCACATATACTGTGAAAGGACCTGGGCCCTGATCCTTCTCTCTTACCAGCATTCCTTCTGCCCCCTAGTTTTGCTTTTCACCACTATTCCCTCACAGAATTGTATCACTGATGAGAGCTGTGGCGACAGAGTGCTCACCATGTCTCTTTTGCAGTTGGTGTCAATAGTTTTCTTGTTAGCTCCCTCCTCTGAGTCCCTCTTAATACCATCAGCCAAATGTACCACTCACCATTTTCTCAACAAAGACCCCATGGCTTACTTTAGGAAATCCTTAGAGAAGAAAAAAATACAGAATGTGGAAAGAACAACGCTGCTTGGCTCTCTTCTTTTCAAACTATAAGAGTACATTTTCCCATGCAAACAATCTGTAGTTCAGTTGCTATATTGTGGGCTACATATAGACATTTATGGTCTAAACTGAAAAATATCCCACCCTTATTACATTGTTTTTTTAATCAGAAATGTATACCAAGGTCCAAAGAATTGTCTTTATCTATTTTATTTTGGAAATTCAGCTTGTCCTTAATCAAAATCTATTGTTTAGGGTAGTAGCTAGTTGCAGTGGTGCCATGATTAGAGCATAGGTTTCTATCCCTAGCTGTCAAAGTAAAATAAAGAGGGTGTATAGTATCCTTTGTAAGTCTTGTATTACCCCGAATGCATGTAAAAGCAAATCACAGGGTTTTTTTGTATATGCCCTTTGAAATTTTCAGGTCCACTTAATTTTGGGGGGAGAGAGGATACAATGTGATATTTCCATACATGTGTATAATGTTTAGTGATCAAATCAGGGTAATTAGTATACCCAACACCTCAAACCTTTATCATTTGTGTTGGTAATATTTAAAATCTTTCCTTCTATTTGAAAAAAATAACAAATTATTCTTTATTATAGTCACTCTACAGTGCTATAGAACAATTGAACTTATTCCTCCTATCTAGCTGTATTTCTGTATACATTAACCAATCTCCATATCCCGCCCCCATGCCCCGCATCCCTTTCTACCATTCCCATCCTCTAGTAGCCACTGTTCTACTCTCCACTTCCATAAGATCAACTTTTTAAGTTTCCATATATGAGTGAGAACATAGGGTGTTTATCTTTCTGTGCTTGACTGACTTAACATGTCTTCCAGGCTCATCCATGTTGTCACAGATGACAATATTTCATTTGTTCTTCCAGCTGAATAGTATTCCATTGTGTGTATATATACCATGTTTCCTTGATCCATTCATCTGTTGATGGACACTTAGTTTGATTCCGTATCTTGGCAATTATTGTGAATAGTGCTGCAATAAATATGAGAGTGCAGATATCTCTTCCACATACTGACTTGCTTTCTTTTGGATATATACCCAATAGTGGGATTGTTGGGTCATATGGGTAGTTCTATTTGTAGCTTTTCTAAGGAACCTCTATACTGTTTTCCATAATGGTTGTACTAATTTACATTCCCACCAACAACGTGTGAGTTTTCTTTTTCCCACATTCTCACCAGTAAATTTTTTGTCTTTTTGATAATAGCCATTCTAACTAGGGTGAAATGATATCTCATTGTGGTTTTGATTTGCAAGCAAATCGCAATTTAGATAACAGCATTCAGGTTTAGAGAATATTTTAACTATGACATGGATATGTGTAAATAAAACATTCTATTTAAAACATATTGATGCTTCAGTCCTAAATCTGTCCCATGTAGATCAGTTATGAGGATAGAAAAAGAAAAACTCTCACAGAAAAATAGTAATAGTCCTAATCCTCACTCTTAGGGCAGGAAGAAGAAAACTGCCCTTGCTCTGTTTTATTCCTTTGCTCAATTCATTTTCATGTATTTATTTTTCAACCTTTCCCTACAGCCCTAGAATACTTTAAGACTGATTTGGAGTATTCTGTTGTTCTTGTTTAATTTGAACTAACAAATGTATTCTGAATCTTTGTTTCCTCAGTCTATACCAAAACTCACCTTTCCTGGTGGTTTACTAATTGGTTGTAGTCCTGGTTTTATGAATGTTCCCAAGATCAAAGGTACTCACACAGCAATGAAAAGTGGAATTTTAGCAGCAGAATCTATTTTTAATCAATTAACTAGTGAAAATCTCCAATCAAAGACAATAGGTAAGAAATTCCTGTGTAAAGTATACAAAAGAAAATTGCTGGGTTATGTGTATTTCAATTGACATTAAAAGATTTGTATTGCATCTGTCACTTTATAGAAAGTATTAATAAGCATGCTATGCAAAGAAAACTACATGGCTTATTCTCAATAATTACAGTCAGTGATTTTTTACTGTAATGTTCTGTTTTATTCACATCAAAAAAGTAGAAAAGTACCAGTGGTAGCCAGCCACAGTGGCTCACGCCTGTAATCCCAGCACTTTGGTAGGCTGAGGCGGGTGGATCATCTGAAGTCAGGAGCTCGAGACTAGCCTGGCCCACATGGTGAAACCCCATCTCTACTAAAAATACAAAAAAATTAGCTGGGTGTGGTGGCGGGTGCCTGTAATCCCAGCTACTTGGGAGGCTGAGGCAGAAGAATCACTTGAACCTGGGAGGTGGAGGTTGCAGTGAGCTGAGATCGTGCCATTGCACTCCAGCCTGGGCAACAAGAGCAAAACTCCATCCCCCACACACAAAAAAGAAAAGAACCAGTGGTGTCCCACCTAGTTAGAAACTATTACAAATATGACAGTACTGCATTTATATTGCATACATGTAATACACACAATTAAGATACCTCCCAAATACTTAAGTATCAATAGAACAAACACCTTTACAAAAGGCGGAATTAGCTACCTATTCTTTAGCAAGCTTTGTAAGTATAGGCCTATGACTCTTCTGCTGTGGTGGAGAGAAACAGCCAGCACTTATACCTCCGTAAAGCTTTAATCTAAAAAGACCCTTTACCAACTCCAGCCACACTGGCTTCTTTACAGTTCCCGGAACATGCCAAGCACTCCCACCTCATGGTCTTTGCTCAAGGCTGGCTCCTTTGTTCTCTTTCCCTTTGTTTAAATAGCACTCACAGTGGCCCTGCCTTGACCACACCAATTAATGCACAACACACAGCACACACCCAGTTCCCCCTGCATGGTCTTTTCTAGCGCATTTTCCACCTTCTGGTACATTATATTACTTATTTATCAACTTTTGTCTTCTGCCACTTGGACGAAAACTCTGAGACTAGAGGTATTGCTTAATGTGAATCCTACACACCTGGCACACGGTAGCGACTCCATAGATATTTGATAAATGAGTCTTAATTCTTAGAATCCCCAGTTAATGTTCCTCTAGTTAGAGGTATGTAACCAGGTTATGCCTTCAGATCTTTGTAGGAATGGAGGCCTAGCATGGGGAGATGAAGTGGAAAACAGAAAGGGCAAAGGGTACTTCAGGGAGAATGGAATAGCCAAGATGGAGTACAGTGGCTGGGTAGAAGTTTTTTTCTAATTTTCTTGTCAAGTATCGTTCCTTGTTGGACCACCAGCCATACTTGAACTGTATCATGTGTATATAGTACCACACATAGATAATACTGGAGCCAGTATATCACCAAAGACTAGATTGAGGGTTAAAGCCTAAAGAAAAGGGGAGTGGAGCCAGAACAGGAAACAATGACTGGAAAAAGTAGTCATGTGGAGTCCACCAAAAGCCGTAAGGGAACCAATTTGTCCTCTTTATTAAGTGCATGCACCAAGTTTTCTCTATGAAGTGGTGGGTTTGTTTTTGTTTTTAGAGACAGGGTCTCTCTCTGTTGCCCAAGCTGGAATGCAGTGGTGCAATCCTTGGTCTCTGCAATCTCAAATTCCTTCGCTCAAGCAGTCCTCCCACTTTGGCCTCCCAAGTAGCTGGAAATTACAGGCTAGAGCCACTGTGCCCAGTTCTGTCCCTTCTTCTAAGGATACCAGTCATATTGGATTAGAGACCCACTGTACTGTAGACCTCTTCTTAACTAATTATATCTACAGCCACTAATAAGGTCACAGTCTAAGGTACTGGAGGTTAGGACTTCAAAACCTATTTTGGGGGGACATATTTCAACCCATAGCAGGTAGAAATAGTTTAAGTTGTAAATTATGAAATTTTTTCACTCTTACAGGTAGCATGAACTTTTTATCTTAAAGCTTCTTTCTCGGTTTCACTAAAATTTGAAACTAATTTTCCATGCTACCAAAGTAAGAAATCAAATGCCTTACTGCCTATTAATAACATATCTATATCTAATGGTTGTCTTTTTGGAAGATGCCAACATTTATACATGAAAGAGCCTTCACTGTGGACCATGTTTTAAAAAATTACTTAAGATTCACTCATCAGCCAGGTGCGGTGGCTCATGCCTGTGATCCCAGCACTTTGGGAGGCTGAGGCGGGCATATCACTTGAGCCCAGCAGTTCAAGACCAGCCTGGGCAACATGGCGAAACCCTCTTTCTACCAAAAACACAAAAATTAGTAGGGCGTGGTGGCGTGTGCCTCTGGTCCCACCTACTCAGGAGGCTGAGGTGGGAGGATGGCTTGAATCTAGGAGGTGGAGGTTGCAGTGAGCCGTGATCACACCACTGTACTCCAACCTGGGTGACAGAGCAAGACCTTGTCTCGAAAAAAGAAAAACTTCACTCATCAGCTATCAAAGTAGCAAAATACTTAGCGTATTTTATGCACATTTGGGCAGTTTCACACTTAACATTTCATGTTTTTAATAAAAGGACTCCATGTAACTGAATATGAGGACAATTTGAAGAACTCATGGGTATGGAAAGAGCTATATTCTGTTAGAAATATAAGACCGTCCTGCCACGGAGTACTGGGTGTATATGGAGGGATGATTTACACTGGAATCTTTTACTGGATATTGAGAGGAATGGAGCCATGGACTCTGAAACATAAAGGTAATTCAAACAAGAGTATGAGTGACATGATCATTAAAAATTCATGAATGGGATCCGTTAATTAGAGAAAGTGATTGTTTTAATGTTTTCAACTTGATTGGAGAAATTATAAATTTAGTGTCTAAGAACAGTATATTATTACTTGAGGGCTAGTCATATTTCTTTGGTGTAATAATATTTTGAAGTTTTTATACAAATAGGCTTAAGAAAAAGTACTTCAAAATCATATTTTGTTAAGCATTTCCCTCAAAATTGAAGGTTCTGACTTTGAACGGCTCAAGCCAGCCAAGGATTGCACACCTATTGAGTATCCAAAACCCGATGGACAGATCAGTTTTGACCTCTTGTCATCTGTGGCTCTGAGTGGTACTAATCATGAACATGACCAGCCGGCACACTTAACCTTAAGGGATGACAGTATACCTGTAAATAGAAATCTGTCGATATATGATGGGCCCGAGCAGCGATTCTGTCCTGCAGGTAATAATTTCCATCTATTCCTAAATATTTGCTTTAAACATTTTAGGAATGTGATTTTGTTCTTTTAAAAAATGATTTCTGTATCTCCTTCCATTCCTTAGAAATTGTAAATGACTTCATCCAGCTTCCTTTACGAAACATACTTTTAACTACTGGTTTTGTTAAGCCTAATTCAGATAACATTTCTCAAAAAAAAAAAAGAAAGCCCTTTGTCTATGCTCAGACTAAGATGAAGATTCTTGAAAATGAAATACCTCTCTTTGCATGTTCATGTGACTATTTAAAGTCATTTCTGTCATGGCAGCTCATCTGTATGTATTTGGGTGCATGTACTAGAATAGCACATTATGATTACATTCAGTCCAAGGAATGCTCTGAAACTTTAAATTCACCATGAATATTCTTTTAGTGCTGAGCTTTCAACTGAAATTACAGTAATAGGAACCAGGTCTCAAATGATATGGTAGAACAAAATAGTATTCCGATACTTGAAAACTAGTACATTCTCAAAAGAAGATACTGTGTGACTTGGTCTTTTGGCTTTTGTCATTACAGTGGGTTGAAAACTCCCTGAGGTTACTAAGGACTGGATCTAATTTGGTTTTTTAGCTGTACCGTTAGGCTCCTCTTACCCCCAGTCACCCACGGTCTGAAAATAAGAAAATTCCAGAAACAAATAATTCTTGAGTCTTAAATTGTGCACGTTAAGTTTTAAATTGTGTACCATTCTGGCTTGTCCCACCCTGGATGTGAATTATCCCTTTGTCCAGCATATTCACACCTAACATTCGTTATGTCACTTGGTAGCCATCTATCAGATTTACTGTCACATTATCATACTTGTGTCCAGTAACCCTTTAAAAATATCCCCACAACGCAAGAGTAGTGATGCTGACAATTCAGAGATGCCATAAAGTGCTTCCTTTAAGTGAAAGGAGAAAGTTCTCTATAAAGAGAAAAAAATCCTATGCTGAAGTTGCTAAGGTCTATGGTAAGACTGTATCTTCTGTGAAAGAGGAAAAAGAAATTTGTGCATTTTGCTGTTGGACCTCGAACTGTAGAAGTTATGGCCAGAGTGTGGCAAGTGCTTCCTTAAGATGGAAAAGGCATCACATTTGTGGGTGAAATACATGAACAGAAACATGTTCTGACTGACAAGGTAAGTTGAGTACTACCTGAGGTTTCAGGTGTCTACTGGGGATCTTGGAACTTGTCCCCTGTGAATGAGAGGATGACTGTGAACAAGGGAGGACTTCGAGGTTGTGTGGAACTCAAACACTCAGTGTCGAGTACCCTTGATAGTGAGACAACTCAGCTGAATACTACTGTACCTCCTTTTATTATGTACATGTAATTTACACTCACATCAATAGCAATGCACCAAGGTCTTCATAATCTCTATGGGTAAGCATTCAGAAAGCAACCTTTAAGGTTTCTGTGGCTACTCTTTCCTTAATTTTTACTTTTGAATTTAAAAATTTTTTAAAGTTAGGCACTTCAATATTATTTATTTTTACTTTTCAGGAGTTTATGAATTTGTACCTGTGGAACAAGGTGATGGATTTCGGTTACAGATAAATGCTCAGAACTGTGTACATTGTAAAACATGTGATATTAAAGATCCAAGTCAGAATATTAACTGGGTGGTACCTGAAGGTGGAGGAGGACCTGCTTACAATGGAATGTAAACGGCAGCTAGCCAGTTTCTTTCAAGTATGGCAAGCTAACGTTAAAATGTTTAGAGATTAACAGATTTCAGAATGTCTTTCTGCATATTACTGAACAGAATAGTCACAAAATGATTATCAAATAAAAATTTTATACTATATCTAAGATTGTCCCATAAAAAAATTACGGGTATTGCTTTTAAATAACCTTTGTAAGAATGCAGCATCTTCCTACCTCTTCAGTTCTTCAGAGATTCAGTACCAAGAGCAAAATTCACGACTGGACTTTATGTTTGACTTGCCAAAGTTAAGTAATCAAATATAAAAATGAATATATATTCTAGACTGAAGTTTTATTGAAACACAGCCATACCCATTGGTTACACATTGTCTATGGCTAATTTTGAATTACAACTGTACAGTTGAGTGGGTGTGACATTACATGGTCTACAAAGCCTAAAAACTTTATGATCTGGCCCTTGCAGAAAAAGTATACCCATCCCTGAACAAGTTTGTGTGTGTGTGTGTGTGTGTGCACGTGTGTGTGTGTGTGTGTATTATAAGTATGAAAACCTAGCATCATCCACCATGGATACATCAAAGAATTGAAGGAAACAATATACAAACTTAAGCTCTCATCTCTTTATTCAATAACATGTGTCTTTACAAGTTTAAAAAGACTGGACACCATTATTCTTTATGAATAATGCACATAACCATTTTAAAAAACATTTTACTTGGCCGGGCACGGTGGCTCACACCTGTAATCCCAGCACTTTGGGAAGCCAAGGCGGGGCGGATCACGAGGTCAGGAGTTCAAGACCAACGTGACGTGACCAATATGGTGAAACCCCATCTCTACTAAAAATACAAAAATTAGCTGGGCGTGGTGGCACGTGCCTGTAATCCCAGCTACTTGGGAAGCTGAGGCAGGAGAATTGCTTGAACCCGGGAGGCAGAGGATGCAGTGAGCCGAGATTGCACCACCGCACTCCAGCCTGGGTGACAGAGCAAGACTCCATCTCAAAGAAACCAACAAAACCACTTTACTTACTGTATTGTGACATGTTTATTAAGCATGAACCCCTATCAGTACTCCTAAACTGTAAACAGTAAGGAACTAAGGTGTCAAAAGAAACACATTAGGGATCATATTCATAGACAAAAACCTTTACATTTTCTTATTGCATTTATACAATCAACACACAATAAGCAAAACTGAATCCTTTCTAAGCAAACATTTTTGCATATACTGCCTTCTCTTTATCTTTCTGTGCCTTTATCTTTTGTTTGACTTTCAGCAATTCTGCCTGGATAGCTGTAAAATAAATATGCAATGTGAGTTATTTCTCAAAATATCCAAAAAATTATGGTGACTAACAAACTATTTTAATGTTAACTACCCCTTGAAAAAACTTCTCTATTATAAAGTAACTAAGCCCTAGTAACAGAAAATCTGAGCAATCACACAAACACAGAAATGAAAAGTAATTTTAGAGGACTGTCAACTGAGAGAACTCAAGTACATCAAGATTTGCCTTCTCCGTCTACATTAGAGAACAGTAATTGCTTCCCTTGTTTCATTTTAGTAATAAGAGACCAAAGACATTTTGTAATACCCAGATCTAGTGTCACTATTCATAGTTGGTTTATTTGAAAAACAAACTTATTTTTGTCATAGTTTCCTGAAACATATAACCAGTACTTCAATGCTAAGGTTATAGCCACATTCAACTTGAATGGTCCCAAATGTTAAATTTACCATGAATACTGTGTCTTACAATGCTGAGCTCTCGACTAGACTAACCAGAATAGGAACACAGTCTCAAAGGATACCATAAGACAAACAGTATTTAGACATATAAAAAACTACAGAGATGATAACTTGAAGAATAAATAACGTGAAAAACTACTATATTCTTGAATGGGAGTAGAATGTAAGCTCTTTGAGGGCAGGGACTTTGACTGTCTTGTTCATTGCTATATGATAATGCCTGGCCCAACAGCAGGCATTCTGTAGTATCTGTTGAACAAACATCTAAAATCTGGCAAAGTGAACAATGGTTCCTGAGGATAAGTATTTAAATAACAAAATTAGCTTTCACTACAAAAGCTGCCAACTTACCTTTATCTTCTGGTGCTATCTCCTGAGCTTTCTTAAGATCAGCCTTTAATTGGAAAAAAACATTTAAGTTAGGTGTATGATTTATAAAGGTTGTCTATTTTAAAAAATTAAACATTTGGAACAAAATTTACCAATGCTTGATCATATTCTTTTAATCCTTGCCATCCTTGAGCTCTGCGGTACAATGCTTTGGTATTTGATGGGTCTATTTCAAGAGCCTACAAAAAAGTATAAAGCTAGTATTTATATCAAAGTATTAAGTATTAAGCTTATATGCCAGATTTCAATTCATTGCCTATCAACTCCAAACCCATCCTTCACTGCTCTGTGAAAATGGAGCTGAAACATGCAAATAGCTCTCCTCTGCCAGTGGGCACTAAGTTTTGTCAGCAGAGGGCACTGAACGGACATGGAGGAGAAAGACATTTCTCTAGTTTCCAATATGCTCCCCACTGTGGTTTCAATCTCCCGAATGGGCCTGAACTAACACTTTTAAGATAAAATCATTTTGAAGAAAAATTTGTATACACTTTTTACTTGAATTATAAGTTTTTTAGGAACATTAATAACTTAATAACTCTTAAGTTATAAACTCTTAAGTTTTTTTTTTGTTTTTGTTTTTTTAAGACAAGGTCTCACTCTGTGGCCCAGGCTGGAGTGCAGTGGCCTGATCACAGCTCACTGCTGCCTCAACCTCCCAGGCTCAAGTGCTCCTCCCACCTCAGCCTCCGAGTAGCTGGGACTACAGGTATGTGCCACCACACCAGACTAATTTTTTTTTTTTTTTTAGAGACAGAGTTTCACCATGTTGCCCAGGCTGGTTTCAAACTCCTGGAATTAAACGATCCGCCCGCCGTGGCCTCCCTAAGTGCTGGAATTACAGGCATGAACCACCATACCCAAGCTAGGTTTTTTCCTACAACAGGTCTTTTAACCTAAGAGACTTTATGCATCAGGTCTCTCCCCTAGAACAAACATTTTAAAATTATCTTTTGTTTATGTAACATCTTTTAGTGGCCAATACTCAGATTTTATTATCTGCCTCACAGGTCAAAAAGAGATCGAGGCTGGGCAGAGAGGCTCTTAACTATAATACCAGCACTTTGTGAGGCCAAGGCGGGTGGACAGCTTGAGCCCAGGAGTTAAGAGACCAGCCTGGGCAACATGGCGAAAACCCATCTCTACAAAAAATTTAAAAATCAGCTGGGTATGCTGGCGAGGGCCTGTAGTCCCAGCTACTTAGGAGGCTGAGGTAGAAGGATCACCCGAGCCCAGGAGGTTGAGGCTGCAGTGAGCTTTGATTGCATCACTGCACTCCAGCATGGGTGACAGAGAAAAAAAAAAACCCAGAGTGAAGACCCATCTTTTCTTTTGATAAGTTTTTTCCCCTGTTGTATGATCCCTTCTAAATATATTCCTATCCCTTATTCCATCTACCCTACAAAATTAGGATCTCATTTTAGTTCTACTTGCTCTTAGCATAGCTAGTCTAGGTGCATGGCTTAATATGTAAAATTCTTAAAATGTTTCATTTGGAAAACTTTTCAAACTATACAACAGGGAAGAGAGTCATAATTGCTCTATTTGAGGAAGGTAAAACTGCCACCTTTCTAGCTTTATCAGTTAGCATACCTGGATGGCCCTCCTAAAGATAAATGACCTGTTCCAATAGAACCCATTCTCCATACACAAGTCCTGATGAACCTAAATTGAAACTGACCCCCTCCTATCCTGAATCACTTATTAAGCTTCTTGAGGGTATGGATCTTTTAATTAAAATAACTCGTCTCTGTTAGGTGCTTAAAATGTGCCAGGCACTACACTAAATGCCTTACATTGTGTTATATAACTCTCTATAACTACTTCACGGTGGCTCACACCTGTAATCCCAGCACTTTGGGAGGCCAAGGCGGGTGGATCACCTGAGATCAGGAGTTTGAGACCAGCCTGGCCAACATGGTGAAACCCTGTCTCTACTAAAAATACAAAAATTATCTGGGCATGGTGGCGCATGCCTGTAATCCCAGCTACTTGGGAGGATGAGGCAGGAGAATCACTTGAACCCGGGAGGCAGAGGTTGCAGTAAGCTGAGATTGTGCCACTGCACTCCAGCCTGGGCAACAGAGTAAGACTCCGTCTCAAAAAAAAAAAGAGGAAGAAAAAAGCCATGCCTGACTGACTCCATAACCCACATTCTTAATCATTTCTGACTTTGTCTTCTAATGCCTAACACATAATAGGTGCTCTTAAGTGAATACATGAGCTGATATATGTGCTTTGAGAAAAAAAGGCAAGGATCTTCATAGCTGTTAAGTGACACAGAGTTATAAGCAAAATCAATGTAGAGAAAGAACTGAGGGTCCAAAATATTTAGAAACAAAATGTTTTCTTAAGCCTCATTAGGTCCTATGCAATAAGATATATTAATGTATATAAAAGTTGCTACTATTCAAACTAGGTCTTAATCCAACTTATTCAAAAAGTTCAAAATCAAACAGACTTACCTCTAAACAACTGTCAATTGCTCCCTGCCAATTTGACATCTTCAGTTTACAAGCACCAATATTCAGTACACAGCTTAAAGCTATAGGTTGCAGCTTGGCTCTATCTGCTGTCTCAATAACAGCCTTTGAACTGTCCACGTATCTGCAGAATGCATTAATAAAAGCAGTATGAAAGACCACATAAACAGGAATTACTCTTCTTCTGTATGTCCAGAAGTGTTATGTCATTTGATATAAAAAGCTCTAAAAATGCTATTAATAATCTTAATGATCACACTTTTTAAAATTTTTAAGAAGGCTTAAAAAAAATTGTTTTTGTTCCCCAAAGTGTTCAAAGAGGCCAGTTTAAGAGCAATTCCCAAATCTAATTATGCACTAGTAACACTTTTCTATTTTTAAAACTCAGGTCCCCACTATGTACTTTCCAACATAATTATGTTTGGAACCAGGATTCTCATAATAGGAGAAGGGAATTCAGTAGAGGAAAGATGAAGGAGAATTCTATTGCGTTGATTTTGCATTGTCCCTGAAAAGGGCCCAAAAACTGAGCACACCTGGCCCCCAGAATTTGGTTTCTAAAGTTTTCTTTCTCTAAAAGAAATCAGAGGTCCTTGGAGAAACTGCCATATCAGATCTGAAAGTAAGGTAAGATGAGCTTAGAACATCTTGTGCAAAAAAGCAAGCAAGTGCTCGCAGACTAATAGGAACATGCCAAAGGAAAGGGGAGTTCCACTGAACAAATTTGGAACCCTTTGGGCATGAAAAAGAATGACAATAAAAGCGTACTAACAAACGGAATTGAAAACTACCCATAAGATATCCTCTAGTCCCTGCTACTTGGGAAGGTGAGGAGGGAGGATTGCTTGGGCCCAAAAGTTCCAGACCAGCCTGGGCAATATAAAGCAGGCCTTGTTTCTATAAAAGGAAAAAAAAAGAAAAGAAAAATATCCACAGGTCTATAGTGATACTTAAAAAATATGCGGGAGGCTCTTGCAAACAGAATAATGCTAGTTAATAACTGTACGATGATAAACTTAGAAGTTCAGTATAACAGATTCAGGCATGGATTTTCAATGATGCTAAGATCCACTGTGTGAAAGGTTGTTGGGGACTAGAAATTCATACAATTTCACGATACCACCTCAGACTAACAAATGCTTCTGGCTGACACTACTTTAACCATGTGTGTGAACTCAAAACAGGCCAAAGCGAAATGTGTCTTCAGGATGTGATATAGGTAATACAAAACAACACCTAAGTCTTCTTGCCAAAATATTTCACCTCAAACTAATCTTAAGGAAACAAACACATACAGATGGAAGTCTATAAAAACAACTGACTTGGACTCCACAAAAATGCAAATGAATAAAAAACCAGGGGAGGTAGGAAACATAAGAGATACTACCACTAAATATAACACATAATCTTAGTTTGGACCCTTGATTTTTCTAAGAAATTGAAACAACTGGGGAAGTTGGAATATGGATTACTTTTTTTTTTTTTTTTGGAGACAGAATCTCACTCTGTCGCCCAGGCTGGAGTGCAGTGGCATAATCTCGGCTTGCTGCAACCTCCACCTCCTGGGTTCAAGTAATTCTTGTGCCTCAGCCTCCCAAGTAGCTGGGATTACAGGCATGCGCCACCAGCCCAGCTAATTTTTATATTTTTAGTAGAGATAGGGTTTCATCATATTGGCCAGGCTGGTCTCGAACTCCCGACCTCAGGTGATCCGCCCAGCTTGGCCTCCCAAAGTGCTGGGATTATAGGCATGAGCCACTATGCCCAGCCTAAATATGGATTGATATTATCTATCAATATTACTTTGGGGTGTTTTAATGATATTGAACTTATGCAGAATGTCTTTGTTTCTTAGGAAATACGTGCTGAAATACTTAGGGTAAAGTATCACAGTATCAACAACTTCCTATCAAAATAGTTCTGTAAAAACATAAACAGCAAAAGTTAAAAACTGGTGAATGTAAGTAAAACATATGAGTAATTATGTACTACTCGTTCAACTTCTGTCTTTTGAAATTTCTCAAAACAAGCTGAGGGAAAAAAAAGGAAATGCAACTATTTCAACACACCTGGTTATTCCACAAGTAATTTGCAAAAATATAATGAGCAATTCTTAATTTTAGTTTATAATTCAATTTATAATTTCTTAAAAATAATTTGTTAGAAATAATATTACCTTAAAACTTTTGCATATTTTTTAATAGCCATCTCCCAGTTCTGGGATTTGAAAAAAGTATTTCCAATGTTTTTTAAGTCTTCTGTTATTAATAAAATTTTATCTACCTGTATAAAAAAAATACAAATATGTTGGATTTTAGTAAGTAATGTGGTTTAATGCTAGATTCTATCATATGAGAGACTGAAACAAAAGCTCAAACTTTTAGTACTAAATATTTTCACTTACTAAATTAATTAAAGTTTGACTAATCTGAAAGTACTCACATCTTTTAAATCTATATCCGCATCCTCAGGGAAATCTGGATGACTGTCGCCAGAGCCATCTTTTGGGAATATTCCCCCGTCATCTCCTTCCTTCAATTCTCCACATTCTGCAATAACGCACAACTGTAAAAATAACCCTAAATTGTAGAAGTGCACTATCGTAATAATGAGAGATAAAAGCTATACAGCTGAAGTCATGTGCAACACTGTCCAATTCACAGATTTATGTGAGAAGGCTCATTTATGTACTATAATGCTGTTTTTATACATTCCAACTAACACGACAATGTTAGTATTTACATAAGCATTTTATTGCTATTCAGGAGCTCAATAAACACAGAATAAGTTGGCAATTTTATCATTGTCTATGTAAGTGGCGTTAGGTGGGGCATGAGCTTCCAGTTTACTACTATTCTTGTCATACATTGAGTGACAGCCTACCTCCTACAAGTAACTGAGCTTCCAACTCCCACTTACAGCCCTGTCACTTAGGCTGGGTAGTATTACAGTCGTTTAGGGGTTTTTCTTTTTTCTTTTTTTTTAAATAGAGACAGCATCTCACTATGTTGCCAAAGCTGGTTTCCAACTCCTGGTCTCAAGTGATCCTCCCACCTCAGCCTCCCAAAGTGCTGGGATTACAAGCATGAGCTATCATGCCCAGCCAATATTAAGGTCATTTTGATTCACAGACATTAAGTACACAAGGGTCTTCAGAGATAATCTAGTCTAAACCCATAAGTAATTTAGAGAGGAGAAAACACGTGTGGAAAAGTTAAGTAACAAAGTCAAGGCCAAGCCTCTAGTTAATGCTACAATCCAGACAAGATTTTAGGCTTATTATCCTCATTCTACTATGTACTACTATACATACCAACTGAACAGTTTTGCAGGTATAGGAAGACCTAATGTAAACTAGCAAAGATCACCAAATGAAAGTTGAAATAATAAAAATCTCCTTTAAAACTACCCTAATTGTCTTTCCCATTGTAGAAAAGTTAAAAAAAAAAAAAAAAAAAAAAGTGGCAGATCCTGGCTCCTATACCCAAAATTATTATAACATTTTTCCAGCTAGTAATCACCTGATCCTTTTACTTATATTTCTTTAAGATAGCAACTAACAGGCTGGGTGTGGTGGCTCATGCCTGTAATCCCAGCACTTTGGGAGGCCGAGGTGGGCGGATCACAAGGTCAGGAGTTTGAGACCAGCCTGGCCAACGTGGTGAAACCCCATCTCTATTAAAAATACAGAAAAAATTAGCTGGGTGTTGTAGTGCGTGCCTGTAATCCCTGCTACTCAGGAGGCTGAGGCAGGAGAATAGCTTGAACCCCGGAGACAGAGGCTGCAGTGAGCCGAGACCGCACCACTGCACTCCAGCCTGGAACAGATCGAGACTCCGTCTCAAAAAGCTAGCAACTAAGATAATAAGTGTATTTCACTGTAACTCTTTACTTACTTTAGCAGGTTTTTCACCTTTCACTTCCACATTTTCCAATATCCTTGCCACTCCTATTCCTTTAATTACTTGGCCAAACACCACATGTTTCCCATCCAAATGAGGAGTTGGAACTGTTGTGATAAAAAACTGAGAACCGTTTGTGTTGCGGCCTGCATTTGCCATGCTCAGTAAACCCTCCTGATCATGCTGTAGAAATAAAAATTAAAAGAAAACCAAGGTTAGATGTGTTGTTTTCTGAATTGTGTGTTAGTCTGAACTGTTCTTTTACTGAACATAAAACTGGGGTGTACTATACTACCATTTAGATCAAACTACTTTTTTTTACTTTTCACTTATAAAATTTTTTAATTACTTTTTATTTTTTTATAAACTGCAACCTTTAATTCACAAAACATGGGGCACTTAATCACTTTAAACTTTAAAAAACCTTATCAAAGTAAATAGGTAACAGAAACAATAGTCAGGAGGAGGGTTATTTCTAAATTGGCCATGAGAAAATACTTACACTTCACCTTTAAAATGAAGATGCAGCATTATGAAACTCTTGTAATATATTTTGCCCTTTTTATGATTAATGCTTTTTTTTTCTGGGAAGACCTGAACAGTCTTCCAAATTCATAAATATGCCTACAGTATAAGTCTTCCTTTACAAAACATCAGTAAACTGGAACAATAATGGGATACTGAATTTACCCAAGACATTCAGTTTGGTACTTTCCTAATCTCAAAAGAATCCAAATCATACAGGATTTGGATTAGGTTTTCATCCCAGATGAATCACCTCTTCGGAGAGTGCTCAAAAGAAACTGCTGCTTACATCTTGAAATCAAAATTCTACCTTGGCATAATCCTGTCAAAGGATCTATGAAACCCAATTTCTTAACCTTTTCACTTCATCTCCTAGGCTTTCTAAATGTATTCCTTGTTGGTGCATGCACCGTAACTCTCATGTTATATAATGTTTCATGACACCCCCCACCCCACCAAAATGCCTTTTACTCCCCTCAGTCTAAATCAAATTCAGATTTTAAGGCCACCAAGTTTATAGAAAGCAAGAACCATGTGTCTTGTGTATAGGCCCCTTTTCCCTATATCAATGTGATCATCACATCACCTTTAGTTTTCATCCTTCTGGTAGCTTCCTTTGGTACAACAGTAACTAGAACTTTATTTCCTCAACGTCTCTTGCCTTTGTCTTTCCTCACCGACGTCCCTTTTTAAATTCTGCATCAATACTACAGTTCCTGCCTAACCAAATTTCAGACATGTTGCCGCCTTGCAAGACCCAGTCTGCACAGCCCAAGTAGCCATTCCTCCCCAATGACTTCCATAATAATTCAGACTGCATAAATCACATCTTTCTCCTGCAGTATACAGACAGTATTAGCAATGTTATACAAGCAAGGATATTCAATCAATTTAGCATTTATTTATATACTATTATTCTCCAGTAGTCCCATGTATCTTAATCTTGTCTCTGAGGTAGGATTATAAATTCCTTGTCATCAAGGCCTTTCATTTTTATAAACCCTTTGGTGCCAGTGATAGTGGCTCAATAAACACTGGCTGGAAGACTGACGACATTTTTTCAAATTATCCTAATACCCTTGCTCATATTCCTTATTTCCAAAAATATCACTTTACTTTTGTACTTACATGTCCATTCTTATAACTTGAATGATGCAATATACCCCAATTACATCTTGGGACAACAAAGACAAGAAGGCACAGGCACCACTAAAGTCCTTTAGGAGCTTGGACATTTAACTATATCTGCTAGTGTGCAAATCACCTGACATCCTGGATATTAGTGATGGTTTTGTTACTCTTCAAATTCAAGGATAAGAATGCACAGGTTACCATCCTTCCAACAATGAAAACATTTTTCCTGGAAACAATTTTGCCAGATGCTGGTCGCATTTAAAAACTCACTGGCTTAACTGAAGCATATAAAAACTGGATCACAATGAAATAATGCTGAATTAATCATTACTGAATGAAAACTTTTCCATATTAACCATTATTTACAAAAGTGATTCCTATTACAAGAAATGGAGAATCTAAGCACACTTGAAACATTTTTTGGTGTCTTAATCCAACAAGTATTCCAGATATGTAACAATCTTTTTATCAGCAATAACATGCATTTTCTCTACTCTACCTTGTAATGGAAATTTTCATCTTCAAATTTTTCACCATAAATACTTTCTCCACCTGTCCCATTCTGATTTGAGAAGTCTCCACCCTGAATCATAAATTTCTTAATAACTACAAAAAAGGAAAATGGCTATTAGTGACTTAGACACGGATGCCTTTAGCAATGCTTACTAATGGATATGTATGTAAGACAACTTTGTAGTGCATGACTCTAGTCATGTCACTCTCCTGTTTGTCCCTCCCCACCCGTCTCCGCAACTCCAAACGCTTCAGGCTTTTCACCATCTGAATCCAACCTATTTTCACTGCCTGATCCCTGCTAACATTCAGAAAATCGGTTCAAATGATACCTCCCCTATAAAACTGTCACTGAAATCCCAAAGCTCTATGTCCTAATTTTTCTCCCATAGTATCTTGACTCTGCCTACATAACATATGGCATTATGATCTGCCCCTTCCAGCAAACAATGATCTCCTTAAGTACACCAACTGTATTGTTTTACATCCTTATAACTATGTGCATGTACACATAGTACATATTAGTTACTCAATAATGTCTGCTGAATAAAGACCAATGATTCCCAGTAGATTTGTTCTACCCTAATGGAAAATTTTCAGCAAATATATCACTTTGTGTCAAAGGTTACCAAGATTGCTTTCATGTTCAGAGAACCCTAGAGCTCACACAAATCAGTATGTGGTTGGATCACAGTGGTAAGGATACACAGCGAGATAACGAGGGGAAAGACACAGGCAGAGTCTGGAAAAATCCATGTGCAGGCTTCCTTATGCTTTCTCCGTCCCATGAAGTGCCACAGAACACACACTTCCCCCAGCAACAAAAATGCAGCAACATGTAGACAGTATTTCTGCCCAGGAGAGCCAATTAGAGACTCAGCACCCAAGGTATTTATTGGGCACACTCTACCTAGCATGTACCAAAATTCCAGACTCCCCAAAAGAAAGCACAGATTCACGTTTGTACAAATAGACTAGGCATAGTAAATCACCATTACTATTTAGGAAATGGTACAAGTGTCAAGTTCCCAGACTCCAAACAAGTGCTACTCTTGCAGGCAGACCTTTCTAAAGATAGCAGTCTCACACTTGCTATGTTAAATATTTTCTGCACATAGTTTATTAGCATATTTCAAGTTTTTATTAAACATGAAAGTAAACATTTTAAATATTTTTTAAAAAGTTAATTTTTTCTTAATAAATTATTTTAAAAAATGTTGCTCTTGTGATTATTGCTTATTTGCCTATTTATTAAACAAATACTTACTGAGTTCCTACTCAATAACTGTATTAGATGCCAAAAACAAAATGGTGAAAACATACAGTTCTTGAACTCATAGAGCCTGCAGTCTATTGGGAGAACCATTATCACTAAACAAAAGTATGATTCATTACAAAGTGTGATAAGCAGTATGAAATGGCATATTTTGACCACACTATCACCCGCGTGCCCAAAACACTGAATCTTCAAATCTGCTGCCTTCCCAAGCACTCACGCCCAAAAATTATGCATAACTTTTTTGTCACCAGGCAATGAAGCTACCTAAGGTTGGTTGACTATGGCCTTCCTTTCTCAATCAAATCATCTTAGAGTGAAGGAGAATGAGAGGATGGGTAAAGCTAGGGGAGTCCATTTCTCTATAGATAAACCTTAGTACCATAAGTAATTCCACCTCGCACAGCCTAACCTTTACGAAACTGAGTTACTGCCTCAGACACGGACGCTAATAGTACTTTTTAAGCTTCACTTCCTACTTAGTGTTTTCTTCCCCAACTCCTAAAGAACAGGACTTGTCTGCATGAAGAATAACAAGATTAAGAAAATTTACACATACTTCGATGAAAAGGGCATCCTTTGAAATGGAGAGGTTTCCCAGTCGTGTGTCCAATGCCTTTTTCTCCTGTACACAGTGCACGAAAATTTTCTGCAGTTTTGGGTACGATATCTGCAAACAATTCTAAGACAATTCGACCAACTAAAAGAAAAGAAAATCTTGTCAGTATGCAAAACAACCAAACAGACAAATGATAAAAAGAAGGTTGGTATAATTATGGTAGCAGATCAATCATGAATTACCAAGTTCCCCTTTATCGTAATTTTTCTTTTTTGCAATTTCAAGAACACAACACATTGCTACTAACTATAGTCATTATGTTATACAATAGATCTCTTAAATTTATTCCCCCTTTCTAAATGAAATTAGGTCTCTCGTGATCAACATCTACCCAACCCCTGAAATCCACCATTCCATTCTCTACTTCAAGGTCAACTTTTTAGAAACCACATGTAAGTGAGATCATGCCTTGTCTTCCTGTGCCCAGCTTATTTCATGTAACATAATGTCCTCCATATTAATTCATGTTGTCAGAAGTGACAATATTTCATTATTTTTTATGGGTGAATAGTACTCCACTGTGCACATATACCACATTTAAAAAAAAATCCATCTGTAGATGGAAACCTAGTTTGATTCCATTATCTTGGCTATCATGAATAATGCTGCAATGAACATGGGAGTGCAGATACCTCTTTGACACACAAACTTCATTTCCTTTGAATATACTCACTAGAATTAGTGAATCTTATTTTATTCTAATATTCAAATTTAGTCTACCTACTGCCATGTATGTATATAAACAGATTTGAAACATCACACTAAGGATCATAACCAATTATAGTAGCCAAAAGATTAGCACCATGTAAGAGATATCATTAAATACAAATAGTTTTAAATCCTGAGTAATTTCTTCAAGAGGTACTGAGAATTTCCAATCACCAAGCAACCAACGGGAGAAAATTAAACAGTCTTTGGGTGGGCGGACTTGCCACGTGTTACGTATACCTGCAGCCTTTGTGCTCTGAGCAAACTGCCTCATGCAACCTCTGAAGCAAAAGCTGTAAAAATTCCTCCTCTAGATAGCAGCTAAGACAGGTGAGATTAAACCTAGCCCTAGCTAGTTGCAACAAACTGAATGTACGTGTAAACGTGTGTGTGTCCTGTACATGCATTCAAACACATTGCCTGGCCAGCAATTCCAACGTGTTCCAGAACAAGGCCAATCCAGTTACAAAGCAACACGCTCCCTAATTCACCAGGCCTTAGGAACTTCTGAGCGGCTATGTAACCTAGGCAACACCATCACTACGTTGAGCGCATTTCCCCAATGGCAAATGAAGAGAAAATGTTTGCTCATCTGAACGGACCTCTAAATTAAGAATGAGTAATAAGGCAAAAGCAATGAGCAAACAAGTCCCTTTAACGTATAAATAACACAGCACGTGCTGATATATTATCTCATGTGGCAAATATAGTTTCCTGGGGCCCAGCAGACGCATATCCCAGGATATGCTTTCTGAACTGTCCCACTGCAAATATAAAATAATCTTATTTCATGCTAACTTGGTAGTGCAAAAGTGGCGTGGAAGGGCCACCAAATCAGGAGGCAAACCTAAAGGACGCCACAATTCCCGAACTAGAAATTTCCAGAAACTTCCGCACCACCGATGGCATTGATACAAGGGCGCTGGATCGATCTAGCCCTAGATCTCCGGGCTTGCTCCGGCGGACCAGCCTAGGCAGCCATCCCCTCCGCGAAACTGAGCAGCCACCGGCCGGAGCCGCATTCCGCCCTTGGAATCCCCCAAATCCCGGGAACCCCGGCCTCCTCGGGGCTTTTCCGCGAGCGTCAGACTCCGCTCACCTCGCTCCCCTCCGATGTCCACGTCAAAGAAGACTCGAGGGTTACTGGGGTTGGAGGGCTTGGCTTGGGGGGATGGGTGCGACATCTCGACTTGCAGACGTGTTTAGGACGGAAGATCAGAGTACCTCGTGGCCGCCCCGGCCGCTCAAACTCCAGAGTCCGTCTCCGCCGTAGACCGGCAGCGACGCTGACCGGCCACTTCCGACGCGAGAACCGGAAGCCATGGCCTGACTTCCGGCACCGCCCCGCTCCCCCGCGCGCTGTTTCAAAGAGCCGGAGCGACTCCATGCAGCGAACCGCGTGCCCTCCGCCACCTGTTTCTGGCTTCTCATTTAATGAAGTTACGACCCCAGTTCTCATTATTCTTCTCGCTTGTGTTTCGTTGTCTTTCCTACCCTCGTGGCGTAGAGAGCTTTGGAGTCAACCCCATGCCAGCGTCAGCTCTGCCACCAACTTGGCTGTGACTTCTCAGAAACTCAGTTTGCTCCTCTGGAAAAAGAATAAAAACGCTGACCTTGGAAGGTCGCTTTGAGGATTAAAGACATGAATCAGTACAATGCCTGGCATAAACTGGTGGTACCCAACCAATAGGAGCCTTATTATTGCCATGTCGTTACAATTTGATCTTCACATTACAATGTAAGTGGTAAGGGTTAGACTAAACGCTCCAAACAGCTAAAGCTGAGAGTCCAGAAGAGAGCACAGTTTTGATTCCTGATAAAACTGTATTTGGCGGGGCGCGGTGGCTCACGCCTGTAATCCCAGCACATTGGGAGGCCGAGGCGGGCGGATCATTTGAGGTCAGGAATTCGAGACCAGCCTGACCAACATGATGAAACCCGTCTCTACTAAAAATAAAAAAAAAATCACCCGGGCGTGATGGTGCTTGCCTGTAGTCCCAGCTACTCGGGAGGCTGAGGCAGGAGAATCGCTTGAACCCGGGAGGCGGCGGTTGCAGTGAACCGAGATCGCGCCACTGTACTCCAGACTGGGTGACAGAGCGAAACTGTCCCCCCCCCCAAAAAAAGAAAAACAAAAAAATACTGTATTACTATAGCCCACTTTTCCCTTATGGGGATCTGTGTAAAACATTTACTTTTTACACACACACACACACACACACACACACATATATACATGAGGAGAACATAGCCTTGCCTCTTAAAAAAGCCTAATTTTGGAGAAGAGTGGCAATTCCCTGTGTAGATGCTTTGCCCTGTAGTTCTGTTGGAGCTCAGCAATTTGGATTCAGCCTGAGGCTTACTTTATGAATAAGGCATGAGATATCCTTAGATGCTTCACATTTTTTTTTCTTATGAGAAAGTAAAAAGTATTGGAATCCAGCACTCAAATAATGTCTCAAAAGCCAGGAGCCTTGTGTCAACAGCAGCAGCCAGAGTGGCTTTTTGGAAGGAAAGACCAATGCTAATTTTCCCCTATCAGAGCTGTCACCATCCGTCTAGATGAAGGCTCCTGCCCTACTTGCTACCCGGTCTTAGGATAAGTAAAAGTTAGAAGGGTTACGGTTAAAGAACAACTGATTCCTATTCTCAATTTGAATTTGCCTGTGATGTTATACACTGGACTAAGCACGAAAGTTGATGTTAAAAAAGAAAAAAAAAAGCAAAAGCTTCAAGTTCTGACTACACGTATACTAGGCATGTTACCAAAGAAAAGTCACTTAATTTCTCTGAACCCTTCTCATTTCCTTTTCAGTAAAGTGCCAAAGAACAGGGTATGAGAATGGAAAAAGATAATGTGTAAGCATTTGCCTTGTAATCTCTAAAGCATTCTTATACACTCTTTTTTAAATTACTGAAAATTAGATGCTATGGTGCCTGAAGTTGTTTTAAAATAACCTGGAGTCAGGTAAGTGGGTTGGGTTGTGGATGAAACATAAGGGCCAGGCAGATGATTGGTGCATGGGAGTTTATTATACTACTCTTCTTTATTTTGCACATTTAAATTTTTTCATAATATTTTAAAAAGTAAAAGAGAAATTACATGTATTACTAGCTACTCGTAATAAAACCAATTTGTTGGCCGGGTGTGATGGCTCACGCCTGTAATCCCAGCACTTTGGGAGGCCAAGGTGGGTGGAAGGCTTGAGCCCAGGAGTTCAAGACCAGCCCAGACAACATGGTGAAACCTCATCTCTACAAAAAATATTTTCTAAACAATACATAAATAAATAATAAAACCAATTTATAGAGTCGTTTTTAATTAAAATACCAACATACCTTTTGTGAAAAAATAAATAATAGGTATCGGTGAAATTTTAGGACAAATCAGTAAGGATATTATATTGATTGAATTTTTCTGTGTAATCACAAATTTGCCTTATTAACAAAATGCATACATACATAGGCATGTCCACATAGATACTCAGCAAAAGTTGATTCAATTATATGACAAATATTTAGCTCTTACTGTATGCCAGCCTCCATTCTGAGTGCTGATGATACAATGATGAAAAAACATATTCCTTATCCTTTTTTTTTTTTTTTTTTTTTTTTGAGACAGGGTCTTGTGCTATCAGCCAGGCTGGAGTGCAGTGGTGCAATCACAGCTCACAGTAGCCTCAACCTCCTGGACCCAAGTGATCTTCCCACCTCAGCCTCTTGAGTAGCTGGGACTACAGGCACATGCCGCCATGCCCGGGTAATTTTTTTTTTAAATTTTTAAGTGTAATTCAAAATGATTTCCTATCAGATTTCCTTGCTGATCCTTTCAAATTCCAGCACATTAAAGTTAATACAAAATGTTAATTTCTTATGTTCTCCAATTCCTGGTGTTTATTCATGGTATTTATTCATGGTGGTTCCCTGAAGATCCAGGATGGCTCAGAACAAAACTCCTGTGTCTCTTGATAAACAAGAGCATCAAAATCATTCATTAATCCAGTCTCATGTCTAGGCTGCAAACTGGTAACTTATACTTTGTTTCATATATATCACAATAAGTTCACATTAACATTTTTATTCTGATCTACTAGCTTAAATTTAACATTTTAGTAGAGATGGGGTTTCGCCATGTTGCCCAGGCTGGTCTTGAACTCCTGGGTTCAAGCAATCTGCCCACCTTGGCCTCCAAGAGCGTTGCAGGCATGAGCCACCACGCCTGGCAGCTTATCCTTAACTACACAAATTATACAGTCTTATGGGGGAGAAAGACTATTGAATAAACCTCTACAATGCAATATAATTAGTGTTTTAATAGGAAAAAGACAATCACATTCAGCACACAGCAGGGGCACTGAACACAGTAGCCTTTTCTAAGGTCAGAAATATGAGTAAGATCCGTCACAGGAGCATATGTGGCAAGGAAGACAGGTAAGGAGGGAACAGGTAAAGAGCATCTTCAAAGGAGGGGAACTATATATACTTATAAAGTGAAAATGGGCAACGAGAATGTTATTTCTCCATGAGAAGCCAGTTTTTCAGATAGTGCTGCTACTTCAGGTGGGTGTGAACCACTTGTGTATTAGTCCATTTTCACACTGCTATAAAGGAATACCCGAGACTGTGTAATTCATAAAGGAAAGAGGTTTAATTGACTCACAGTTCCACATGGCTAAGGAGGCCTCAGGAAACTTACAATCATGGCAGAAGGTGAAGGGGAAGCACACTTGGACCTTCCCACGTGGTGGCACGAGACAGAAGAGTGAGGAGCGAAGGGGAACAGCCCCTTATAAAACCATCAGATCTCATGAGAACTCACTCACTATCACAAGAACAGCATGGGGGAAACCACCTCCATGATCCGATCTCCCTAGACACATGGAGTCTCTCCCTAGACACATGGGGATTATGGGGATTACAGTTCAAGATGAAATTTGGGTTGGAACACGAAGCCTAACCATATCAACTGGTTTCAACGTTGAAATCAGAAGTCATGCTTTGGTTTGTATTTTTGTCCACCTCCTTCAGATTGAGTTTTCAGAATGAGTAACGGTTTTATAACCTAGCCCATTTTATCCCTGAAATAGAAAGGAAAAAGAACACTAAGAGGAGCAAACTCAAAGATACCCCTAATTTATCTTTCCATAGCACTTATAACTTTGCAATATACTGTTTACTTACTTATTTCTCATACTCATTAAAAATCAGCTCCTTGGGAATGATAGATAGTAAGAGGAGTTTAAAAAAACAAAATTTAGCTCCACAAGGACAAGAACCTTTGTTTTTTTCATTGCTCTATCCCCAGCACTTCTAACAGTGCCTGACACATAGTAGGTGCTCAGTAAATATTTTTGAATGAATGAATTTTACAAAATACTAATGGCTTTGAGAATTTTATAAAACGATGTTAACAAGAAATTTTATTTCCATGCCTTTAAGTGTAATTCAAAATGATTCTGTGTATCAGATTTTCATGCTAATCCTTCCAAATTCCAGCACATTAACATAAATATAAAATGTTAATTTCTTATGTTCTCCAATTCCTGGTGTTTATTCACGGTATTTATTCATGGTGGTTCCCTGAAGACCCAGGACGGCTCAGAACAAAACTTCTGTATCCCTTGATAAACTAGAGCATCAAAATCATTCACTAATCCAGTTTCATGTCTTGGCTGCAAACTGGTAACTTTGTCTCACATATATCACAATAAGTTCACATTAACATTTTTATTCTGATCTACTAGCTTAAATTTAACATTTTATTACAAGAATTGACACTCATATGCCATAGCCTCTCAACCATTATTATCATGATGAATATACTTAGGTAGGCATATCTTCTCTGCCATCAGAATTCTGGGGTTCACATTCAGTCTGTAACAGATCATAGTTTGTGCCTTTGGACGAGTTACTTAGCCTCTTTGTGCCTCACTTTCCTCACCTATAAATCAGAATAATAATATGTATCTCCTAAGGTTATTATGAAGATTAAATGAAAAAGATTAAATAAAAGTGTTTTAGTATCTGACACACAGTAAGTACTCAATAAGGGTAAGCAATTACTAACCATAAGTAGCTAATACTTCATTATAATAGTTACATCAACATATTTCAAAATGGATGTTAAAACTGCAAAGGAGTTTTGAGGATTCCTTTGCATTCTTACAAGGAAAAAAAAGTGACTCTTTCTGCTCTACAGGTTTCTGGGTGTAAAAGATTAATTCAGATGTTACTCTCACTATGTCTAGGTTTTTCACAGTAAAGCAACAGCTTTATATAAACTGTCATATTCCTAGAACCAAACCAAATAAAAGAATTGTACCTTTCAAAACCACTCAGAACTGGATCTCCAGTGAAAAGATAAACCTTTTCCTAGAAAACACTTGTCCTACTGTCAGTCTGATTACATGGAACAGGACTTCTGAGTTCTGACATCTTGTCTGTGCTTAGCAAGGAAAAGAGCAGAAGAGGCAAAAGCATGCCCCGTTTCTTAGGGTTAACACAGTTTCATCCAGATGGAGTGGGGAGTTTTCCTGATAGCCTTGTTGTTATAATTTCTGTCTGTTGCTCATGAATGTGGTAGAATAATATTAATAGATTGCCTTCCTCCCCAATATTCTCTTTTCTCAATCTCATTGCCCATCACCGCAAACAAGCAGCTAGGCATTCTGTGCTCTTTGCTTTTAAAGAAGGAAGTGACAGCAAAGAAAGCAGAGGGAACAAAGGGAATCTCTTCCTGACTTTGGTGTTGCAAAAGGCTTGGCTTTACAGAAACAGATAAGACTCTTGGCTATAGCAAAAGATTTGGACAAAACATCTTTTATAAGGTCATGGCTTTCCGTTCTCAGAAAAAAAAAATCAAAAAACCCACTTTCTGTGTTGGGAGATGACAAGATTGTGGATGGTGCACAGGGGAAAGTGAGAGAGGAGGCAATGGCAAGGCAGATTTCCACAGTCCCAGAGACAGGGAGTCTTACCATGGTCCCCGTCACATACCTGGGAAGCCACCAAACCTCCATAGATGGGTTTGTGAAATCCAGGAGCAGAGGGACGTGTTCCTTGATTCCTGAACTGTCCCAGGAAGGCAACAGGCCCCAGAAAGAGAAAAAGATTCATGGTGTGATTAGGTAGGTGGGAACTAGACAGGGTCACAGAGATTTTGTATGCCCTAACTTGAAGTGGAAACAAAACAATATCCCTGTACACCCATGTATGACATGGAAAAGAAAGGTAGCCTCCACATTTAAAGGGAGCTTGCAGAAGGGAACTCTGAACTCATTAGAGGTTTGTAGAACTGATAACTGAGTTAGGATCATGAATTTCTCACTGGATGCCTGTGTAGGCAGATCACATTGAGAACCAGAGGCTCCAAACCCCCAAATTTGCTGTTATATTAGGCTTTTTTGAATTTAGATCCAACCCCAAGGGAGAAAAAGGAGGAATACCAGAAATAGACACGGATTATGATATTACCAGCCCTTTAAAATAGGCAATTCAGAATTGAATTTCAGCGGAGTTATAGAAAAATAAAGTTGTATTTCATACAGATCTAACTTTATTCCTTTACGTGGGCATAGGTTGTAGATCACTGAGGTCCTTACTAGGATCCTGGACAAATTTGAAGTAACATCCAACCTCTTTGTCAAAGATAAGAAATTAGGAAGGATAGCAGAGTTAGAAGAGGAAATTTCAGGATCCTGTCTGTAGAATCAGACTCTGAAACCAAAGATAGAACTCCAAAGAACAGTTTAGCATGTAACTCCTTAAAGAGGAGACGAAATGATTCTGCTCCTTCCTAGAGGAAGCACTGGTGTTAATGAGACAGTAACATGTGGGAGAGTTTCCTAACCAAGAATTCCTGCTCTGAACCACATAGAGAAAGTGATGCTTCCACTACAAGAGTCATAATTACAGATCAGAATGAGATAGCAACTCTCAGGTTTTGCCTGCTAAATTTACGAGTATCTAAGGATAACTGTAGGTCTTCTGAGCCAGAACATTGAATAAATGAAAGACAGCAAATGCCACCAGGGGACAGCAGAGTCTCCACCAGTGGCAGAAATCATCGCACAGACAGAAGTGGTGCAGTGGACTTAGTGCCTGAGGACTCCCAACGGGACAAGCTTCTTCATCTAGGGGCCGGAAGTGACATGGCAAAAAAGGATATTGATTATTAGTTCACAATAGCACCAGGTAGACAGGGCTTATGTGCAATAAGGAGTAATAGTAAAATCTTTCTGAAGAGCAGTAAGATTATTTTCTTCTCTGCAGAGTAATAGGATTAATGTTTACTGTTTTCAGTTGAAAAAGTGTATTTACCCATATTTGATAGAACAAAACCAGTGATAGACTTGTTCAGTATTTCTTTTCTCTGAAGAAAAAAAAGTTACATGAACCTAAAAGAACTTTTAAAACAATGACTTCATGACTATCATAAACAAAAATAGTAATAATTAGCACCTACTGATCATTACTATGTGCCACACTTGTGCCAGGTACTTTACATACTTTATCTTAGTTAGTCCTTAAAATGACTGGAATGTAGGTAACTTTATTATCCCATTTTACCTCTGTTATCCTTACAAGGCAAATAAGGGTTAGAGAGGTAAAAAAAATGTTGCCCAATATGATTCTAAAACCACTTCTACCATACACTAGAAAAATATAATCTAACAATCTTGATAGGTTTAAATATTTGTTTTAAAATAACATGATATATAAAGGGCCCCTGAGCTCCTTCTGACATTAATGCTGGAGTTGTTTTATCCCTATATAATTTGGTTTTGAGATATCATAATAAAATGGTTTAGGTTTTTATACCTTTTGTAAGATATTCTAAATTTATAGAATGTGAATAGAGGCAAATAATACATTTTTTCTACAGGAAATAAAAACAATAATAAAATTTCCACCAAATCTCTTTGCATGGAGTGAGAAAGGTTAGAGAATTAGTGCCAATCTTTTGGCATCTCCATGAACTTCCCTAATTCTGGGCAGAGATAGAAGCCAAAAGAAACAAATAGATGTGCAACTAACAGACGCTGGTGTCTCTGAAAACGGGTTATGCTAAGTAGAAGAGTTTATATAGAGAGGATCTGTTAGGGCTTATTGATTGACTCGACTTTTGTGACCTGTTGAGGATTTAAGATATTTTCCCAACAGCAACAGTAAACCAATGAAAAGGATTTTCAGCAGGGTTGACATGAAAAGATTTGCATGTTTAAAAGACTATTCTGGACCGAGCACCATGGCCCACACCTGTAATCCCAGCACTTTGGGAGGCTGAGGCAGGGGGATCAACTCACCCAAAGTCAGGAGTTCAAGACCAGCCTGGCCAACATGGCAAAACCCCATCTCTACAAAAAATACAAAAATTAGTTGGGCGTGGTGGTGGGTGCCTGTAATCCCAGCTACTTGGGAGGCTGAGACAGGAGAATCACTCGAACCCAGGAGGCAGAGGCTGCAGTGAGCTGAGATCATGCCACTGCACTCCAGCCTGGGTAACAGAACAAGACTCTGTCTTAAAAAAAAAAAAAAAAAAAAAAAGACTATTCTGGTTCTAGCGTGGAGAACAAAATGGAGGGGAGCCATAATGGATTTAAAGAGGACACTGAGCAGGTTACTATTGGTGAGCGATGACTCCACTTGTACTAAAGTTGTGATAGTAAAGATGGATAAAAATGGATGGATGGGAAAGGTACAGGGGAGATCAACAGTAACAAGTGTTGGACTGGATGTGGGATATGACTGTGCAGAATGGAAAAAGGATGACACTTGGCTTCCTGAGATACACAATTGGATGGATGGTGAGGCTGTTTACTGAGATGAGGAACACTGGAAGAAAAAGATAGCGTTTGAGTGGAATATCATCACTTTGGTCTCAGACATGTTGAATTGAGGTACCTTTGAGACATCCAAATAGAGATACTGAGTAGTTAGTTGGACATATAAAGGGAAAGATCTAACACTGAGACATAAATTTAGGTATCATGGTATACAGATGATAATTTAGTGGGGAAAGGTGTAATAGTTGGACAAGGGGAGTAGAGGGTGAACAGAGAAAAGATCCTAGGACAGAGCCTTGAGAAACTGCACTTTTTAAAGGCCAGGAGGAGAGAAGAATGAGTCTGCAATGGAGGCAGAGAAGAAGAGTAGAAAGACAAGCCAGGAAGAAAATGTGGCATTATGACATTGATGGGAAAAAAGAGTGTTTCAAGGAGAGAGTGATAAACAAGTTGCCTAGGAAATTAAGCAAAAAGAAGACTGATAGATATCCATTGAATGTAGTGACATGGAGGCATTAATGAGCTTGCTGAGACGTTAAAAATGAATGGTATTATATCTCAAATAAAATAACCTGTGATTTTTCATTTTTTATATTCCTAGTCTTAACATTTATTCCTAGTAATCTTACTATTGTAATACCGTTAAAATGTATTGAAAATGATGCATACAATTAAAAAATCCTATAAACATAAAAATTTCTTCTTAATAATAGAGAGTTTTATTCCTTGAGATTCTGTTTCTTTGGCAGAATGATTTCTGGGAATTAAAGATACAAAAACAAACATTACTCCATACCTACTGTGTGCCAGATGCTTTCACGTATAGGTGCCTTCTGTATCCTAATGCCATTATTAACCATCCTAGATACATATTGATTACTAACAGTTTGAATTTGGTAGCAGTTTGATTACTAACAGTTTGAATTTGATTGGTTTGAATTTCAAAGAAGATGGATTGGCACTTGGGAATTTTTTAGTCATCTTTCCAATATCATACCCCACCAAAGTTGATATATCCCAAAGTGAACTCTCATCTATACCTTACACTCAAATTACCTTCTCCTGTTACCCTCTCTATTTTTTTTAAAGATACATTGGTCTAGAAACCCTTAAGATCTCACTCTACTTCTGCACGCAGTAGATCTCAGGAATGTTCACTGTCACAATCTGTCAATTCTTCTTGTATAATGTCTCTCCAATTTATCTCCCTTCTGTTCAGGAAATTTCGTACATAAACAAAATAGTCTATTAATGGTTTTCCGTCTCTATGGTTTCTCTACATTATAAGAGAAACATTAAATAATATAATGGGTACCATTCTTGATAAAACCAAAACAGAGAATTACTCCTCCCCAAGGTATTTTCTTGTATTAACCATCAAAAACAAACAATGAATACATACTATTTTTGCAAATGGCCAAATAATGCTGTCTAGTTGTACAGATTTCTAGAATTCAAATTTGAAGGATGAATAAGTTTAGTAAACCACAGGGCTTAATGGCTACCAGATTCCTTATGCAATTCTCCCTGACTTTTACCTCTATCAGCTGAGCCTTTTTTTTTTTTTTTTTTTTTGAGACAGAGTCTTGCTCCGTTGCCCAGCCTGGAGTACAATGGCGTGATCTTGGCTCACTGCAACCTCCGCCCCCTAGATTCAAGCGATTCTCCCACCTCAGCCTCCCAAGTAGGTGGGATTACAGGTGCGTGCCACCACATCTGGCTAATTTTTGTATTTTTAGTAGAAATGGGGTTTCACCATGTTGGCGAGGCTGGTCTCGAACTCCTGACCTCAAGTGATCCACCTGCCTCGGCCTCCCAAAGTGCTGGGATTATGTCATAATTGAGATCACTAGTGACAATAAGAAATTCAGGATTTCTGTGCTGGCTAAAGAGTAATTTATGTGCCCTGGATACTAGTGAGGAGCAAAAAAAAAAAGGGGGGTTTGTATTGTTGCCCACTGAAAGGAATATCTCACTTCACTAAGTATGAGGGTTTCAGTGAGGGTTATGACATTTCTCAAATTGCAGCAATGGATCTATTTAAATTGTGGAACTCTGTTGGAGCTCCAGAAATCTGTGCAAAGCATCATAAAAAAAGTTGACCATCATTCCACAATGTATACATATATCAAAACACTATATTGTACACCATAAATATATAAAATTTTTATTTGTCAATTTAAAAAAAGTGACCTTGGCTACTAAACTTGTGAGGCGGGAAAAAACAGCATACATGCTCAAGTGACTCTACCAAAGAGGTATGGAGAGAAAGTTATTCCTCCATTCCTTTTAAGCATAAACAAAATGCTATATAAACAGAAATTGGGAATTATGACTTGTGGCTTGTTTTGTTTTTTTTTTTTGTTTTTTGTTTTTGTTTTTTTCTTTTTTTACAAAAGTGCAATTATTTATCCTGTGATATGTTTTTCTCACTTACTATACGATGGACATATATCCAGTTCAACTGACATAGATATGATCATTTGTTTTTAATAGATGCATAGTTCCATTGCAGGAATGTACCAGTTTTATTCAACTATCTCTTTCCAGGTTGACCTCAGTTTGGTTTAAGTTTTTGACAATACAAATAAAGCTAAAATAAACATTTCATATATATATAAAATAAAAACATATCCGAGAGGCTGGTATTATATTCCTATTTCACAAAGAAGGAAAGAAGTTACCCCATAGCCAAATTGTCACAGCTACTCTTGTTTCTACAGCAGACTGTAAAACATGCCCTCCTAGGTCACTAAAAGCATTAATCTAACAGTCTGTCTAGATGTTTGGGGACAACTGTCAAAAAAATGACAATTTTGTTTTGATCATTAGTGATATGAGTTGTTGCTCCTGAGAAAAATTAGCCAACAGGATCAATTACTTCTTGAACATTTCCTTAAAAGTGATCATGGGACCATGTTGTCAGAAGGAGGCTACATGTTCAGCTCATACACACACACACACACACACACACACACACACAAACACACACACATATCAATCATTTCAGCTTAAAATTGGCAATTTAGATCACAATTATTTATTATGAAATTAATTTGAAATTTGATCTTGGAAAACAGAATTCCTCTATAGTCTAATTTTGAGATATGCTGGATAAAGACTCTGCACTCTTCATTTGATTTACTTTTATATTGAATTAAAATACCCTAATATTACAATATAGTGATAATATTTGCTGAAGTAATTTCATTAGGATGTAACGTATCTACTGGGAAAAATTAGTCTTTATTCTGCAGATATTATTGAGTACCTAATACATGTTGGGCTGTGCACATAGTTATAACAGTGAAAAACAGTGCTGCTGCTTTTGAAGAGTTCAGTGTTTACTGAAAGAGACAGAGCATTATAAAATGTGTTATAAAATGGAGGTAGCATTAAGAATCATGGGAGAAAAATCGGGCTATCCAACTTTGCAGGTTTCTAACAATTTCATAGGAGATGTGCTATTTGATTTAATAAATCAAATGTTTTAATAAATTAAATGTTGGAAAATACTAGGCTATAAGATTAGAGTCTAGAGGGACACATGCTGACATCATAGAGGTAACAAGCCCTAAAAACTGTTTATATTAGTTAATTCTCACGCTGCTAATAAAAAAGACATCCCTGAGACTGGGTAATTTTTTTTTTTTTTTTTTTTTTTTTTTTTTGGAGATGAAGTCTCTCTCTGTTGCCAGGCTGGAGTGCAATGGTGCCATCTTGGCTCACTGCAACCTCCGCCCTCCGGATTCAAGCGATTATCCTGCCTCAGCCTCCCAAGTAGCTGGGACTACAGGAACATGCCACCACACTGGCTAATTTTTGTATTTTTAGTAGAGATGGAGTTTCACCATGTTGGCCAGGCTGTTCTCGAACTCCTGACCTCAGGCAATCCACCCGCCTTGGCCTCCCAAAGTGCTGGGATTACAGGTGTGAGCCACTGCGCCCAGCGAGACTGGCTAGGTTATAAAGGAAAGAGGTTTGGCCAGGTGTGGTGGCTCAAACCTGTAATTGCAGCACTTTGGGGGGCCGAGGTGGGTGGGTCACTTGAGACCAGGAGTTCAAGACCAGCCTGGCCAACATGGTAAAACCCCATCTCTACTAAAAATACAAAAATTAGCCAGGTGTGGTGGTGGATGCCTATAGTCCCAGCTACTTGGGAGGTTGAGGTGGGAGAATTACTCGAGCCCAGGAGCTCAAGGCTGTAGTGACCTATGACTGTGACACTGAACCCAGCCTGGGCAGCAGAGTGAGACTCCATCTCCAAAAAAAAAAAAAGGAGAGAGGTTTAATTAACTCACAGTTCAGCATGGTTGGGGAGGAATCAGGAAACTTACAGTTATGGTGGAAGGGGAAGCAAACACATCCTTCTTCACATGACGGCAGCAAGGAGAAGTATGAATGCCTAGCTAAGGGGGAAGCAAGCCCCTTATAAAACTATCAGATCTTGTGAGAAATAACTCACTACCACGAGAACAGGATGGGAGAAACCACCTCCATGATTCAATTCTCTCCACAACATGTGGGGATTATGGAAACTACAATTCAAGATGAGATTTGGTTGGCGACACAGCCAAACCATATCAATGTTTCTGTCTAAGAAATTAAAAACCGATAAAATAAGTGAACCTGTTATTACCAAGTGTAAGAGAGAACAAAATAGAATGTTAATAACAGAATATCTAACAAAAGTGAGAAATCTACATGTGTAGCTTATTGGAAAAAAAAGGCTAGAACAGCCTGATGGCCTAAATACATATAAGTCAAATGGGAAAAGAAGTGAGGTGTGGTGGTGTGCACCTGTAGTTCCAGCTATTCAGGAGGCTGAGGTGGGACCACTTGAGGCCAGGAGTTCAAGGCTGTAGTGCGCTATAATGGCACCTGTGAGTAGCCACTCACTCCAGCCTGGGCAACATAGTGAGATCTGTCGGAAGGGAGGGGAAGGGGAAGGGGAAGGGGAAGGAGAAGAAGGGAAGGAAGGGAGGGAAGGAAGGGAAGGAAAGGAGGGAAGGAAGGGAGGGAAGGAAGGGAGGGAGGAATAAAGAAAGAAAAGAAAGGATGGAAGGAAGGAAGGGAGGGAGGAATAAAGAAAGAAAAGAAAGGATGGAAGAAAGGAAGGGAGGGAGGAATAAAGAAAGAAAAGAAAGGATGGAAGGAAGGAAGGGAGGGAAGGAAGAGAGGGAGGAATAAAGAAAGAAAAGAAAGGATGGAAGGAACGAAGTAAAGAAGGAAGGAAGGAAGGGAGGGAGGGAGAAAGGAAGAGCCGGGTGCAGTGGCTCATGGCTGTAGTACCAGCACATTGGGAGGCTGAGGTGGGCGGATCACTTGGGGTCAGGAGTCCGAGACCAGCCTGGCCAACATGGTGAAACCCCATCTCTACTAAAAATACAAAAATTAGCTGGGCATGGTGGCGCATGCCTGTAGTCACAGCTACTCAGGAGCCTGAGGCAGGAAAATCGCTTGAACCTGGGAGGTGGAGGTTGAAGTGAGCCAAGATCGCGCCACTGCACTCCAGCCTAGGCAACAGAGTGAAACTCCATCTCAAAAAAAAAGAAAAAAAAAGAAAAAAAGAAAAGAAAAGAAAGAAAACACAAATGGAAATAAATTCTTCATTTTTCATTTTTACTCAGTTTATCCAGATTTGCTCAAAGCTCAGGACTACAAACAAAACACAACTATATATAAATAAATCTGTCTAAAATATGTTCAGTATTTTTATTCATTTTTCAAAATCTGATAATGTTTGAGAGAAGTTTAAATGACATCTATTATCTACCAAACCTCCAATGGCTCAAAGACTAAATCATGAGAAATTTTCATTTGTATATGAAAACTTTTCCTTCTAGTCATATTCTTTGCATGTAAGTAGATTTTTTAAAATTACTGGATATTTTAATACCTTTATTAGCGATGTAAATGATAAAGGACCAGATTGTAGGACTTCATGGGTCCCCCCAAAAAATGCCCTTATAACTTAAAACTAAGACCAATTGTTTAAAATTACTTCTATATCATAATTTTTTTTTTGAGACAGGGTCTCTGCCACTCAGGCTGGAGTGCAATAGTAGTACCATAACTCACTGCAGCCTCAAACCCTAGGCTCATGTGATCTTCCTCCTTCGGCCTCCCAAAGTGCTAGGATTACAGGTGTGAGCCACTGCATCTGGCCTAGTATTTCAATTTTTAAACAGGTATTTTTTTTTAGTCTCTGGATATCTTTATTTTAGTGGAAGATAATCATTATCATTAAGTAAACATTTAAAATAAGTGTTAACATTTATTCCATGCTTACCTTGTATCATGAGTGTTCCATATATTTTATATATGTTTTATTTTATTTTATTTTATTTATGTACTTATTTTTTAGAGACAGGGTCTCACTTTGTCACCCAGGCTGAAGCGCAGCCTGGACCTCCTGGGCTCACGTAATGCTCCTGCCTCAGCCTCCCGAATAGCTGGGGCTATAGGCATGTTCCCCAATGCCTGGCTAATATTTTAATTTTTTGCAGAGATGGGGGTCTCACCTTGTTGCTCAGGCTGATCTTAAACTCCTGGACTCAAGTGATCCTCCTGCCTCGGCCTCTCAAAGTAGCATGAGCCACTATACCCGGCCCATTTTATTTTTTAAAAAGCTACACATTCACAAAGTACAATCAAAAGATGAAGAGGAATACACAGTGAAAATTTTCTTGGCCACTCAACTACCTAAATTCAAGCTTTAGAGAAATTCAGCACTACCATTTTCTGTGATTATGCAACAAATATGTACATGTATCATCTACTTGTCACTCATTTTTGCACTGTTTTATACTTTGCTTCTTCTAATTAACACCGTATCTTGGCAGTACCCCTTGTCATAACATAAATGTTTCCTCATTCTTTTTTCTGGCATGGTTCAGGTTGAGTGTCTTAGTCTGTTTAGTGTTGTTATAGAGAAAAACCTGAGGCTGGGTAATTTATTTTATTTATTTATTTTTAATTTATTTTTAACTTTTTTTAGACAAGGTCTCACTTTGTCACTCAAGCTGGAGTGCAGTGGCATGATCATGGCTTACTGCAGCCTCTACCTCCCAGAATCAAGCAATCCTCCTGCCTCAGCCTCCCTTGTAGCTGGGACCACAGGTGTGTACCATCGTACCAGCTAACTTTTTTTATTTTTTTTATTTTTGTGGAGGCAGGGTCTCACTTTGTTGCCCAGGCTCATCTTGAACTCCTGGGCTCAAGCGATCCACCTGCCTCAGCCCCCCAGCATGCTGGGAGTACAGGCATGAGCCACTGTGCCTAGAGGCTGGGTAATTTATAAAGAAAAAAAGGGTTATTTGGCTCATGATTGTGATGTCTGAAAAAGTTCATGATTGTGATTCTGCATCTGGTAAGGGCCACAGGCTGCTTGCACTCATAGAAGAATGTGAAGGGGAGCTGCTGTGTGCAGAGATCAAGAGAGAAAGAGGAGGTGCCAGGCTCTTTTTAACAACCAGCTCTTGTGGGAACTAATAGAGTGAAAATTGATCCACTCCTCTCCCCTAGGAGGTGGGAGGTGATTCATCCATTCATGAGGGATCCACTGCCAAGGCCCAAACACCTTGTATTAGGCTCCACCTCTAACATTGGGAATCAGATGTCAACGAGGGTTTAGCGGAACAAACTTCCAAACCATAGCATTGAGTATCTCTAATCCAAAAATCTGAAAGCTGAAATGCTCCCTAAATCCAAAACTTTTTGAGGGCTCACATGCCACAAGTGGAAAATTCCACATCTGGCCTCATGTGACAGGTTGCAGTCAAAACACAGTCAAAATTTGTTTCATGCACAGAACTGTTAAAAATATTGTATAAAATTACCTTCAGGCTATGTGTATAAAGTATACATGAAATATAAATGAATTTTGTGTTTAGACTTGAATCCAAAGATATCTCATCATGTATATGCAAATATTCTGAAATCCAAAAATATCCAAAATCTGAAACATGTCTGTTCCCAAGAATTTTGGATAAGGGATTCTCAACCTCTGTTTGATTGCATAAGTCCATCAAAGCAGCCCCTTATAGATGGAGATTTAGGTTGTTTCCATACTTTCCCTACCATAACAGTATTACAATAAACATCCACATATAGGTATCAATTCACTCATTTACAAGTACATCTGTTTGAGAAATTCTAGCAAGAAGAATTGCTGGCTGTAAAGTATGTATGTGAGCCATGCACAGTGGCTCATGCCTATAATCCCAGCACTTTGGGAGTCTGAGGTGGGCAGATCTCTTGAACCCAGGAGTTCGAGACCAGCCTGGACAACATGGTGAAATTCCATCTCTGCATAAAATACAAAAATTAGCCGGGCATGCTGGTGCATGCCTGTAGTCCCAGCTACTGGGGAGGTCGAGATGGGAGGATCACTCGAGCCCGAGAGGCTGAGGTTCCAGTGAGCCATGCCTCTGCACTGCACCCTGGGCAACAGAGTGAGATCCTGTCTCAAATATACATACATACATACATACATACATACAATTAAAAAATAAAGTATGTGGGCTTTAATTTTTGATAAGTATTGCCAAACTGTCTTATGTAATGGCTACACTAATTTACACTCCCCCAAGCAATGTATGAGAGTACCTATCTCCACCAGACTCTTACCAACAAATGTATTTTTAAACTTTTTGATCTTTGCTAATAAGATTCAGTGGAAATGCCTTAGCACTTATGTTCTAAATAGATTTTCTCACTAATCTCTATAATAGTAAGTACTATTATTATCACCATTTTACATATGAGAAAATTAAGGCTTACAGAGGTTAGGTAACTAGCTAAAGTCATTCAGAGAAAAAGTAGAAGAATCCAGATTGCACTCCTGTTTGTGTCTTGAAAAAAACTCCTAACCACTAAGTACTTCCATTAAGAAATACCGTCAAATAGCTTTTAAATGTAAATTGCATTTCTCATAATTACCTTTAATGATACAAAACTGTTTCAGATAGTTCAGCAGGATTTTACAGCCTCTTCGTGTCCTTATCAGTATAATTATCACTGAACAATAGATGTGTGTCCTAGTTTAAAAAACAGCCTAGTAGACAGATGCCAGGTGAACTCCCTATAATGATCTCATATGATATCACCAATTTGAAAGTTGTATCCCATCCCCGAAAGCTTCAGCCCTCATTCTCCATACCCAGTGGCTCTGTTTCAGTTAGTTAAGCACAGATGGATGCGTAACTAGAATGCTGAAATCACAACATTCTGGAAATCTAAAAGATAACGTGAGGATTGCAATAGCACCTTTGTTATCCATAGTTGAAGATGATTTGCAAATATTAAGGTGTGGCCTTCATCAAATGTAGATGGAATCAGTCTGCAAAACAACCAACCAAAAACTATGTGACTATTCTTTGCCACCCTTTGACAGTATTGGAGAGAATGTGCGTGGGGTGGAGAACTAATTATATCAGAATCATGTGCTCACAACATCTCAAGCTACAATTTGGAGACATTATCCATGCATTTTCTGGGTGTGGGCTTTCAGCACTTTACAGGTTTGACTTGTTTGCAGCTCTCAGTGGCATGCAGAAGGGCTCTGCCAGAACAGGTTTCACAAAGGGAAAATGCTGGTACCTCAACTTCAGCTCACAACCATTAAATTCTGCCTTTCATTCTGCATTTCATGTCAATGGAGAAAACAGTGGAGTATCCAAAAAATGGTATGGAGACACATGGGTGGCCATATGGGAAAAAAATTAAAGTTAGAAGTACACTTCACACCTTGTCCCAAAATGAATTCCAGATAGACAAAAAGATATATGTATGTTTAAAAGTTTGATGAAAAAATATGTATATATATCTCAGGTGGGAGAGGACTTTTAAAATATAATACTCAGAACACATAAAAGAAAATATGAATAAATTAGACTTCCAATTAAAAAAAAAATTCTGCGTAGAAAAACCCACCATAAACAAAGTCAAAGACAAATGACAAACCAGGAAAATTTTATTCCAACTCATATCACAGACAAAGTGTTCATTTCCCTAATGCACAAAGAGCTTCTACAAATAAGAGAAACACCAACATCCTTAGAAAAGTGAGCCTGGGATATGTGCTTACAGTTTTCAGACGTGGAAATAAAAATGGCTCTCAAACTCCCTCATAAGAAATGCCAGTTAAAACTACACGGTGATTGTCAAAAATTCAACAGTTAGTAGCCTCAGTTGGTCAATCTGTGGGGGAAACTTACATGCTCATACATTATTGGTGACAGTAATTTGGCAATATTTATCAAAACACAAATGCTGGCAAAGAATGGGAAGATTGAGAAAAGTAATAATAAAAATCAAAAAGAAACACAAATGCTATGCCTATTGATTCCTCACTTGTACTTTTAGGGGAATGTAGTTTTAAAGAGGGTGGTTGGGAAAGGATAAAACCTGAAGGAGCTGAGGAAGGTTCAGGGAAGAACAGCCCAGGCAGAACACCAAATACTAAGGCCCAAGTTGAGAACAGTGTGAGGCATATGCTAGAAACAAGAGTGGCTGGAGTGGAATAAGTGATGAACGAGAATATTGGGAGATGTGTCAGGGAAATATTAGTAGGGCAGGATGTGGAGGGTCTACTAAGTCATCTTAAAGTCTTCAGCTTTTACTCTAAGCAGATAGAAAATCACTGGGGCATTTTGAGCAGAGGAGTGACCTTGTGTAAACTACATTTCTCAAAGCCACTTTGCTGCTGTGATAAGAACAGAGGAGAGAACAGTTAGGAGGCTACGGTATGAGGCAAGAGGTGGCAGTGAACTGAATCAAGATGACAGTAGTAGAGGTGGTGAGAAATGACCAGATTTGGGGTATATTTTGAAAGCAGAGTCACCTGAATTTGCCAACAGATTGGATATGGGTAGAGAGAAAGAAAGAGTCTGGAGTGACTGTAAGATTTTTGGCCTGAAAAACCGGAAAGACAGAGTTGCCATCAACTGAAATGAAGCAATGATTTGGAAGGAAGTCAGGTGTTAAATGATTAATGTGATCAACCTGAGATGCTTTTTAGACATTCAAATGGATATATCAAAGAAACAGTTTGGTTACATGAATTCTGATTTCTTGGGTGAGATCTAGGCTGAAGCTACAAATTAAGAAGTCAGCCCTTACAGGGGTCAGGCATGGTGGCTCATGCCTGTAATCCCAGCACTTTGGGAGGCTAAGGTGGGCCGATTACTTGAGCCCAGGAGTTTGAGACCAACCTGGGCAACATGAAAAAACCCCATCTCTACAAAAAATACAAAAATTAGCCAGGCATGGTGGCACTCACCTGTGGTCCCAGCTACTTGGGAGGCTTAGGGGGAAAGATCATCTGAGCTTAGGAAGTCGAAGCTGCAGTGAGCCCCATGACCATGCCACTGCTCTCCAGCCTGAGTGACAGAGTGAGACCCTGTCTCAAAACGACAACAACAACAAACCCCAAAACCGGAATTCAGCATGTAAAAATAGTTATTAAAGCCTGAGAACTAGATGAGGTCACCATGGAGTCAATGCAGATGGAGAGGAAAAGAGAACAAGAACTAATCCGAGAGCACGCCACCATTTAGAGGTAGGAATCACAAAGAGGAGCCAGCAGGAAAAGAGATTGACGGGGAGCAAAAAATGAGGTAAAAGTAAAACAACGAAAGTGTGGTGTCCTGTAAGCCTAATAATGAAACCCACCAATGAGGAGAAAGTGATCGATAGTGTCAAATACTGCTAATGGATTGGGGAAAATGAGGGTTGAGACCATTAGAGTTAGCAACACAGGTCACTAACAAACTTGAAGACACACATAGCTTTAGAGCAACAGCTGTAGTTGCAAGAAGAGGAAGGTGGTACCTTTCCTCCCCATCATAAGGGTCACAGCTGACATTCCCATAACAAAACGCAGGTTAACAAGAGAAAAGCATAACAGATTCATATAATCAAAGTTTTACATAACACAAGAGCCTTCAGAAATGAAGCCCTAAAATCCTGGGAGAACTATTTTTATGTGTAGATTCAACAAAGAATGGACAGCCATGTAGAAATGTGTTTACAGACAAAAAGTGTATGCTCTAATAGTAACAGGCTAAGAGGGGATATCCAGCAAGTCTTCTCTGTTCAGATTTTTCTTGGTCTCTCTGCGTAACGTTTCTTCCTCTCTGGTGTGGGGCAGGACCCCTCTGGGGCGACGGTCTTCTAGGGAGAAGAGAGGAGGAAGGGAGAGTGTAACCTGTCTAGGTTTTATGGCTTGCTTTTGGGACAGGAGTTCTCATTTCTGTGAACCACCTTGGGGAAGAGAATTCTGATTTCCATGATTTGCTTTTGGGGAGAAAATGGGGTGAGAGACAGGAGAATAGAAGAATGTCAGAGAGACCTTGCTTCTGAGGTCTTGAAACCTCCTTTCATTCAAAATACATAGCATGGCAACGTGCCATACTTTGGGGGATCCTGTTCTGAGCCCCAACATGGTGAAAGCATGACTGGAGTGAATTCAAGAGAGAAGAGAATCAAGTGTCTAGATATAACTACCAATACACAGGAAATATGGAAGAAAGATGAACATGTTAAACAAAACCATGAGGATGCAAGCAGCCAAATCCAGAATGTAGGAACTTCTACAGGAAACAATGATCTGTTTTTTAAAAATAAGTCATATAAATGGCATGAAAACATGGGGGAGGAATACTGTTAGAGATGACAAAAGTCTTAAAAAACATACCAGCCAAATACAATGTGTTTAAAGGCTGATTTGAGCAAATCTACATAAACGAGAAGTTTTTTGAAACAATCTAGGAAATTTAAAACCTAGCTGTATATTTAGGTTTGTTAGATATGATCATTGCTGTTGTGATTGACATTTGTAAAAGTCATTATCTGTTAGAGATGTGTATGGGAGTATTTATTTATTTATTTATTTATTTATTTATTTATTTATTTATTTTTGAGACGGAGTCTCGCTCTGTCGCCCAGGCAGGAGTGCAGTGGCGCGATCTCTGCTCACTGCATGCTCCGCCTCCCGGGTTCATGCCATTCTCCTGCCTCAGCCTCCCGAGGAGCTGGGACTACAGGCACCCACCACCATGCCCGGCTAATTTTTTATATTTTTATTAGAGACGGGGTTTCACCTTGTTAGCCCGGATGGTTTCGATCTCCTGACCTGATGATCCGCCTGCCTCAGCCTCCCAAAGTGCTGGGATTACAGGCGTGAGACACCGCACCCGGCCATGTATTGGAGTATTTATAGGCAAAATAATATGATGTCTGGGATTTGCTTTAAAATACTTTAGAAAACAGACAAAGGCAAGGTTGTCAAAATTAAAAAAAACTTTAGAAAATGTAGGGAAAAAGAGTAAATGACATAAGATTGATAAAATGTTTCTAATGGTTGAAACTGGCTGAGGATATACAAGGCTCATTATCCTGTCTCTCTACCTTTGTGTATGCTCAAAAAAAAAAGTTTTTTGTTTTTTTGAGACAGGGTCTTACTCAGTTTCCCAGGCTGGAGTGCAGTGGCGCGATCACGACTCACTGCAGCCTCAACCTGCTGGGCTCAAGCGATTTTCTCACTTCAGCATCCCGAATAGCTGGGACTACAAGTGTGCACCACCACACCCAGCTAATTTATAAATTTTTTTTATAGAGACGGAGTCTCACCATGTTGTCCAGGCTGGTCTCAAACTCCTGGGCTCAAGCCATCTACTCACCTCAGCCATTCAAAGTGCTGAGGTTACAGGTGTGAGCCACCATGCCAGGCCAAACATTTTTTAAATAGTTCTTTTTATTTTTAGAGATGGAGATCTTGATATGTAGCCCAGGCTGATCTCAAACTCCTGGGCTCAAGCCATCCTCCCACCTCAGCCTCCCAAGTTGTTGGAATTATAGTCATGAGCCACCACACCCGGTTTAATATGATGATGTGGGGGGAGAAAGGAGACTCTTTGGAGGAATGTCTTTGAATAGCCAAGAAGGGATGAGAGCTGGTGCAAATGTGGAAGTGCTGGTCGTAAATAGGAGTACAGGACATTATATCCACAACAACGGGAGGCGAGGCAAGACAGAATATTGGCTGCTATGGTTTGAACGTGTCCCCTCCAAAATTCAGGTGTTGTCAGTGTGATAGTACTCAGAGCTGGGGCCTTAACAGATGATTAGGCCACAAGGGCTCCTCTCTCATGAGTGGGTTAAAGCCCTTTATAAATGAGGCTTCATGCAGCATTCGGCTCACTTGCCCCTCTGCCTTCCACCATGTGAGAACACAGCCTGCATCTCTTCAGATGATGTGCCATCTTGGAAGCAGAGAACAGTTCTCAACCAGACAACCGAAACTGTTGGTGCCTTAAACTTCCCAGTCTCCAGAACTGTGAGAAAATTAATTTCTCTTCTTTATAAATTACCCAGTCTCAGGTATTTTTTTTTACAGCAGCACAAAATGGACTAAAACATGGGCACAGATGTGAGAGGGTAGGGAAAGAAGAGGTGGTTGAAATTCTCTTCTGAAGCCTCAGTTCCCTTAATGAAACAGATGCTGGTTATCTGTGAAGAGTGAGGTTGGGGGACAAAGTGTTGGAGGTCTGAGAAAGGGCAAAAATTGTTTGTCTAGGAGGGTGGGAAGTGAAGGTGCTAGAAAGATATGGTATGATTTCTAGGCAGCATTAAAATCATACTGGAATTTGGTGGCCAAGAATCTAATCATCAAGAGTTTTCTCCGGCCAGACTCCATAGATGAATGCAGGTGAGGAAGAGATAAGAGTTTTAATCAGGGTTGTGGTTTTTCCATGCTAGTATTAGCAAGTGAGAGAGCACCAAATAAGTTGAGAGTTGTGTTATTTAGAACAAAGCTAGATTGCTATAACAAAGCAACCCAACATTAATTCTGAGACTTAAGTCAGATATTTATTTCTACTTCAAGCAACAGTCAGAAGTGACCATTTCAGGTCACTGGGTCTCATCTTCAAATAATCGTTTAGGGACTGGGGATCCGTCTTTCCATCTTGTTTCTCTTCCACATCCTAGTGCATTTTCCTCATTTGAATCATAGAAACTGGTTGGCAGACACATCCTTTACCATTTACCAGGAGGGGGAAGAAGAGCTTGAAGAGGAAGCCATTGCTTTAAGGGCCTAGCCTGCAGGTGCCACATATTACTTCGGTTTATATTCCACTGGCAAAATTTTAGTCTGATGGCTACACTTAAATGCAAGAAAGCCCAGGAAATGCCATATGTATAGTTAGCTATGTGCTTAGCTACAATTCTATCACTTTTGAGAAAGCAGAGGATGGATTTTTGTGGACAACTATAACTGTCTGCTAGGGAGTGATTACAGTTGACCAATGGATGTATACTAAGCAACAAGGAATGAGAGAATCTGAAAATAAGGAGGCATAGAGTAAAGGTAGTAGAATCAGGGATGGTAGACCTCAATGGAGTGAAAGAATGGCTGGGGTAAGGGTATGAGACATGGAGAATGCTGGGCATGGGGAATATGGAGTTACTGTTACTGACTATGTCAAAGTCTAGGGTATGATCTCACAGTGAGTGGCTGATACAGGGTGAAAGGTCCAATCACAGGAAGAAGGGAGGTGAAAAAATTGAGGCTAAGACATGAAAGCTGACCATTTTGGATATTAAAATTACTTAGAATTATGCTATGTGTACTGTTGGAGAAAGTGACCCCACACTGAGCTGCTAACATCTGAGAAATGAGGGCAAGTGACTATGAGGGTTAGTAGGTGGTATAAACTGATGCCATGAGATTCAAAGCTGGAGATTTTTAGGGAGGAGGAGTGGTTCAAAAGTGAAAATGAGGTGCGAAAGGAACCTTCATCCCATCTCCAGGACTAACATCATGTAGATGTGGATTCGCTCAGAGAAGATCCAGAGGAGATAAATATATGCTTCTGATTTCTTCAGACTTTGAGAAAAAATACCAACTTTTTCTACCTGTGAGGCCCTTTGAAACACTATTTCCATTGAATAATACAAGGATAAACAAAAATTTTCTTTTAAAAAGGATGTATGCCTCCTGAATGTTACAGATTTGAATTGCCTTTTAAATAAGAAATGTGGGCTGGGCGCAGTGGCTCGTGCCTGTAATCCCAGCACTTTGGGAGGCCGAGGCGGGTGGATCACAAGGTCAGGAGTTTGAGACCAGCCTTGCCAATACGGTGAAACCCATCTCTACTAATGCTGGGATTACAGGCGTGAGCCACTGCACCCAGCCCACATTTCTTATTTAAAAGGCAACTTAAATCTGTAACATTCAGGAGGCATACATCCTTTTTAAAAGAAAATTTTTGTTTATTATTCAAGGGAAATAGTGCTTCAAAGGGCCTCACAGGTAGAAAAAGTTGGCATTTTTTCTCAAAGTCTGAAGAAATCAGAAGCATATATTTACCTCCTCTGGATCTTCTCTGAGCGAATCCACATTGGGAGAATTTGTCTAACAACCAAGTCATTTTTTTCTCTTTAGATCTGGCCTATGAAATAACCAAGCCACAATTTATTATCCATTTGTGAGGGATTATAATTCTTTTGAGGCTTTTCCTGGCAAAGCCTCCAGATTCTTCTTGTTGCATTTCTAGTTTATGAATCAAGCCTTTCATTTATTTATTTATTCAACAAGTATTTCTTTCCTTAGCAACCAGTCTAGCATGGCTTTATCCTAGGCACTTACGAGGTTATAAGGGCAATCCATTCCCAATCCTACAAGAGTTTACAGTCTATTTGGGATGACAAGAGAGAAAGAAAGAGAAAAGAAAAAAGGAAGGAAGGAAGAGAGAGAGGGAGGAGAAATAAAAAATACATTTAAAGTAACTAAAATACATGTGATTGTAAATTCAAAAAGAAATATGTGAAATCCATGAAAAGAAAACTATAAAACATTATTGTGGGACATGAGAAAAGGCTTGTAAAATGGAGAGATTTACTGGATTCCTGGGTGAGAAGAATCAGTATGGAATGGTATCAAATATGTTGAAATTAACCTAAAATTTAATTTATTTTAATAAATACTCCAACTCAAATTTTTAGAACTTGACAAGTCAATCATAAAATCTACTAGGAAAGATATCTATAAGCCAAAAAAATTTTTTTGAAAGAGAATAGCCAGCAATCCCACTTCCAGGTATATATTCAAAAGAACTGACATCAGTATTTTGAAAAGATGTCTGCACTCCCATGTTCACTGCAGCACTATTCACAATAGCCAAGACATGGAATCAACCTAAGTGTCCATCAATAGGAATGGATAAAGAAAATGTGGTATATATACACAATGGAATACTATTCAGGCTTAAGAAAAGAAAGAAATCTTGTCATTTGCAACACAGATAAACCTAGATGGAGGACATTATGCAAGCGAAATAAGCCAGGTACAAAGAGACAAATACTATGTGATCTCACTTTTATGTGGAATCTAAAAAAGTGGATCTCATAGAAGCAGACAGTACAGTTACCAGGGATCGGGGGTAGAATGTCGGATGGGGACAGGGAGATGTTGACCAAAGCGTACAAAGTTTAACTTAGGAGGAATAAGTTTTCGAGATGTATTGCACAGCTCAGTGACCATTGCTAATAATAATGTATTGTATATTTCAAAATTGCAAAAATATATATTTTTAAGTGCTATAATTACAAAAAAGTATATGAGGTGATGGATAAGCTTGACATAATCATTCCATAATGTATACAAATATTAAAACACCACATAGTGCCCCACGAATAGATACAATTATTGTCAATTAAAAATAAAAATTTAAATTAGAAAAACAGGAAAAAAATGACAAAGCATAAGTGAAAAATTTGCCCTAACAGATATCAAAATACCTTGTAAACCTATAATGATTAAAGCAATGCAGAAACTGCTTTAAAAAAGACTGAAAAAAGAATAGAAAGTCTGTTTAAAAACAATTGGAAGTTAATGTTAACTTTTAATAAGGAGTTTTCATGTGCTGGACACCAATATAATTTTTGATGATAGAATATGGTGATTTTTTTCAGTTTTCAATTTTTAATTTTTGTGGATACATACATAGGTGTATATATTTATGGGGTACATGAGATACTTTTTTTTTTTTGAGATAGAGTTTCGCTCTTGTCACTCAGGCTGGAGTGCAATGGCGCGATCTTGGCTTACTGCAACCTTCATCTCCCGGGTTCAAGCGATTCTCCTGCCTCAGCCTCCCGAATAGCTGGGATAACAGGTGCCCACCACCATGCCAAGCTAATTTTTATGTTTTTAGTAGAGACAGGGTTTCACCATGTTGGCCAGGCTGGTCTCGAACTCTTGACCTCAGGTGATCCACCTGCCTCAGCCTGCCAAAGTGCTGAGATTACAGGCATGAGCCACCCCGCCTGGCTGAGATACTTTTATATAGTATTTAATGCATAATAATCACATCAGAGTAAATGGGGAGAATATGGTGATTTTTAAAAATATATTTTGGAACAAAAAATTATAATTATATGCTGCTACAAACTCCTTCCATTTTCACCTACTTATTTATGTGAATAAGGTTTCTTAGCATTTACAACTATTAAAAAATTAAAAATATAAATTAATATTGAACCTGTCTCATTCTTGCAGTGTAATCTTCATTCATAAGAGTGAATAAATTAAATTTAGCTCCATCTGTCATTGAGAACAATGCAATTTTGTTTATGTTTAAGAATTACAAATTTGAGGCTGGGCACAGTGGCTCACACCTGTAATCCCAGCACTTTGGGAGGCTGAGGCAGGAGGATTGCTTGAGCCCAGGAGTTTGAGACCAGCCTGGGTGACATACTGAGACCTCATCTCTAAAAAAAATTTTTTTTAAAGTTAGGTGTGGTGGTGTATGCCTGTCATCCCAGCTACTCGGGAGGCTAAGGTGGTAGAATCACATGAACCCAGGAGTTCAAGGCTGCAATGAACTATGATTGCACCACTGCACTCCAGCCTGGGTGACAGAGCAAGACCCTGTCTCTTAAAAAAAAAAAAAAAAAGTGGGAATACTACTACTACTTCTCTCAGAGGGTTGTTGCCAGAGTTAAAGGAAATATGAGATACACACAAGGAAAATGCTTAGAACAAGGCTTGAGATATAGTAAGTGCTATGCATGGGATTGCTATTACTTTTAAGAAATGGTATGCCACACCTAAGAATGTCAGAGATGACATATGAATGAGGCACCTCTGATATGTGAATTACTACATAATCAGCTTAAATACAAATAACGGTCATACTATATGTTACTGTTCATTCAACAAATATTAACTTGTCACTTGCTGGTTTGTACTTTTCTATGTGATGCGTCTTCTTTTAAAAATGTTTTATACTTTTTATTTCCACAAAAATAAAACTTAATTTCTCTAATTTCTTAATGTATAAGGGTTTATAAAAAATAAATCAAAATGTAATACCTTCCTTTTTGGATTTCATGCCAAAAATAAAATTACATTTTGCTATGTATCCAAATTACATCTTACGAACTCCTATAGTGTTTTATAAAGACAAAAACAAATTTTTAAAGGTTGAAAGAAGCTGGGCATAATGGAACATGCCTGTACTCTCAGCTACTTGGGAAGCTGAGGCAGGAGGGTTGCTTAGCCCAGGGATTTGAGACCAGCCTGGGCAACGTGGCAATACCTAGTGGCTATTTTTTCTTTTCTTTTCTTTTTTTTTTTGAGACAGAGTTACACTCTTGTTGCCCAGGCTGGAGTGGAATGGCGTGATCTCAGCTCACTGCAACCTCCACTTCCTGGGTTCAAGCAATTCTCCTGCCTCAGCCTCCTGAGTAGCTGGGATTACAGGCATGCACCATCACGCCTGGCTAATTTGTATTTTTTGTAGAAATGGGGTTTCTTGATGTTGGTTGTTCTCAAACTCCTGACCTCAGGTAATCTGCCTGCCTCAGCCTCCCAAAGTGCTGGGATTACAGGCATGAGCCACCGCACCTAGCTAAATTTTCTTTTTTAAGTGTTGAAAAAGTTTGGGAGAGACTGGCTTGCACAATAAAATTACTAAAATGTTGTCTAAATGTATGCAATTGGCAAAATACCTGCATTAAACTTTTCCAGTTGGACTATAGTACTTGTAAGTGGCAGTTATAACCATTTAAAAATTATTGAATAACCACATACGAACTTTTTTTTCAACTGAATATAATTTAGCTACAGGGTTGGTCAACATCATGGTAGGTAACAATGGATTCATACTAACTTTTTCAAGCCCCTAGATTTCTAGTCAACACATTGCAAGTAGTAATGCACTGGTTTTCACCATAGCAATATACTAAGCAATGGGCTAAAAATTTAGCCAATGCTTTCCAATCTGTATCATTTAATGAATTTTATAAAGTGTTTAACTCACTTAACAATAATTAGCTCTGCTTTTGATCTTAAATAATTAATGGAATCTCAATTATTCTTGGATAAAGGCAGGCAAGCAGGAGGCAGAGAACAGTAATTTTTAAACTTGTTTAGGTTTGAGGCATCACAAGAGAATCTGAAAAATTGTGAACTCTCTTCAAAAAGCTGCACATTCCTACAATACTTTGTACACAATTTGAGGGATCTAAGTGCTGTTTCTCAAAGTATCATCCATAGACCATCTGCTTCCAAATTTCTTGAAGTTCTAGTTAAAAGTTCAGATTCCTGAGCACCACTGCAGATTTACCAGATTGGCCCAGAAATAGGATTTTTAACAGTGTCCACAGATGAGATTATTTTAAGATAGACTGTATTTTTTATCCAAGAAGAATGCACAAATAGCATATTCATGTGTAACATTTTAAAAAGTCAAATAGTACTAAAAAGATTGTAATTAAAAAAAAAAAAAAAACAGTCAGGCTGGGTGCAGTGGCTCATGCCTGTAATCCCAAGGCAGGAGGATCGCTTGAACCAGGAGTTTGAGAACAGCTAGGGCAATATAGTGAGACCCTGTTTTTACCAAAAAATTTAAAAAATTAGCAGGGTGTGGTGGTACATGCCTGTGGTTCCAGCTACTTGGATGGCTGAGGTGGGAGGATCGCTTGAGCACAGGAGGTCGAGGCTGCAGTGAGGTATGATTGCACCATTTCACTCCATTGTAAGAGACACAGCAAGACCCTGTCTCAAAAACAAAGCAAAAAAACAACAGTCTCCTATTGCACTCTTTCCCACACCCAGTCTCAGCCCTACAGGTTACCACCCTCAACTTTTCTAGCTAATTTCCCTGATATTTTACTCTATATCTTTAAAAATTTATATGCTCATGTCACTATGTCTTGACTAGCCAATTTTAGTCCTTGTCCATTGACTTCCTGCCATGGTGAATAAACACTAGGATCTTACTACCCTATGCTAACTTTACTTTCCTTCCCCCATGTCCCAGTATAGTTGTATAATAACTTTTTGTTAAATCAAGTCAACATTAATTATTAAGACAATGTATTGCACAGAGCCAGATAATGCATTACAACCTCTTTTCCTGCCTAGCTTTCATTTTTTTCTGAAGTTAGTAACTGCCGCATTGCATCGTTTGGTTTTCCATTTACCTATTGTTAATTTTTTCCCAGTGTTCCAGTGTCTTTGCATATACTTATCATTGACTTTTTTTTTTTTTTTTTTTGAGACAGAGTCACACTCTGTTGCCCAGGCTGGAGTGCAGTAGCACTATCTTGGCTGGCTGCAACCTCGCCTCCCAAGTTCAAGCAATTCTCCTGTCTCCGCCTCCAGAGTAGCTGGGACTACAGGCATGTGCCAGAGCACCCAGCTAATATTTTTCTTTTTGGTAGAGACAGGGTTTCACCATGTTGGCCAGGCTGGTCTTGAACTCCTGACCTCAAGTGATCTGCCTGCCTCAGCCTCCCAAAGTGCTGGGATGACAGGCATGAGCCATCACGCCCAGCCAACAATGATATTTTTTATGCCCAAACATTTAAGTTCCATTTTTCTGAGCTACTCCTGGTGCCCTCTTCCCTCCCCCTCCTCTCTGGCCTGATTGTTTTGTTTTGTTTTTCTTTGAGATGGAGTCTCGCTCGGTCACCCAGACTGGAGTGCAGTGGTGCAATCTCAACTCATTGTAACCTCTGCCTCCCAGTTCAAGCGATTCTCTGGCTAATTTTTGTATTTTTAGTAGAGATGGCGTTTCACCATGTTGGCCAGGCTGGTCTCAAATTCCTGACCTCAAGTAATCCACCTGCCCCAGGCTCCCAAAGTGCAGGGATTATAGGCGTGAGCCACCACACCCAGCCCTGGCCTGACTGTGTTTTAGAGATCCTGGGACATCCCTTCCTACAACCTTAGGAATTTTCTTGTTGCTTTTCTTCATTGCATCTTCTCTCCCATATCTTCTATTTTCTTGTTTTACTTCCCTATTTTGCTAAACAGCTTTGTAAGAAAGGATGCACAGATGATGTAATGTTTAAGACCTCGTACATCTGAAAATGTGGGTATTCTCTATGACTTGATTTGTAGTTTACTTTGATAAAGGATTCTAGGATAAAAAGTTTTCCCTCTGAATTTTTTAGGTTGTAGTCCATTATCTTCAATCATCAAGGGTGGCTGGTGATAACTCTAACACTTTTCTGAGTCCTATTCCATTTTTTTTTTGTGATCAGCTTTTTCTCTCTGGAAGATTCCAGAATTATTTTCCTTATCCAAGATATTCTGAAATTTGATGATGATGTGCCCTGAAATTGTTTTGTTTTTAAATTGTTCTGGGTGGGCCCTATCAATATGAGGACCTCTATCCTTCAGTTCTGGGAAATTTTCTTCTATTATTTCTTTGATGATTTGTTCCCCCTCTGTTTCCTCCGATCTTTCTGAAACTTCTATTTTATTCACATCACTGTATATTTAATTTTCAGAGCTCTGTCTTGCTTTCCTTTTTCATGGCTTCCAATTTGTTTTATAGACATATCTTTTTGTCTCTTTGACATTAATCAATTATAGGGTTGTTTTTTTTTTTTTTTTTGAGATGGAGTTTTGCTTTGTTGCCCAGGCTGCAATGCAGTGGTATGATCTCAGCTTACTGCAAGCTTCAAGCAATACTTGTGCCTCAGCCTCCTGAGTAGCTGGGATTACAGGCATGTGCCACCACTCCTGGCTGATTTTTGTATTTTTCATAGAGATGGGGCTTCACCATGTTGGCCAGGCTGGTCTCGAACTCCTGGCCTCAAGTGATCCCCCCACCTCAGCTTCCCAAAGTGCTGAGATTACAGGTGTTAGCCACCATGCCTGGCCTATTATAGTTTTTTTTGAAGTTGCCTTCTCCTTGCACGGTCTCCTCTCCTCCAGGTCCCTCTTAGTTCTAAGTATGTGTTTTCCTTACCATTTTGGAGGCATTCATCAAATGTTTAGTGATTCTTGGATTACCCTTCATATTTAAGAATGACACCCCAAACACTTGATTTGAAGTTCTCTGTATGGAGTACTGATTTATGAAGTTCATGAATAGATGCTCCAGCAGTGAACCATCTCTTCACTGGACTTTCCCAACTGTAAATGTCTGGAGAGCTTTTCTCTGCTGCCATTCCACTTCTCTAGGAGCTGAGCATTCACTTGATTCTCCTCTTTTGGTCCACTGAGGGACAGTTGTCCAGCCATGCAGGGTAGGTGCAGAAAGGAACCTGGGGTCAGCCAGGCGTGGTGGCTCATGCCTGTAATACCAGCACTTTGGGAGGCCAAGGCAGGTGGATTACCTGAGGTCAGGAGTTCAAGACCAGCCTGGCCAACATGGTGAAACCCCACCTCTACTAAAAATACAGAAATTAGCTGGGTGTGGTGGTGTACACCTGTAGTCCCAGTTAATTGGGAGGCTGAGGCAGGAGAATCACTTGAACCCAGGAGGCAGAGGTTGTGGTGAGCCGAGATGGCACCAACATATTCCAGCCTGGGCAACAGAGCAAAACTCCGTTCTAAAAAACAAAACAAAACAAAAAACAAAACCCACAAAACCTGGGGTCTATTTACGTGTAGACTTTCAAACATCTCCCATGTTTTGAGCCTACACACCTGACCTATCCTTTAGTGACACCTCCTATATCCCAAATGTTGACACTTTAAGGATCTCTGAGGGCAACTGGCCCCTATCTTTACACTTAGGTTTTGACCTGTTCCTCTCTGCTAATTACTACTTCTTCACCCACTTTCCGTCTTCCAAACATGTGTCTTTGTCCAAATACTTGTCGAAATCTCTAATTCTAATTGTGTCTCCCTTCTCTTTGTCTTTATTATTGTAGATTAATGTGTTTTTATTCCTCTACTGTCATTTTAGTGGGCTTTGAAGAAGTGAGAGGTGGGGAAGGGAATGCTTGTGGTGAAATTACAATCTGTAAATGGAATTCCTAAGTAATTCTTGTGCAACACACGCTTGAGGGTCACTGGCTAGAATACAGTGGGTGCTGGAATACTGGCTATTGACTAATTATGTCGTGAACTAGATGAATTTAGAAAGAATTAAATATTTAAAAGCAGCAAAAATGGTATTTGTTAAACTACTGACCTAAGGAGTCTCATCAGATCCCAAAATGAAAATCCCTGCCAAATAAATAAATAACAAGAAAGAAAAAGAAGGAAGAAAGAAAGGTCCTAAGTATGTTAACTGTACCTATTTCTATCTATCCAGGTTGTGGAATAGATACCTTACTATATTCTTCTTTGTACTTTTCTGCATTTTCTAAATTTTATGCAGTGTGCATGACCGCGTGTATGAGAGAGTTTCTGTGCCTCTCAGCACTTCACCTCTGGAGGTAAAATAAAGTCCACAGAGTCTGAAACATATACATTAATTGAACAAGTTTTTATTGAGTGCCTAAGCCAAAGTTAAATACCACAGAAGCATTAAGAAATAGGTAAATATTTTCTCGCTTTTTTTTTTTTTTTTTTTTTGAGACAGGTTGTCACTCTGTTACTCAGGCTGGAGTGCATTGGCGCAATCTCAGCTAATTGCAACCTCAACCTCAATTGAGGTGGGCTCAATTGATCCACACCACCATGTCTGGCTACTTTTTGCATTTTTTTCGTAGAGACGGAGTTTTGCCATGTTGCCCAGGATGGTCTCGAACTCCTGGTCTCAAGTGATCCACCTGCCTTGGCCTCCCAAAGTGCTGGGATTATGGGATTACAGGCATGAGCCACTGCACCTGGTAGCTAACTATTTTCTGAATCATAACCTGAAAAGCTACTTAAAAAAACAGTTTGCCTCTCCCTCTCTCCTCTCTCTCTTTCCACGGTCTCCCTCTGTTGCCGAGGCTGGACTGTACTGCTGTGATCTCAGCTCGCTGCAACCTCCCTGCCTCGGGCTCCCATGATTCTCCTGCCTCGGCCTGCCGAGTGCCTGGGATTGCAGGCACGCGCTGCCACGCCTGACTGGTTTTTGTATTTTTGGTGGAGACGGGGTTTCGCCGTGTTGGCGGGGCTGGTCTCCAGCTCCTGACCTCCAGCTCCTGATCTGCCCTCCTCGGCCTCCCGAGGTGCTGGGATTGCAGATGGAGTCTCACTCACTCAATGCTCAATGTTGCCCAGGCTGGAGTGCAGTGGTGTGATCTCGGCTCGCTACAACCTCCACCTCCCAGCCACCTGCCTTGGCCTCCCAAAGTGCTAAGATTACAGCCTCTGCCTGGCCGCCACCCCGTCTAGGAAGTGAGGAGCGTCTCTGCCTGGCCGCCTATCATCTGGGATGTGAGGAGCCCCGCTGCCCGGCCGCCCCATCTGGGAAGTGAGGAGTGCCTCTGCCCGGCCGCCCCGTCTGGGAGGTGAGGAGCATCTCTGACCGGCCGCCACCCCGTCTAGGAAGTGAGGAGCACCTCTGCCCGGCCACCACCCCTTCTGGGATGTGAGGAGCATCTCTGCCTGGCCGCCCCGTCTAGGAAGTGAGGAGCGCCTCTGCCTGGCCGCCCCTTCTGGGAGGTGAGGAGCGCCTCTGCATGGCCGCTGTGCAATCTTCCAAGTGTGAAGTGACAGCCTTTCTGCAGGTGTACCCAACAGCTCCGAAGAGACAGCGACCATCGAGAACGGGCCATGATGACGATGGCAGTTTTGTCGAAAAGAAAAGGGGGAAATGTGGGGAAAAGAAAGATCAGATTGTTACTGTGTCTGTGTAGAATGAAGTAGACGTAGGAGACTCCATTTTGTTCTGTACTAAGAAAAATTCTTCTGCCTTGGGATGCTGTTAATCTATAACATTACCCCCAACCCCGTGCTCTCTGAAACATGTGCTGTGTCAACTCAGGGTTAAATGGATTAAGGGCGGTGCAAGATGTGCTTTGTTAAACAGATGCTTGAAGGCAGCATGCTCCTTAAGAGTCATCACCACTCCCTAATCTCAAGTACCCATGGACACAAATACTGCGGAAGGCCGCAGGGACCTCTGCCTAGGAAAACCAGAGACCTTTGTTCACGTGTTTATCTGCTGTCCTTCTCTCCACTATTATCCTATGACCCTGCCACATCCCCCTCTCCGAGAAACACCCAGGAATGATCAATAAATACTAAAAAAAAAAAAAAAAAAAAGTTTGGGTTGAGAGAAGAAAGTGTCTTGGGAGGAATTTTTTAAAACTGAGAAGGCATGGAATCATATGAGCATTTTTACATTTGTTTTACAAAATGTATTCAGGGCCGGGTGCGGTGGTTCATGCCTGTAATCTCAGCACTTTGGGAGGTCCGGGTGGGTGGATCACCTGAGGTCAGGAGTTCCAGACCAGGCTGATCATGGAGAAACCCCGTCTCTACTAAAAATACAAAAATCAGCCAGGCATGGTAGCACACGCCTGTAATCCCAGCTACTTGAGAGGCTGAGGCAGGAAAATTGCTTGAACCCAGGAGGCAGAGGTCGCAGTGAGCCAAGATCACACCACTGCACTCTAGCCTGGGTGACAGAGCGAGACTCCATCTAAAAAAAAAAAAATGTATTCAGTGACTAATATCTCACAGATTCTATGCATGGAGTTAGAAATGCAAAAATCCAAAAATCCCCCGTCTCATCCCTTAAGAAAGATCCATGGTCATGATGTAGTAGGTTCCTGAAAAATACTCAGGAAAAATACAGCTGTCTGCATTTTGTAATTTATAAATTAATTTATATGCAGCCAATTCTCGTGGTTGTTTGGCCACCAGTCATTTTCCCCACTCCCCCCTTCTCTTTTTGAGAGACTTGGTTTTGTTCTGGTGAGTATCACTCCACCGGGTGACTCAGGGAATAGTCTCGTTAGTCAAAGACAATCATAATAACACCACATCCCCCTTGCCAGTGATTAGATGCTGCAGAGCTTCTGAGAAAATGAAACACACAGGGAGAGACCAGCCCCATCTCCTGCTGAATATAGTTGCACCTGCACATAGTCCCCAGAAGTGTGTGGGGCCATCTTGGTGCCAGCCCGAGGAAGAATTTAACACATAGAGGAGAGCAGAGCCTAGAGAATCCCAGAGAAGCAGGGATGGCTCTAGTATGCCATGACTGGCCCCTGTCCTACCTCTAGACCTAACATTTTATGAGGTAAAATGTCCTCTTATTGTTTAAGCCAATTTGGGCTGGAGCTTCTATTACTTGAAGTAAAAGGCAATAACTGATACAGTCTGCTTTGTCACAGGAAGAGGATTTGGTATAAGAGGGAGAAGAGAGAAGGCAGATAGTATTACATGTTAGGTGATTCAGAAAGGCAAAATTCACATTCAGAGTAGGAGACCCAATATTGGTGATGCTGAAGCAAAAGGGCTTTGGGGTTAAGCCAAGTAATCAAAAACAAAAGTCTAAGTCCCCTATACGATCAGTTTCCTAATGGGGACTTACAACTGAACAGCAATGATCTCTTCTTCCTCCCAAAATAAATAAATGGAAAAAGTTAAGAAAGTCTTCCTCATCTAGCAATTTCCATGGCAAATTCTTTTGTGAGGGTCTAGAGCTTACCATGGTGTAGGGATGGCAAACTCCATTCATTTATTGACTCATTCATTCATTCAGCCAACAAATACATATCTGAGGAGATACCATGTGCCAGGCATATTAGTCAACAAGTCACATAGTCTCTGACCTAAAGGAGTATATATGTTTAGTGTGGGACAAAGGTGTTACAAATTTATTTATTGGTTAATTACAAATTATCATAAGTGCTTTAAAGAAATAGAAAAGGGTGGTATAACAGAAACACTGGGGGCAAGGTGGGGGCTTTTAATTAAGAACACAGATTGAGGGAATCAGCCAGTCAACATGTGAATAAGTGACATTAAGGTGAGACCTGAAAGATAAATGGGAGTGCTGGGTGCAGTGGCACACACCAGTAATCCCAGCACTTTGGGAGTCTGAGGCCAGTGGATTGCTTGAGCTCAGGAGTTTGAGACCAGCCTGGGCAACAAGGCAAAACCCCGTCACTACAAATACAAAAAAAATTAGCCAGGCGCGATAGTGTGTGCCTGTAGTCCCAGCTACTCAGGAGGATGAGGTGGGAGGATCGCCAGGAAGCAGAGGTTGCAGTAGGCCAAGATCACGCTACTGCCCTCCAGCCTGGGTGACAGAGTGAGACCCTGTCTCAACAACAACAACAACAACAACAACAAACACATAGGAGTTAACCAGGCAGAACTGTGGGATGGGGGTGGGAGCACTCCTGACAGAGGAGGCTTGGTTGAAGAAATGAAAGCACACCAATGTGGCTAGAAGACACCAAGGGTGAGGTCGGGGGTGGGTGATGTGAGATGAATTTGGAGAGGAAGGCAGGGACCCAAACCTCTCTTGGCAATGCTAAGAATTTTGGATTTTACTAAGCGTGATGAGAAACCACTAAAAACTTTTAATCGAAGAAGGGACATGAAAAAAAGTTACATTTATAAGTGATCCCTACAGCAGCTGCACTAGAGTAGATAGGAGTTGGGCAAGAAAGTAACCAATTACTACTGCCAAAGTCCAAGAGATAAACGGGGCTTGGACTAGGGTGATGGCAATGAATAGAGAAATAAATGGATGAGAAATATTTTGGATGATGAGATAAACAGAAGGATTAAGGATGCTTCCTAAGTTTCAGTTTAAACAAATGTGTAGAAGGAAGGTGCCATTTACTGGGATAGGGAAGATGGCAAAGGAAGCAGGATTTGGAACAAGCAAAGATAAAGAGTTCAGTGTGTGATGCTTTTAAGATATCCCAGTGGAGATATTAAGTAGGTAGCTGGTTGTAAAATTCTGAAGAGAGGTCAGGACCAAAGGTAAAAATTAGGTGTCATTGACAGATAGACGGCATTTAAAGTCACAGGGATGGATGAGTTTATCTAGGGAGCTTAAGAATACAAATGAGAAGAATAGAAGTGAGACAAGAGAAGCCCGAGGAATTTCATACTTTAAAGGATAAGAGAGGCTGGGTACAGTGGCTCATGCCTGCAATATCCCAGCACTTTGGGAGGCCGAGGCAGGAGGATTGCTTGAGCCTAGCAGTTCTAGACCAGCCTGGGCTAATAGTGAGATATCATCTCTAAAAAAAAAACATTAAAAAATTAGCTGGGTGTGGTGAGTGCCGGTGGTCCCAGCTACTCAGGAGGCTGAGGCAGGAGGAATGCTTGAACTTAGTAGGTCAAGGCTGCAGTGAGCTGTGTTTGTGCCACTGCACTCCAGCCTGGGCAACAAAGTGATATCCTGTCTCTAAATAAATAAAGGATGGGAAAGGAAGACCCACTAGTGGAGACTGAGTAGCCAACAAGTTTAGTTAAAACTAGAAGAGGTCTGCAATACTGAAAGATAAAAGTTTCCAAAAGGAGAAATGGTCAGTTGAATTGATTGCAGAGAAGAGAAAAATGTCGCTTGATTTCAGCACCATGGAGGTCACTGATTGCCACTGTAAGATTGTCAGGTGGATGGAGCTCTGCAAATACCAGAAGAATCAGTGTATGGGATTCATTAGATTCAATGTTAGATTTTGAGGTTTTCTTCCCTGAGAGCTTCTGCTTTTTATTTGTTGTTGTTGCTGTTGTTTGTTTTTAAACAGGGTCTCACTCTGTGACCCAGACTGGAGTGCAGTGGCACGATCAAGGCTCAATGAAGCCTCAACTTCCCAGGCTCAAGTGATTCTCCCACTTTAGCTTCCCTAGTAGCTGGGACTAAAGGCGCATGCCACCACGCCTAATTTCTTTTTAACTTTCTGTAGAGACACAGTCTCACTATGCTGCCCAGGCTGGTCTTTAACTCCTGGGCTCAAGGAATCCTCCCACCTCGGCCTCCCAGAGTGCTGGGATTACAGGTGTGAACCACTGTGCCTGGCTGGTTCTAACTGCTTATAAGGATGGTTATTTCATTATTTTTATTCTTTCTTAGACTCTCACTTTTTCCAAAAATGTAAATTTCCCTTTAAAAAATACAATAAAACTCTATCTTGCAAGTCCCACATAGGGTCCACTGGACCCTTTCATAACTTAACAGGATCTTGGTGATTCTGATTTCCTCTAGCTCCAGAAATTTTGCTATATCACTATCCTAGGGATTATTTCAACATTTTTCAGCAATTCCCAACTGTACAAGACAAAACAAAAATAGTTAAGGTGGGTGCTATAACAGAAACACTGGGGACAAAAGTGAAATAAATCATCGCTATTAGATGATTCTTCCTTTATCTTATTGTAATGCCCAAAACACTGTATCATCTTTTAAGAGGGTAGAAAAAAAATCTGGAGATATTATTTTTATAGTATTTGTTGTTTTTTTTAAAGCTTTCGTTGATAAATATTCAGAATTTTTCATTTTTTCCCACAATGGCAAAGAGAAGAAAATTGATAAGGAAAAATATTTTTAATAATTAGAAACAGCAGATGTCTAATGCAAAAAGACAGAGGACTCTATACTTTAAAGATGATGGTGAAATTTTATTTATTTAATTTTATTTTAGAGACAGGATCTTGCTCTGTTGCCCAGACTGGAGTACAGTGGTGTGATCATAGCTCACTGCTTCCTCGAACTCCTGGGCTCAAGTGATTCTCCTGCCTCAGCCTCTTAAGTAGGTGGGACTACGGGTATATACCACCATGCCCAGCTATTTTTTTTTTTTACTTTTTGTGGAGAGAGGGTCTCATGCTGTTGCCCAGACTGGTCTTAAACTCCTGGGCTCAAGCAATCCTCTCACCTAGGCCTCCCAAAGTGCTGGGATTTATCGGTGTGAGCCATCGTGGCTGGCCTGAAACATGTAAGTGAAATCTCAGATTATGAGTCTTTAGATAATGATATCCTAGATACATTTTCTCAAACTCAAGAACTGACAATTCAACAACATATACCTAAGGATAAAAAGGAAATAGGGTATTCTCATCCAGTTTGACATTTAATAGGAATTACTTCCTTATTCAATACTTTGCAACAAGAACCTGAGCCATCCTAAAAAAGTGTGATATATTGTCATCTTTCATGGTGTTGTGCATCCAATATACTTCATATAGTTTATAAGATAAATGATAAAGGCAGATGTATATATACAAAGGTGAAGGGAAGGAAATCTATAAGGAAGAGATGAAAAAATTCATTGGATTGCTAATTCTACTTGGTGTTTATAAATCTAAAAATGAAAATATTTTGCAACTAAGAAACAAAATAACTACTGTCTCTTCAACAAAATGATGAGCCATCAAAGTTTTCAAAAGCACTGCTTTTTGTTTATTCAAGTGCAAGCAGCACAAAGGTAATGATAAGTTAGAATCGTTAGAGATGTGTTTGAGGCTGGGTGTGGTGGCTTACACCTGTAATCTCAGCACTTCGGGAAGCTGAGGCAGGTGGATCACTTGAAGTCAGGAGTTCAAGACCAGCCTGGCCAACATGGTGAAACTCTGTCTCTACTAAAAATACAAAAAATTAGCCGGGCGTGGTAGTGGGTACCTGTAGTCCCAGCTACTCTGGATGGCTAGGCATGAGAATTGTTTGCACCCAGGAGGCGGAGGTTACAGTGAGGCAAGACTGCGCCACTGTACTCCAGCCTGGGTGACAGAGTGGGACTCTGTCTCAGAAAAAAAAAATGTATTTGAAGCCTGGAATCAATATTTATAAGATGATTGTGTTCCTGGTTCATATATGCTAATTGATAAGTAGTCAGTTACGTTCAAAGAACACTGTCCATTTAGGGTAAATAATCCTTCAAATGCAGGAAAATATAGAATAAAAAACGGGTTTGCTGTACTTAAGTTAAAAATTTTTTAAAGAATTATTTTTCACTATTCCTTTATTCTTAGCTCTGTAAATGATTTGCAAAATGACTTAACAGTATGAAAAAACAGAACAGGACCATTGGTGACGAGTATTTTCTCTGGCATATTGAGAGATAAACAGATTGGCATTATTTGTCTCACATAACAAGCAATAAAGAGGACAGAAAACACAAACCTGCTTCAGCCTCTTATAGACTGGTCTATAAGAAAATAGAAATATTATCTCACCTAATGGAGAGTGTCAGGTTAGGGTAGAGGGATTGTGGCTCAATAATGCCATCAAGGACCCAGCTCGCTTCTATGTCTCTTTGCCATCTCCAGTCCTGGTTTCATCTTTAGGCTTGTAGCAAGATGGCATTAGACCTAGACATATAACATCCAAAGGAAGAAAAAAACCCACCTATCTCTCTCTCTCTCTCTTTCTATTAAGAGTGAGGAAACTTTTTCCAGAATTACTCCTTTTCCTCCAGCTCCTTTCTCTCTTGCCTCCTGTTAGGAATAAGGGTAACAGGTATTACATAGGCTACAAACAGTATCAATGCCAGTCTAATTGCAGAAGCAGAACTAAAACAACTTATATAATATCCACTAATTGAGAACTGTCACCAGGACTCAGAATGGACCGGACTAAGTAAGTCAGCCCTTTACAACTTCCCCTTTCCCATTTTAGTGTTGTTCTGTCATCTCCAAGCATTCAGGATATTGTCTTATTCCCTGCTCCTCTTGACAGCTGCGTACAAGAACAGCCAGCTGGTATATTTTCCAAGATAGGGTGAGTGGGAAGAGGTGAATAAAGGAGATGTATGGAACTGGGCGATGGGCCACGTGACCAGTGTTGGAGACTGAGATTATGACAAGCCTCAGGGACCAGGCAATGACCAATGGATGATGGGCAAAAGATTGGGTTTTTGTAGCGGCCTTGAATAGCCAATAAAATAAAATAAAATAAAATAAAATAAAATAAAACAAAATAAAATAAAAATAAAAAACAAGAAGACTGGGAGAGCTGGCTAGAGCTGTCTCCCAGAACTTTTTTGGCTAGGATTTTTGTATACTTTAAAAATCCAAAGGAGGAGGTGTGGCCAGAACCAGGATGAGGAAGAATGTGATGCTGAGAGGAAGCAAAGGGAGAAAGAGGGGAGAAGGGAAGCATTTTGGTTCCTTTTGTCTCCTTTAACTGAAGTCCTGGCTTTAATAGTTTAAAATACACACTCTTCCTTTATAGTTGCCTAGTCAAAACCAAAATTGAAGATGATGGCTAGAGCAGGTTATGATTTTTTAATTGCCTCTTTTGGATGATCTTGTCTATTTGGACTGGGTTGGAACTGAAAGAGTCCTAGGAAGTGAGGAATGAGGCACAATATGTCAAATTCCTCTTCTATATGCAGTTACAAAAGCTGCTAGGCTCATGAGGAACATGCAGATTTTAGTCTGGAGAATAAAGGACATTTTCTGACCAAGGATGGAGTAAGGAAAGGTGGTGAGTTGCTGGCCACAGTACGACCTGGGACTGTATCTGAAAGTCACAACGTATAAAGCCAATACCTTCTATATAGCATCCTGACCAACACTGGCAGCCCTATGAGGTAAAGGCCTTCAGTAAACAGAAATAGCAAAGTTGCAAATTAGGGTTCTGTGTACACTCAATTGTGCAAAAGGATGATTGCTCATCAGGATAAACACTTAATCCACCATTTTAACAGTAAAAGTCTGAAGGAAACAAATGACTAAGTTTCCATTTCTACCACCTTTCTCCTACCTTTGTGAAATTTCAGCACATTATTCACAGCTAGTTCCCAACCAAGTCCAGAAACTAACACAATTAAGAAAAGAAAATGCAAAGTAAAATAGGCCCAGAATAGGTTCTTTTGATTACTTATGTTTTTGGAAATATATTTTCCTTTTTGAGTCTCCAAGAGTCCTCCTCTCAACAAGCGTAAGAGAGCCCAGGTAAGTCACTGTTCACTACTCATGGAGAAGCTAGAAGAGGCATGGTTGGGGTCTTACTAACTTTATCTCTATTTCCCATCATCGGAAAAATTCGTGAAGCCCAACGCTCTAAAACATAGATTAAGAAGTTGCTTTGAGTCTGGTAACGTGTCCTACACTGGCTGTTTAGAGCCCTGCACCACCAAGGATTAAATTCCAAAGGGGACTGGGGTGGGACAGGGCGGGAAAGTGGACTCAAACACATGAACTCCTCCCTTCCTCAAACCAAATATCTGCTGCTGATATACCTTGATTGACTATTAAATATGTATTAGGAAAAACAATCCCTTGTTATAAAATATCTTAAGTTTCTAAATCTATGTAGTGAGTTCCGTGTGTGTGTGTGTGTGTGTGTGTGTGTGTGTTTTAAAGGGGGGGCTTAATATTTCAAATGCAACTTCTTATATAACCATGGTATGGTGGCCCAAGACGCCAAACAGAACAAATGATTTGGATAAACAGTTTAAATTTTGTGAAAGCCTGGAGGAATCGAATTTGGACATGGAGGAAACCTGACAAAACCTTGGGTGTTATGTGATTCAAATCACAGCCCACCGAAGCGGCCACCGCACGTACCAAGCCTTCTCCCCTAGCATACGCCTTCTGTGAACGGGCTCTTGTACCTGAACAAAGCGAGGACCCAAGTTCAGGGGCTTTGTCTCTAAAGAACAAAGATCGGCCTAGCTGCATGCTCGCTGTGCGAAAGAACCCAGGCTCCGTGGGAACCCCACGCCACTCGCGGAGCTGCGCCCAGGAGACCGCCCTCGCCCCCCGGGCCCCTTTAAGTGCCGCGCCTGCCCCCGTCCGCGTCCCCCGCGTGCCCGGAGTACTGGGCCGCTCGCCCGCTCCTGGCCGCACCTCCCACCTCCCGCCTCCCGCCGGGGTTACGTGAGCCCGGGGCGGGCGGCCGCCGGGCCAATGGCCGCCGCCGGGGCCGCCGCGCTCCTCCCGCGCCGCCGCCGCCGCCGCCGTGGGGCTGCGGGCTCCTCCCGCAGGAGATAACTGTCAGCGCGCGAGGCGGTGGCGGGCCGGCTCAGTCATATGACCGGCAGCCGGCGGCTCCGGCGCCGAGCAGAGTTACTCAGTCGCAGCGGCCCCGCGCTCCCGCAAGGCTGGGCGGCCGCGCCGCCGCGATGGCCCCGCCACCGCGGCCGCCGCCCCCGGCTGCGCGCTGAGCCGCCGGCCCCCCGAGCGCCACGGCCGGAGCTGCGGCGGCGGCATCATGGCCCCGACCCTGCTCCAGAAGCTCTTCAACAAAAGGGGCAGCAGCGGCAGCTCCGCGGCGGCGTCTGCCCAGGGCAGGGCTCCTAAGGAAGGACCCGCCTTTAGGTGAGGGGGCGCCGGGGGGCGACTCTGGCGCGGGACCCGAGTTGGCTTCGGTGCTCGCCGGGGAGGGGACGGGTAGGGGAAAGGGAAGGGGCCGTCCAGGACGGCGTTGCCCATCGCCGGCACCTGGTCCCGGGCTTGTCAGCGTGGACGCGCCTGATCCGAGTGTGGCTCCGGACCCTCCGTGACCCTTCCTCCCGCTCTTTCTCCACAACTCAGGGTCCTTCCCCATTTCAGAGTTCTCTTGTGTTCCTTGGGGTTCCCGGACGTGCGCTGTGCTTGGCTGTGGCGACCGGAGATTCTCCGGTTATTGGGGTGAACCCCTTCCGGGCAGAGCCGCCTGGGCGCCTCTGCGGGCCCAGCAAAGCTGTGAGCTGTCATTTTGAGGGCAGCTCCAACCTATTGTGTACGTGACAGTGTTTTGAAGTTCTGAAGGAGCAACAGTCACGAAAAAGGCATCTTTCTTCTTTCTTGCCATATATGACAAGCTCTCAAACGGATGAATGAAAGTATGTAATTTCCACATCATGTGGAAGGTTGATGCCGCATGATGTGTGGAAAGGGGGAGTAAGATGCAATTCTGAAATTTCCGAGATTTCAATTGATCAAAGCTGATATGTATATTTAATAGATTTGATCTCTCGAACACATACCTTTGAATATTGATAGCATTTATGGAGAGCTTACTACCTAAAATGCTTTATGTTGATTTCTGTCGTTTACTTTTCTGACAATGCGGTGAGGTAGGTGCTATTGTAATTCCCATTTTACAGGTGAGGAAACTTAAAGTCACAGATAACTTAGGCGGCTTGCCCAAAATCCAGCTGTCAGTGGTAGAGCCTGTGTTTTGACCCAAGCAGTTTGACCACAGATTCCAGTCTTTAAAATCCCTATGCTATTCTGATTTCAAGGGCTAACTTTTAAAAGAAGCCTTAAAATGTCCTATATTGCCTTTGAGCACAAGTATGTTGAGAAGTTTATTTATCTTTATTTAACAATTTTTCAACACATTTTAAAATTGAGCACCGACTCCCAATTCTGACACTATGCTAGGTGCTTTTTGGCCAAAATGTCTTGCAAAAACAGTTCACTGTTAAACAGATCTAGACCCAGTATAATAAACCTTTAAAAGTTTCAAGTGAAACTTTGAAATAAATTCTGGATTAAGTTTTATGTTCTAGATATTGCTTTTCTTGAATTCCATCATTTAAAACAGTCTCTCACTGTGGTCATGTGAAAATTAAACGTGTGTGTGTGTGTGCACGCGCGCGCATGGAAGGCATATTGTGAGGACCTTAAACTCCCCAAGTTAAATTCTCATGTTTTCTTAAGGCTAACAAGCCTTATAATTTGAGTGGGAATTCTATGCCTTTTGTTAGGCTGAGTACTACTGATGCCATGTACCTTCTCAGAATGGTAGAATTACTTCGGACCTAAGGTGTGTAATTTCGTCCCTTCCCTCCCTGTAACCCAGACTCCATCAAGGGTACAAAGCCTGGAGCGGAAGGAGCATGTTACAGGTGTCTGTACTTTGGCAGCTGTTGCCAAGGACATTTAAAGCCATTTGAATGCAGGAGGAGATAGTGGCGGTTACATTGTCATTGTTTTCTGTGCTCCTTGCCTAATTGCCCACCACCATTTCCGCTATCCACAAGTTTAACTGAGTGTATTTGAACAAAAAAAAAAAAAAAATTGTGGCTATATTTAGGGTTTTGGGCCATATTAGGGAAATTGATTCCCACTTCATGGGAAGATTTTCAGTGGTGTTCTGACTTCTCATTTGTGTATAATGAAGAACAGAAAATCGTGCCAAGTACGGTCTTTTTTTTTTTTTTTTTTTGACCTCATTGGGATTTTCTACAAGAATTTGAGATCGATGTTTTTGGAGAATTTGGGGATCCCAGTTGAACATCCTACTTGATGGGGGCCCCCTTCAGTAGTGTCCCTGGTAGAGGTCACCATGGAAAAGAAAGTAAAGTAGCAGATGTGAGCAAGGATGCTGGAAGATGGGAACAAACCATCTTGTGCTCACCAGACTGACAAAGGAGACCCCAAGCAAGTCTTTCCTTTTGCTCTTTTCACCTGGCTTAACTCTAAGATGCTGTGTAGCTGGCCTGGGAAAAGCTTCCAGGAAAATTTTTCTCTCTACCTAAAAAATTGTGAACCTGTGTTTGATTTTACCCAGATTTTGCCAAATAGGAGTTGGTATGTACTTCGAGGGGAACAAGGTGCCTTATTGCAGGGCATTAGCTGCCCTTGGGAACTACCTTGTAGTTAAATAGAGTTTTAGAAGTGAAGGTAAAACCCTTAGATTAAAAATCAAGTATTCCTAACATGAATTTGTATTCTTTAGTGCATTTAAGTACAGGATGTAACTTGTTTATCTGGAGATTGAAAATTCACTGAGGATTCAGGTAGACTTTTGGGACAGTTTTGTAGTGTATATGGGGGAGAATCTAAGATCCAAGTTTTTGTTTGTTTTAAAGTTTGTATATCTTCTGTTTCCATGATGGACTTTCACTGGTTATTTTAAACTTCTCTTCTCAGAATTGTTTTGCCCTTGTTGTTAGTCTTTTTACTCTTGTGCACTTCCTAGTCCCTTCGCTGGGCTTATGACTGTTCTCATTCCTCAAGTTTTTACACACTTGATTAGAGAGGAAATCTGTTGTCCAATATAAGTAGTTTATCTCACAGGTCATTTTCAGGACTTCATGCTTCCTGACATTTCATCTAAAAACAGGATCATCATAGTCAAGATTTCTTCTGGAGTATTTCCTTTAAGATCTTGACAGAAAGCCCTTTTCATAGCTTTGAGGAAACAGGTTGCTAGGAAAACAAAAGGAATCACGATTGACCAAACTTACATGTTTGGGAGAAGTAGTCAGGAATGCTATATGATTATGGTATTTACATTTGAATAATGCTTCGTACCAGAAAAATAAATTAGGACAAAAAGAAATGATGTGTACAGTGACTCAAGTCAGAAATAGAATTATGTTCTTGGTTACCTTGGATTTAAGGCCAGGATGTTTTCAAGCCACGCTATGTCCAGTGACTTACATGTGTGGTTCAAGTTTGAAGCATTATCTTAAGGTTGTTCTTGTTGTTGTTGTTTTTTCCTCCATGTCTTTTGTAAATTAATGGAGCAGTTTCAAACCCCTAAAATGTGTATTTAGCAGGGAGGTGAAAAGACCTTGGGCTACCAGATGTTCTTTTATTTTGGAGCAGTTAAATGAAGTAGGGAAGCATATATATTATCTGGGATATGAAGAACAAGTGAAGGCATTGCAGCTGCTTGTTAGCTGGCTGTGTGAATGCCAGAGAAGAGTATACCTAAGGCCAAATGGCCTAGTAAGTGCTAATCCCCACTGTTTTGTTAGAACAAATTTAATCTGTTATAGAGTTAGTATAAGTATAATTTAATCCACTTACCATATAGCATCTGATGCCTCTGTGCTTGTGGCTTGGCGCTCTACTTGTATAAATCCAGGCAGGACACCCACGGTCTCACCTACTGGAGTTTACAATCTAAAGGACAACAGATTATACACTAAGATGAATAAAGAGCAGACAACACATTGGAAACTATAACAAACAGATAAACACTGATAAAGAGTAGATTTTTATATAAGCACAGAATTAAGAACTTACTTGCTGTTCTTGTGCTTGGAGTGACTAAGGGCAGGATTGTGATTTACTCTTCCCTCACATGGAGGGAAATTACACAGAAGTGCTTCCTCCCCTCCCACTAATAAGTCTCCAGATGCAAGTATTTCTAATGAGATTTGTTCTGAGGTAGGGTGGATAATATTTTGGAAAAAAACAGTTTTGTTCTAGTACACTCAACATTTTTAATGCCAATAATATAAAACATGACATATAAATAGCAGTTTTGATTTCTTTTGACTACTTTCTAAAAGAAAGTCTTTCTGTAGATTTTTCTTGCTTGCTGCCTTGGATCTATTGGCATACTCCTTACATCATATCTCCTTGTCCTGAAAGATACTATGCACTGGTTAGTGATTTTTTCAGAGGTGAAGAAGGGAACCCTTCCTTTGAATGCAGTGAGTTCTATTAAGAGCACTTGGAACACAGATCGAGGAAGCCATTGATTTAGCCCTGCCTCATGTACCATGTTGATGGGAGACCCAACAAGACTCCATTTCTCTGATCCTCAGCTTTGTCATTTGTAAAGTGACAGCATCAGACCTATGTAACAAAGTTGTGGTAAGGAGGTAATGAGCTCGAAAATCTTTTGAAAAGAATAACATGCAATACAAAATGATTTTAAGTATTACCAAGCATCTTTTTTTAGGTCATGGAGTTCAGTATTATTCCTGTTGAGGCTTACGAAAATGGAACCATTTTTCAGAGGCTGTTTTCTTTCTGTAGATGAGAGTTGAGACAGTGCTGAATTGAACTGTTTTCACTTGAGTATTAGTTTTTTAACCTTGATGTAGTCAGTCATGAAACAGAGACCTTAAGTTTTCAGAGGGGTCTTAAAGATGTTCAGCGGACACTCACTCAAACCTGGTAGAGGTGACGGGGTGTCAGAAAGATTCTTAGAAATATGGTGTGTTTGTTTTTTCAAAGTTATTTGCAAGTTTTTATTATTAAGAATAAAATTGCATTTAGCCAAAAAAGGAAATTGGTTAAGCAAAATGATATAGTCACACAATGGATGACATTCTATAGCATCCAAATCATAATTTTATACACAGACACACAAAACAAAAATGTTCTCAATAGAAGAAGTAAAAGCAACTCTAATAGCCTGACTTCACCACTGTGCAATCTATGCATGTAACAAAATTACACTTATACCCCATAAATTTATATAAATTTTAAAAAGTAAAAGCAAGTTATAAATTTATGTGAAAAACATTTAAAAATAGGAGCGATTATGCATGTGCAGAATAGGCCAGCAACACTCTACACCAACATATTATAACAGTGGTTGCCAAGAGGTAGGTGAAAATTTTATTTTAATTTTTTGTGTTTTATTCTTGTTGGTATTTTTGGATTTTGCTCTAATGAATTTGTGTTACTTTTGTGATTTGGATTATTTTAAACCTAAATATTCTAGATTATTTAACTATTAGATTATTTAACTGTTTAAAATAACTTAAATAGCATTTAGCATATTCTACACTGTGAGGGAATAGAGTAAGGATAATGTTTATGGAGAAAAATCTGATTTGAATAAATTTCATAGAATCTTTCTTCTTCATCAAAATAACTGTTAGCTCCTATTATTAAAAGTAATATGTTTGTTATGAAGTTTAATGTATTTAAAACCTAAACTCATTATAAACCTCAGAGGCTAAGTTTATTGGCAGTGTCAGTAATGATAGGAGATATGTATGTGCAAAATGTTTACTAGTTTGCCAGGGTTGCTACTTCACCTGAGCTTCAGAGCCCAGTGTAGTCTTCCTGGGGGCTCAGAGTACAGTTTAGGAGCTGCATGCAGCTCAAGCTTTATTTGAAATATGTTTAGAAAAGACTGACACAGCCCTTTGGATTTTGAGGGAATGTGGATAAGAGGCCTGGATTAGATGTTTTAAAAGCTAAAACATGAAGTTATAATTTTAAGTCCTGAAATGTGAATTTGTTGTATTATGCATTATTATTTGATTTAGTAGGTGGTACTAAGAGATGGACGGAGGCATGTGGTCTTTTAATGCATGGAGTATATAGCTCCAAAAAGGGCATTTGTTTTTGTTGTTGCTTTAGGTTGTGTTTCTCGTGGTTTGCCTGTAAGGTCAGCCTAAGGAAGCTACTTTGTCGTTGTGTTTCCTTGGAAAAGGAAGCTGTAAAAGATTGTCCTTGCCGTCATGAAATACTTTGGCTGCCAGCATGAACTCCTGGTGTGTGAATCTGATTTGGGAACTGGTAATGTGCTTTATTTCTCCAGCCACTGTTTTTCTTGGTGTGGGTGAAAAGGAACAAATGTTTTGTACTGATTGTACAAGCCCCTTGCTTAGTGTGAATTGTTAGGCCTGGACTATGAGATCATATACTTGGCTGTAAAAGTAAGTCTTTCCTTTGGATGTAAGAGTGCTGAAATATTTGGTGAGTTCCTACTTACCAAGCATTCTTTATCTCAGATTTATGAAAAATGATTATTATGTAAAAAAAGGAAAAACAGGATGGACTTTTCCAGCTAACTGGGCATGTAACAGTGATTTCCCTCAACCCCACCCCAGCTGTAAATGGAACATCCATGACTCACTACTCATGGCCACACAGACACTTTTGTAACCAGTGCTTGAATGGGAGGGTGGGATGGGGATGGAAGGAGATGGGCTGGCACCCCACTTGTGTTCAGCCAGAATCTGTCCAGCTGCCTTTATAATGGACTTCTGAAAAGGACAATGCGCCTTCTCATGCATCATGCTACATATTTTTTTTCCTTATTGCACTTTCTGTTTGTGCCAGAATAATACAATATATTAAGTGCAATAAAATGTAGCCATTAATACTATAATGTTGTGGATAAATGTTGTATAGCAGAGTACTCTTTCTGTTATATAAGATTTTAGTATTAGCATGAGTTTGGATCCCCGATTATCATATTTCTCTCTCCTGAACTGTGTGCCTTTATTTCTAGGAATTATTTTTCTAGTTATTTGTCCCTGTAAACTTGTTTAATTTGTAGATTGTACTTTAGAATTTGTGTCCATCATAGTGCTATAAGAGATTTATATATTGGTTTATGAAGATGATTTTATTACCACACCTAAGACTTTTTAATCATAAATAAGAGATTTCTGTATTTGATATATATCTTTAAATAAATGATTGGTGTTTGGTTATGTGCTGATGTCTAATTGAAAATGACAACCAATTCATGCCGGGTATCTAAGTGAGAATGAGCACTGAGGCAGTAGGAATTCATCCCAAAAGCTGAGGGGGGCTAATTAAGAACCTACATATCTGGTGGGGACCTCAGCCTGATTCCCAGTAAGGATAGTTGCATGTTGTCATAGCAACTCTTTCTTCACAAGTTGAAGACAAGTTAGACGTTAACCTGCACATTCCTCAAGAGATGAAACAGGTGTTGATTTAGGATGTGTTAGGAAGCAGCAGCAAATTCACCAGTTCAATTGATTCTGGCTTTAACACCTTATAAATACTTCAGACTGCCAACTCTCTCTCTGATATGCCTGGAAAATTGGACATTTTTTGTCTTATAGTCAAAACCTTTGGGGTTATCGGGGGAAAAGTATGTTATCATTCATTTCTTCATTAGCTATCCTCATTTACTCAAGTTCTTTTATAAAATATGATTAAAAAATAGTAACAAAAATACCTTTTAAATTCAATGCCACAAAGTCTTTTAAAGCATACATTTGAAATGACTGTAAATGAAACAAGAAAACATACATGTGATAGTTACAGCATGGCTGTGAGAGTTCCTCTAAATCCTAGCCTTGCCATTGTGTCTCTGCTTTTAATGCAGTGCTTGGCAGGAAGTTGGCGTTTAATAAATACCTGTTGAATGAATGAATGAATTCAAGAGTTTTGAACACTGATGATCCTTAAAGAGTCTCTAGTATTCCAGAATCTGATCTCTTGAAATATTTCTTGATGTTTCTAGCATGCATTGTGACATTTTAGAAAATGAATCTTGTTACAGATGACTCAAAGAAATTTCCTCCTTTTTGTCAATATTAGTGAATTATTTTTCTGGTATCAAAATGATAGGGTAAAAGTGCTCTAACAGTTGATTGACCTGTACCCCCACCTCCCTAAAAAAACCTTTAAGAAGACACTTGCCTAAGTAATATATCAGAGATCCAGTTATGAAATCCCACAGCTGTCAGAAATGACCTACTGAAAAATGATTTAAATATTTATGAAGCTATGAAATTGTTAGCTGTGGGTTGATGATGTAGAACTCTTGTCTATATACTTTTCAGATTCATTTGAATTCTTGTGTGGCTTCGTAAAACTGAAATACATTATGGAATGAAATGAGCAAATTGGTTCTCTCAAATTTAAGATAATAGTACACTTAATTGTGAAAACAATATTGATATTCTGAACCCTGCAAAGACTATATTTGCATGTTAAATGAAGTAAGCACTTTAGAAAAAAGATGGAATCATCTCTGCTTTCCATGTATGATTTTTCCGTTTGAGAAACTAATTTAGAAATGGATTTGCGAATCTGACATGTTCTTTAAAAAGAATGTGCCAGACTAACATATCATTAATGGTGGCGTACCTACCCTGTGTGAGGTGGTGAGCCATGAGTAAACATTTTCTCCAAGCATATCAGGCAATGACTGTTTGCTTTAGAATGGTACATTGAGTAAGTTAGTTGCTAGGGCAGAAGGGGGCGGCCGGAACTACTGGCCCTGCACTACCCAGAGGGCAGAGATGGACCCCTGGTAGCCACTTGGTGCTGAGTGCACAGGCTCCACGGAAGACCCTGTGGACGCTGGTAACTGGCCCTGCAGTGGGGTTGCCATATATTGCTTAGTGCCATGTGTACCTGAGAAATTGCTTATACATGAAATTATGATTTTATTTTAAGATTTTTTCAAACATATCTGGTTAAAAGTTCATATAAAATATGTTGAAATGTAAGCCTTTTCACACCCCAATCCCCCTTCCCAAAGGCTACCATTGCTGTACCAGTTTCTTTCGTATCCTTTTGGAAATACTCTGTGCAAATACAGGAAAAAAAATTCTTTCCCTCAGACAGAGTGGTAGTTGCTGCCTACACTGTTCATCATTTTGCTAAAAGTTGCTTTGTATTCCTTTGAATAAATTCATGTATAACACTTAACCCAGTAGTTCTCAAGTCTGGTCAGACACTAAAGTCACCTAGAGAGCTTTAAATGTCCAGACTGCTTCTCAGAGATCTTGATTTAATAGATCTGGGCTGGGGCTTTATGTTTGTCTTTATGAAACTCTCCTTGGGTAATTTGCATGTGCAGCCAAGCACACTACAATAGTCTTCCCTTATCTGAGGTTTCACTTTCTGCTGTCAACCTCAGTCTGACAATATTAAATCAAAAATTCAAGAAATGGAGCAACTCTGGGTGCACTGCCTGTGAGTTAGCTCTGCTCTGCAAGGAGCAGTACCATTTAAAAAAGAAGAAAGAAGATTCCAGAAATAAACAATTCCTAAGTTTTGAATTGCACACCATTCTGAGTAGCACAATGGAATCTCCACTGTCACTTCATCTTATCATATAGGCATTTGTCATCTCACATCATCGCAAGGAGAAGGAGGGTGACTATAGTATGATGAGATATTTCCTGAGAAAGAGATCACGTTCACATAACTATGATTATAGTATATTATAATTGTTCTATTTTTATTATTAGTTATTGTTGTTAATCTCTTACTGTGCCTAATTTATAAATTAAACTTTATCATAGGTATGTATGGGAAAAAACATAGTATATACAGGGTTTGGCATTAAGCACTGTTTCAGGCATCCACTGGAAGTCTTGAAAGGTATCGCCTGTGGATAAGAGGGCACTACTGTAATTTTACCACTCCTCTACTGATGGAGTATTTACTTTCAGGCTTTATTGTTAGAAATGGTGAACTTCCTGGTTGAAAGATTCTTATGCCATAAGCTCAAGTATATTTCCAGGATAAGAACCCAGGATGGAATTTCTGCCAAACTGCACTCCAGAGAGGTTGCACCTGTTTATACGCCTACTAACAGCATATGATAGCGGCTGTTTAGTGAAGATGATTTAAAGTACCCTGAAGAAATAGCAGTGGTAGGGTGGTGGGGAAACTTGGACCCTAGCTCATTCTTAGTAGTTGTTGATCACTTGTCTAGTTCAACATGTGTGCAGATTGTTAAACTCTTTTACAGCTCAATTTGGCTGTGCTTTCCAGACTTAAAAATGCTCATACTTTTTTGACTCAGTAACTTAAGAGAAAAAACTTTTGTGCATGAAAATGTTTAAAAAAACAAATGTTTGTGCACAAAGATGTTCTTTATATATTATCATTATAATGTTAAATAAAAGGATCTTAACAATTGTCCAACAGCAGGAAAGTACCTAAATTGTTATGTCAGCTTTGTAGGATAGTAATATAATAGTTAAATGATTATGAAGACAGTGTTAATATAAAATGTTTATGTTAAATGAAAACAACCAGCTCCAGCTGGTATCTACAAGATGAATATATTAGTAAAATATGCAAATGTATGACCAAGAACTAGAAAGAAAAACAGAAAAATAATAAAGAACAGTTGACATTATGGGGTGATGAGATTGTGGGTAAATATCCTTTGTTGGTGGTGGTTTTTTTTTTTTTTTTTTGAGATAGAGTCTCACTCTGTCACCCAGGCTGGAAGCAGTGGTACAATCACAGTTCACTGTAGCCTCGACCTCCCGGGCTTAAGTGACCCCCCCACCTCAGCCTCCCAAGTAGCTAGGACCACAGACAGCCATGCACCACCATACCCACCTTTTTTTTTTTTTTTTTTTGTAGAGATGGGAGCGGGGGTGGTCTCACTGTGTTGCCCAGCGTAGTCTTGAACTCCAGGGCTCAAGTGATTCCCCCACCCTGAATCTCCCAAAGTGCTGGGATTACAAGCATAAGCCACCTTGCCTGACCATAAATATCCTATAAAATGTGTGGGCAAAAAATAAAAATTATAGGCCAGGCACGGTGGCTTATGTTTGTAATCCCAGTACTTTGGGAGACTGAGGTGGAAGAATCTCTTGAGTCCAGGAGTTTGAGACCAGCCTGTCAACAAAAGGAGACCCCATCTCTACAAAATAAAAAAAAAAAAAAATTAGCTAGGCACATACCTGTGGTTATAGCTACTTGTGGGTCTGAGGTGGTGGAATCGCTTGAACCCAAGAGGTTGAGGCTTTAGTGAGCCATGATCGCACCACTGTACTCTAGCCTGGGTGACAGAGGGAGACCCTGTCTCAGAAAAAAAAAAAAAGGAAAAATATAAAATCCTATTATAATACAAATAGCCACTTATTTATGATTATAAGGATGTTGTAAACCTTGTTAATTAGTGAAGACATAATTGTAGAATATGTACGTAAATGACTTCCCTGAAATCTTTTAGAAATCTTTTAGAATGCTTTTAGAATAGCTACTTCTCAAGAATTTTAAGGGAGCCCATTCTAACATTTAAAAAATAATAGTATTCTTTACCATTTGCTAGCCCCTATACCAAGAGCTTTTTACTCAAATCATTTCACGCATGTCTCATAGTTATCCTTTGATGATAGATATTTTTATTAGCCAATTTATAGATTATAAATTTACCATAATTTATGGATGAACACTTGAGGCCTGCCTAAAATTGAGTGGTTTACTAGTGACCCTGAGAATTCAAACTGAAGTCAGTCAGCTCTTATTAATATATGATCTGTATTCTCTCTCTGCAGATTAATATTTGAAGTACTTAAGACTGAGATTCAGTGGTAGATTTTGTGAGGTTTATAAGAAAGTATGAAGTGTAGCTGAGTGCGGTGGCTCACGCCTATAATCCCAGCACTCTGGGAGGCTAAGGCAGGCAGATCATTTGAGGTCAGGAGTTCAAGAACAGCCTGACCAACATGGTGAAACCCTGTCTCTACTAAAAACACAAAAAAATTAGCCGGGTGTGGTGGCGTGCACCTGTAGTCCCAGCTACTCAGGAGGCTGAGGCAGGAGAATCGCTCAAACCCCAGAGGCGGAGGTTGCAATGAGCTGAGATCATGCCACCGCACTCCAGTCTCAGCAACAGAGTGAGAGTCCTTCTCAAAAAAAAAAAAAAAAAGAAAGTATGAAGTCTAAGTACTATTTCTAGGGAGCTTACTGTTAATTGTGCAATTATATATGATGTGTGAAAAACTAATTAATAATACAAAACAGTAGTTCAGGACCAAGTCTCTAAAGTCCTATTAAGATGAAAGGAAGGAGTGAGGGAGGGCTCTTTAATCTGGGCTAGTTAGGGAGGCTTTATGGAGGAGATAAGAGCTAATAGGTAGAATTCATAGAGGTGAAAAACTTTTTACCTTAGAGGTGTTCCTGAGTTAAAAATGGGTGGACTAGTCTCTGTGAAATCAGAGTGTTCTTGTGAGGCAAGATACATTTGGACCCAATTGTGCAAGTTGTTGCAAGCATTATTAATTTTAAATTTTAAATTTAGGTAACCCCAAAGTGTAGATGGGGAGGGACCCCAGTCTATACTTTGAGTCTTATTAGAGTAGGGCCTTTGTTACAGATTTACATTTTTTGTTTGTTTTTGTTTTGAGACAGAGTCTCACTCTGTCGCCCAGGCTGGAGTGCAGTGGCGTGATCTTGGCTCACGGCAACCCCCGCCTCCCAGGTTCAAGTGATTCTCCTGCCTCAGCCTCCTGAGTAGCTGGGACTACAGGCGCATGCCACCATGCTTGGCTAATTTTTGTATTTTTTTGGTAGAGACGGGGTTTCAGCATGTTGGCCAGGCTGGTCTCGAACTCCTGGCTTCAAGTGATCCGCCTGTCTTGGCCTCCGCAAGGTGCTGGGATTACAGGTGGGAGCCACTGGGCCCAGCCTGGATTTACATTTTTGAATTCAAACCTGACTCTCCCACTTACAATGTGGGGCACATTATTCTCTCTAAATGAGTTTTTTCTCTTTTTTTTAATCTGTAAAACAGGTGTAAAGTTGCCTTTCTTGCAAGTTTGTCTGAAGACTAGAGATAATACCTATCAATCCTACTACACAGTGTTTGGCAACTATTAGACATTCAGTATGTAGTGACTCTTATAACTCTCAGAGACTTAAATATTATGTCTTTCCCTCCAGCTCTTTCCCTGTATTAAATGCATCTCTACTGATCTCAAGGTTGTAGGGAAATGGCAAGTAGCTTGTCTTTACCAAAAGGTGGAGTTCCTGCTCTGAAGGCAATGTGGAGCCACTGAGGTTTTAAGTAGTGGATTGGTGGAGCAGCTTGCTAAACACAGGGACCCTAACTTAAATTTTGGTGCTGGGATGCAAGTTAGTGCAGTTTTAGTGTATATGATATATGATATCAGCAAGTAAAACATACGTGTATTCCCCAGTCTTCCCTCTTTCCCCTATCCCAGACCTCTCTTATCTTCAAAGGGAAAAAACAAAACTCATACAAGCTGGCAGCTTCATGCTCCCAGCCTTTAAGCTTCCCCTCCAGCCTATGGCAAAATCTGTACTTGGTAAACCTACCAGATATATAACTATCTCTTTTTGTATCTTTTAATATCAGGAGCTTCCTTTTTGTTTTTTTTTTTTTTCCTCAAATTAGTTTCCTGACAGTTCTCTTGCCTCTTTTGATTCATTTCACAAACATTTATGAGGAGTCAGTTATGGCAGCTAATCCTAAAATTCCGGACTTATTGCGAGGAAAGGAGTTTGTGTTTGAAGGTTCTTACTAATTCAGTTCTCACGATTGTTATATTTTTACAAACAGAAAAGGGAGAGGGTTGGAAAAAGGGAGGGAAAGGGAGAGACATTTGTATCAGAAACTGGGGGTGGGGAAGCTCCCAATTGTCCAGTAATCTTATCTACAGAGTGCTAAATACTGCCTGTAATTGTATGTAGGGGGTGGGTGCTAGTTTAGATAATGTGCCAAGGGAAGCGCGCAACCTCTGCTTGCTCCAACTAAAGCTGTTAAAAAGCAGTCTAGTTCCAGTAGGTGCAAATCCACTCTTTAATTTGTTCATCATTTTGTCTTCATTCTTCAAATCCAGTTTGTATTGGACTTTGATCTTATAGCTGATTACTCTGCCATGCTGCTCTTTAGTTTACTCCAGCAGAGCATTGAGTTTTACAGCTTGGACTGTTAAAGTCAATATTGTGTTTAACACAGCAGTAGCAGAGTGAGTTGTCTTGAGCTTGCTGTGACCTGCTAGCATGCTAAGCTAGCATGCTTAATGCTATTTAAGAGGAGAGTTCCTTTCAGAATTATGTCAAGATTAGCAATTGATGGTGAGAATTGTTGTGGTCCAATCACCAGACCACAGTAGGTAACTTCCCTGGGGTGAAAGCATTGCCATAATGTTTTAGACCTGTGCTCTGCTCTCCATTTATTTTACAAACCATTCTGTACAAGGCACAGGGCCTCCAGCTCATCATTTTCCCTGCAGAGGTTTACCTCAGAGATGTTTTTAGTTGGAGAGGGGCAAGTTACCTTCAAGGAGAAAATAATTGGGTCTCTCTTCTTCTTTAATTCAAATTCCAAAGTATTGTAAATCTCATTTATTACCTGTCTGTTCCAAAGACTCCACTTTTCTTTTCATCTTAGAAATATTTGGCATGTGGATCTAGACCAACTCTGCCTGAAGCACTGAGGCAAGCAGGCTTGATCTTTTTTTCTTTTTTGCTTGGCCTTCTCAGGAGTCCGTTCACCATCAGATTAGTGACATTTCACACAAATTAGTGAATTAGTGTGGCCTTGTCAGGGCAGGGGACGAGGACATTTGAACTGCATTGCTCTAGGCTTTGGGTGGCCTAAAATCCTCACAGCTGGAATTCTCCATCTGGTCCCATCCAGTTCCAGAGCCTGGACCAGTTCAGCTTCCTAGGCTGAGGTTTGCATCAAAACTTACAAGTAATGAAGGGTTTATTATGTCTCCCATTGCTTTCTCTTTCTTGGGGACCTAACCGGTATAGATGGAGGAATGTACATGAGTCACATTTCAGAGGAAAGCTGGACAGGATGTGGAAGTGATGGGGAGATACTTGTAAACAGAAAGAATAGACAAAATCATGATATATAAAGTAACTTCCAAGTTTTGAGCTCGAATAATGTGGGTAGCATAATTAGTGGAAATAGGGAAGTTACAAGGAGAAGTTGGTTTTGTACATGTTGAATTTAAGGTGTAGTTGAACACTCTAAGTTGTGATATTCATGAAGCTGTAGTTGTCAGAAGATATTAAGCCAATATTTGCCAAAGAGCCCAGAAAATTCATCTCTTGCTCTTTACGACTTTTCTTTTTCTATTCCCTCCTCCAAAATTACTTTTGTAGAAATTCTGTTCCTTCTTCCAAACTCGGTTTAGATGCCACCTCTGATTATCTTTGCTGATTGCCCCAAATGCGCATGCTGCTCCCTTTAAACCAGTGGTCCCCAACCTTTTTGGCATCAGGCAACAGTTTCATGGCAGACAATTTTTCCACGGACAGTGGAGTGGGGGATGGTTTTGGGATGATTCAAGCACATTACATTTATTGTGTACTTTATTTCTATTATTATAACATTGTAATAAATAATGAAATAACTATACAACTCACCAAATGCATAATCAGTGGGAGCCCTGAGCCTGTTTTCCTGCAACTGGAAGGTCCCATCTGGGGTTGATGGGAGATAGTGACAGATCATCAGACATTAGATTCTCATAAGGAGTGTGCAGCCTAGCTCCCTCGCGTGCGCAGTTCATAATAGGGTTCGCACTACTATGAGAATCCAATGCCACCGCTGGTCTGACGAGGTGGAGCTCAGGCAGTAATGCTCACTCGCCCACCACTCATCTCCTGCTTTGTGGCCCGGTTCCTACCAGGCCATGGTCTGGTACCAGTCCGTGACCCAGGGGTTGGGGATCCCTGCTCTAATTCTTCTTATATGGCAGTTACCACATTCTACTAGCTGTTTTTTATTTATCCAAATACTTTACCAGATTATACCTTGACAGCAACATTGTATGTATGTCCCTGTAGTGTATAGCGTAATACTAAGTACAGTACATTAGTAGGAGCTTGTTTAAATACGTTTATTTGAACCTGCATTGTTTTCAGCAACTACCAGTACTTAAAAATATGTGAATTTATTAGCCAGTATTTAAAGTTCCTCTTTTTTTTTTTTTTTTTTTGAGCCAGAGTCTCACTCTGTTGCCAGGCTGGAGTGCAGTGGCACGATCTCGGTTCATTGCAACCTCACCTCCTGGGTTCAAGAGATTCTCCTGCCTCAGCCTCCCGAGTAGATGGGACTACAAGCACGTGCCACCATGCCCAGCTAATTTTTGTATTTTTTAGTAGAGACGGGGTTTCATCTTGTTGGCCAGGATGGTCGCGATCTCTTGACCTTGAGTTCTGCCCACCTCAGCCTCCCAAGGTGCTGGGATTACAGGCATGAGCCACCGCGCCTGGCCCCTCTCTTTTTTAAAACATAAATTTGTCTCCAAATTTGAAGTTTTAAGAACATCTCCATTATTTCAGAATTTAATAAATGTGTTTATCCTACCCATGATTCGTTCTTTCTTTAATTTTAAATTTAATAAGAGATGAGGTCTTGCTCTATTGACCAGGCTGGTCTTGAACTCCTGTGCTCAAGCAGTCCTCCCATCTTGGCCTCTCAAAGTGGTAGAATTACAGGCGTGAGGTCCCGCACCCAGCCCTACCCATGCTTCTTAACTGTATTTACTCCATTTTTTTCTTTCCAGTTACAGGGTTCTTTCTTTTTTCTTTTTCTTTCTTTCTTTCTTTTTTTTTTTTAACTTCAGAGATTCTCCTCTATAGATTGTTTAATTTTCTATACCAGTTCCAGTTTAGAGTTTTGAAATTCACTGCCAAGAAATGTATGGGGTATCTTATTAAAAATACACTGTTTTACATATGAAGGCAAAGTAATTTTCATTTTGTTTCTGAGGTCATATCTGATTTACTCAGCATTTTGTTGGCTCCTCCCAGCTGACGTCTCTCTTTAGTAAATTATTTCTGTGGAACAAAACTTAGAGTTTAGGGTCTGTCATAAGAATAGTTTGAAGATCTTTTTTGCCTAAACCAATCTGACCTTTGCCTGGACTGAAACTCATTTGCCATCTGTCTCTTCCTAGAACCTTGAAAGATCTTACTGTTTATTCTCTTTACTTGGGACTTACCTAGTGAAAAACTATTAGTGCCATCATCTACAGGGATGGCCCTATCTATGACCAGTCTCGTCCTGATTAATTATGAAAATGTTAAGTTCAATCTTCACACTCATTGCTGAAAAGACCACTCTGTTTATATTTCTCCTTCCAGAGAAATGCTTATCTGTCCTTTTGTTTTCTGGACCTGATCCAGTTCTGTGTCCAAGATAAATATTCTACTGGCTTCATGCTGTTTTATCTTCATAAAAACAAGTCACCAAATACCTGTGTACTAATGCAGTTCATATAGTAAAAACGTTAATTGCACAGGAGATTCAGATGAATAAAAGAACACTTATTTTGGTGTCTCATGGCCAGAGTTAAAAAAAGAAAACTAGATTTACTAGTGCACAGGTCATATGCTATTACAGCTTCAAGGAGCTGCCAGAAGCTCATTCCTTCCGTTTGCATTTTTGTGAATGTCAGTTCTGAAATAAATGAACAAACCCAGGACTTGAAAATAATTATTTCAACTATAAATTGTGCCTGTCCTCATATGGTAATGAGAGTTCACAGTGGTTTTTATTTTGAAAAAAAACAGCTCGGTTTGGGAAAAGGTGCCTGCAGTCAGCCTTTGCAAACTTCTTTATTCTGTGAGATTTTTGTTCCCTGTTTTCTAAAGACAATAGTGACAAATTAACCAGAGTCAAAGGCATTGCAATTTTTATGTAGGGTTTCTTTGTCCTTATGAATTTTTTGTGATTCTCTCTTCGTAATGCTATATTTTTAACTTGCCACTTTAATTGACTAAGATGAAGTAATTTCTTAGCGGGGGATGGGGATAGGAAACAGTAGTGGGAGAGATTATCTTCAGAGTCTGTATTGCTTTTGGGGGTCTCAGCTTTTTTTTTTTTTAATCTCTAAGTCTGTGATTTTTTGAATTTTACACTTGGGACAGAAGGATCCATGACTTCAGGTAGCTGATCCATCTCCCAAAGTCTAGGAGGGGAGTGACTTGGATTTAGCTGTTGAGAAAGTTCAGAGTATTTTCAGCCCCCATGAGTGCAGTTAACCAGAGATCTTTTTAATGGAATCATTTATTTTCCTTGGCAAAGACAAAGATTTGTTTAGCCAATGAAATGTAGTGGGGATTTCAAAGCAGAAATGAGCTATGCATTTTGGAGGCTTAGGATGCCGAAGTTGGGAATTACATGTTGTACAAACCAGTTTTTCCCATAGTTTTATTTTCTAAAAATTGTGGTGGGAGAGAGGTGCATACTGGTTAAACGTGCTGCTCTGCGCCAACGACCGGTATTTCAAAGTGTAAATGATAAAAGGAACTTAACTGTAAACTTGATATTTACATGAGTTTTATTTCCCAAAGCAGTTATATTTATTTTATAGAATAGGAAAAGGCTCCCTCACCAAGGCTACAGAGCTAGTTACCCATATGGATAGGCCAAGATGTGGGACGCAGACCTTTTGATTCCTGCATGACACCTCAGCCAATTTTTAGTCCTATGAGTATGGCAAGTTCCCTTGTTGTGTAGTTAAAAAACTGTTATGAATTTATAGCTAAAATACATTTTTATGATTCTTAATTATCACACAACTATATTCTCTTGCATGTTGTTGGACTTTTTTGTTATTTTCATTAGACTTTTGCTTCTTTCTGGCATTGAGGGACTGAGACGTAGATTATGTAACTCTGAAAATCAAGTCCAGCCTCTTTCGTGTGGCGGCCCTGCCTCATTTTTCTTTGCTCTTCCCCTCATACTCTTAAGTCCAGTCAAAGCGAATTTGTCTCAGTTCCTCAAACAATCTTGAGTTTTCTCTTTATGAAGATTTCTTTGTTTGGAACTTGGCTCCTCCTTTCCTCCTTTAACCTGACTCACACTCCTAACTAGTGTGGTGATTAAGAGCAGGAGTGGGCTTGCAATTGGACTTCAGGTTTCGAACCCTGACACTATCACTTAATAGCTGTATGGTCTCGAACAAGTTGCTTAACCATGCCGTGCTATGCTGCCTTTTTCTCTTTGGTATGTTGGGAATAATAGTAACCACCTCATGGTGGTGGTATGAGATTTAAGTGGGTGGTTCTTGCAGTTACGACTGTGCTGGGCGCGTAGTAAGTACTCTGATTCCTGGAAGCCTTTGCCGATAATCTGCTCTTTCACAGACTCATTGCACTGAGCACTCTGTCCCCCTGGAGTATAATTGCCTGTGCATGACTTACTACTCCCCTCTAAGGACAGGGATGACCATGCCCAATCTGTATTCACTTTGCAATATAAGCACTTGGCACGTATAGGCACAAGACAAATGTCTGAATAAATCAATAAGCAAAGGCCCGCTTAGCTCATGCTGTAATCTTATGTGTTTAACCTCCACTTTTCTTTCTTTTTGTGATGATCTTTTTGCCTTTTATTTGGGGTTTTTGATGGGTAATTTTAGAAGAAGGGAGCTAATAGGGAGGTTTAACCTAGGTTGCTTTATGGCAGCTTCTGGAGTTGTAACACATGATTGCTTCATGTTGTTTATCCCCTTTGGGAGAAGAAGCCATACATATGGACAGGCCTCTTGAAAAGTTGCTGTATTCTTTAAGAAAAAGTTAAAGTAGGTTCCACATAGAAAAGGCTAGACTCACAAGGAACTTGCAGGTTAACATTGACCACAAGTCTGGATTTAATCTAATAACTGCTGTAGCCTCCTGCTCCCCAGCTCTCTAAAGGCACACTCACAGGATTTCCTGGCACTGTTTTGTTGGTCATCAGTTGTGCTGTGGCCATAATGTAGCAGTGGAAGCCACTTGACTCCTTACCTTCCATGCTTCATCTTTAGGCAAGAGTAAAAACTAAAAACAATGTAAAAGGAAAAGCTTATGCGAGAGCAGGATAGTTTCTGACTAAAAGTAATGAGAGTCCATTTTTTCCAACTCCAGGGGTTGTGACCTGGTTAGGTCCTGGCAGTGGTGGATGTGTTCTAGGTGAAATAATGCCTTACCTAAAGGAAAAGGGGAGAAGGGGTTTGCTGTGCTGCTGTGATTATTTTGTTTAAAGTCATTAAAGGTTTGGAGGGTAGTACAAGAGTGATACTAGCGAATAATTGCTGTAGAATCCATCAGATTTTCAAGGGGCAGTAGTGAAACACAAAGATCACCTGATCCCAAGCTACTTTCACAGCTGAGCTCTTCTATCCTTCACCCTCCAACCTCAGAGCCTCTAAAAGCAGTGTGTGTGTGTGTGTGTGTGTGTGTGTGTGTGTGTGTGTGTGTGTGTGAGAAATCACAGGCTTTTACCATTCAGAATGCATTTTTTCATACCTAAGATACTATGTTATGAAGGACAGTTCATTTATTTATTAGAATAATGTCTATAAGTTAACCTGGTTTTTATAGGATGGCCAGGTACTCTGACTGCCCTTTATAATGATGTTTCTGATGTGTGCTCTGAGCTCTAAAAGTAAACTTACAAATGAATTTATAGGATCCTCAATAGTAAATGTTCGTTCAAAAGCATCTGTTGACATTTTCCATATTCTAGGTACAAAGCATTGTTAGAGTACAAGAATGAATAAGATAACACCCTGCCCTTGAGGAGTTCGGTTCATGGAGGTTTGCTCCCTATTCTTCTGTTATAACGTGCAACAGGAGCTAACAGTACAGATGAAGTATTCCTAATCCAAAAATCTGAAATGCTTCAAAATTGGAGTAGTTTCTGAGTAAACGCAATGAGAGTCCATTTTTTCCAACTCCAAGGGTTGTGGTGGCCTATTAAGTCCTGGCAGTGGTGGATGTGTTCTAGGTGAAATAATGCCTTACCCAAGGGAAAAGGGGAGAGGGGTTTGCTGTACTGCTGTGATTCTCTTGTTTAAAGCCATTAAAGGTTTGGAGTAGTACAAGAGTGATACTAGGGAATAACTTTTGAGCATTGACATGACACGTCAAGCGGGAAATTCCACACCTGACCTTATGGGTCACGGTCCCAACACAATCAAAACTGCTACATATGCAAAATTATTAAAAATATTATATACAATTACTTTCCAGCTATGTATATATAAAGTGTATATGAAAGAAACATAAGTGAATTTTATGTTGAGACCTGGGTCCTATCCCCAAGATATCTCATAATGTGTATACAAATATTCCAAAATCTGAAACAACGCCAAATCCGAAACACTTCTGATCCCTCGAGGGATTTGGAGTTTTTTCAGATTTTGGCATATTTGTAAATACATTAATGAATCCTATACTAAACTATAGGATCCTGTTAATATCCTATTAATAAATCCTGGCCATTCTATAAAAACCAGGTTAACTTATAGCCATTATTCTTTGGTTCGGATAAGGGATACTCAACCTGTATACCAAAAAATAGGCACAAGGAGACCTTACAGAAGTGCTCAGTAGGCTGGGCATGGTGGCTCACGCCTGTAATCCCAGCATTTTGGGAGGTGAGGCAGGAGGATCACTTGAGGCCAGGAGTTTGGGACCAGCCACATAATGAGATTCCATCTCTCCAAAAAATTTTAAAAATCAGTTGGGCATGGTGATGCATGCCTGTAATTCTAGCTACTAAGGAGGCTGAGGTGGGAGGACCACTTGATCCCAGGAGTTCCAAGCTGCAGTGATCTGTGATCGCACCACAGCACTCCAGCCTGGGTGACATAGTGAGACCCTGTCTCTAAAATAAAATGTAAAATAAAATAAAATAATAAAAGTGATCAATAAAGGTTAGATGACTTAGGTGTCTAAGCTTAGTAGTATATACCTTTAATTTTCACTTTTTTTTTTCACTTAGCACTTTCTTGGATTTGTATCTTCTTATTTGGAGAGTTAGATGCTAAATACACATTTTAAAGTTGTTTTTATATTTGTGCTCATAATTTTTAAATTCTTGTCTTTCCATTTTGTTTGCAGGTGATTTTCCCAAAATAAATACCAGGCTATCATGATTAGAATTAAACAGTTTTCTGAAAACTTAACCTAATTTAATGGAATGGAGAGAGAGGGGTGAGGGTAACGAGGGAGGTGGAGGAGGGGGATAGCAATAAACGAGAAGGTGGAATTTTCTGATGGGAATTTGTGATTTCTCCCTCAACACTTTCAGGCAGTTTTGCTTCCAATCCCCTCTATAACTTCATTTTTATTTTTAGTGCCTACAGACACTCTAGTCTTTAGATGTTCCTTCTGCACTGAGAATCCTTTTTTTTTTTTTTCTTTTTCTTTTTGAGACAGAGTCTTGCTCTGTCACCCAGGCTGGAGTGCAATGGTGTGATCTCAGCTCACTGCAACCTCCACCTCCCAGGTTCAAGTGATTCTCCTGCCTCAGCCTCCTGAGTAGCTGGGATTACAGGCACCTGCCACCATGCCTGGGGCTAAGTTTTGTATTTTTAGTAGGGGTTTCTCCTTGTTGGCCAGGCTGGTCTCAAACTCCTGACCTCACGTGATCCACTTGCCTCAGCCTCCCAAAGTGCTGGGATTACAGGCATGAGCCACTGCACCCAGCCTGCACTGAGAATCCTAAGAGAATTTTCATGTTGGTATGTTTGTAATACCAGAAATGTTACCAGTTATAACCAGCTACTGTTGATGTGCAAGAAATTCTATTTTGGAAGGCCAAAACAGAGGATAATGCCTCCCTGCCCAGACAGTCTGATAAGAATGTCAGTAATGCCCTCTGTGTTTCGTTTCCCGTGTGTTCTCTACATTCGGCATTCTGCAGTCTGAGGGTTATATACATCAGTAATCTTGAGTGCAAGCATGACACATATAGAATACTTGAAAATAGGTAAAACATGGTGGTAGGGGCAGCTGATAGCAGGAAAACTGTCCTTAGGGGATAACAGACAATGAGATCCAGAGAGTGGTGATCTGGAGAAATTAGCCGGGCATAGTGGTGCACACCTGTGGTCCCAGCTACTTGGTAAGCTGAGGCAGGAGGATTGCTTGAGCCTAGGAGGTTGAAGGTACAGTGAGCCGTGATTGCACCACTGCACTCCAGCCTGGGAGACAGAGCAAGACGCTGTCTACACACACACACACACACACACACACACACACACACACACACACACACACCAGGTGCTAAGTACAGTCCTCATTATTTGCAGATTCCTTATTAGTAAATTCACCTACTTACCAAAATTTGTAACCCCAAAATCAATACTCTCGGCACTTTCATGGTCACTCATGGACATATGCAGAGTGGCAAAATATTTGAGTCACTTTACACGCATGTTCCCAGCTGAAGTCAAACAGGGTAACCCTCTGCTGTCCTGTGTCAGCTCTTCTATAAACAAGTGTCCTTTTCACAGTGAATTTAGTGCTTTTTTTTTTTTTTTTTGCTGCTTCTTGGTAATGTCACTCTTTAGCCCCCACGTATAGTGCTGGAGTGCTGTCTAGTGGTCCTACTGTAAGAAGCTGTGATGTGCGTTACAAAGACAGTGTCTTTAGGTAAGCTTTGTTCAGGCATGAGTTAATAGTGCTGTTGGCTATGAGTTCAGCGTTAATGAAGCAACAATATGCATGAAATAGGTTATCTTTCAACAGAAACACATATACACTATAAACCAAGGTATGTATTAATCTGTTGATGAAAATGTTGTAATCAGCGGCTTTCAGGAACCTAACCCTTTATTTCCCCCTAGAAGCAGTGGTTCGGTATTCACTAATTCAGTGTTCATGGTGACTTTATACAACATAACTGCTTCACAGAATGAGAATGGGCTGCACAGTAGAAGCCCTCTGCAGCACTCCACAGCCTTAGAATGGAGAAGGTAAATGGGTGGCTTCATCCTAGAATGAGTTTTGGAGGCCAGTCTGATTGAAGGATAGAATGAGGTAGGGAATTAAAGTGATGACTTATTGGCTTTGAAAGATAAAGAGGTGAAGTCAGGATGGGTTTGATAAAGGAAGTTATCAAGGGACTGGAAGATTGTATGAAGTCAGAGGGCAGGCCTGCAGGGAATAATTACAGCTGCAAGGATCAGAGGGTATAGTCAAAGTCTTGCTGGAAAATGGGGGAAGGTAGAAATGAGGGCAATTAAAGAAGGCAGAGAACAACACATTTGTTTTTGGATAGACCATTCATGGGAACTTTGAGCTCTAGGGAGTGATATAGGGATACTTAGGTCAGAGGACCCAGAGTGCTGATAAAGACAATTGGAGTGTGCCTACAAGGTGTAGCTGTCTGTGCAAATTTCCAGAAATTCCAAGAACCCTGAGACATGATCTAGGAATCCTAAATGTCCAGATGTGAAAGCAGGTATAAACAGGCCTATGCAAAGTGTCACATGAGTGGCAGGTTCTTGACTACACAGAATACAGTGTACTTTTTCAGTTACAGGACCCACAGCATTTTACCATGGAAAGATGTAGATAAAGAATCAAGATTTGTTTACCGATTAGGTTTAGGGAGAGGAGGGAAGGACAGGAGTGACTAGTCAAGAGTTGTTCCAGTTTGACTAATTGCTATAAGATGCTTTTTGTTCTACAGAGTTTGATGGATATTTTACTTCCAGAGTTGTCTTTGTTATATCATAATTCTTCAGTTTTCAGTTCCCTTATCATGTGATTTTTGTTATTATGACATTTAAGATTGGCGAATGAGCATACTTATGGTTTGGTAAATAGAGGTAATGATTCCTCTCAGTTCTGTTTGCATGGGGGTTGTGGAGCTAGGTCAGCTTCCTCCTGACTGTCTTTGAAGTTTCACTGACAATTCTGGACACTCAGATTCCAGCTTTCCAAGCTTTCCTATTGGCCACTGGGTTAGGTTTCATACTACTTCTATTGGTTGCTGTGATGGGGTTTGTAAATGGAATGGAGGCAAATCATGCTTGTACCCTACTATTGTCATTTATGTGAAGAGTTGTTTAGAACTACGCTGCCCAGTTCAGTAAACACCAGCCACATGTCTAGTCAGCCCTTGAAATGTGGCTAGCCTGAATTGAGACATTCTCTAAGTATAAAATTCACGTTGGATTTTGAAGACCTAGAATGAAATAAAGAATGTGAAATATTCTGTGAGAAAGTTAATAATTTTAATATTGATAACATGTTGAATTAAGATTTTGTATATGTTGGATTAAACAAAATACTAAAATTCATTTCACTTGTTTTTTGTTTGTTTGTGGGTCCTGCTCTGTGGCCCAGGCTGGAGTGCAGTGGTGTAATCATGGCTCACTGCAGCCTTGACCTCCTGGGCTCAAGCAATCCTCCGGCCTCAGCCTCCCAAGCAGCTGGGACTACAAGTGTGCCACCATGCCAGGCTAATTAAAAAAAATTTTTTTTTGTAGACACAGGGTCTCCCTATGTTGCCCAGGCTGGTCTTGAACTCCTGAACTCAAGTGATCCTCCCAAGTGAGCCTCGGCCTCCCAAAGTACTGGGATCACAGGTGTGAGCCACCGCATCCAGCCCCCACATGTATTTTTCTTTTATGTTTTTTAAGTTCTAGGGTACATATGCAGGATGTGCAGGTTTGTTCATAGGTGAATGTGTGCCATGGTGCTTTGCTGCACCTATCAACCCATCACCTAGGTATTAAAAAAATATGGAACACTTCATGAATTTGCGTGTCATCCTTGTGCAGAGGCCCTGCTAATCTTCTCTGTTTCATTCCAATTTTAGTACATGTGCTGCCAAAGTGAGCACCTCACGTGTTTCTTATTGCAGTTTTAAATATGGGTACTAGAACATTTAAAATTATATTTGTGGCTTATATTATCTTTCTGTTGAACAGCACTGTCTCTTTGAGTTATTTTTTGGATTTCCACGGAATAATTTGAAAATGATTGTATTAAATGATATACTTCTAAAGAAAATTCTTGGGTCCAGTTACGTTAATCCTCTCGAAGTTGTTAGTATACCTGAATGTATCCCTTATAAATAAAAGGATTACTGTCATAAGTACTAAACACCCCTCTGCTAAGAGAAGTTTATTCATTTTCCTTGGAAATTTCTCTATCATAAATAAAATGAAGTCAACATTTATGACAGTTCTACTGGATGGAATATAACTGAATCCCTTTAAGAATTGGTATCAGGGTTAGCATTAGCTTGGATTTTGGACTAATCAAATGCAGTCATATTTTTAAATGTGCAATTCTTTCTCAAAGGAGCATTTGAATCTATGTCACATTGAGCCGTGGTATAATGAGGTTTTGTTGTCCCTGAGAGAGTGACTATTTTCAGAACTTAGGTGAATAGCTATTTGCAAGGCAGCCTTAGTAAATATGACAGAAAAGAGGTTCATTTAAAAGCAGCTAGTTTAGGAACCACTTACTAACTGCCTGCTCTCTGCTCAGTGTTAGTATTAACTGCACAAGCAAAACACAAAAGAAATTAAAGGTGTGGTCTATGTCCTCGAAGTTCATCCTCTGGCTCAGGGATTCCTAACTGACATCTACATTCTGATGTATCTGATGAGATGTAAAGAGAGATTAATACCTTTATAATAGCAGCTAAAGCACTAAACTTTGAAAATTATTTATTAAAAGTCGCAGATCCAAAGTTACTTGAGGAAACACCACTTCCACACATGTTCTGTTACGGGAATTGTGCATGGCTTGCAGGTATTCTTCCCTAAACCAGGGGTCCCCAACTCCTAAGCCACAGACCAGCCACACAGAGCAGCGGGCAAGGGAGCGAAGCTTCATCTGTATTTACAGCTGATCCCCATCGCGGATGTTACCGCCTGAACTCCGCCTCCTGTCAGATCAGCAGCGGCATTAGATTCTCACAGGAGCACGAACCCTATCGTGAACTGCGCATGCGAGTGATCTAGGTTGCGCGCTCCTCATGAGAATCTAATGCCTGATGACCTGAGGTGCAACAGTTTCATCCCGAAACCATCCCCCACCCCCAGTCCATGGAAAAATTGTCTTCCACGAAGCCAGTCCCTGGTCCTGGAAAAGGTTGGGGACCGCTGCCCTAAACCGTGGTTGGTGGCAGTGTGTAGACTCGGTGACTGTTGTTCCAAGGTATAGCCAAGGGGAAAGTTGAACCATAGTTGTAGTTGGGGAGGTTCTGAGCTACAAGAAAGGTAGAGAATCCTTCAGAGGCATTGTTTATAGAGTCCATTCTATCTTCCTATTACAAATATTGAAACGTTTTCGGAAAGGGACCATTTGGGAAGTTTTTATAGAGCAAATGGCCCTTGGTTTGGGTCCTAAAAGAATTTAGAGGATTCAGCTTGTAAAGTTAAATGAGGGGTACTTTAGAAGGGGAAATTGATGTGACTGAGGATATGTGGGGTGTTGAAAGGGGATTTATGAGTGGAAGAGAGAATACCTTATATTAATTTGAAAGATAATTGTTCCACAGATATAATTTTCTAACTGTTGTGCTAATTTGTTCTAGAGCTTATTGTTCCCAAGGAACTTTGTGATGAGTCTATCTCAGAGTGTTTAATTGCCTGGAGCTTCCAGAGAATTGGCTATGTTTTTGGGGGAGGGAAGATGGGGTGGGAAGGTGATTGACCTTCTTGGGTAAAATCATTATTTGCCAGGTATCATTGTGGCCAAAGTTATTTATCTTGGCTTCATGTTGTATAAATACAGTGCAATCATCTATGAGCTTAGCAACTCAAATAGGACAGTGAGTACTTTTGGGCTTGTGTATATAAAAATTAACACGTTGCATTTGTCTAGAATTTTATAGTTTTTCAAAGGGATTTTCAAATGCTCACATTTAACATCTCCAACAATTCTTGTCTATTTATGGATAAGGAAACTGAGGCCCAGAGAGTCTAGTGTCTTTCCCCAAAGTCACGTAGGTAGTGGATGACTAGGCCAGAACTAGACTTAACTCTTGCCTTCTCGTCCAAGGTTCTGTTCCCTGGTATGACACCCTCTCTCAGCAGGGACCCTGCTGACAGTGACTACGCGCTGGTGGCTGGCGTCTCCTGAGTTCCTTGTACTCAGCCTGATCATGAGGAACTGACTCAGAGAAATGAGAGTCTGCTGATTCAGAGCTGAATATCCTTTCCCAGTCTTTCATTTCCCAGCTTTCTTTTCTCCTAAATTGATTTCTGTCAGCTGCCAAGCAGCTGTCTTAGTTGTCATAGCTATTAGAACTCTTAGAGCACTTTAAGAGTCTTTCTGACTTAATTTACTAGCAATGAATGTATTGCATGAGAAACCTTTAATTATAGCTATATTTTGGGTAGGTATCACTATTTTTGCCTGTCAAACCAAAACTGAAGGAGAACTGTCACTAACTTAACCTCTACATAGATTTCCTTTAATAATTCTCATTAACTTTGTTATTCTGTTATACACATTGACTTCCATTGAATGGATTTGTAGCAGGCCAAGAATGAGTGAGATACCAGTACGAAGGCTATTACGATAGTCCTGGCAAAACACTGGGCTTTGCTGGGCGTGGTGCCTCACACCTATAATCTTAGCGCCTTGGGAGGCTGAGACGGGCAGATTGCTTGAGCCTAGGAGTTTGAGACTAGCCTGGGCAACATGGTGAGACCCCATGTCTACAAAAAACACGAACATTAGCCAGGTATGGTGGCGTTTGCCTGTAGTCCCAGCTACTCAGGAGGCTGAGGTGGGAGGATTGTTCGAGCCTAGAGGTCGAGGCTGCAGTGAGGTGTGATCTTACCACTGCACTCTAGCCTGGGTGTCAGAGCAAGACCCTGTCTCAAAACAAAACAAAACAAAACAAACAAAAAAACCCCAAATCCACCAGGCTTCGATTAGGGTGGTGGCAGTGGAATTTGTGATGGAAGCTGCCATCTCTCCACTGGCATGAGTCAAGAGGGAGCCAGGAGTGCCACAGGCTCCAGAGAAAACTTCTTGCCCAGCCTTCCTATCACTAGTGTTGAGAGAAGAGAGGGGCTTCTGGCAAGACCTTCTCCCACACCACTGGGAGACCTGTTACTCCATCACCACATCTGCTTTGAGACTGTTGGCACACTAATTTCATTTTCCTCTTTATCCTGTTTACAACTATTTACACTGACAGCCTTTAAAACACCAAGGCTTCTAGGTTTTTTTGTTTTTATTTAAATTTTTGTTGTTGTTGTTTTTTAGAGACAGGATGTTGCCCTGTCACTCAAGCCAAAGTGCAGTGGTGTGATTATAGCTCACCGCAGCCTCAAACTCCTGGGCTCAAATGATCCTCCCACCCCAGCCTCTTGAGTAGTTAGCATTACACGCACGCACCACCATGCCTGATTACTTTTAAATTTCTTACAGAGACAGGGTCTTGCTATGTTGCCTAGGGAGCTCTCAAACTCTTAAACTCAAGTGATCCTCCCACCTCGGCCTCCCAAAGTGCTGGGATTACAGGCATGAGCTACCACACCTGGCCCTTCTCGATTTTTTCTTAATCCAAGTCTTTACTCTCCATATATAAGAGATGGATAATTAGATAAGTTTCCCTCCCACTGAATATTCCCTATTGCTTACCCTTCCCCTGCTTCATCTTCTGCTATAGCACTCACCATTTGTTTTGGCACACTGAATATTTTTCTGAATTATTGATTTTCTTCTGCCACTATCATGTAAACTTCATAAAGGTGGCAGGGATTTGGTTCATGTATCATCAGCATCCTAACAGGGTCTGGCACATGAAATGTTTGAAAAGATGAAGTGAGTGGAGTTTTAAGTCTTTAGATAGCACATTTTAAAAGTGAGTTCATAAATTATTCTACAAAAGCAATGAAATGCCTTTATAAACTGGAAGAATGTCAGATGTTCTTTGTTTTGTTTAATCCCATTTGGTGGCTTGTGTAATTATAACATAGATTAATGAATAACTCTTAGTAATTCCAAAATTACCCTAATGGCAATAATATGTATTTGTATGATGCCATTTACAGTAGCCTGAATGAATTTTTTATTCCTCTGTGAGATAAATAGTTGTATCTCAATGTTGTAAATGTTAAAAATTATAAATGCTTAAAAATGTTGTAAATGTAAGAGAGAAGCCTATTCACAAAAACATTCCTCTCCAGGAAAACAGAGACCAGTCTAGTGTGAGACATAGGTGTGTAGTTGGTTAGAGCAAGGCATATGAGAAGGTACAGAATGATGAGAACGTTTTACCTTCATGCTCATGAGGTGGCTAAAGTGTCAGTAGTAGTTTTGGGCATGTGAGCTGCTGCTTCTCAATACTGACAGCATTTTAGGGGACTGGACTTTGTACAGCTCTGCATTGCCTGCTGAGGAATCCAGGCATCAGCAACAGAAAGTTCCAAAGCATTAACAGAAGATTTAATTATGTTATAGCTGTACATCCAAACGGAAGGGAGCTGGAGATAGCCAAGAGTTCTCTGCTAGGTGTTTTTCAGACATGCTTCTCATGAATTAAATAATTTTAGTCCTCATGTGGAGATTGGGAGCACTGAAAAGTGGCACTGCCATAGAGCAGTTTTCTGTGATGAAGTAGGTAGAGTAAGCAACTGTGTTACATAAGAATTTCTGCAGCAACTCTTCCAGACACCTTCTACCTTACTTGATAACAGAGTGTCCTGATCACATGATTTTCAGAGAATGAGAGATCTGTGAATGATTGCTGAGATGATGGCCCCAACCCAGTAGCTCAGCTTCCAACTTCTTAAGCAGCTCTAGACTACTGAGGTCCAAATGCTAGGACCTCAGTAGGTCCTAGGTCCAAATGCTAGTGACAACCTGGCTCAAAATCAAAGTTAAACTTTAAAAGTTATGTAATATTTTGTTGCTGATGTGTTTCTAACTTTTGGCAGTCTTCAAAACATAATCTCATAGCTGCTATTAATTTCAGGGGAATTAATGATTATATGATTATAATTTAATCATGGGGATGGGTTGTAAAAATCATACATAAGGAAAATAGGTTGTAGATTGAGTTCTGATATTGGACCTTTAAACAAAAAAGTCATGAAAGTCTTTATCCAAATTGCTGGTTATCTCCCTGATTCTAGAAAGGTTGAATCATTTTACCGAGACAAATAGATATGCAGTGCCTTTTCTTGTGGGTGGAGAGTTACACTGCTGGCCTGACCTGGCCACCTCTTTTTGGTGTTAAAGTTTAGATATGAAGTAGTTACAAACACAGCTTTATTGTAGCTCTTCTGGGCCGCTGTTTCGTTTATCAGGTTGGGGATTTCCTGGAGCCTTAACTTTCTTTTCCTTATCTCTGTGTTGTCTGGATGCTGGTACCTGGTCAGATAGCCTTTCGGTAGCACTTGTTCAAAAAAACGTATAATATGTGTACTTTAAAAATTCCTCTCATTGTTATGTATATTGCATTGCTGCTTGATACTACACAAAGTTTCCAAATAAAGGGAAATTGTGGAGCTTTGTTTAGATACTTTAAGAGGGTAATGGCTACGGCTATATACTTTTGCTGGTTTTTATAAATATTAATGATAGCAATTATGTTGAAGGAAAAATTGTGTGAGTCAAATTGCGCCCTTCCAGGGTGAGTGCTTTGCTTTTCCTTTCAGCTGTCAGAAATTGTTTTGCCTCTGACGATTCTCTTAAAATAAAGCTTGCAGAATTATTACAGATTAAGGAAATCAAGTGAACATTAATGGCAAGAATTTTTTTAAAGAATAGTTTTTCCCATTGTTTGTAAATAATACATGCCTATTATTAGAAAATTCAAAAATATAAAAGAATTTTTAAAAAGTATCCTGATCGTGGCTGCTCAAAAGCATTCTGATATTGTTTTTCTATGCTTTCTTTTTTCTGTTTTAGTTTTATAAAACTTTTTCTACATTTAGTTTTATAAAAGCATACTTGTTATCAAACTGCATATACAATTTTTATCGTATTCTTTTTATTTAACATAAGAATTTTCTATGTTTCACAGATTTTATGAAGATGTGCCACTCATTCATTGATTCTTTCAGTTATTGGGTGCCTTCTCTCTGTGCTCTGGGTGCCAAATGCTTTGCTCTTTAAAGTATGGAGACATGGGAGTAGAAAATAATCTAGATTATAATTAGGAACTGCACATCTTCCTGAGTTTCCGTGTAACTTTGATCTGGATCTGAAAGTTAAATTATTTCCCAGGTAGTTCCACATTTTAAGTCAAAACAATAATACTCATTGATTTTTATTGTATATTTAAGCTAACTTTGTATGGATTAAAAAAAAAAATCACTCTGCCTAGGAGTCTGTCCCTAGCTGAAGTGCTGGACTGGGAGTGGAGGGCAGAGCAGAATCCTGGGGAGGCGGTAGGGGCCGGTGTGCTTGGCTTCTGCACAGGAATTGTTTACAGGGGTGAGTGAGTAGGGCAGGGTTCATGGCAAGGTGTCCGACAAGATAGTTAGTCACTCACAAAGCACATGACTTGGGCCTTGTCCTCAGAGGACTGAATTAGTGAGAATCTAAACATTCTAGGTGGCACGGAATTTGAGATGTAGAAGAAAGAATTTGACTTATCAGTCAGTGATATCCAATTGCCTCCTCCTTAGCCCCTTCCCAGATCTGTCCCAGTGGTCAGGCGCAGACGTGGTATGAGAATGAGCAGGGTGGGCCTGCTCGTGAGCAAGGATGCCTGGATTTAAGGCCTGGCTCTGCCACTGACAAACTGTGTACCTTGGGCCGGTTCCTTAACCTTCCTGTGCTTCATTCTCCTCATCTGTTAAGAGAAGATATTACTACTGCCTACTTCCTATGGTTAAATGAAACACATAGAACGATGCTTGGCACATAAAAGAGCACTCAGTGGATCTAACTAACTACCAGTATTTTCTACCCTATATGACTGAATTTGACATATTGACAAATTTCCTTAGCGCTGAGCTCGTCAGATGAGTTTAGATGGCATTAGGGTAGGTATGTTATTGTTTGATTGCACACTGAACTGGTCTTGTGAGGATGGCCTGCTGCTTAGCTAGCTATTAGGAACTATCCATGGTCATGTTTCTGAAAACAGCCAAGTATTGACAGACTTGGTTCCGATCCTGGATCTGTCTCCAAAGCCCATTCCCCTAAAGTAGACTGCTTCAAAAAACTTGCACACCCCCGTACCTTAATCTACTGGCTGTAGGCTAAGAGGAGGACCTATTTTGTTTTTAATAAGCTTTGATTGAATTATAATATACAAAACAGTGTACATATTCGGGTTGCTGTGTGTTCACAGTACCAGCACTGGGATCAAGAAACAGCATCCCATAACCTTTTTGTGTATTTCTGGGGACCGTGCTTCGAAGTCTCTGGTAGAAAGATTTGTGATCATTTGTTCTTGTGCAAGGAGAAGGCATTATGGAAGATAGGGAATTACCCGGATAAAGAGGAGGATCATTTATGATGCTGTGGATCTTAAACCTCCCCCACTCCCTCCCGTCCTGTATTTATTTCTCCTTTTTTTCTCATTAATGTAATGTGAATATCAGAGAAAGAGGGATTCTTTTTTTTTTTCCTTTCAAGATTGGACATACTGAGAGGAGAAAGATTCATTATTGCAAGATTCATTAAATGAGAATAATCAGAATGGACTTTTTAGGGAGCTGTATTAAGTCTTAGATTTTTCTCCTCCAAGCTACGTTTCTCAGTTGTTGCTTCTGAGTTAATTTTTCATTACGTATCATGATCACTGCTTTTCATCATTTGAAGAATGTGAGGTCAAGGAATTACAGAAATGCATGAATACTTACCTAGAAACTTTCATGACTTTAATTCTCCCAACTCTAAATTAGGCATGGGAATGGGCTTTTTCTCAGGTGTCAAATCTTGGATTGGAGGTGGGTCCTGGCAGCACTGCATCCGAAGGTTTTGGAGAGGAGTCTGGGCATCACAGGAGACAATGTGATTGTTCAGAGATTTTGGCCACGGGGAAAAGAGGTTGGACTTGTGTCTTGAGTACCAGATATTTGTCTTTGGTGATCTAAATGATACTGTGCTATTTATTGATTCTTAAACTTGGCACTCTTCTGTAGGACCACTTAATACCTGGTACATGAGATTGGAAACAGTACAAATAGCAGCTTTAAAAAATTGAAGTAGTAGTCTGCCTTCCTTACATATACCACATGGATTCATCATGCTTTCATACTTCTGTGGTCCTCCCTTCCAGTGTCTTAGAAAGTTCATCAGTGTTGTGAAAGTAGCAGTGGTGGCAACAGCAGTTCCAGTCAACAAGCTATTGAACCGCATGTGGAATGTGGGAGTCTAGTCAGTGATTGCAGACACTTTTGTAAATGTGTAAACTTTGGATAACCCAAATTATCTTCTATGATACATGGATGAACTGTAGAAAGGAAATAGATAACTTGGCCATGTGTAGGGTTACAAATAGGGTGGATGATAAATTGTAATATGCATAGTGTTTAATATGTAAGAGCAGGCACCCAGCATGATAATGAATAACAATGTGAATACCTCTCTAAGTGTGTGATTACATTTTAGGAAAGAGAAGATCGAGAAAAAAGGAGATTGGATTGAGGGAGAGAACAGACTCTTAAGCATAAAAGATCTACACATACCTCCTCTTAGTTACTCTCTGAGTTGCTCTAATGTCTCAGAAGAGTGGTTGTGATGATACAATTATGCTTTTTCCACTTACTGAAGAAATTTTAGAGCTCCTATTTAAACATAAGGAAATTTGAAGTCATATAGAGACATCCCCTTTAACATATAATAGTTGTGGTTTTTTCATTTCTACCCTATTACATTTTATCAGATTTTGAACTGTGGAATTAAGGCTTATTAGTTGGGTAACAGAGGAAATGGCATTTTCACTTTTAAAAAAATCTAAAAATCCTTTCTATTAAGATATCATGTTGGTCTCACTGATTGGAGTGATCACAAGATATTAAAAGCCTCTATGGGAGCTTTTGCTGTAGTAAATGAGGGAAAGGGAGAAATGGAGTGTGAGTGTATAAGCACCCTCCTGATCAGACTGTATGCATCTGACTATCAAAGAAGCACACTGCTTGTTACAGTTAGATTCATATCATAGTTTTTGTTTTGTTTTGTTTTGTTTTTAGATGGAGTCTCGCTGTGTTGCTCAGGCTGGAGTGCAGTGGCACGATCTCAGCTCGCTGCAACCTCTGCCTCCTGAGTTCAAGAGATTCTCCTGCCTCAGCCTCTGAGTAGCTGGGACTATAGGCATCCACCACCACACCTGGCTAATTTTTTTGTATTTTTTTAGTAGAGACGGGGTTTCACCATGTTGGTCAGGCTGGTCTCAAACTCCTGACCTCAAATGATCCGTCCATCTCAGCCTCCCAAAATGCTGGGATTATAGGTGTGAGCCACCGCACCTGGCCCATATCATAGTTTTAATGCAAATATTTAGTGTTATTAAACCAATCAGAAAGTATCTGTTGGACATCTACCACGGATAAAACCTGCATGAGGTGCAAAAATGAATGTCAAGACCCAGACTAATATGCAAATAATTTATAATCTAGTTAGGATCGTAAGAGATGTATTATACACTTTTTTTTTTTTTTTTTTTTTTTGGACACAGGGTCTCTGTCTGTTGTCCAGGCTGGAGTGCAGTGGTGCGGTCATAGCTGACTGCAGTCCTGAACTACTGAGCTAAGTGATCCTCTCACCTCAGCTTCCTGAGTAGCTGGGACTACAGGCGCATGCCACTACTCCTGGCTCATTTTCTAATTTTTTGTAGAGATGAGGTCTTGCTATGTTGCCCAGGCTGGTCTTTAAATCCTGCTTCAAGTAGTCCTCTCGCCTTGGCCTCTCAAAGCACTGCGATTATAGGCTTGATCTATAGTAGTTTTTATAGTGCTTGTATAAGTAATCTTTTGGTTCTCTGTTAAAAAGAGAAAGTGACTTTAAAGGCAGTTTATGGGAAGAAAGAACTCATGATCAGTGGCCATGTCAGTTAAGTTCTAAGCTCAAAATGTGTTCTTCTTGGAGAAAGGAATTCATTTTCTCCTAATCTGGTTTTATCTTGATACTATCAATTTAGCATGTGCCACAGAGAATTCAAGTTGTCATACGTGTGTTGCAATTTTTATTTCTCAGGAGAGGGTGAATTTCAGCTATTTTTTGAGCTCATTTTGAAGGAATTTTAGGGATTATATATATATAAGATTGTCTTAAGGTAATTGAAGGCCCTGCCATGACATTAGTTTTTCTCACACTCATGGAGTGAAATATGTGGATACCGTATATTAAAAGTAATGGCAAAAACCGCAATTACTTTTGCACCAACCTGGTACAAAGGTACATTTAAAAATTGCTGAAGCCAAAGGACCAGACAGGAGTTCATCAGGTTTTAGGAATCCATTAATGTTTTCTTCACCAAATTCCAGGACTAAGAAAAGGAAAAGAATTGGGGCAATCCCTTGTAGTTTTGTATGTAAAGATTTGACCTGTATTCCAGGGATCTTGATTTTTATTTCTAATAAAAGATAAATATTTTCTTCGTGAACCCACAGAATCATATTGATTCTGTAGCATTGTTCTCCTTTTTCAGATGATGAATATTAGTGTCAGAAGTCAAAATTGAGCTGCTTTTGTCCTCAGGTTGGGCTTTCTCATTTGAATATGCCTAGGAATTCAGTGCAAGAGTTCTGAGGGTTTATGGCTGCTCCTTATCATTTTTTTCTTGTATTAAAGCAAGGATATATCCCTAATCTGTGTCCCACCTCCCCTTGTCATCTATACATTAAGTCCTACATTTGGCTGTTGTGGGTAACCATCCCTCACTTGCTGTGGGTAGAATTTTGCAAGATTGCAGAGTAAGACCTGTCAGCTGACACTGGCTCACATGAGAGCCATTAAGAGGGTGGTGTGGCCAATGTCAGAACAACCTTGCAGCTGAAGGCAAGTCACTGCATTGCCCAGAGCCATATGAACAGGTCTTGTGACCAATTAATTGACTACTACATAATCTCCAGCTAGGGTGCACAGATGGAGTGAGTCAGTCCAAGCTGCTCAACCTGTTAAATGTCTTTTCTTTGCTAACTGGAGTATAAGCTTAGGAACAAAAGTAGGACTTGTCTATGTTTGTAATGGGATTGCAGACAGCGTGTTTTGTAATGTGATAGATGGATCTGACTTCCTAAATTATCGGCAGGCTTAATTTACGTAACAAATGAATGTTCCACCTTTTTTTTTTTTTTTAAACCTTTGAAAGGGGAAATTAGTACACTGCTGTCAAGTAGCTTTTCTCACATACTGTATAGGGAGTGAAATGATTGTTTAGAACTGCTGGTCATTACAGAATATTCCTCACATAACAAAGGAACTTCAGGATTTGTCTCCAAGTCCATGTTTATGGTCAGGATAAACCGGAAGAACATTAAACCGTTCAGGAGATGTGCGGCGGCACAGCGAACACCACAAACCAGCCAGAGAGCTGGCAAGACTCTGCCAGATGTGTGAGTGATGCTGTTCCTGGTGCTGGGAGGATTTACAGGGCGCTTTTATGCACAAAGATTAAAAAACACACCGGAGTAGACAGGAGCACTGACCACACGGAACTCGACAACAGGTTTGAAACTTTAGTTGTTTCAAAATCTCAGATAATTTTTTATTTAATTTACTGTGTACTAAGGAGATGGAATTGTATTGATCTGAAAGTTGTTTCTCATAAGTGCTTCTAAGTAGGAGAAATGGGGTTATTGGTGGGTGTGTAGAGTCAAGTCCCTTCTCTTACAGAAGAGATGTAAGCATGGGTATTTTTTAGTGACTATTGTGACTCCACTACCCATCTGTTTTCTTCTTTTCATTACCTCTACTGGAGCCAGCTTATAAGAAGTGTGTACATCTTTGTCCCTTGAAGCTTGGATGAAACTGTTCACAGTAATTATCAGGAAAAAAAGGTGCAGTCCTGAAGTAGCAGCACAGTTAGTAGATGGGGCTCAGGCCTGGGCGTTTTCACTTCATAGTCTGCATGGCAGCCAGGTGGTTGTGCTTTTCCAGTTGGAAGCAGGGTGGTCGGGGTGACCCAGTCTTCCTCTGGAAGACCCTTTCCATGAGAAGGATGTTATGAACAGCAAATTTTAATAATGGAGCTTGTCTAAAAAGAATAGCATACTTATAATATTCTTTTTGGTTTATTTCATCCACGTTCTTCCATTAATAAATTTGGAAGAATTTATTAATTTTATTATTAGTGGTACTTAATTGAAATGCTATTTGTAAAGAATTTTATTGCATATCAATAAAAACAAAAAACTGTTTTGAGAATTACATTTCATTCCAGATTCTTCCATAGATAGATAGTAAGGAGAGCTAAAAGTTAATGATTAGTGTAAACGCAAGTTTATAAGTGCATTTAACTTGGGCATGGTGGCTTAAACCTGTAATCCAAACACTTTGGGAAGCTGAGGTGGGAGGATCACTTGAGCCTAGGAGTTCAAGACTAGCCAGGGCAATGTAGCAAGACCCCATCTCTACAAAAAAATTTTAAAAATAATTAGCAGGGCATGGGGGCATGCAACTGTGGTGCCAGTTACTTGGGAGGCTGAGGTGGGAGGATTGCTTGAGCCCAGGAGTTGTAGGCTGCAATGAATTGTGATTTCACCTCTGTACTCCAGCCTGGGCAACCGAGCAAGACCCTGTCGCTTTAAAAATAATAATAATAAAATAAATTCACTTAAAACATTTTTTTCTTACAGAAATTTTCTCAAAATTAACATGTCTCATCAACTTTATCCCATAAGTATGCTTCTTAGTTTGGTTAAAAATAATCAGGATATAGTTTTTGTCACGTAAAAATCTTTGTCATTTTTTAATAGAAACAATAAAACAGGGCAACAGAGTGACACTTCTATCTCTAAAAAAGAAAAAAGAAACTTAATAAAATGGGATGTAGTCCATTACAGCGTAAGAGCACAGTAGACCGGAGATTGAGAGAGAAGTGAGGAAGTTATTTTACAAGTGTTAGGTCACATGCTTTTCATTCAGTTAAAGAGATCTGTTTGTAGAGGAGGAGATAATGATATGGTACATTAGAAAAATACATTTGAGTGTTCAGATAAGAATTTCACTTTTATACTATCTGTTTTTATCTGTTTCTTATCAAGAAAGGGCAGCTGAGTGATAGGAGAGAGTAACGGAGTGACGCTCAAGTTTATCTTAATCTTGATCCCTAGCTCTGCTGCCCAGGAGCCTCTAACCCTGGGCCAGTCTCCAGGCTTTTCTTAATCTCACTCTCAACTGTTAAACTATGTAATTGGCTCGGATTATTTTAAAAATTCTTTCTTCTTCTGAGATTCTTAGATGTAGTAGTAGGGCCTTCTGTATTCCCTATTTTTGTTATTCTATAGAATTCTAGATCCCCAGATAGTTATTTAGGATGAAAGATGGGGAGTGAATGTCCACGTAAGAAAATAATATGCAGGGCCAATTTTTTAAAAACCTCTAAAATTTTTGATATGAGCTGCTGCTTCTCACCTTCGAAGTGATGCTTTAAATTTTAACATTTTCATACCTGTTATCCTCTTTCCTTATTTTAACTTCCTTTAGATTTACTTCTCTAGTGCTGAGAATTTTTTTTTTAGAACTCTGTACAATGGTGACATATTTGTCAATTAATTGGAATTCATCTCTAGTCAGACAATGTGCTGTAGTAGACCTCATCTGCTTTCTCTTCTCCTTACTACGATCTTGGAAACATTGCTTACTTGCAGTATTGTGCTTGGTTTCCAGAACTTCTTTAGGACTTGGGCCAACTTGAGGGTAGAAGTGAATTATTGACAGGCGCTTGCACTGAAGGACCTGGCTCCAGAGTGCTCACAGTTATCTGTTTGTCCAAGTCATATGGCAGTCAGGTAGGTAGGACTTCCAATCTCTTTTTGCTCTTTGATATCTTAAATCATTCGTTCCAAGTGATCTTCTTAGTTGAGCACACTGACAAGCAGGGGTTTTGTTTTTTTTTTCTTTCTCATGATTTTCCAGTAACTGAAAAGATGAAGAGAAAGATTCCACAATTACAGTAGAATCACGTTGTATTATGTGATGATGGCCACAGTGTAAAACAGACGGAAACAGTGCAGAAAGAAACATGTTGGTCGTCTCATTGCGGTTCATGTAGCATGACACATTTCAGGATAGGAGTTGTCCTCTGCATCTCCATTTCCATTCCCCCTAACCTCTATAAAGGCAGATGTTGGGGTTCAATTCATTTCACAAAATTCTAGAGTCAACAAAAAACTACCAAGTTTGATGAGAGGCATCTTAAATGGCTTGTCAGTAAAAATTCCTTGCTAAAACTCCCTTCAAATCTAGTGACTCTTTGCTGGGCACGGTGGCGTTCATGCCTGTAATCCCAGCACTTTGGGAGGCTGAGGTGGGCAGATCACTTGAGGTCAGGAGTTCGAGATCAGCCTGGCCAACATGGTGAAACCCCTTCTCTACTAAAAATACAAAAATTAGCCAGATGTGGTAGCAGGTACCTGTAATCCCAGCTACTTGGGATGCTGAAGCAGGATAATCACTTGAACCTGGGATGCAGAGGTAGCAGTGAGCCGAGATCATGCCACTGCACCCCAGCCTGGGCAACACAGCAAGACTCCATCTCAAAAAAAAAAAATCTAGTGACTCTTAAATATTATGCCAGGTATATGGTATCATCCTCAAATAATTGCTTTCAATCCTCTTTCTTAAAATATTGACTATAGCAAAGCTGCCAACAACTTTTGAGTTTTTCAAACTTTCCCGGCAAATTAGCAAACAAAATCCATAGGGCTGTTTATATGAGAAATCTGGGACTTGCCACACATATCTGTGAATCATTGTTGCTCTGGTGGCAAGAGAAAACTTGCCATGTCTTTAAAGTATACCCCTTACACACTGAAAAGGAACTGAAACAGAGCACTTCAGAGTCAATTGTGCTTTACAGTTTCATATCTTGAAATTTGAATTCAGAAGAAATTCTCTGTACTGCTTTAGAATCACCAGGATGATTCTAAATGAGTATATCCATTTTATGTACATTTTTAGATGAGATAATTCTATTAAAAAAGGGAAGTCCTTAGATTGTCTGTGGTAGTTACTTAACAAGAAAGTAAGTACAGAAACTTGAGTGCATTGTCCCCTGGTGAGCTGCTTCACATAGATAAGCTGACCATGATTTTATGACCAGTCTTTATTTATAGCAGTTGGGATTACTGACTAGGAAATATAAAAATAGTCACAGATTTAGAGAGAGATATGCTAAGGCAACAGACCAAAGAATTCTGAAGAGTATAATAAAAGGTCATTAAAAGTAAGCGTAATGCAGGTTTGTAGGAATGGAAAGAATGTTTCTCACTGCTGCTCCTGGAAACAGTGTGAAAACCACTCTACCCTGATGCTACTTAATAGAAAATGTAGCAGTTGGACAGGTTGAATGAAGTGGGTAGAGAGAAAAAACAAACCCTAGTCAGCTGATGGTCTTGTGCTTTGTGACAAGCTTCACAGAGAGGTCATAAATGGTTGGGTGTGACTCTGATGGGTTGGGTATTGTGGTCACACGTTCTTCTGCGCTTCCTGCATTCCTTCCGTTTTTACTGATTTTTACGTACCATGAGAATTTTTCTTTGACTAGTTAGAAGAGTTTATTTCTGCTGGCTGAGGGTAGAGATTTTGAGATATAATTCCAGACTGATAAGAGTGAATGAATCAAGGAATGCAGTGTTGTGTCTGATTTAGGGTTCAAGAACATTTGTCTTTTCCCTCTGAGGATACATCACTTACTAGGAATAAATCAGCAATCTTAATATAGGAGATTTTCATAGACGCTAACAACTGACATCAGCTTTTGTCTCGGTCATATTTGGATAAGCATTGATGACATAACAGGGTAAAGCACTTGTTATTAATCACCATAGCTACCTGTGTCCAGAATGACAGTGTTCCAGGCAGAAGATGAGGTTAATCCAGCTCTGGAGTCTGCAGGCCAGTCACCGACTGGGCAGCTTCTGAAGCCTTTTTTCCTCAAGTTCTGCTCAGCTCTGTGCTGAAGCGGAATGCTGGCTGAACTGGTCCCCACATCCCTGGTTCTCCTGTTATGACTCCTGTGGTGAGTCAGGCTCTGGCTTAGCCTTATCCTTTTATTGTTATAGTAACAAAAGCCAAATAATTGCTGAACAGTGATGTAGCAAGCCCTGGTGGGAATTGGAGAGAGCAATAACTTGTGACCCATCTAAGATTATAACTGTCAAAAGTCACCAAAGAGAATCCAGCCTGTGGGTTATAAAAACACCCAAGGTTCCTGGGAATATTCTTCTTTTATGAGTTCCCAAGGGGATATTTAGGTATCAGGTGTACATCCATCCATCGGCCTTATGTCTTTAAGGGTTTAAGAAAGGTTTTTTTAAAAAAAGTGCTTTAGGTTTTTACAGAACAGATGTGAATGAAAATCCTTTTTTCTCACTATGCCATATCCTTTCACTTTCATGCCTCACCCTGTCCAAAGGCAGAAAAAGGAACTTAGTTAAGCTATTTTCCCACTTACTGATTTTCAGCTCTAGCATATGAGAACCTAGACTTAATACCAGATAAAATGGAAGGGCCTTTGACTTGGGGATCTTCTCTACCCTGATTTTATGATCTGAGGGTCTTCTCTGCCTTAAAATCACTGTCTTTGGGAACATCATCTCATCTCTCTGTTTTTGTTTTCTAAATAATAATAATTAATAATAATAATAATGATGGTAGATTGGAATGGTGTTTCCTGAGCCTCAACTTCAGATCCACTGAACCAGATTCCTAGAGGTAGAGCTCGTGAAGCTTTGTTGATTACATACACACACACACACACACACAAACACACAAACACACACAAAACTTCTGGGGTAATTCTAACAATGAGCCAAACAACTTGCAACCAGTGGACAGGTAGTGTCTGAAGTCCCTTCCAGCTAACATTCTGATAATCTGTCAGTGATCCATGAGTCCCGAAGTTAGAGAAATATAAAGGCTGGGCCTTGGGTAATCAGGGGAGTTAGAACTAGCTCAGTGGTAATCTTTTTCCATGTGAGCGAACAAGCCACGCGGGTGTTTGAGGAAGTACATTTTCAACAGAGAGAACAGGAAGTACAGAGATCTTAAGGCAGGAACATGCCTGGTGTGCATCCTAAAAAGAATATTGCCTCAGGGCAAAGATGATTTGGATTCAGAAAGTAAACGATCCTTCGTGGGAATGTGAATGGGGTGGAGGTGTACTGGTGGATGGTTTAGCAGCTGCACACTGTGATATGAGAGGGAGGCAGAGGTCACTGCCCCTAATATCTTTCCCACTGGACCTTGCTTGATGGCAAAAACTCCTATTATTAAATTCTCATTTCTTTGTATTTAAGCATTGTTCTCTCTAGGCAGTAACTAATACCTTACTGTGAACTATCTTAGGGGAACATTCCCCTCTGTCAGTAGGAGCAAGACCACATGTGACAGTTGGGTACATTCTGTAGAGCAGTGTGTAAGGACTGACCCTCCTTTTTCCAGCCGGGTAGATAGAACAAGAAGGAGACGGCCTGTAATTCTGCTGAACAGGGACAGACTTGATAGCTACATCTGAAGCTCAAGTTATGTGTCCTTGGTTCTCATCTTTACAGGGTATTCTGTAGCTGACTGTAACAGACAAAAGTGATCTTCAGAAAATAATCCTGTCACAAATTTTTAAACCAGTGCTTATTCCTGAAAGTTTCTATATCTTAAAAGTTCCTTTGACAACTGAAATTAAAAGAATTTTTTCCTTCAAAAAAATTTTAGAGCAGTTTTAGGTTCACAGCAACATTAAGCAGAAAGTACAGAATTCCCATGTACACCTTGCCCCCACAGTATCAACATCCCACACCACAGTGATATATTTGTCACCATTGAGGAATCTGTATCGACACATCTTTATCACCCAAAGTCCATAGTTTGCATTAGGGTTCATTCTTGGTGTTGTGTATTCTATAGGTTTTGACAAAAGTATAATGACATGTATCCACTATTCATACTAGATAGTTTCACTGCCCTAGAAATCCTCTGTGCCTTGCCTATTCATCCTTCCCTCCCTCTCTAACCCCAGGCAACCACTTGTCTTTTTACTGTCTCCATAGTTTTGCCTTTTCCAGAATGTCATTTGATTAGAATCATACAGTATGTACCCTCTTCAGATTGGCTTCTTTCACTTAGAAATACACATTCAAGGTCCCTTCATGTCTCTTCATAGCATGGTAGTTCATTTCCTTTTTAGCACTGAATAATATTCCATTGATTATCTCTTTGCATACTGAAGGATGTCTTGGTCGCTTCTATGTTTTGGCAATTATGAATAAAGCTCCTATACACAGCTGCAGGCTTTTCAGCTCATTTGGATAAATAACAACAAGTCCCTTTGCTGGATTGTAAGATAAGAGTATGTTTAGTTTTGTAAGAAACTGCCAAACTCTTCCAAGACAACTGCACCACCAGCAATGGGTGAGAGTTTCTGTTGCTCCACATCCCCACCAGCATTTGGCATTCTCAGCGTTCCAGACTTTGGCCATTCTAATAGGCATGTAGTAGTATCTCTTGTTGTTTAAATTTCTGTTTCTCTAATGACATACAATGTGGATCAACTTTTCATATGCTTATTTGCCATTTGTATTATCGTTGGTGAGGTGTCTATTCAGGTCCTTTGCCCATTTTTTCATCAGTTGGTTTGATTTCTTACTGAGTTTTAAGTGTTCTTTATTTTGGATAAAACAGTTCTTTATCAGATATATTTTTGGGAATATTTTGTCTCAGTCTGTGGCTTGTCTTCTCATTCCCTTGACAGTGTCTTTCTTAGAGCAGAAGTTTTTAATTTTAATGAAGCCCAGCTTCTCAATGATTTCTTTCGTAGACCACGCCTTTGGTGTTGTATCTGAGAATGCTTTGCCATGCTCAAGGCTGTCTATATTTTCTCCTGTGTTGTCTTCTGTGAGTTTTGTAGTTTTGCTTTTTACACTTAGGCTTGTAAGCCATTTTGGGTTTATTTTTGTGAAGGATGTAAGGTCTGTGTCGAGATTCTTTTTTTTGCACCTGGATGTCCAGTTATTCCAGCACCATTTGTTGAAAAGACTGTTTTTGCTCCATTGTATTACTGTTGCTCTTTTGTCAAATATTGATTTATATTTATGTGGATTTTTTTCTGAAGTCTCTATTCTGTTCCATTGATCAGTTTCCCTATTCTTTTGTCAATGCCACACTTCCTCCTTCTCCTCCTCCTTTTCTTCCTCCTCCTTCTCCTCCTTCTTCTTTTAAGAGATGGAGCCTCACTCTGCCCAAGCTGGAGTGCAGGTTTTTACACCTCAGAAGGACATGCAGAGGAAGGTCCTGGAAGGAAGAGAATGTTATCCTAACTTGTTTGCTACTGGTATGAAGGTGATAGTGCAGTCGAGTTGGATGAGCACAGAATTTAGAGCCAGGAGACTTTGATTTTAGTCCTGACTTAGCCACTTACTGGACATAACCTTGTTAAAGTCTCCTAACTTCCATGTAAAACATTATATAATACAGACTCTCACAGGACATTTGAGAAGGTCAGCTCAGGTGAATTCTGTAAAAGTGTTTGGTAAACTCTAAAATATTAGGCAATTATTTGTGCATGTGCTGTGCAGTTCTTATCACCAGCCTTCCCCTGCCTACATGCAAACACCAGACCTTCTGGAATTGGTGTCTCTAGGCTCTGCATGAATTATGCAGTAAAAAAGGCAGTTATTTAATATGATGGGAATCCATCTGATACACCACTAGAACAGCAATCATAAACTGAAAGACATACATGGGTTTAATCAATGAGAAAAGGGGTTGCTTTTTTAGAGAGAAACTTTCTCCTGTCCTTGGGGGAGGGAGGGGATGAAGGGCAGGAAAATGTAGTGTACAAGTGTTGAGAAGAAAGCTCAATAAATGCCATTGTCTAGGCCAAACTACATATTTGAAAACTGAATCTGAATGCCTGGAATTCATTAAGGTGGTTTCCCTGTAGGAGTTCACCCACTGCCTCATGCTTTAGCTACCAAGAAGCCTCTTAAAGGAAACAGTAGTTAAGGGCTTGTCTTAAAGCAATGATAGATTCTTTGGATTTAAAAAAATAGGGTGTTCCTGTTGTAGTCCTCATCTTTGTTGTTTGTTTTTACTTTTTCAAGAGACAATACAGTCACACGGCTTAATATTCAAAAGGCACAAAATTGTGGTGCATGTTTAGAGCACAGTCAGCGTGCCTGACTCCGTGTTAAATGCTTTACATTTAGTCACCAAAACAGCACTTGTAAGGTTGGTACTATTATATTATCTCCATTTTGCAGATGAGGCTGTTGAGGAACAAAGAGATTAGGTAACTCACCAAAGTTACATAGCTAGGAAGAGGCAGAGGTAGGACCTGAGCCCAGGATGTCTGGGTCCAGTCTACACTCCTTCTCACTATGCTGTCATTACATGGTGCAGAGAAAGCCTTTCCCTTTGCTCTGTAAAGAGTGTAGAATGAAAAGTCTTCTGCTTTCTTTTTCATCAGTAATCCAGCTTTCTTTTTTTTTTTTTTTTTGAGACGGAGTCTTGCTGTCTCGCCCAGGCTGGAATGCAGTGGCGCCAGCTCCGCTCACTGCAAGCTCCGCCTCTCGGGTTCACGCCATTCTCCTGTCTCAGCCTCCCGAGTAGCTGGGACTACAGGCGCCCGCCACCACGCCCAGCTAATTTGACGGGGTTTCACGTGTTAGCCAGGATGCTCTTGATCTCCTGACCTCGTGATCCGCCAGCCTTGGCCTCCCAAAGTGCTGGGATTAGAGGTGTGAGCCACCGCGCCCGGCCCAGTAATCCAGCTTTCTACTCCAGAGTCAACTAGTATTACCAGTTCATTGTATTTCTTCTAGAGATAGTCTATACGTGTATAATAAAACCCAGAGTTCTTTACCTCCAATTTTTCCTTTTTCTAGACTTATGGTAGCATTCTATACACAATATTTTATACTTATTTTCGTTCCAGTCAAAAATATGTCTTGGAGTTTATTACATACTTACCTAAGGAGCTTCCTTATTCTTTGCTGTGTCAGTATAGCACTCCCTTGTATGGATGTACCATAATTTATTTAATCATCCTGCTGACAATTTGTTTCCAAACAGTGCTGCAGTCATTACCTTTTTGTACATAATCATTTTGTGCCTGTGCAAATTAATCTGTAGGATTCATTCCTAGAAGTGAACTTGCTGGGTCACGAGTATATATATGTATATATATTTATTTATTTATTTATTTTAACCTATCTCTTTTAGAGATAGTATTTTACAACCCAAAATAGATGACAATTGTCTATTTATTTTGGTTCTTTCATCTTGCAAACGAGAGACCTTACACAGAGAATCATGCTTTTGACCTCTGGAAACTCCTTGGAAAATGGAAGTATTACCTTATCTGCATACGGTTTAATTAGATCTAGAAGTGAATAACATATAAGGCAATGTCTTGGGTATTTACTTTGAAATTTATTCAGTTGTCTATTATTAGTATATGATTTCCCAAAATGAGGGAGGGGAAAGATATGAAATCATCTTGATGCAAGTTACCTTTTATAATTGCAGACCAATATGTATTTCATTAATCCAGGAATATAATAATGTGTTGACGGCTTTGATTATGCTGACAAGGGTGTAAAAGAATTAGCTCGGCCAGCCGCGGTGGCTCATGCCTGGAATCCTAGCACTTTGGGAGGCCAAAGCAGGCGGATCAGTTGAAGTCAGGAGTTCGAAACTAGCCTGGCCAACATGCTGAAACCCCTTCTCTACTAAAAATACAAAAAAATTAGCCAGGTGTGGTGGTGGGCGCCTGTAATCCCAGCTACTTGGGAGGCTGAGGCAGGAGAATCACATGAACCCAGGAGGTGGAGGTTGCAGTGAGCCGAGATTGCACCACTGCACTCCTGCCTGGGCGACAGAGTGAGACTCTGTCTCAAAAAAAAAAAAAAAAATTAGCTCAGTGATTATTGAATTAATATATGCATGGAGATGAACAGTAAAGCTCTTTTTTTTTGTCAGTTTGGCTATTTTTAAGTACAAGTAGTTTCTAGTTTATAGATATCAGAAAAGAATAAATAATGTGCATTTAAGAATTAAGGGAACCATTTTGGGGAAAAATGAGCCATTTATAGAGATTCTGTGGGGGTTTTTTGTTTTGTTTTTGTAGAGTCAGAATCTCACTATATTGCTCAAACTCCTGGATTCAAGCGATCCTCCTGCCTTGGCCTCCCAAAGTGTTGAGATTACAGGCATGAGCCACTGCACCTGACCTCTGTGGGTTTTTTAAGCAGAAAAAAGGAAGGAACTATTAATAACAGCAACAACAACATCAGAAGGCAAGGGGCAGAGTCTTGACTGCCACAGTGACCTGCCCACTCAGTGTCCCTCTCACCTCAAAAGAACTTGTACTTTTCTCCTTCAGATTTTGTGAGCACCTTTTGAAAGTTCTGTTGATTAGAGTTGTGTTGATATTAAGATGCTTATCAAAGACAGATTATGTTTAGCAGGTTTAAGGGATACCATGTAGTAATAATGTAGGTTAATTCATTAAGATTGCTTTCCTTTTCGTACCTGGCTGAGATCATCTATTCTAAATCACACTGTGCACATTTAATAGATAACTTGGGATTATAATGTGTTAGAATTGGAAGCACCAGACCTTTAGGTATAATTTTAGTCCCACCCCATTTCCCATTTTTTCTTTTTTCTTTTTTCAGACAGTGTCTCCAGTCTGTCGCCCAGGCTGGGGTACAGTGGTGTGATCTCAGCTCACTGCAACCTCCTCCTCCCGGGTTTAAGCAATTCTTTTGTCTCAGCCTCCCCAGTAGCTGAGATCACAGGCGCCCGCCGCCACGCCTGGCTAATTTTTATACTTTTAGTAGAGATGGGGTTTCACCATGTTGGCCATGCTGGTCTCAGACTTCTGGCCTCTGATCTGCCTGCCTCGGCCTCCCAAAGTGCTAGGATTACAGGCGTGAGCCACCATGCCTGGCCCCACCCCATCCTTTTATAGAGGAGGAGACACTGGATTAAGAGGTGAAGAAGTGACTGAGATGGGACTGTGGGATGGCTGCCTCCAACCTAGGCAATCTGACATCCTGTGCAGTGCTCCGCTATTTTGTCTATGCTGTGGTGGCCCCAGGGCAGTGGCATGTGGGTAGTGGTGCTGTAAGTGCGACACACAAACTTCATCTGTTTTAGAGTTTTACTTGATGTGATCCTGAACTCAGAAAGGGAGGAAGAAATTCTGTCTTTTCCTCTCTGTACTTTGTAGTTCCTTGTTCATAGCACCCAAACCTTAGGCTGTATTGTGACACATACAATAATGTTTTGTCACTGCCGTGTGAACACATTATTTAAAGACTTATGTGGTTTTAACTTGTGACCTTTGCTACCATTTACACATTATTTTAGTGGCAAGGAGGGGGAAACAAGTTCAGAGCTACAACTAACCTACTTACACATAAACTTTTGGCTGTCATTTTTGTTAGAGATCAGTTATATTCAGGAAAATGTGGGGAACCTGAAAGTTATTTCAGTCTTTTGTCCTTTTCTCAGACATGGTAATCACTAAAGTGATCAATAATGCTTTATCCTATAATTCCAAAATCCTAAAATTTCTGGAAAATCTTTTGGAATTAATCTGAACTGATGTGAGGCTGTTCATAATCTCTATCTAATCCACTTAGCATAAGTATTCATAACTTGGGCTGGTGAAATATTAATTTGTTTGTTTTGGGGGTTTGATTACATCTCAGCCCCTGGAGGAAGTATTATGTAATATGTAGTGTAGCATCTTTCTGATTTCTAAAAAAAATTCTGAATTCTGAAACATCTAGCCCCAAGGCTCTCAGTTAAGGAATTGTGTATCTGAGTAGATCTTTGAATTATGCTCTACAGTTTTAAAAGTGCTTTCATAATTTAATCTCTGTTTTTCCCAACAGCCTTGTGAGGTAGATAAGGCAGATGCATTTTGGGAAAGCTCAGCGCTAGGGTTGGAGCGTTCTAAAATCATCTGGGTTGAAGGCAGCAGAGCTTGAGTTAGAAGCCCTGTTTACCCTGGTGAATCCTAATCCGTGTCCCAAGCATCATGTCCTCTGTGACTCACATCCATCACTCACCCAACTGTGTGGACTTGACCTCTTTATCCTGTAGAGTCCCCATAAGTCCCTATAGACATTTATCTTGGCACCTGTAACAGTATAGTTAACTTAATATTTGTATGTTGGCCTTTCCCTTCCCAGTTGTAAGCATATTGAGGTAAATACTGGATATAGTTAATTTCTGTTCCTGGTACCTTTCATGGTGCCTGTGTGAAGCCACACACTCAAAGGTGTGCAGAAGGAATGAACTCAGAAGTATGGTTCCATGCTTTTGCTGCTGATCAAACATATTTATTCTTTCATTCCACATTTTCCTTTACAAAAGGAATAAAGGATTTACATATCACCTACTTTCTTAAAGATGGAAGACTTGTAACCAACATGCAGTATAGCTCTGTGTTGGTAATATAACAGTGGACTACATTTAATTGGAATTGTTTGTAAATTAATATTAACATCTTTATGTTATCAATATATATTAAAGCTTCTGATAAGAACTTTAAGCACTTTTCACTATACTCCTGATCACAGGATAGCAACTCAGTGGTGATTTTTTATGCAGTTCCACTGAAATTGCTCTAGGCAATTCACACAGCTGAGGCTGTATAAGTGCAAAATAGGGGAAGACAGGAGAGCCAACACAGTCTTCCTGAGAGTACTAACATAGCAAAAGATAAATGAATTCCAAATCTGTTACTGCCATCTATTTACACAAATTTTTTCTTGAAATAAACAGCCTTTACTGGGTGGGAAATAATGTGTATTTTGTGCTGACAGGGTGAACTCTCATTGCTATGTCAAGCTTAATTTTCCCTTTTCTTCCACCCCCAGTCTTCATTTATTTTCAGGGTGTAGCTCTTTGGGTCTCCCCACTCTTCTTGAGCAAACCTTTTGAGAGATTTCTGTTTGTACTTAGAAGCTGTTTTTTGAGAGAGTAAGGAAACGGTGGAGGTTGGCAGAGAAAAAAGAATATAGAATAGGGTTAAAGAGTGGTTGGAAAATGTAATGTAGTGCGTTTCATAGGAGCAGGGTTATGGTTTGCTCATTGCTTTATCTCAGAATGCTTGCCAAGTAGTAGGCATGCAGGAATTGCTGGTTAAATGGATAGTATTTTTGCCAGTTTTTGTTGTCATCATTATTGTTTGTTTTTGTTTTGTTTCATTTTGCCTTTTCTTGGACCATCGAAAGTTACCTTCTTGGATCACAAGACTGTTCTTTAAACTCTTTATGTAAACTTATTTTTGACTGTGTAGGGAGGCTTCCTTGTGTGAGACCAGGAGGAAAAACAGAGATCATGCTTTTTCCACATGGGGATACCCATGACCACTTCTACTCTGATTCCTGTAAAAGTTCAAGAGAAGAAACAACACCCACACTAGAACTGGTCTCAAAGGATATAGCAAATCACCCTGCAACATGTTATACAACTACTGCTCTTTTCCTTATTGGCCATTACTCCTCGAAACCCAGGATTTACAAGTCACTACTACCTCTGCATTTGCCCTGAAAATGGTCTTCTCAAATCACTTTAGTTCTCTTCCTAAAACACAGGCCAGATCATGTCATTCTCTTTCTTGAAGTCTTGGAATTGGCACACCACAGCTTGTAGAGCAACAGATGCATTCCTTGGCATAAAAATTTAAAGTCCTTCACAAGTAGTCCTCAGGTGCCTTTCTAGCCTCATTTGCTGTGTGGTTCTTCTGTAGGAGACACATCCCAAGCACCCAGTGATACTGTCTTTTTGTGTTTGTGCTGTGCCCTCAGTCTGCAGTGACTTCCCTGTTCATTACTCCTTCTGTGTCTTTGTCCAAAATTTTCTCCTTCTTAGGAGGACACCAGTCATTGGATTAGGGTGCCTACTAATTCAGTATGGCCTCATCTTAACTTGATTATATCTGCAGAGACCCTGTTTCCAAGCAAAGTCATATTCACAGGTATAGGAATTAGGACTTGAACATATCTTTTTTGGGGACACAATTTAAACTACAGTACATGGCTCTAGATATTTTAAAGAGAATTCTGTTTTCTGTGTTTCAGATCACTTGAACTAGGGTCTGTCATGTTACAGGGAAGTAACTGAGACTTTGGTTCCTTGCTTTTCCAATCTTGATGAGTAGTTTCAGAAATGAGGCCTGGCTTCAATGCTAACCAGGCAAATCCTGGCATCATGGAATTTTAAAACCAAAAACAGTCTGTATAAGTCATTTTGCTTAAATTTTACAATAAGAAAAGGTAGACAAATCATCTTCTTTTACTGTGCCTGAAGGCATAAAGTGGACATAAATAATACCCTGATGCCAAGGACAGTGTTCATTCTTTATGTTCAGCAAAAACAGAAATGAAATAATTCAGATTAGAATACATTTCCCTGAAATGGTCAGCTATTTTTAGGCAAAAGCCCCAAGGCTTGTTTTCATACCCCTTTTGAATCATGCCGAGTGGCCCCAGTCATATGAAGAGATGTCATCAGTAAAGCACCAGGAACTGTGGTCGGTGCTCTTGGAAGCTCCATAGTAACTGTTGGTTGAATGTAGAAGTGAATGTGAATATGAAGAGAATATGTGTGCCATGGAGCTACCAATAGCTCAAGTCCTGTGTATCAGGGATGGCAGGGAAAGGGGCTGGGAGTGTGCTGGGAATTTCCATAGATTATCTCTTTTAATCTTCACAACAGGACCTATAAGTACTCCTAGGGGAGAAGTTCCCAAAACTATAAAACCGGTGGGAAGTAGAGCTGAGATTTGATCCCAGGCCTGTCTCATTCTGAAGCACTGGTGGCCTTTGTCCTGCTTCTGTTTCCTTTACCAAATTATGCAACTGTTTTTTCGTCTACTAATACTAAAATGTCAGTGTCTCACCGCACTTTGGGAGGCTGAGGCGGGCAGATTGCCTGAGCTCAGGAGTTTGAGACCAGCCTGGGCAACATGGTAAAACCCTCTCTCTACAAAAAATACAAAGAAATTAACCAGGCATGGTGGCACATGCCTGTAGTCCCAGCTACTTGGGGGGCTGAGGTGGGAGAATTTCTTGAGCAGGAGGTTGAGGCTATGGTGAGCCGAGATGGCGCCACTGCACTCCAGCCTGGGCAACAGAGCAAAAACCTGTCTCCAAAAAAAGGAAATGTCAATGTCAAAATTATATTTATGTATTAAACCAAAGACAGTATTCATATGTAAGAAGAATAGAGTTTTCCTCTTTTTTTTTTTTTGAGATAGAGTCTCACTGTGTTGCCCAGGCTGCAATGCAGTGATGCAATCTCAGCTCACAGCAGCCTCGACTTCCCGAGCTCAGGTGATTCTACCACCTCAGCCTCCGCACTCCAGTAGCTGGGACTACAGGTGTGCACCACCGTGCCCAGCTAACTTTTTGTATTTTTAGTAAAGATGGAGTTTCACCCTGTTGCCCACAAACGCCTGGGCTCAAGCGATCAGCCGGCCTCAGCCTCCCAAAGTGCTGGGATTACAGACATGAGCCATTGTGCCTGACCGTTTTGTTTTGTTTTGTTTTGTTTTTATTTGTTTGTTTAAGAGACGGGATCTCACTCTGTCACCAAGACCAGAGTCAGAGTGCAGTGGTATGATCATGGCTTACTGCAGCCTTGAACTCCTAGGCTCAAGTGATCCTCCCACTTCAGCTTCCTAAGTAGCTGGAACTACAGGTGTATACCATCACAACCAGCTAATTTTTAAAAAATTTTAAACAGTCTGGGTCTTGCTATGTCATCCAGTCTTGTCTGGAATTCCTGGGCTCAAGAGATCCTTTTTGCTTCAGCAACCTAAGTAGCTGGGATTACAGGTACGAGCCACTGTGTCCATCACTCGTATCTTATAAAATACTTTTAAAGCATTTGGATCAAAAAATGAGACAATCTGAAATACATACTTTTCCCCTCTGTGTCTTTTTAAAAATTTTTAAATTAAAAAAATTATTTTTAGACTCCTGAATCAGAACAATTGTCCATGATTTTTATTTCCATCTTTTTTTCATTGAAAAATAACATGAAACATTTAATAAGGTGTTATGATCATTATTAAATTTTATCTCTTCTAAAGTAGCTGTTTTCAGTTTGATATTTGAATATGTGTTATTCTTCAAAAATAAGGATTGAACAACTTGATTATAAATTATAATGCTGTCTTGGCAAAATGTAATTATTAGGGCAAAATTCATTTAAAAGAAAATGCAAGGCAATTAAATCTGATTTTTTTTACTTTTAACAAAATCAACGTATGTACTATGTTATAATAATATATAGCTTCAGAGCCTTTTTAATGACCTCAATTTATTTATTTATTTATTTATTTAGAGACGGAATCTCCCTCTGTCACCCAGGCTGGAGTGCAGTGGTGCGATCTCGGCTCACTGCAACCTCTGTCTCCCAAGTTCAAGCGATTCTCCTGCCTCAGCCTCCTGAGTAGCTAGGATTATGGGTGCCCACTAGTGCGCCTGGCTAATTTTTGTATTTTTAGTAGAGATGGGGTTTCACCGTGTTGGCCAGGGATGGCCAGGTTGGTCTTGAACTCCTGACCTCAAGTGTTCTGCCTGCCTCGGCCTTGTGTAATTTTAAAATTTAGTGGTCTGGGTCATAGTCATCAGACTGTGTTGATTGTAAGTGACAGTGAACTAATTCCAGGAATAGTGCTTCCTCAGGAACAGCTGGCTTTGGGTACTGCCAGGAATCTGTTTCATTCTATTGCTCACCTCTACTTTCCTCCACGCTGACTTTTGCTGACTTCATTTTCAGACAGGCCCTTACTTCATGATGGCAAAAATAGCCACCACCAACTCCAGGGTTACCATTTACAAGCTGAACAACTGAGTTTTGGGGCTGGCTTACACAGCCAGCTTGGGTCATGTGGCCATGTCTCATTAGCCAGACCTGAAACATGGACTCCCTCTGGACTGAGAGTAGAGGGAAGATGGTTTGAAAATAAACTTGGCTTATTATTATCAAGATTAGGAGGAAAGGATGCTGGGTGTGATAACTTAGGGCACAGCTTGTTGAAAGAAGGTACAACCAGAACTTTATATGTTTTGCTGTAGGGATTTAAGAAAACAAATCTGCTACCCAAAAAGAACATGTTCAGTATTAACTGCCTGAAAAAGGAAAAGACCAAAAATGCACAATTTGTGATTGAGTACCAGACACTGTATTAATTTTCTTTAAAAATCATAACATTACCAATCCTCTGAGGCAATTATTGCCATTTTGGAGCACTTACTGTGTGTCACACTTTGTGTGAGGCACTTTACGCTTTGTAGGACAGCTTTGTGAGGGCAGCCTTAATATTCTCATTGTACTGATGAAGAACTAGGAGGCCAGAGGCATTTGGGTTTGAATCCAGATGTGTCTGATTTCATTTATATCATCTCCTAGTTTTACAGTTTGCTTTTGTTAGTCTGTGTGTCCATCTATCCTTCTCTGTCCTGTCAGAGCTCCCCCTCAGCTTCTCTAAGCAAGGCCCCCTTTCACCTCGGGCACCTCTCCAGTCCATTGGGAAACCGGCTCAACTCTGTCCTCTGAGCATGCCACCAGTGTCTGTCCCCTTTCCCCCACCTCTGCTGCTGGAGCTCTAGCCTTCATTATGAAGGGCCGGAACTCTTATTATGAGTTCTGTTTGGCCTTCCTGCTTCCAGTCTTCATCTCTTCCACCCCCATTTTCCTTAACAGCCAGATTGAACTTTCAAAAAGTGCAGACCTGATCTTATCAAGTGTCTGTTTTCCTTGGCTTCTCATGGAGGGAGAACATGATCCTGGCCCCTGCCTGCCGTCCTTTCCACCTCACGGCACTCACTCTCTGGCCTTTTTTCTTCTTCCTTCTCCAGTGCAGCAGTCTTACACCTTACCACCTCCTTCTCTGTTCCTATGGTGCGCTTCATTTGTTTTACTTCTTCAGGTCTGTGTTTACATGTCACTTCAAGTCCTTAGGGACTTCTCTGTCCCTCTCCCCTACCCCTTCAATCTGGAAATCTGAAGCTGTTTACTGCTCCTTTTTGTACTTTTCACAGTTTGTAGTGATACATTCGTCTGTGATTATTTGCCTAACATTCCCCACTGAATCATGAACTCCATAAGGGTGGGGACCAGGTCTGTCTGGTTAATTAATTGCTGAGTCTCTAGCAGCAACCACAGTGCCTGGAACATCACAGACACTCAATTATGTGTTGACTGGACTATGGGTTAAAAACTGAGTATATCCAAAGCAGTGCACTTTTAAATGATTATCTTTTCTATAGTTCTCTCACTCTGTCATTTATTAAGAATGAACCTATGTTTTCCTCAGATCAGTTTTATCCCAGTTGCTTTTGGTTTGCTTAGAAACATGCTTCCTTTCTTGCTGACTGTAATTGCTAGCAATTCCAGTGCTCTACAGTGATGCACTTGGTTTCTGAAACTCCTGGATTAGAGCTAGCCATAATCGGGGAAGATAATAAATTTTAGGGTATGTAATTCCTCTCAATTTGACCTGAGTGTGGGTGAGGGAAAGAAGAGAAGGCTCTACCGACTTGCTCCAAATGGTTCCCTGCCCAATAACACAGAAGCCTTAACCCTCCTTTAACTCGGATATGCTGTCCCTAGAACCCAGGCATCCAAATTTAGCCTTCTCTGCATGTCCTTGTGATTTCTGACTGCCATCTGTGTCCAAATTGGCTTTGGAAGGAGAAGCTTTCTCTCCAGTGATTTATTATTTAAAGCAGTCTTCTCAGCCCTTATCATGAAAACTGGCAATTTTTGTATGGCCCGTTGGAATCCACATACAAGGCTATCTGTCCCAGGCTCACTGGTGCCCCAGTTCTGAGGGGATCACTAGCCCTGCATGCTTGTGGCCTTTTGATGTGCACACAGGCATGGTGACTGGGAAGCTTATCTGTCTGTAATCATCTCATGTGCTGCAGATAACATAACTTCTTTTGCCCTTTTTAATCCACAGTTGGTCATGTTCGGAGTTTGACCTGAATGAGATTCGCCTGATAGTTTACCAGGACTGTGACAGGAGAGGCAGACAAGTCTTGTTTGACTCTAAAGCTGTTCAAAAGATTGAGGAGGTGACAGCTCAGGTATGAAATGCTGATTTGCTTTCTCCTTTTCTTTTGTGCTTTTAACCACCCTTCTGATCAATCATTTATTAATCTATCATCTTCTCTTTGAGTTATATTATACAGTGCCGTTAATGGTTCAGAAAAAACATAAGCAAGCATTGAATCCTTTAATCAAAGCCCTACCCCCAACAGGCATGAGTATGCTCACTGCTAAACACAAGTGAAACTGTTAGCAAGTAATCATGGCAGGAGCTAAGCAGTGTACTATTAATAGTACTAGAGGTAAATTTGCTGGTGAGTTGCAATCCAGTAAGATTTTGATGCCAAGTGAGTGCCTCAAATGTAATGGGAAAGCAGAACTCTAAAATTCATAAAGTGATAAAGTGTTAGCGTGAAGATCATTCTGTCCAGTGTTTCTCATGGATAATAATAAGTAGCACTGGGTTAAACAAAATTAAACAGCTTTGCTTACTTACAGGGCTTCCATATGCAAACCTGCATTGTTATCTTCAAAAAGGATTGTTTCTCAAACCCTTCTGACCAGGGGAGCTTTTATTTATTTCCCTTTTTTTTTGTGGAGAGTTGGGTGGTAGTGGTGGTGGTGGTGGTGGTGTAGGGTGGGTGACAAGCGATGGGTAGAGTGAGGATAGAGCAGCTCTTGATCCCTTGGAACCAGAATGGGAATGGTAAAGTAACATGTTTAAGGTGAGAAGAGTCTGATCCTTTCTGGGTCTTTTTTGGATATGATACCAGGGTACTTGTAAATTCACTTTAGACCTTTCATTCTCTTTTCAATATTTGTTCAGATGCCTACAAATTAAATAAATCCACTTGTATTCATTCTTTTTATGTTCAATAAGTTGCTACCCATACTGACCAAATACTGGCAGTTTGTAGAATGTGCAGCTAAGTAAATGAACAGTTTATAACGCAGTCTTTGTCTCATCAGGGCCAAGGGGTTGTTTTCCTGCTTTTGATAAGGATCATTTCTGCAGGAAGGAAGTGTTTGGTTAAACACAGTTTAGCTGGGTGGATTCCACAGTATTTTAAAGTGGAGTTCTGCCAGGTGGCTAATCATTACAGTAGTTGTTGGGCTTGTTAGGTAGGTGAAGGGAGGGAGGGGGAAACCAAGAAATCTCTCAGGTGATTCACTGTAGGCTTTCCTGGTTAGATTTGTAACAGAAATTTAGGTGAGCCAGCACTTGACCCTTTGGTGGACAGGAGATGGTTTACCTCTTAGTTTCTTGAATTATTTCCCATTTCTCTGAAGGCCTCACGTGGATGGTCTAGTTGAGCAGCTATCACTGGGGCTGCTCATAGTGGTGGCAGGTGGAGGGGAAAAGAAACACAAGTTTTCAAAAGGAACTGGAATCTTCAGTGTACTAGAGCACTGATAATGCTGGAATCTGGAAACATAGGCTTTCTTAGAAGCATTCATCTAACCAAAAAGGCATCTTAGGTTCAGGAGGTTTGTAGCTTGCCCAAGGCTACAAAAGAATCCAGTCGGTGCTCTATTCACTACACCAGGTGGTGTCTCCAATAATAGACTGTTCAGCATTGTACTCAAGCCAAAGGGTCTAGCAGTCTGAGGCAGGTGGCACCTCGTGTCATTTAGGCCCTCTGAGGGGCTGTGTTTCTGGCTTAAGTGAGATTAAGTAACAGCTTTATCTTTAGCGTGTTGAGGGAGTGCTGGGTGCTCAGGAATAATCAAGTGCCACTTTGAATGCCATCATTGCTGGAGTGACAGTTGTGGTCCAGCACATTTTGTGTTTTCCTTACGTTCTTTTCCCATTTTCAGTCCCCACCGCCCCAGCCTCCCTTGGCAAGCACAAAACGTCATGAGTTTGTATCAAGCACATGACTGCAGGCATTTGCATTAGACCACCAGTGTGACTGTCACATTGGAGATTAGATAAGCTGCAATTGCATTCATGTTTTTTTCCAAGCAAAAGCTACACAAGGAAAAAAAAAAGGCAAAGAAGACTCAGAACAGAAACAACTTATCATAGAGGGTGCAGGAAGCTTCTGTAGGGAGTAATATGTTTGGGGGGAGGTAAATATTTATAAAGGTTTATCCTTATACCTTTGTCACTGTGATAAAAATTAGTGGCGAACTCTAGGGAATGTATAGTAGAGCATCCTCTGTTGTCTTTAACCTTTGAAGACCATATTTCCATCACATGCTATGTAATTCACAGTAGCTCCTGTTTCAGGGTTTTGGTTTCATCCCTTACAAATTCAACCTCATGATTTTCCTTCCTGTTACCTTTAAAGGAGTAGTAGAGGAGGTGTGTCATTAAAAACACAAGTAGGCTGGGCGCGGTGGCTCACGCCTGTAATCCCAGCACTTTGGGAGGCCGAGGCTGGCAGATCACGAGGTCGAGATCAAGACCATCCTGGTCAACATGGTGAAACCCCATCTCCACTAAAAATACAAAAAAATTAGCCGGGCGTGATGGTGGGCACCTGTAGTCCCAGCTACTTGGAGGCTGAGACAGGAGAATTGCTTGAACCCGGGAGGCAGGGGTTGCAGTGAGCTGAGATCACGCCGCTGCACTCCAGCCTGGCAACAGGGTGAGACTCCATCTCACAAACAAACAAACAAACAAACAAAAAACCCTACGAGCCAGTCTGCCCAAATTAATAGTTTTGTTTTATTAGTTCCATTTGCTTAGTAAAAATTTAGATTTGAAGCCTCATCTTTCTCCTCATCAATGTAATGGATTATGACTCTACATAATACTAAAAAGCTAATAATCAAAACTCAAATAACCAAAACAGAGGTCAATTATATGAATTGAAGTGTAAATAATAGTTAAATTATTAAAAGAGGATAAAGTCTTAATACATAACCTACCTCCTTTTTTCTAGAACCCTTCTTCAGCATTCTGCCATCCCAAACCATGTTTTTGTCATTATTGGGGAAAAAAAAAAGCTTCTGTTTTTTAATGCAACCTAGGCACCAGAATGCTTTTAAAAAGGAATTCCCAATGAAGAACTGTTGACGAACCTGATATACTTAGTAATCTTTTACCTTGCCTGTCTCTCTTAACCTAGAAAACAGAGGATGTTCCTATTAAAATATCAGCCAAGTGCTGCCAGGGAAGCAGCAGTGTCAGCAGCAGTAGCAGCAGCAGCATCTCTTCCCACAGTTCTTCTGGGGGATCTTCACATCATGCTAAGGAACAGCTTCCAAAGTACCAGGTACAACCATCCCTTCTGTGGGAATAGCCCCTGGGGTTAAAGTTATTTACTGTAATTTCTCCTCGGGAAATAATGCCTGCTCGAGGGCTCTACTCCAGGAATATGAGGACAAGTATTCAACAGAGTACTCTTAAATGTGTCACATCGATGTTGTTTTTGCTCTTTGGCTTTTATCTCCAATAAAAACTGTAATCAAGCAGAGGTAATACAGCCTACTGTGAACTGGATGAGGAAGAAATATTGCCAGTCAGGTAAATTACCTTGCTTTGTTTCCTTTGCTCTCTGATCCAGAATAATAAACATGTACTTTCCAGTTTTGTTATAAGAATTCCTAAGGATTCTGGGAATGTATATGGGCATCCTAAGAAAATAGAACATGCCAGTAAAAGGAAGAAAGCCTTGTATGGGAACAGAAAGAAATGGCAAGATCTAATCTGAGTGTGAAGGATAAAAGGCTGATGGCATTTTTTACACTGTGTGTGTGGGGTGTGTGTGTGTGTGTGTGTGTGTAAGGATAGGGATTAAGGTTATTGAGAAATATTGGCTAACAAGATAAAAAGGAAGAAATTTTTTATAAATATTGAATGGCAAAAGGATATTAATTGATGGAGGATATATTGAACTTTTTCTTAAACCCATGTAGAATCTTTTCTACTATTTTGCTGGAAAAACAACACTAGGGAAATTACCAGCAAATGGGTCTGGAGAACTTTGTTAATTTCATAGTTCGGATTTGTGCCATGCATTTGCCCTTTTTGAGACACAGTGCTCCTGGGTCTCACAGCAGTCTGCAGTTTAAAAAGTATGGAGTAGAATTTTCAGCAGGTTGAGAATCACAGTTGGCATGTGGCCCTTGTACCCCAAAAAAAAGCAGATTATAAATGAAGGAGGTGGGTGGAAGTTAGTAATAAAGAATGTGAAAACCAGTTGGTTTCTGTCTGCATATAGTGGGAAGAAGTTGGTATGAGCTATAATGAGAGAGAGGAACTTAGCTGAGCAGGGCTGATAGATTTATCTTTCTCTTTCCGCCTCTGCAACCATGTATAAGTAAGTGTGTATTTGTGCATCAGCGTATGTATGCTTGTGTGTCTGTGTGTGTGTATGTATTTGGAGTTTTAAAAAAAGATTTGGAAGAGTATGTTAAGGGTGATTCCTATGTTTTTTCTTGGGTGGAAAGCACACTGACAGAGAATGTAGTTGGTAAGTCGGGGTGCAGAACCACGGTTGCTTTGGTGGCACACTGGTTTGCTCAGCATTCATACCTGTCCTGTTCATTAGTGTGTCACTAGCACTTAGCACAGGTGCTCAGAATTCTGCATCCCAAGACACTCATTCAGATGTCACTAGGTGAATGAATGTATTGGGGTATACGATTCTAGAGCTCCAGGAGAGCTCTTGGTCTAGAGACAAAGATGTAGGAGGTATTCTATGTAATAATAATCAAAATCAAAAGAATAGTTGAAAAGGCGGGCAGTTAGTAGGGTTGACCTCCAGGCAAAACCACAGTAAGGGATGATCTGAGAAAGAAGAGAGTCAAAATGGAGAGTCATGAGCAGCATCAAATATATTGAGAGAAGTTTAATAAAGCAAACTGGAAGGGGTCCATTGGCTTTGACCAAGAGGGAGGAGGTCATCATTGGAGCAGCTGGACTAGTTTGAACTAAGAGGTAAAGTCAGGCTGTGGTAGATTAACAAGCCAGTGAGAGTAGAGGAAGAGGAGGCAGGCAGTTCACTCTTTGGATGGTAAAGGCATGAGAAAGACTGGTCTGAAGCTAGAGGGGTCAAATGTTGTTGAAATACTTTTGTAAAACTTCAGAGTTATCAGAGCATCTGTTATCTTTTGGGCCCTCATAAAACCCTATCTGCTGCAATGGGCATTTTTTATTCCACATTGTTAATTATTTGGCTGAATAATACTGAACCATATTTTTTTCAGGATGTTTTCTTGGTACCAAGAGAAGAGTTACAGTTATTTTCATAATTTAATCTTTGTATTTAGAGTTTATAAATGGAGATAATAGTAATCTTTGTTTCTCATAACACAAATAAAAATGAACTCTGATAAAACACTTGGATCCTAGGTGATGATGTTGTGTACAGAGAAGAAATCACAAACATTAGTAATACTTTGGGGGGAAAATAGGCAATCGTCATTATAAGTTAAGATTGTAAGATGACCACTTGAAGCTTTGAGAAATAGTTTTAATCACCGATGACACTAACGAGATTAATAAACGTTATTTTCTGTTGCATTGCATGTCATGTTCCATGTACTAACTTTGATTTTGTTTTCTTGCATGTAGTACACAAGACCAGCTTCCGATGTCAACATGTTAGGGGAGATGATGTTTGGCTCAGTTGCCATGAGTTACAAAGGCTCCACCTTAAAGATTCACTACATACGGTGAGTCTGGGCTTCCTTTTCTACTAGTTTAGAGAAGTGGAACGGTGGTATTGACTCCTTAACTCATAAATTTATTTTTCCCCTCTGGTTTTTTCCCCTCCACAGTTCTCCTCCACAATTGATGATTAGTAAAGTCTTCTCTGCTAGAATGGGCAGCTTCTGTGGAAGTACAAATAAGTAAGTGTAGGATTTTGCATTCCCCACCCCCATTTTTTAAAGTGTGTATTTCTAGATAGACTAATTCTTTAAGGGCCATAAGGCATTTTGAAATGACAAGCAGAATGAGTCCAAATTAACAAAGGGGTTTTAAAAGTGGCTACTGTCCTATAAACAGTGAGTGGGAAAAGACCTTTGACTTTATTAGGTGGCCCTAAAGACAAATGGCTGTCTTTATATGTTTTGAGTCTCCATCTGTTACCCAGTCACCAATTTTTAATTTCCTGGGAAATCAAAAATAAAGAACAAAAGGGAAGGGGCTACATTATTCTGAAATATCTGAGAACTTAAACTCATTTTGGCATATTCATTCATGTATTTTGAACTTTCAAGCAGAAATATTTCATATACTTCATTTTTTAAATAAAACAACAAAACACCAGTTATACTTTGATAAATTTGAAAGAAGGGCTTGTTATAAATTAAAGGACATTCTTAGGGGTCAAGTAAAAGCTGTTTTTTCTTATCCTGGGAAATTAAAAATACTTCTCTATATATTTGAATACCATTAAGTGAGTCTTGGCTTACTCTTCAACAAAACAGTTTGAACATTTAACATTGGAATGTCATGACTTAAGCCAATATGAGAATTGTTATTTATTTCTTACGAGATTTGTTTTTAACAGACCCTTGGGATTACCTGAACGTTTATTGCATTAATTCCCTTACATGCAGATTTAAGTAAAAATTATTTTGGCTTCATTATGCTGTATTATTCTCAAAGTCTTTCTGTCATTGTTGTTTTTGTCAGCTCTACACACAGCAAAAGTCTTTAGTTTAATTGTTAATAAATACAATAAATTATTAAAATCTGCTTCCCTCACATTTTTATGAGTAATTCTTTTTAGAAGTTGTGAAATGAAACTCCTGTAAGAATTATAATTTCTGTTGCATTTTATTCCTGAAAAAAGTTGCTGAATTGCTCATTGATGTTAACCAAGAGTAAAAATTAATTTCATTTTGAGAGTTTATGTAAAATACTTAAAATGAATGTCAACAAGTTGGCTGTCAGTTGCTAAAGCAAAATGTAGAAATGAATAACAGTATCTCGGGTGTCAGTCACTGAAGCAAAATTTAGAGTTTGGTGTCTCATTATATAATATGAAATTGTTAGAAGTACAGTTGTTTAGTTACACGGGTTGAGCTACCTCCAAAATAGCTTTTGTTTTCTTCCAACAAATTCACCTGAAGTTGCAAGTTTAATTCCCTTTGGTAGATGTGAGACTTTGTTTATAAAGAAAAGTATTGAGTGACTGATCAGTCGTTGTCTATATTTGGAAGTCTATTAGAAAACAGCTTTAGTAGCTTCTTGACGTTTTTGTCCTCTTTCTCCTTTTCCCCCCATCTCCGGATATAGCTTGCAAGACAGCTTTGAGTACATCAACCAAGATCCTAATTTGGGAAAACTGAACACAAATCAGAATAGTTTGGGTCCTTGTCGTACTGGAAGTAACCTAGGTAAAATTAGAGATACAAACAAATTCTTTCTTTCTGAATACACTATTGTGGGTGTGTGTTTTGCTTTATTTGAGTTTGTCATGGGTTTTTTTTTTTTTGCGTTATCTTTAATCTGTGTTTATTTTTTGTGTGTGTGTACTTTGTTTGCCCTCTTCTATGTGTTTCCATCTCTAGGTCTGCTGCAAGCATGCAGCAGCAAACTGCTGCAGGGGGTAGCTGAAGGAGGACCTCTCCGGCTCACCCGGAGTGCTTCTTTCTTTGCAGGTTTGTGTGGAATGCTGAGTACAGTGTGACCCACACACATTAATAAATCCTGTGCAGGTTCTTAGGAAAAATCCTACTTGTGCCTCTCTAGAAATCCAAGGGGCTCTTGTGATCACAGATATTGGTTTCAAATGCGGCCAAATCCATGGTGTTTCGAAAATTCTGCCAATGAACCTCTCTTGTAAATGTCTTCGCTAATACTCTAGTGTAAGCTGATTTTGATCTGAAATGAGCCCTTAGTATTTCCAAGAGGATTGTTTTTTTCTGATTTTTCTGGGCCTCTTCTGCTACTATGAACTGTTTCCCTTTGCCTTGGTGTCTTTTATCCATTTATTCAACTGCATCCTTACCTGCACGAAATTTCATTAAAAGTAACTCTAATAAGAGCATGGAAGACTTCTCTCTCTCTCTCTCTCCCTCTCTCATTTAAGTAGTGTAAATACAATTTCTAGGTTATTTACAGGTATAGTCATCTTGGTGTCTCTGAGATTTAACTTGTCTTAGCATGATTAACATGTGAGGAACCTCCATTACTAACATTTAAAGTTGTGAGTATAGCAAATGGTATTTTCCTTTCTGTTAAAGAACAGAAAGCCTGAAATATGCTAAGCACCATAGTTAACTGACACCCTGATAAAATTGACACGCTCCTACCTACTTAGAGTGAGGAAAATGCGTTTAAATACTCTCTTTAAAATTGTGAAAATAAACATGCTTCAAAAAATAGCTGTCAAGTATAATAATCAGGCAGAGCACTGGGCTGCTTGTCCATTTAAAACTTCACTACAGCAGCATCACATCTACCTTCTAGCGCAATAAGTATACAGCTTAGGTCAATCTGAAGCATTCCTAGAAGTCTATAATACTTCAGAGTGTTCTCCACAGTTCATGCCAGAACATGAGTTTTTCTAAGTAACTCTACAATAATACTGTGTATGGGTGTATATGGAAAGAAATGGAGGAAGAAATATTTGAAAATGAGTATAAATGTTTTCTATCTGCCAAGAGAGTGGGTTATAAACAGAGAAACATTTTTTGAATTTATGAAATGGTTTTCAAGTATTTCTCTTCCCTAAGTCGCCTACAGTTACTACCAAAACTGATTATAAAGCATTTTGAAAATACATTGCTATTTAAATACTACTACTAATGAGGAAAATAGCTTAAAAAATCTACCTGAGAATGTTTATTCATTGCATCAACTGCACGAATCATTTATTATTCAGAATTTTTTTTTTAAGAGTTGAACATCACTCAGAAAAGTTTATATGCTTACAATTGAATACAGGCAGATTTTTATGAGATGGTTACTTGGTTCTCTTTTCTTCTCATCATCTTTTTATATATTTAATTTTGCCTTCTAGTTAATCTCTATTATAAGCTTATGCCAATCATCAGTAGCAGTAGCCTACTTTGAAATTTAAAAATTACTGCAGTCATTTTAAAAACTTTATCTCTGAAGAGCCCAATAACATGGTTTTCTTGTTCCTTTATCTTAGCACACAGCACACCAGTTGATATGCCAAGCAGGGGACAGAATGAAGACAGGGACAGTGGCATTGCTCGATCAGGTACTTGTACTCTGTTTATTGGTTTAACTAACAGAGTGAACTATCTACCGTGGTGTGGAAGGTGGGAAAGTAGAAGACAGGTAGATAACCCTCATCCTGTTCTTTGTTTTTTCCTTCCTAAGATAGTCTGACATATCTAAAGATCTGAAACTTTAATGTACAGTATCCATGAGTGATTGTGCAACATAAACTAGTTTTTTCTAACACTCAAATTTATATGAGACTAATGTTTGTTAAGAAATTTCTTTCCAGAGTGAAGCTTCCTTGAGCCCATTGTACTAGTAATATGCTTGCTTGACTGTTGAGTATAGACTCAGAGGAAGAGAAGGGTTTGTGGAAGTAAATCTGTCCTGTGACAGTGGGAGGACCAGCCAGCTGACCTGGTCACCGTTTCTTCTGTTCTAGAGACATGCTGATCTAGATTTTATCAGGTACCCTTCTCTCCTTGCCTCAAGGCCTAAACCTTTCTGTTACTGCTTTTAGGATCTCTTGGTTTCACCTTTTGTATGTGACCTCTTTTGAGTTTTGACTTGTGGTTCAGATCTGAGATTTTGTATTATAAGAGAAGGGTGGTGAATGAGTGGACTGAAATTCAAGGACTGGAGGTGGTGTGTGGTGCTCTGCCTGATGAATACATATCGTACAGGCAGCCCCTACCTTCCAGTGAGACTAGGAGCACCCTGCTGGTTTCTCCTGTGATACATGACACCTTCAACAAATGGGCCAGCCAGGCGTTGCTCAGACTGGATCCAGGCCTCACATGATGTTCTTCTTGGCTTTTCACTCATTTCTCTGTCCAGCTCCTCCGCTTAGACACTACTCCAAGGTCCTTATGCTCCTGCGTAGCCTCAGAGCCTTTTAACCCACTCTGTGCAACTCTGCTCTTGTGTTACTAAATGAAATGTGATTTGTTACTGAGTCTCCAGTTTGGTTTACATATGTCACATAATGTAAAGTAATAGCATTTTATTTATGGTTAAAATCGATGTGTTTTGGTGTTCATAATCTTTTCTGTAAAGTTGAGCTGGGAACCTTTGGTCAGAAACTCTCATTGATCAGGCCGAGCACAGTGGCTCACCCCTGTAATCCCAGCATTTTGAGAGGCCAAAGTGAGCAGATCACTTGAGGTCAGTTTGAGACCAGCCTGACCAACATGGGGAAACTCTATCTCTACTAAAAATAAAAAATAAAAAAAAAAAGAAAGAAATTAGCCAGGCGTGGTGGCGCATACCTGTAGTCCTAGCTACTCAGGAGGCTGAGGCACGAGAATCATTTGTACCTGGGAGGCGGAGGTTGCAGGGAGCCGAGATTGCGCCACTATACTCCAGGCTGGAAACGGAGACTCTGTCTCAAAAAAAAAAAAAAAAAGAGACTCATTGATCAGACCTGTATCATTTTCACTTACAGCCATAACATAAAGTCTGAGAAGGTAAAGGGAAACTTATGAAGCACTAAGTAAACTGTTTTGCTTTTGTTTCTGTTTAATGGTGCTGAAGATAACTCCTCCAGTCTTTGTGGGACACTGTCAGATAACTGAGTTCCATCAGTTACTCAAGGACAATAAGCATGTGTTACAGAGCTTAGTGTCCCAAAGCTCGGCTCCCTGCCTTTGTAACCACCCGCGACCCAGCCCCTGACAGGACTGGAACTAGGGCTTTGTTATGGTTGACTTTCCTGGCAAGAAGATGTGGGCCTTACCAGAAGTCGCGGAGTGGGAAGCACAGCCCCTAGAACCAAGATCACTCTTAGTCAAAATGGCTGTCTTAGTGGGTGACAGAATTTAACATATTTGCCTCTGTGTGGTGGGAGCTCTTTAGCTCTCCGTGAAAGAAAGAAAGATGAGCAACATTCTACTGGGGCCCGTTCTGAACACTGATATCACAGTTTCTGCACAGCTGTAACCTTATTTATTTGTTTATGCCCCTTTTTGTTGTGGAGAAAAGATTCAGGGAATTTGAGGGACCTAACAAAGAAACATTATTAGGAAAAGTTTGGATTTTCTTAGGTAACTTTTCAGTTTATAATATAGTTCATATAAATGGTTCATGTTGTACAGGTTGAAATCTTACTTGTTTTGTATTCAGATTCTAAATTGCTCCTGAAACTACTTTTCCTTGCTCTTTGAGAAACAGGAAAGTTGGGAAGCCAAGTTCAAATTAAAGTAGAAAGTCAGATCAAAAGTAAAGATTCAGCCAGATCAGAATGCTTTTTTGCAGTCCATGAGAGGAACTAGGGACTGACCATATTGGAGGAAATGGGGGATAGGTGTTGATACCAGTGTGAATTTTGAAAGCTGGAGAAGGCTGGCTTTCCTTAGTAATTTGACTTCTATTCTGGGCAGTCTTTACTTCCAGTCTCTGGTTCTCCTGTTGGGAGGAAGGGAGCACAGATGGTGGAGAGGGCTGCAAATGGCCCTGAGTGGCATTTTGCTCTCCCTGCTATCCTGGTAGATGTGTTTACCTTCAGATATCATACCTGGGAGTGGTTCAGAAGTCACAGAGTCCACGTCAAGATAGTGTGAGCTTCACACCTGTGGTGGCATTTAACACTCTTTTAATGTAAGAACTCTTTATGTTCACACTGTAATTTGTTCGCTAAGATTTCATCTCCTTATACCCATCTAAAATTGTGTAGGGATGAAGGCCCAAGTTCTGAAACAGAGCAGGAGCTCCAAGTGTGAGAGTTAAGTTAGCAGTAGAAGATGTAGAGAAATTAAAGACATAAAGATATTATTTATTCTCTTTTAGGCCTGCTTTTTTTTTTTTTTTTTTTCTGGCTCTGTTGCCCAGGCTGGCGTGCAGTGGCACAGTCTTGGCTCACTGTAACCTCTGCCTCCCAAGCTTAAGCCATCCTCCCACCTCAGCCTCACAAGTAGCTGGGACTACAGGTACATACCACCACACCTGGCTAATTTTTATATTTTTGGTAGAGATGGAGTTTCGCCATGTTGCTCAGGCTGGTCTGGAATTCCTGAGCTCAAGCAGTCCACCCACCTTAGCCTCCCAAAGTGCTGAGATTATAGGTGTGAGCCACCATGCCTAGCCTAGGCCTGCGATTTTTAACTTCCTGTCCAAATAGTTGATAAATGGGGAAATTTTTAAAAATAGTTTTATTTTCTAGAAGTTTTAGACTTACAGAAAAATTGAGAAGGTAGTACAAGAGTTCCCATATAACCTGCACTCAGTTTACCCTATTATTAACATCTTATATTAGTATGGTATATTTGTTACAATTAATGAACCAATACTGATACATTACTATTAGCTAAAGTCCACAGTTTTTTTTATTTCCTTAGTTTTTCATCTAATAGCCTTTTCTGGTTCTGGGACATTACACTTAGTTGTCATGTTCTTCAGGCTTCTCTTAGCTGTGGTGGTTTCTCAGATTTTCTTTGTTTTTGGTAATCTTGAGGAGTACTGGTTAGGTATTTTGTAGATTGCCCCATTATTAGAATTTAATGTTTTTCTCATGATTACACTGAGGTTGTGGGTTTGGGGAAGGAAGATCATAGAAGTAAAGTGCCATTTTCGTCACATCCTATAAGGGTATATGCCACCAACATTATTTATGACTGTTAATATTGGCCTTGATTACCTGGCTGAGGAAGTGTTTGTCAGTTTCTCCACTGTAAAGTTACTCTTTATTTCCTCCTGTCCAGGCTATGTACTTTGGAAAGAAGTCAGGATGCTTACCCCATACCTAAAGGGTGGGGAATTATGCTGCCCCTCCTTGAGGACAGAGTACCTACATAAATTATTTGGACTTCTCCTGCATGGAGATATGTCTCTTCTCCCATTTATTTGTTTAGTCATTATTCTACTATGGACTCAAAGATATTTATTTTTCACTTTTGGCTAAAACCCAATACTACTTCATTTCTATTATTTATTTATTTATTTTTTGGAGATGGTCTTGCTTGTCCCTAAGCTGGAGTGCTCTTGTGTGAGCATAGCTCACTGCATCACTGCAGCCTCGAACTCCTGGGCACAAGGTATCCTCCCTCCTCAGCCCCCTGAGTAGCTGGGACTACAGTCATGCACCACCACACCCAGAATTTTTTTTTTTTTCTTTTATGTAGAAACAAGGCCCCACTATGTTGCCCCAGCTGGTCTCAAACTCCTGGGCTCAAGCAATTTTCCCACCTCAGACTCCCAAAATAGTGGGGTTACAGGCATGAGCCACAGCACCCCACAACTTCATTTATTTGTTGCTCAAATTGTTTCGGTTTTGACCATTGGGAGCTCTCTCAATAGGCTCCCATGCTCCTTTAACATATCTCTATCTGTGAGGGGTTGGGGTGAGTATTTTGAGCACTTCCTTCCTTTCTGGCAAGACAAGATGCTCCAGAGTCATCTTGTGTATTTCCTATCCCCGTCCTAGAATCAGCCATTTCTCCACTTATAGAATGTCTTTGGAAAAAGCAGCACAAGCTGGGGCAGGTATGGAGGGAAATGCATCCTCATTGTATTCCGTTTTGGATATTTTGAATATGTCTTCTTTACATATACAGATCCAAAAGATAGCTTTTTAAGGTGTTATTCTAGTGGTTCCCATTAGAAATTTTCAAGTAGGGTCTTGGGAGAGAAGAGGGTTGGGTTTCAGCCATCCTAGGAGGTTGCATCAGCAAAGTTCAGTGATTAATGGGACACAGGTTATGGAGGAGGAAGGAGGAACCAAGGATGCATCTCCAGTTTCTAACCTGAGAAAGCAAGTGGAAGGTGAGCATTACCCAGTACAGGGAAAGCAGGAGGCCAGGTCGGGGAGACAGATACTGAGATAATTTTCTAGCTACAGAGATTGGGATACATTTTTACCTAGAAATGTCTACATGTTCTCCAGTTGTGCATAGTCAGCTGTAATATAGAAATAGGAAACTGGCTCTAGTGAGATGGGTTGGAGTAGAAGCTAAAATTTGTTTTTTGTTGTTGTTGTTGTTTTTTTTTTTTGAGACAAGGTCTCGCTTTGTCACCCAGGCTAGAGTGCAGTGGCGCAATCTCGGCTCACTGCAACCTCCGTCTCCCAGGTTCAAGCTATTCTCCTGCCTCAGCCTCCCAAGTAGCTGAAATCACAGGCGCACACCACCACACCCAGCTAATTTTTGTATTTTCAGTAGAAACGGAGTTTTGCCATGTTGGCCAGGCTGGTCTCGAACTCCTGACCTCAGGTGATCCACCCACCTCAGCCTCCCAAAGTGCTGGGATTACAGGCGTGAGCCACTGTGCCCAGCCAGAAGCTAAAGTTTGGAAGTCTTGAGTACATGAGTAGAGTAAGGTTCAGAGGGGTGGGATTGAGACCAGTGTCATCAAGCCTTGTCTATTGACCTGAATTCAGCTTTAAACTCTTCCTCGTCAAGGTGTTCACATCATTGATAAGAAAAATACTTTTTCCATTCTGTCTGCAACTGCATTTCCTCTGTTCTTAAAAGTGGTAAAATAAAGAAAGTCAGTATAAGGAGAACTTACAATATATACTTTTACACATTTTTATTTAAATGCTTTGAAATGAACTTTCAGGGTAAGAATCTACATTATCATAGTGTTCAAATAAGACATGTGTTTTGGTCACTCTGCAGATACAGGATGTACAACCATCCAAAAGTTGGTGTAGATGTCAAGATTGATGACTCTACATGCACACACCAAGAGGATATGAAAAGGTTTATTACTCACATAATGAGGCTGTTCTGGGGAGACAACAGGGTGGGGGCTTCTCGAGCTGGTTGGAGAATGTCTTCAGAGAATGGGACAGGGGATTACACTGGGGCTTTTATGGTGGTTGCGGGATAAGGCTGGGGTGAGGGTTACTGCATATGGTTTGAAATTCTCACTGGTACCAAAGGAGTGAGCACCTGGGCTTTCCTCATCAGTTTGCCCAGGTGTGGAGCAGAAAGGGAAGAGGGAGAGGAGGGTAAAGCTTAAAAGCTATCAGGAGTTGAACATCAAGAAACAAGTCAGGTTCTTTATTACAGTGTGGGACCATTGAATAATGAAGGATGGCATCCCGTTTGTACTTGAACCCTTCACCAACTGAACTGATAGAGTGCTTTGTAGAGAGGAGCAAGAGCAAAGGAGGGTACTGTTTTTATTTATTCTTTGCCTCAGGGAAAAGGCTGTGACACCCCATTGACCTTGCACAATTCCATACAGGCAAAGGCTTAAGCTGCATCTTATCTGAGCCCTGGCAGTACAACTTGATCCTCTTGGAACACTTCCCTACCTTCCCCGGGAGGCTGTCATGATAGTTTCTCATCCACTCCAGAGTTCTGATGAGGTATGGGACTTTCTGCCCTACCCGCCTCAGACTAGAGCTGCAATATATAAAAGCGTGTAGCTGCAGTCTAGAACTGACTCCCCAGCAACGGGATATCCCACAACTTGCCTTGTAGGCATCTGGCCCCTTTTGTGTTGGTGTTGTCCTTTTTGATGTATGGGGCAAAGATCACTGGGAGCTGGCACCTTTGGCTTATTCTTCTTTTCACTGTCTATGTAAGTAATAAACTATCCAAATCTAAAAATGCCTGGTTGTATCTTAACCATCGAATCTTGGCCTTGGCCTTAGCCTTGCTTTGCCTTGTCTTTATATATGTGAGCTTGATAATCTGTAGTGTGGCTCAGTTTCTTATTTCTTTATATTTCTCCTATTTCAGATGTTTGGTATTTTCCTGGCATGGATATTTATCTTTTTCATTTCCACAAATTTATTTGGTCTTTTGCCTTAGCTTTTTCCTTTCTAAATTTGCCTTCTTACATACCTGTTTAAGAAAAATTAGAAAGTAATGCAGATAGCAATAAAAACTGTAAGGGATAAAGGAATAAATCTAAGAAAAAATATGTGATACTGGTATTGAGAAATTGTAATAACTTATATTAAAAGAAGACCTAAATAAATGGAGCGATACATCAAATTCTGCAAATTAATCTATAAGTTTAGTGTAACTTGAATTAAAATCCCTTGTGAAGCCAGACTAAATAACTTTTACTTAAATGAAATAATAAAGGACCACATTTGTATGCCCTCCATAAGTCTTTTGTAGACACCTCTTTCTTAGAGCCCAAACTATAAATAAAAGACATAGGACACTAGAATAATTTGACATATAAATGTGCAGAGTGAGCTGGTTACCAAGGTGGCTAGCGTTTATACCTTAGATAAATTAAAATTTAAGGTGTTTTACCATACAACATATCCACGTAACAAAACTGCACTTGTACCCCTTATAAACTTTTAAAACCTTTGTATAATTTTTTTTTAATTATACAAATTTTTTAAAAAGGAAAAAATTTAAGATGTTTTGAAATCAAGGTGGTAAGAACATTGGCTTTTTATTAAAGGGCCTTTATAGGAATTTTATTAAAACTTTAAAGTACCTGTTTGGCTTTTGAGGACCCTTTAAAGTCCTAAAATCATTTTGTGATTTGGGAACTATAATGTATTCCTTATAATTTGATTTTCCTATTAACATTTTTGGTTTATTTTAAATGAAATTTTCCTGCTAGACAATAATTATAGCTATACTCATTTACCTTTTAAATGCTCCTATGTTTGTGTGTTGAGAAATACAGTTGCTAAACTTCGGGGAACCTTGTATTTTTGCCAGTGTTTCAAGCTAAAACTTGAAGATAAGTAGTGTCATATTACAGTAAACAAAGATCATTATTGTGTTGTGGATGTAATACCCCCTGTGTCAAACATATATAAAAAGTGCTCAAATTCAGAGCCATACTATCACTTATGCCATCCAAAAAATTGTTTTTAATGAAGACGGGAAAAAAGAAAATCTAAATGCCGTATATACTGTGTTGGCCACAGGAAACTTTTAACAAATTCAGTATTTGAATTCTGTCCAGAAATGTGTTTCTCTAATGCTTCATTTCTGTCACACTTGAAGAGATGGGTATCACTGTCATCCTGCACATACAGTTTGCTCATTCTTCATCCAGCAGCGTTTCTTGAGCACCTCATGTGGCGGACATTTTTTTCTAGGATATGAGAATAGATCAGTGGTCAAATGGATATTATCCCTGATCTCACAGATTTTATATTCAATAAAGGAGAGACAAATAATAGACAATAAAATGTAGGCAACCACTTACCACTGAGGAAAAGAAAACTTATGGAAGGCCTCTCTAAGAAGATGACATTTCAGCTGAGACTTGAATGGCAGTAGGGACCAACTATGTGAAGATCACAACAAAGAGCATCTTAGGTATGGGAAGGGCTAAGGCTAGTGCAAAGATGTATCGTGGGGATGGGAGAGTGGTGCAGAATGAGCCTGGAGAGGAAATAAGGGGTCTGATCCCACTGATACATTTTTTATTTTGATGGGATTGTTTCCACATGTATTTGAATGGCTGCTGAAGACAGAGAAGAGTTAGGAGTTCTCTGCAGCATTCTTTCCTTAGATGTCTCCTTGCAAATGAAAATTCTTGGCAGGGCGTAGATCTGGTCTAGGGTCCTGCCCTGATCATTTGCTGTAGCCCTATTTCCTGGACAAAGTCTGAGGGTGCTGCCTGTTTGGAACCGTGATCACATTTTTCGGCAGAATAAATAAGCCAACCTCAAAACTTTTTCCTTTGAAGAAACTGGAGCTGCTTCTGAGTGCTTGACTTCTGCACCTTCTTTCTCGACTTACCACATTATGTGGTTATGTTGTTAAATCCTTGAAGACTTTTGTTTGTTCTTCTTCTCCCTCAGAGTGTGAGCTCCATGAGGGCAGAAACCTACCCAATCTGTCATATTAACAGATCTGTTCCCAGCAGCTCATATAGTACCTGGCATATAGTAGATGCTCAATGAATATTTGAATGAGGGGGGAAAATAAATCCATCCATATATATAAGTAGGAGTATGCTTGGATTTTCTTTTTTGGTAAATATTGATATTATCTGGTTCTTTTCATATAGAATGTCTGGGATGTCCTCCCTTTGAGCCTTTTCCATGGCTGGCTTTTGTTGGCATTTAAGTCTCAGTTGAGATGACCCATTTTCATAAAGGTGTTGTCGACCACTGATTAAAGAATTTACCTCTACCACCTCCAAAAACCTTTGTGCTAGTTACTTAGAGAAAATCATGGGAACTTATTTTTATAGTAGTTACCACTGTCTGAAATAATCTTATTTATTCCATGAGTGTAAGTCTCTTAAGGGCAGCTACTCTGCCTATGTCCCTTCAGTTTCCATCCTAGGTCCCTAGCATGGTGCAGGCACTTAGTAAGTGTTCAGTAAATATTCGTTGAGTGAATGGATTTGATTTAAGAGCTTCAGGGCCTTATTTGTCAAATCTAAATTCTTTCATCAAATAATCACTACAGTGTTTTCTGGTAAACTGTCACAAGTAGCAAAAATTTTTTTTCAGAGAAAGTTAAACATTAATCTTGAACTTGATTGGCACATGCCAGGAACAGCAGCAAGCAGCATTTTAAAATCTTTAGATTGATTCTCTTTTCTTGTTGTTAATCTCTGCAGGTATAAATGGATGCTAGTTGAAGATACCTCCTTAGATAGGAGGGTGGGGACAAAAGCACAGTTGTGTTTAAGCTGGGCGTTAACCAGATATAAAATTTTACCAGTAATCTGGTGATGGGACTAGTGTTAATTTTAATTTTCTTCTTAATGCACAAAACTGCCAAAGTCTTTGCAACCTATATGCATTAACTTTTTTCTAATTATAAAAGTATTGTAAAAGAAAAGCTCCTAAAAATATTAAGGAATATTTAGATATAGCACTTTTAAAACTGAAACTGAGCCTGTGAATAATTTAACTAAAAGTCTTGGCATTTGATAACTGAGGTACCAATTGGAGAATTTCTTTATCCAGTACACAGAGTTAACTGGAGGCACAGCTAGCACTGAACTCATGCAAAAGTTCTTTTCATTATCATGTAGATGCTAGGCCGTATTCCAAAGGTAGTGAATCAACTAGGGGAGAGTCCATGTTGCTATCTTGTCTTTTTCTTTTTAAAGAGATGAGGTCTCACTATGTTGTATAGGCTGGACTCAAGCTCCTAGGCTCAAGCGATCCTCTGGGCTTGAGCTATCCTCCTGCCTCAGGCCACCAAGTTACTGGACAACATGCTTGCACCACCACCTTCATGAAGCTTTCTTTTTAAACAAGCTCCCCAGGTGGCTCAGATGTATACTAGCACTCGAGCATTGCATGCATTGCATCAGAAGGCCCTGCCATTCAGATAGTGAGCCAGGCCAACATTCAGATACACTGATGTTGACTGAATCCACCCTTTTGTCATGAAAATGGCAATTGTTTTCAGGTTAAGGTTAGTCCTCTTGCATTTGAAAGTTATACTGAATTGTTATCTAGAGCGTATGATTAACAATGATGTGCCACAGCACTTTTACATAAAAATCTTAAAATACTTTTGATGAGGAAACGCTGGATAGCACTAAGCCAACACTGTAATATAAACTCACTCATTTGCATGCCATAAAAAGTGTCATTCAGCAGGAAAAAAGGAATGTTCTCTTTGATTTTTTGCCTTCTCTTGTTCTGTCTCTTTTACAAGTTATAAGTTCTTCTCATAATTAACTAATTAGAACTAATAATCTTCTAGTGCACCAAGTTGTCTTACTTGGCCCACCTTTTCCGAGAATGATTAGAAGGAGTGAAAAGCTAACATTTATCGTGTGGGTGACTGGGTTAAGTGTTGTATGCGTATTGATTTGTTTAATCTTCACAGGAAGCTTATGAAATAGCTGTTTTTTCAAATTTTTCTTTGGTCTGCAACCCATGCTAATGCATTTTACATCATGATCTAGTAAGAAACATCTTTATATATTACAGAGAAGTTTCATGGATTAATATTAACAGTGCAATATACTCTGTTTTCTTTTCTGTTTTTTTAAACGTTGGTTTTGATCCACTAGACAATTCAGAATCCGCTAGCAGATAGCAGCTTTCATGAAAAATACTGAGGTGTGGTACTTTATTGTCCCCATTTTACAGATGAGAGAGCTGACACGTTAAGTAAACTGCTGGCCAAGTGTCACAGCTACTAGACACAGAAGCAGGATTTGAACTAGGAGCCTGGACTCTTACTCAGTTTGCTAACCTGAGTTATATAATACAGATAATTTCCAGAATAAATTGGACCTCAGGGTCTTCTCTGTCTTGTGTTGTAGGGGCAGAAAGGGTGTGATACCTTTTCTCACCCCTCCTAAGGGTCATAGCCGACACACCTGTAACAAAATACAGGTTAACAAGAGAAAAGCGTAACAAATGATTTAATCAAAATTTTACGTGAAGAGGAGGCAGAGCAAGATGGCTGAATGGAAGCCTCCACCGATCGTCCTCCCTGCAGGAACCCCAAATTTGAAAACTATCCACACACACAAAAAAACAACTTCATAAAAATCAAAAATCAGGTGAACCATCACAGAACCTGCTTTTAACTTCATAGAGGGTGGGAGGGTAGGCGAGAGAGTCTTGAATTGCCAGCGCCACCCCTCCCCAATCCCCTGGACGTGTGGTGCAGAAAGGGAATCTGTGCACTTGGGGAGAAACTTTGCATTGGAATGCAGTGCTGCCAACACCAGGCTGAGCTCAGCTGGTGCCCACAGAGCACTTACTCCAGCCCTAGCCAGAAGGAAATGCCCATCCCAGCAGCTGGAACTTGAGTTACAGAAAGCCATGCCACCACGGACTAAAGTGCTCTGGGGTGCTAAATAAATAAACTTGAAAGGCTGTCTAGACCACAAGGACTGCAACTCCTGGGCCAGTTCTGATGCTGTGCTGGGCTCAGAGCCAGTGGACTTGGGGTGCACACGGCTTAGTGATACACCAGCCGGGGCAACTAAGAGAATGCTTGTGCCACCAATCTCCCAACCCCAGGCAGTGTAGTTCGTAGCTCCAGGAGAGACTCCTTTCTTCCACTTGGAGAGGAGAGGGAACAGTAAAGAGGACTTTGTCTTGCAACTTGGATACCAGCTCAGACACAGTAGGATAGAGCACTGGGCAATGTCATGAGGTGCCTATTCTAGGCCCTAGCTCCCAGACAACATTTTCAGACACAGCCTGGGCACAAAGGAACCCGCTGCCTTGAAGGGAAGGACTCAGTACTGGCAGGATTCATCACCTGCTGACTTAAGGCCCTGGGTGAGACTCTGAGACGTGACATGACCTAGCACAGTCACTGCTGTGGTGGCTTTGAGGAGAGGCCCCTTATGCTTGAGAAAAGCGGTACCAGCTTGGCCATAGTGGGGTAGAGAACCAAGCAGGCACTTAGGGTCTTCAGTTCCAGACATTGGCTCTTGGACAGCATCTATGGACCTGCCCTGGGCCAGAGGGGAGCCCACTGCCCTAAGGGTGAGTCCCAGGCCTGGCAGCATTCACCATAAGCTGACTGAAGAGCCCTTGGGCATTAAGTGAACATCGCTATAGGCTGGCAGTAGCCACTATGGGCCCGTGGTGGTGGTAGACATGGAGAGAGACTCCTCTGCCTGGGGACAGGGGAGGGAAGAGTTGGAATGACTTTGTCTTGTGGCTTGGGTGCCAGCCCAGCTGCAGCAGAACAGAGCACCAGGTAGATTCATAAGGTTTCTGACTCCAGGCATTGGCTCACAGACAGCATCTCTGGACTCACTAGGGGGAACTTGCCACCTTTGAGGGAAGGACACAAGCCTGGCTGGCTTCACCACCTGCTGATTTTAGAGCCCTAGGTCTTGAGCAAACATAGGCGGTAACCAGGTAGTACTTGCAGCAGGCCTTGGGCAACACCCGGTGCTGTGCTGGCTTCAGGTCTGCCCCAATGCAGTCTCAATGGTGGTGGTCACAGGGATGTTTGTTTCACCCTTCCTCCAGCTCTAGGCAGCTCAGCAGAGAGAGAAAGAGACTCCATTTGTTTGGGACAAAGTAAAGGAAGAGAACAAGAGTCTTTGCCTGGTAATCCAGAGAATTCTTCTAGATCTTATCCAAGATCAGCCAAGGGGAGCACAGTGTCAGCTGGCTTGTTCAGATACAGCTGCAGTGACCAAAAACTTAGATCACAATACCCAAGTCCCTTCAAATATTTGGAAAGCCTGCCCAAGAAGGGTGGGTACAGACAAGCCCAGATTGTGAAGACTACAATCAATACATAACTCTTCAATGCCCAGACACTGACTGACATCCACAAGCATAAAGACCATCCAGGATCACGTTACCTCACCAAATGGACTAAATACAGCACCAGGGGCCAGTCCTGGAGAGACAGAGATATGTGACCTTTCAGACAGAGAATTCAAAATAGCTGTGTTGAGGAAACTCAAAATTCAAGAGAACACAGAAGGAATTCAGAATCCTATCAGATATATTTAATGAAGAAATGGAAATAATTAAAAAGAATCAAGCAGAAATTCTGGAGTTGAAAAATGCAATTGTCATACTGAAGAATGCATCAAAATTTTATATGGCATGGGAGCCTTCAGAGATACCCAAAGACCCAAGGGAAAACTGTCCCTTTTTATGCTTAGATTTGATGAAGGAGTGGGTAGCCAGGTAGAATTGTAATTGGACAAAAGGGGGTTGATCTTATAGTCACAGACCAAAGGGGAAAACCCACCTAGCAAGGGCCCATCCTGATTCTTCTTGATCTCTCTGTGTGGCATTTCTTCCTGTCAGGTATAGGACTGGACCCCTTCTGGAATTAAGGGTCTTACGATCTACTTTCAGATAAAGTAGGCCTAAGAATTTCCTTATAGCCAGCTCTTACATAGAAAGGCAAGGGAATGTTAAAGTAATATTTCTAGGTTTCATGGCTGGCTTTGGGGGAAAAGGGGATCTAGTTTCTGTGACTTGCCTTAATGAAGAGGAATTTTAGTTTCTGTGGTTTGCCTTGCAGGGAGGAGGGGGAGCAGGAGAAAGAAGGTCAGGAGAAGATCTGAGACAGACTTGACTTCTGAGGCCTTCCAGTGTCCTTTGGTTCAAAGTGCTCAGGATGCCAGGGCACCATATTTTGGGGTGCCATTTTCTGAGCCCTAATACTGTGACAGGAGAAGAGTATTTATCCAGCAAGTACCATCTGTCAACCTTGTTCTCTGCCTGCCAGAAGTTGATTTGCTCAGCCTAAGGGAAGGAGAGAGGCAGGACCCTAGAGATGTGGGAGGGGGCTTCTGGATTCTGTAGGGGACTTTAGGAACTAGGGGGCAGGACAGAAACGTCTAATTAGGATGTTTTATTAAGTAATTTTGTGTGACTCCAAGGAAAAGCTCTCTTCTAACTCCTTTCAAAATTCTCAGAAAAATTACCTGTTCACTGATACTTGAAATGTGGATTTGGTTTTGGGGATTTAAGTCTGGTCTCAAGATGGCAACCAGGTCAGCTTACTGGCGCCAGCTACATGTAACAGTTTGGTTAAAAAAAAAAAGTGCCAAACGTTCAGGAAGCATTTGCTAATTGCCTACTGTGGTCAAGGCACCGTTATGGGTACAATGGATGCAAAGATGATTAAGACCTACCAAACAAATTTTCTGTGAATATCAGCTAGATAAAAGGAAAAGCATCTCAGAGACCTCTGCTTTGGAAAGAAACTTGAGTCATCATGTTCATTGATACTATTATAGACTTGTCCACCACTTACCCCAGTTGCCTAGCACACCTGGCATTTCTTATTAGTTGATAGCAAAGTAACTCCTGTAGTATTTAAGAGCTCAGGTCGGGAAGTCAGGTTATTTACGTTTGCCTACAAAAGTATAAATGTAATAGTTCATGTGGAGACACTGCTTTATCAAGTGATATTCATGAGCACAGTATACTGTATTTACCAAAATCAATTTCCTTTGCCCTGTGATTTGTTTCAGAAAATGTTGACTGGCCATCTGTAGCACCCTATTTTATTTTCCACTGGACTGAGTGACATTTCAATGTCTAATTCCTTAGCCTTAGGGAAGTAAAAGCAGAACAAGTCTGTTTTCTTCCATTCTTTCAAGCCAGTAGATGTTCATCAAGCAGCTTGACTTGAAAGAAACCCTTTGCCTACCTGAGAGGGACTAGTCCCTCCTCCCTGCCTGTTAGAAAAGTCTGGGATGGCACTGTCAGCTCATACTTCCTGAGACACAGGTGTAGGCATCCAATATGTAGCAGGAGGAAGCAGAGAAAGGATCAGAGGCAAATAAGTAATCCAAGCAGAAAGCATATTGGAGAGTAGAGGTTTCTTTTTCACAGACAACAGAGTAGCAGTGGGGGCTGGAGGGAAGGAGGATAAGTATTGTATATATGGAGATGAAGTTTGGGAGACAGGATACTAGATGGGGAAAAAACTTATTTGCCTAATTTTACCTCAAAGTATAGAGTGAAGGATTACTCAGGAGGAAATATGTGTAAAGTAAGCATTATGTATGGCATTAGTTACCAGGTGGCAATATAGTTATGTTGTGTGGACCATTTTAGTAGAAATCTGCAATCTACAGTCTGAGTAATGATTATTTTGCATTTGTAATTTGGGCCTGCTAATTTGTGCACTTGCTACATCTGTGACTCTTATTTCCTTTAATTTGTGTTCCTTTTTAAAGGATGTTTTCTTTGCTGTTCAGAAATCTTAGGAAGAGAGAAATTATAGTCTCCCCCTGCTGGATATGACTGGTAGAACCTGAAATTTTAGATTACTTGGCATAGATATTTTTTTTCCAATTTTTGGATTGTATTAAAATACATATAATATGAAATTTACCATCTCAACCATTTTATTAGGTTGGTGCAAAGGTAATTGCGGGTTTTGTCATTTTTTTAATGGCGAAGTGTACAGTTTAGTGATATTAAATACATAATAAATGTAGAGTTCAGTGATATTAAATACATTCTTAATGTTGTGCATTATGTAGCTACATGAGGACTAATTGACCTCAACTTTCAAATTCCAAATTCTTCCTACAGCCTCACTAAGCAGTCTTTTGATCACACCTTTCCCATCTCCAAGCTCCTCTACATCTTCTTCCAGCAGTTACCAGCGCCGCTGGCTTCGAAGTCAGACAACAAGTTTGGAAAATGGCATCATCCCAAGAAGGTGAGTTGCAAGTTTCCTCTTGCTGAGAAAAGTAGGAGTGTAGGCAGCTTGATGAAACTGGCAGGGAGGCTGTTCGTGCCTATTGTCAGTGGAAAAAGAACCAAAACTTTTTTATTAGCTTCAGCTGAGCCTGAAAGTTTACAAATTGGAAGTTCTAAAGGGAAGAATAAATAAAAGCTGAAATTTTAAAATCTCCTCCTTTGGAAGACACTGGGGAGTATCTGGGTAGTTGTATCATGTTGAGCTAGATTGGGTGTTCATTTAAAATGGTGTGCTCTCTTTAAATTGAGTCCCTTCCAGATGTAGCTTGTATAAGTAATGAAGGGTGGATCAATCTCTTCCTTGGCTACAGTGATACCAGTGTGGTATTCAAAAATATATGAAGTCAAGGGTTTGTGATATATTCTCTTTGTAAAATGTAAATTCTTCAACTAAACAGATATGAACATGATTTTAAATAGAGATGGCATCTAGGTATTTTCTGTCTTTATTTCAGCTGGTTTTGTGTGCAAAATGTACATTTGATGTTACATTCATAGCTTCCAACTTGTTCTTCCTACAATCCAAATACTTGAAGTGGAATTTTTATATGTACCTATAAAAATTCACATGTCAATTAACTGATTTAGTAAATTGACTAGTACTCAACATACGTAGAGATCTGTGAAGGTATAAGACAGTTCAGCTATGTGCCTGTACTTGAATAGTTTACAAGATGGTACATGATAAATATCACAGGGAGACATAAAGTGCCATGAGACTCAGGATGGAGAAAATACAGTGATGGTCATGGGGGAATTAGGGAGCCCTTCCTGGAAGAGATGACACTGCAGGGACAAGCTGAGAAACTGAGGGGTCAGGGTGTGTGAGCAGCACATGTCAGGAGGCTTGCCTCGCTTCTGTTCCTTTCACAACCCTAGGGAGCTAGCTGGAAAGAAAAAATTATAGCTTTGTCACCCATCAAGAAGCTGCTTTTTGGTTGGTGGACTTTGAATGAGATGATTAAAAGCTTGGAATTTTGTGTGAACACAAGTCCTAGCTCTGTCACTCACTAGATGTCTGATAGAATAAGTTAACCTGGATTCTGAGTGTTGCATCGTCATCTGCAATATGATAATAATACTAGCACAGCTTCAGAGTGTGGCCGGGAGGGTTAAATGAGATAAATCAAGTCCGGTGTTTAGCCAAGACATAGGATATGGGCAATAAAATGTGGCCAATGTGAATTATTTACTATTATTATTGCTGTCATTGTCATTACCATTACTGCAACTGTCAGGAGACGGCACCGCCACCATCCTCACTGTCATTATGACAGCTTCTGTGATTGGAAGAGATAGGTCTTGGAAACCATCCTCTTTCAACATCTCTTTTCTGAAAATGTTTTTTTATCCCTTCAGGTTTAAATCCAAAGTTGAAACAATGTTTCTCAACTCCTTCAAAATTCTTCAAAACTAATTTGAATTGAGATCTGGCATTGGGAGCTAGTGAATCTCTAGTGAACTTACACCTAAAATAAGTATCTTACATTCAGAAAAGTTGTGAATATGGTCAAGGCTGGCTACCTAATTTATGGGCCAGTGCAAAATAAAAATGTGGTCCTCTTACCCAAAAAACAAGAAAAGAGTTATTAAAGGGACTAAAAAGAAAAAAAGTTTTTCTTTAAGAATACTTTATATGTAAGATATAATAGAGATGATAGTGATAGATGAATAATAATATAAACTAATAAATTCCAAACATAATATTTTTGATGTCATAATTTTATATTATAATATCATTATGTGATATCTTGTGTTGTAAGCCTTTTCTGCAAATACGTTTGTTTAGTCATCAAAGTTTATAGTTTTAGCAACTTGGCTTTCAATGGATATAATTGAAAGTGATAGTCACTCCTGGCAAATGCAAGGTGGCAAATAATTTTTGATAATTTTTTACTTGGAGAAGGACCTTTCTGCTGATGCAGTCTTACGTAGCTTTATGGACTATGACAACATTTGGATAAATTTTTTTTATTATTATTATACTTTAAGTTCTAAGGTACATGTGCACAACGTGCAGGTTTGTTACATATGTATACATGTGCCATGTTGGTGTGCTGCACCCATTAACTTGTCATTTACATTAGGTATATCTCCTAATGCTATCCCTCCCCCATCCCCCTACCCCACGACAGGCGCCGGTGTGTGATGTTCCCCACCCTGTGTCCAAGTGTTCTCATTGTTCAGTTCCCACCTCTGAGTGAGAACATGCGGTGTTTGGTTTTCTGTCCTTGTGATAGTTTGCTCAGAATGATGGTTATGGATAAATTTTTGATAAACTTTCAAGATGTAAATTTTAGTACATCTGGATCAGATGATTCTTGTTAAACAGTTTTTTAAAAGATTTAATTCTTCACACAAATCCATTTTGAGTAAGTCTGAATTTAATTTTAGATGTAAATTTATACAAGCTTATTTTAATATTTCTTCTGACATTTCCTGTAACTTGTGGAGATCTTACAAGAAACTAAAAATGTTCTCATGAGTTATATATAATTCAAAAAGCCTGTTTATGCATTCTATCACTGTGTCCTCAATTACAAGGAAAAATTAATTTTAAAATGGCCTTCCTCTTTAATAATTTGTTCATCTGAAGCTTCATATGAAAACAGTGTATTTTTTTGTCCAGTATAACATTCAATTTCTATTTCTATGCCTATGAATATTTACTTTGCAGTGTTGCAGCAGTTTTCAAAAACAGAGACTAAACTCTCTGCAGAATTATAATAACTCCCTGATATTCTTTATTGCAATGTCCCCATGTAGGCTTTTACTTTGTGATAATTTACTGTCCTGGTGCTCAGGTCGTAGAGTTAAATATCTGTGCAGACTCTATAGGGACAGGCTCCGGTGACTGATGGGCAAACTGGCCTCCCACCCTGGTTCCTGGAGCTACCAGAGTCCCTCCTCTCTCCTCTCCCCTATCACCCACAACCATGGCTACTGCAGCTTCTGTTGTCACCACAGTCACAGCCATTAGTGTGGGTCCAAGACCTGGCAGTGCCGCTTTAGAGCCTTCTAACACCATGGCCTGCCCCAGGCTTATGGGTATGTGCCTGACTGCCGGGCCTGTTGCATGGTGTCTGGGCTGCAAACCCTGGGTTCTGAGTTCATCCGTGCCCTCCCCATCATAAGGGTCATGGCTCCTGTAACAAATACAGGTTAACAAGAGAGAAACATAACAATTTTATTTAGTCAAAGTTTCACATGACATGGAGCCTTCAGACAGGAAGATTGAGGGACCCAAGGAAAACTGTATTTTTATGCTTAAGTTCAACACAGAATGGACTGCCATGTAGAAATGTGATTGGACAAAGAAATATGATCTAATGGTAATAGACTTAAGCAGGAAAACCCAGCAGGACCTGTCTTGTCGGAATTCTTTTTGACCTCTCTGTATAGCATTCCTTCCTCCCAGGTAGAGGGTAAGACCTCTCCGAAATGGGAGGGTCTTATGATCTATTTTCAGGCAAGGTAGGTCAGAGAAATTATTTGTGACCAGCACTTACAAGGTGGGAGAAAGTTAGAATAGTATTTCTATAATAGGTTTTACAGTTAGCTTTGGGGAAAAAAGAGGCTCATGTTTTTTTGATTTACCCTGGGGAACAGGAATCTTAGTTTCTATGCCTTTAGGGAGAAAGAGGAGTAGGAGAAGGAAGGGCAGGATAAGGTCAGAAAAGCAAGGTCTTGCTTTTGAGCCCCTGTCCTTCAGTTCAAAGTACTCAGCATACCAAAGTGTCATACTTTGGGGTATCCTTTTCTGAGCTTCATTGTCTCATTAGACTTCATCCGAACACATGCTTCATTGTCCCATTAAACTTCACTTACAGCACAAAAGTCCAAAGATAAAATTATTTAAAATTCAAAATGATAATCACAGAACATTAAATGAAGCCTGGGGCCCTTGTGAGAGGGGGGACGCTGTGCGTGTGGGGTCGCATGCCCATGCAGCCAGCCCTTAATAGAGTACTGCTGAACACCGAGAACATGAGTGTAGCAGACGTTTTGAATTGATTACTGTGCCCGTGAAGATCCCTTTTTTTTTTTTTTTTTTTTTTTTGAGACGGGAATCTCACTCTGTCACCAGGCTGGAGTGCAATGGTGCAATCTCAGCTCACTGCAACCTCTGCTTCCCGGGTTCAAGCGGTTCCCCTGCCTCAGCCTCCTGAGTACCTGGGATTACAGGCATGTGCCACCACGCCCAGCTAATTTTTGTATTTTTAGTAGAGACGGAGTTTCACCATGTTGGCCAGGATGGTCTCGATCTCTTGACCTCGTGATCCTCCCGCCTCGGCCTCCCAAAGTGCTCCCAAAGTGCTGGGATTACAGGCGTGAGCCACTGCACCTGGCCTAAGATCCCTTCATTTAAAGGATTTGTAGTTGATCTCTCCCTTTTGGCAGATACGTGGTTGGGAAAATTAGTTTTTTATGCTAGAGACAGGAGAATAGTGGGTACCAAACACTATGATTGCTTCTGGCTTTGACAGAAAATTCATGGTAATTAAAAATGTCCTTCCTAAGAGAGTTAAAGGTAGCAGGGATGATAGTCACAGTTTCTGTTTTTTGTTAGAATTGGGCAACACTTTATTCTATAAAATAGAATGAATGTTTTCAGTATTCACAATTCTTAACAGTTGGCTCCACGCTGACCTCAGAGCCCCCTGCTGTGCCAAGTGGTAGGCTTTGATTACTGGATGAGGAATGGGGCTTGGGCATCTAACAGCTAACCTCAAGGATTCCATCACTTACCGAGGCAATTGAAACCCTAAAGAGCAAGGTATAATGTCCCAGGAAGCCTTTTGATTTGACTTATTAAATTGGACCAACTTTATAAAGTTGCTGATGGGATGTTCTTTGACCTACAAAACATTAATTTCATATAGTCCAATGTAATACATAGGTTCAGTATAAGTTCAAAACTGACATAAATAACAATTAGACTAAGGAGTCCTGATACCAATGATAGATTATTGAGATGTACTTAAATAGCCATTTTTGCTTTAATTATTTATGATCTTGAAGTACTTACAATGTATATAAATGCTTATTGATAAGTGTTAACAAAATTCTATTTGATTTCTTTATTAGGAAAAAAATTGTATGTAGCTGCAGCCTTTCCTTGACTCTCAGGGCTGTCAGTTGATCAGACTGCTTCCAGCTCCTTTCCTCAGTGCTCTGCATGGCATGATGCATTGACTAGCATGAGCACCAGCAGACAGATTAGGCATGGGGTCAGAATCCCTGGTCATTGCCAGTATCCAAGTCATGAGCCTAGACTAGAAGGTAGGAATCCTGGGTTCTAACTCCAGCATTGTTACTAAGAACCTTTCTGTTCCCGAGGAAAGTTGAGGCAGAACTCTGCCTCAGTTTCCACATTTGCAGTACAGCCTGTGTACCTTCTCTGGTGACATGGAGATAAAGTACTGATGAAGTACTGGGACACACACTTAAATTTTTGAAAACATTCTTAAACATCATTTTTTGTGAATAATTTTTAAATTATAAGTAAGATACTACATGACTTGATTTATTCCACGTTGCATGGTTGATGCAAGACTACAGAATGAAACTCAGTTGATTTAGAATTCAGTGGAGGGTTATAGTGAAGCAAGTAAGTTCTCCACTCTATTGTAGCTATGGAAGTTTTTCAGAAATTTCAGCAGGTGGCACTCTCTCCTACGTTAAAACTGATGAGAGCATTGGCTATTGTTTATAGGGTGGAGATGTTGATGAGAAACTGTATTGGGTTCAGTGTTTATTATAATTTGATTATTAAAGGTCAAGCTGGCCTAAAGATGAGTGGACTGATACAGTCATTTTACTTTTGAAAAAGAAGGGAAATGTAAGATGACAGACAAAGTGGAAAGGATTGCAAGCAAGCCTTATTGTAATATAAACTCAGAAGAATTTCCTATACAGAACAGAAATCAACTACTGTAGTGCAAGAAAACAAGGCTTTAGTACCAGTACCTTGGTAAAGAAGAGAGAACATTGTATGAAATTGTGTGAAGTTCTAAGGAAACCTCAAGAATTTTCTCTGATGATTAGAATCTGGGAATTTCCCAGGGAAAGCAATTGATGGTTTATTGTAATATGTAGCATTTATAACAGCACCATGTGCCATCAGTAACACATCTGGAGTGAAAACCTTTTACTGATTTACCAACCATACCTACATCTCCAGGATCTTGCTTGAAGTTAAGGGAAATAGTAACACATAATGAGGTTAGAATAAGATGTCTATCTCCTTTCCTTTAAAAATAAAATAGCCAGGTGCAGTGGCTCACGGCTGTAATCCCAGCACTTTGGGACACTGAGGTGGAAGGATCACTTGAGCCCAGGAGTTCAAGACCAGCTTGGACAACGTAGGGAGACTCCATCTCTACCAAAAAAAAAAAAAAAAAAAAATGTATCCGGGCATGGTGGCATGTGCCTGTAGTCCCAGCTACTTGGGAGGCTAGGTGGGAGGATCGCTTGAGCCTGGGAAATTGAGGCTGCAATGAGCCATGATCACACCACTGCACCCCAGCGTGGGTGACAGAGTGAGACCCTGTCCCCCCAAAATTAATTAATTAATTTAATAGCTTTCCTGACCATAACACTTTTGGCATATGTATGTTTAATAATAAAATCTGGGTTTATTTGAAATCACACAAGCTATGAGTAGAGCCCTAAGTAAATAAGTTGAAGACCAGGGGGCAGAAGGCTAATTCTCATATTCTGCCCAGCATGAGTAATTGTTATGTTGTAATTTATAGTAAAGAAAATGGAGGAAGCAGTTCCTTTCGATATTTGGCAGAGATAGGAGACTAGATGATGGAGTTAGAAAGAGAAAATGTATCGCCAGTCTAGGGCTCTCATTTGCAATGTTAGGTCCTTTGTGTTGGTGTTTTTGTAGGAAAAAACTATTTTATTTGTACTCTTGCTGTTAGTAGCTATTTGGTAGCTACACTGGCTTTTCACAGTAGTTAAGTAAGAGACATGGTTAGGCCATTTTTGTGAGGCTTGCCCCACAAGACAAATTAAATATATATTTAGAAGTTTTGGGCTTCGTGGCTGTCATCATAGAAGCCGAGTCTCTCAAAAGAATCAGGTTTTTTGAAAATTTTACTGTAGCAGAAGAGAGGTAAGTGTTTCTGCTTGGAGGATTTTCAGAGAGCTTAATCATATGGCTTAATCTGAGCATTTAGAAGAGTTACTTGATCTAGTAGTTTTAATAGCCCTGGGAAAGTAATCCTGGAAGTACCGGTACATGTTCAAATGTGTTACTCTTGTTCAATAGAATACCACATAGTATCATTCCTCTTTTGATGTCTTATCTATTGGTATCTGACTATGTTTTGGGTAAACAGATATTTCACATTCCTTCCTAAATATCATCAATTTGACATAAAACGATTCAAAGGAAAAGGACAAGAGTAACAACGGGAAATTTAAATTACTTGTAGCTTTCATTTGAGCTTCTTTCCATGTTAGGATAATACCGTGTGGCAGGCAAGCTGATGTTCTCGTCTTCATGCCAGGGAATTATAGAAGAGAATGAACTAAAGGCAGATATACTCTTAGTTATGACTGAATGTTCTGGGTGTCATCCCCAGTCATTACAGTTGACCTTCAGTGTGACTCACTGATGCATGGCAACTTTTCAAACTTATATTTCCCTCCAGGTCAACTGATGAGACATTCAGCTTGGCTGAAGAAACCTGTAGCTCTAATCCAGCTATGGTTAGGAGAAAGAAAATTGCCATAAGCATCATCTTTTCCCTATGTGAGAAAGAAGAAGCACAAAGGAATTTCCAGGACTTCTTCTTTTCTCATTTTCCCCTGTTTGAATCTCACATGAACAGGCTGAAGAGTGCAATTGAAAAGGTAATAAGGATGTAATCCAAAGTCAAATAGAGAAGTGATTGTGGGGCTTTGAAGATGGCAGAATTTCTTTGCCGATGTATCAGATGTCTTTCCTAAGGAAGTTAAATCACCCATAGCAGTGATAAATTTTAGGCATGTTGATGTTAGTTACCAGATACTGGGTTACCTTAGGGAAGGAAATGACTGCTTTTTCGTGACTGAAGGCATTATTACCTTGAGTGTTGTTAATTGATTACATAATATTTTTTATTAATACAGCCCAGTAGATAAGTTATAAAATTTCTTCTCAGTAATTTGACTTGCTTTCTCTTCAATAAAGGCTATGATCTCCTGTAGGAAAATAGCAGAATCAAGTCTCCGAGTCCAGTTTTATGTCAGCCGTTTGATGGAAGCTCTTGGAGAATTCAGGTAAAGTGGCAAAGTTTGGCAAATCCAACAGGAGATGTTTATGAGCAGCCATGGATAAAGATAAACTGTGACTTGGAAGAAATGGGGGCCTGGCAGTTATTCCTCACTTTTGTGGTTCCGCCCTTCAAGATGGAAACAGAACAAATGAAGCAAAAAATTTAAATAATTTACCGCTGAGTAATCCTCACTACTGCTCAACCGACAGTCCCTGATAGGATTGTTTTTAACAGGATGAATGGGGAAAACTAATGTTCAGGTATCTCTCACCAGTCTATTCATTATATTATGTCAGCCTCACAAAAGCCCTAAGCACTACTAACCCCATTTTACAGATGTGGAAACTTGAGTTCAGGGATGCTTATTCAAAGCACAGATGGAGAGGTTATGCATGTCGGGAAGACATACATTCCAGTTTGCCAGGACAGTCCTAGTTTACACCCAGTGTCCTCTGGAAACTGGTGTCTAGAGTCCTTGCTCCTAGTATCTGTGTGGAAAGGTAAATTGTGTTGGGTAGCAGGTGGGATCCTCTCTGATCATGCTGAGTTGGGGTTGTTGCACCATTTAGAGCCACTTTCTTGATAGGGAATGGAATCCCACTCCAAAGCAGTCATCAGCGAATGAGTCAAACTGTTACTCCATAGAGGAAGGATAAAAAAAAAATTTATAATCCTTTGAATGTTAGAACACTTTTATGATGCTTAAAGTGTATGCTGATGAACTCTGTAATGCTACCTGGAGCAAAATCGCAAGCCTTTTTTTACTGTGGATTGTGTGTTAAAGTACTCAAGTAACATGTTACTCATTATCTGGGGATTGCTAAGACTTAAGTCATATATTTGAGAATGACATAAAGTTGTGCTCTTTGATGGCAATCTGATGATTAGTAAACCTTCCATAGTTTTTGGGAAAGCACTGGGGATTTGCCTGTTGCTCTGCTGTGGTCAGACTGGACGCTCACTGGCTTGCGCTTGAGAATCTGGGTCCCACTTTTTTTTTTTTTTTTTTTTTTTTTAGACTGAGTCTCGCTCTGTCACCAGGCTGGAGTGCAGTGGTGCAATCTCGGCTCGCTGCAACCTTCACCTCCTGGGTTCAAGCGATTCTCCTGCCTCAGCCTCCCGAGTAGCTGGGTTTACAGGCGCCTGCCACCACGCCCAGCTAATTTTTGTATTTTTAGTAGAGACGGGGTTTCACCATATTGGCCAGAATGTTCTCTATCTCTTGACCTTGTAATCCACCACCTTGGCCTCCCAAAGTGCTGGGATTACAGGTATGAGCCACCACGCCTGGCTAAGAATCTGGGTCCTACTTTAATGAGGTGTCTATTTTTCAAAGGTCAAGAAGCTGAAAGTGAGGCTTTCTAGTTCTGTACTTTCAGTTTCTGTAGAGTCTCTGTAGTAGCAACTCAACTTAGCCGTTGTCCCACAGAAGCAGCCATAGACAATAAATAAGTAAATAAATGAGCACGGCTGTGACCCAGTAAAACTTTTTATTTACAAAAAAAGGTGGCAGTCAGATTTGGCCCATGGGCCATAGTGTGCAACCCCTGTTATGTGTGGAGCTTGAATCTTTTAAGGACTACATAGATTCAAGTTGTTTTCTCCTTTATTCTTTTATACCAAGATTATCCAAAATAGTATTTCTGACACTTTTGTGTTTCCCTCTCTTTCTGTTCTATAGAGGAACTATCTGGAACTTATATTCTGTTCCAAGGATAGCTGAACCTGTATGGCTTACTATGATGTCCGGCACTTTGGAAAAAAACCAGCTCTGCCAGCGCTTTCTCAAGGAGTTTACACTTCTGATAGAACAGATAAATAAAAACCAGTAAGCTTCAACTCTCTGGAGACTTGTATGCAAATCTCATGACCAATGTGTGTACTGCATAGGATGTGCCTCTTTCTGTATTGACTAAGTTGGTTGTATCTTTTTCCATTTCTCCAAGGTTTTTTGCTGCCTTACTGACTGCGGTGTTAACCTACCACCTGGCCTGGGTCCCAACTGTCATGCCTGTGGATCACCCTCCCATCAAAGCCTTCTCAGAGAAACGTACCTCCCAGTCAGTGAACATGCTGGCCAAAACACATCCATATAATCCTCTTTGGGCACAGCTGGGTTAGTACCAAATTTGACTATTCAGAGAATATATGGGATGGAATAGGAAAAAAATGCTAGAATTTGTAGTTTATACCGGCTCTCTCATCCAGTAATTCATAGGTTGTCTTTGGGCAGATGAGGAATAGGAAGTTGGTCCCTGGATTCTAATTGTAGGGCCACCACCTTCCTTTCTTTTTTCCCCTACTGGCAGCTTTGTGCTATATACTCTTAAAGCAGTATAAGCCAACTGTGTTCTCCCATTCCACAGTGGCTGTTCACCCTAGAGCAGGATTTCTTAACTTCAGCACTGTTGACCAGGTAATTCTTTGTTGGTTGAGTTGTTGTGGGGTGTGGGAAGAGCTCTCTTACGCATTAATGGATATTGAGTGGCATCCTTGGCCTCCATTTACTAGATGCCAGTAGAACTGCCCCTCCCACCTCCCGCCCCAAGTTGTAACAATCAAAAATATCCACAGAAAAGCACCTCATCCTGGAAAGCATCATGCTATAATAACAATAATGAAAGCTGACACTATGAGCCAAGCACTGGTTTTACACATAGTCATTAGATTCTCATCCCTACCCTTATTACTCTCAGCCTCATTTTGTAACAATAAAGATGTTGTCTTGTCCTTGTGCTCTTGGTCATGAGATGTATAAATGAATACAAGCCCCCTCATGGTTAGGGGGTAAAAGGCATGTTCTAAGTCAATTAAAGAATTTGTGGATATTTAAATGGACTTAAGGAAGGGGAGATATGGAGAGAGGCTAGGTAACAAATACAAAATTACAACTGGATAGGAGGAATAAATTCTAGTGTTCTTTAGCACTGGATTACGATAGTTAAGAATAGCTTATTTTCAGAGAAAGCTAGAAGAGAGGTTTCAAATGTTCCCAACACAAAGAAATGATAAAAGTTTGGGGTGATGGATATGCTAATTGCCCTGATTTGATCATTACTCAGAACATGCCTAACTCATTCTTGGTCATACAGGAAGTTTTTCCTGGGGAAGACAGAACATGGTTGTTTTTGTTATAGAATAATAATAGTCTTGAAAAAAACATAGTCTCATTAAGTGGAGAAGGAAAGGGGGCTGGATATTAAGGAAACATTGTATTCCATGCTGCTGGGTCACCCATTTTAAAACAATGCTAATTAAGTAGTGTGCATTTAGTTAGATAAATGTATTCATAATTAGGTGTGCTTCTTATTTGAAACATAACTGAGAGCCATTAATTCCCTATGTTCAGCATAACAAGGAAGAGTTTTTTCCTGTGGGTTCACAATCCTCATCTTTCAGGGGAGATCATGTATTGTTGAAAGTCTTCAGTCCTCCCTTCCCCCAAACAATCCATCAGGGGTCTGGCTATTGACAAGAGGAGTGTGAGGAGGGGACGAGGATGAGGCCCTGGTCAGCGAAGGCCTGTGATAGCTTTGTAAAGCCAAGTGTAAGTGATGGCCGAGTTTCCATTATTACAAAGAAGTCGGGGGCCTTCAATAATTTGACAGGCAGAAGCACTTGCTTCGCATTTTATTGTTTTCATTCAGTATTTAGCAAGTCACAGTAAACATGAAAATAGAAACTGCTGGGAATACACAATGATGGAGATATAATTTCAATCCAGGTTCCTAAGTATAGAGAAGACTATCTGGAATCATTCCAAAGACTCCTCTGAGAGCTTTCCAGGACAGGTGCCACTGTGCGTTCCCCCTCCATGGCTGCTCAGCACTACCAGGGAAGAGGGAGGGAAGCTGGATGCCACTTTCATGGGTTTGCTGCTCAGGAGCTCGGTGATCCTTGCTTCTGCCCAGCCACTTCCCTGTGTACAATGTGATCGCCACCCATTAGTGGGCTGCGGAAGCAATTTAGTGGGTTTAATTAAAAAGCATTTAATTGGTATAATAGAATAGAAAATATCAGTGATTTACGTGTATATTTTGTAAAATGTCTGTTTCAAAAGATGCATTGAGGTTGCAGTATAAAATGTATTTCTTTCTTGGCATAGGTATACAGAGTTTGAATGCCACTGTCTACACCACTGACTGAAGTAGTTCCATATAGGTCTCTTTTTGACCTAATGATCTTAAGGGTTTGTGGAAATGAAAAGGAGCTTTTCTACCCAAAAGAGATTTGGACCACTGATTTAATATAAGTTAAAATGTGTGAAATTTTTTTCTCAGAAGTTTGCATTGTATTTTTGAAAACACAGTGGAATTAGACTACAAATCAATTTTTTTTTAATTCTCACTTTCTCAGAAATCAAACCATGTATTTTTGTTGTTGCTGTTGTTTTTGAGACAGAGTCTCGCTCTGTCACCCAGGCTGGAGTTCATTGGTACAATCAAGGTTCACCACAGCCCCAGCCACCCAGGCTCAAGTGATCCTTCCATCTCAGCCTCGCTGGTGGCTGGGACTACAGATGTGCGTCACCATGCCCAGCTAATTTTTGTAAAGGCAGAGTTTTGCCATGTTTTGCAGGCTGGTCGCTGGTCTTGAACTGGGCTCAAGCGATCCAACTGCCTCTGCCTCCCAAAATGCTGGGATTACAGGTGTCAGCCACCATACCCAGCTGACAACCACATTTAAATAACCCACAAGCCAAACAAATTGCACAAAAGAAATTAGAAAATATTTGAAATAATGATAATAAAGATGCAATAAGTTAAACTGTGTAGGGTATAAGGAAACACTGTTGAAAGGGGAATTCTACAACATAGACATTATTAGAATGTGATCAGGAATAAGTGTGCCTTTAAGATACTAAACTCTCTTCTTGTCTCCTTATTTTTGTTCTCTCTCAGCTTCTCCTGGTTTATTTTTGTTTCTGTCTATATAGTCCCCTACCTCTCTAACCCCCTTTCTTTCACCATGCTTCCTTTACAGGGCTTCTAAATTCTCTCAGCTTCTCCACCTAATTCTTTCCTCTCCTCTTTCTAGTTTCCAACTTTTCACTGTTGTTCCCCTCAACAGTTCTTTCCTTTCTTCTCCCTCTTCCTCCCTCTTTGTTTTCTTTTTCTCTACATGTTTTACCCTCCTGGCTGTTATCTCCTCTCCTTCTCCATCCTCTTTTGGCTTCACCCCAGTTCTCTATCATTTTGCACCTCTCTAACATCCCATCTTTTTTCTTTCTGCTTTCCCTTCTCTCTATTCTTCCCTTTTTCTTCCTAAGTTTCTTCTGTCTGTTCCTCTGCTCTCTCCGTCTCTCCCTCCCTGAGTCTCCACTCTGTGTCCCCATTTGCCACCATTCCTTTCTGTGTCCTCCTTTCCTGTGACCTCTCCTCCTACTTTGTCCAGCACCTTTCCTGCTTCCATGCACTCTGTCTTTGGCCTATTTCACTTGGAAGCACTCTTGACTCCTTCACTTTTTCTTCTGCTTTTTCCCCATTTGCCTCTCTTTTAAATTTTTATTTTTAATTGAGGTAAAAAGCATATAACAACATTTATTATCTTAACCATTTCTAAGTGTACAGTTCAGTCATGTTAAGTACATTCACATTGTTGTGCAATTTCTACATTTTAAAAAATTATATTCATGAAAACAAGTCTACTCTAAAAATTAGCTTCAATTATCCAAGACTCAAAAAAAATTGAACTTCCAGTAAATATTTAATATTATGGGTCTACTGTTTTAAAAATGCTTTATTTTATGAAGTTTGGCTATAATGTAATAGCACTGGTTCCACTCACATTGCACTCATGATTTTATATAGTTTAAATGATTATAAATTGTATTTTTAATAACCTTCCTTGTTTTACCATTTCCATTTATTCCTTAGTTATTAAAATATACAATACTCAAATGCATTGCTAAAAAATAATATTCTAAGTGGTCTTTCCCCTGTAGTTTGTTATACCAGATTTTGGATAAGTAATGCTTCTTCTTTATTAATATTGAAACTGATTTAACAAAAACTATTTCATGAATTCCTGAAATGACTGTTGATATCCTGCGGCAATAGGCAGATGTAATCAAAGTGTTAACAGTAATGAACTCTTAGAAAGGTTTTCTCAAACAAAAGTCCTAGCTTCAGCCTACAATTCTGAGTTACTCTCTTGAATTCTAGGCTGATTTCTCAGTCACTTGCAAACGCCTCTCAGTTAAAGCTCTATCAGCCTATAATCTAGTCATTTTATAGAGAGGATTGTTTATTATTATTTACATCTTGCCATTTGAATGTTCTTAGGAACCGTACACAAGGGAATACTCGCAGAAGGAGGTATTTCTTAATGGGTCCCGGGGGGGGTACTTTCCGATGGTTCTCATAACTTTTTTCCCATACTCATCTATTTTAATTAGTTTTATCTAGTATATGCCCTTATAACTGCTTTCCCTCCTCTCTAGATGCATTCCTCAGAGGGTTTCTAACTTCCTACATTCTGATTTGTACTGATTACCATGTATCAGTTCTCCTTTATTTAGTATCTTTTCAGCTTTTGATTTGTTCCAATATTCTGGTTATTCTTTTTTTTTTTTTTTTTTTTTTTTGAGACAGAGTCTTGCTCTGTCACCCAGGCTGGAGTGCGGTGGCATGATCTCGGCTCACTGCAACCTCTGCCTCCCGGGCTCAAGCGATTCTCCTGCCCTCCTGCCTCAGCCTCCCGAGTAGCTAGGTTACAGGTGTCTGCCACCACGCCTGGCTAATTTTTGTATTTTGGGTAGAGACGGGGTTTCACCTTGTTGGCCAGGCTGGTCTCGAACTCCTGACCTCAAGTGATCCGCCCATCTCAGCCTCCCAAAGTGCTGGAATTACAGGTGTGAGCCACCGTGCCCAGCCCTCTGATTATTCTTTAATGGGTTTCTAACTCCAGTTTGGTTATACAAAGATACAATGAGATACATCTTTTTTTATGAGATGGAGTTTTGCTCTTGTAGCCCAGGCTGGAGTGCAGTGGCGACACCTTGGCTCTCTGCAATCTCTGCCTCCCGGGTTCAAGTTATTCTCCTGCCTCAGCCTTCCTAGTAGCTGGGATTACAGGTGCCCGCCACCACACCTGGCTAATTTTTTGTATTTTTGGCAGAGACGGGGTTTCAGCACGTTGGCCAGGCTGGTCTCAAACTCCTGACCTCAGGTGATCCACCTGCCTCAGCCTCCCAAAGGGCTGGGATTACAGGCATGAGCCACCGCACCCAACTGAGATACATCTTTAGGGTCTTAACACAGTGCCTGTCCAGTTAGTAAACATAGGTTCTTTATTATAATTGTCCATCTTCTTATCAAATGTGTAACTTATTATAAAATGTAATAATCAAATTATCAAATGCAGTAGTTTTAATAGTTAGGCACTGAAGTATTTTTGATGAAAAGCTTATTGCTGGGTGGTTGGATGACACATTTGCCCTTATTGTCTCCTCCTTAAGCTGACTGTAGAGCTCACAGTACATTAGTCAGTTTTTAATCAACTTGTCAGGATATAACTAATGGGACATATTTTTTTCCAGTTGAATTTTCTTTTCTGTTTTTTTCTGAGACAGAGTCTCATGCTGTTGCCCAGGCTGGAGTGCAGTGGTGCCATCTCGGCTCACTGCAACCTCTGGCTTCCAGGTTCAAGCAATTCTCCTGCCTCGACCTCTCGAGTAGCTGGGACTACAGGTGCACACCACCATGCTCGCCTAATTTTTGTATTTTGGGTAGAGACGGGGTTTTGCCATGTTGGCCAGGCTGCTCTCAAACTCTTGACCTCAGGTGATTGCCTGCCTCAACCTCCCAAAGTGCTGATATTACAGGCATAAGCCACTGCGCCTGGCCCAGTTGAATTTTCAAGCGAAATGAAATAAAACCTTCAGACTCATTCATGACTAAGTGATTTTCTTCTTGTTAATCAAGCTGATTCTACTTGGTGTGTGTATGCGTATTAAGATAATTCTGTGTAGACCACCTCATTAAGTATTTTGAATTAATTCACTGCACCTCTGTTGAGAAATTCCTAAATTTGGATTTTATCCCAAGGCCCAATGTCCTGGGATTCTTCCAACAAATTCTTATTATTCTAGTTTCCAAGATATAGTATTAGATCTGGTCACATATTCAGAGCTCTGGCTTTAGCCTTCTTTGGGCCATCTCATTGGCTGACCCATTGAGCTGCAGGGAAGACCCAGCAGGCACTGGGAGGGGCTGTGGGCACAGCAGCACAACTCCCACACACCAGGGGTGGTGGGCCGCAGCCTGTGTCCAGACTGACTCGCTTACAGTGGCAAAACTAAAACGTGGTCCTTACTAGAAAGTAGAAATCATGAATCTGAAGCAGGGACTCCAGATTGGGAATATAAGTTATCTGTTTTGCTCTTGTAAAGACTGATATATCTGTGACATGCTAACCCCAGAGACCACTGCCTTTGTGTCCACCTTTGCTCTCTAGGTGATCTTTACGGAGCCATAGGCTCTCCAGTGAGACTGACTCGCACCGTAGTGGTAGGGAAGCAGAAGGACTTAGTCCAGCGAATACTTTATGTCCTGACCTACTTTCTCCGTTGCTCTGAGCTACAAGAGAACCAGCTGACCTGGAGTGGCAATCATGGTGAAGGTGACCAAGTTTTAAATGGGAGCAAGATCATAACAGCCTTGGAGAAAGGAGAGGTGGAGGAGTCTGAGTATGTGGTCATTACGGTGAGGAACGAGCCCGCTCTTGTACCCCCCATCCTACCACCAACAGCAGCAGAGAGACACAACCCCTGGTCGGCAGGGTTTCCTGAGAGCCCAGAGGGCACTGACAGTAGAGACCTGGGTCTTAAACCTGACAAAGAAGCTAACAGGAGGCCAGAGCAGGGTTCTGAGGCTTGCAGCGCAGGGTGCCAGGGGCCAGCATCAGACGCTTCCTGGAAACCTCAGAATGCATTTTGTGGGGATGAGAAAAATAAAGAGGCACCGCAAGACGGCTCTTCAAGACTTCCCAGCTGTGAAGTTTTGGGGGCAGGAATGAAGATGGACCAGCAAGCTGTCTGTGAGCTGTTGAAAGTGGAGATGCCTACAAGACTGCCAGACCAGTCAGTGGCCTGGCCTTGCCCTGACAGACATCTCCGGGAGAAACCTTCCTTAGAAAAGGTCACTTTCCAGATTGGAAGCTTTGCATCTCCAGAGTCTGACTTTGAAAGCCGCATGAAAAAAATGGAGGAACGGGTGAAGGCCTGTGGCCCCTCCTTGGAGGCCAGGGAGGCTGCTGATGTGGCTCAGGACCCGCAGGTTTCTAGGAGCCCTTTCAAACCTGACTTTCAGGAGAATGTTTGCTGTCCTCAGAATCGGCCTTCAGAGGGGGATGAAGGCGAGTCTGACAAGGGTTTTGCAGAGGACAGAGGCAGCAGAAACGACACGGCAGCAGATACTGCTGGGCAGCTCAGCCACGCTGCTGACTTGGGCACAGCCTCCCACGGTGCAGCAGGAACGGGAGGGAGGAGGCTGGAGGCCGCTAGAGGTTTGTATGTGAAGGCTGTGGAAGGACCTGTGCTGGAGCCTGTTGCCCCCAGGTGTGTCCAGCGGGGCCCTGGCCTCGTGGCTGGTGCGAATATCCCCTGTGGGGATGACAACAAGAAGGCCAGCTTCAGGACTGAAGGAGACATTCCCCGAAATGAAAGCTCAGATAGCGCCCTGGGAGACAGTGACGACGAAGCCTGCGCTTCAGCCATGCTAGATCTGGGTCACGGTGGTGACAGGACTGGAGGGTCCTTGGAAGTGGAGCTGCCTCTGCCAAGGTAACTCCAGCAGGCTGGGAAGTAGAGGGAACTGGGTTCAAATCCCACTTTCCTGGCCTGACACCTGTGATGTTGTTAGCTACTACTATTGTCTGCTTTACACACAGTATCTTTTTTTCCACAAAGTACTAGAAGTATTATTAATTCTATACAAACGGTTTCCCACCTGTCCTTCTTCCAAGGATGGTCACTGGCTTAGCACCACTGAGGTCACTGGGACAGGTGGCCAGTGGTTGTCTTTGCAGCTATTGTGACCCTTTGGGGAAGCCTAAGCGATGTGGTGGAGATGGGGGAGGGAATAGGGAGTTTAATTTTCTGTCAACTGCAGAGAAGGTCCGTGGCTGGCAGCAGATGCCTTGCTTCAGAGGTGGTGGATTACACTCGCCGTGTGGCCCCTCTCCTGCTGATCAGAGCAGCGTGAGGTGGTTGGGAAACAACACCTCTTTCTTAACACTCCATCAGGTTGATTATTTGGTCTGTGATGACTGAAAGCAGTAATTAGAAATTTCTTCTGTTCTTCCGCACTGTCGTGGGCACCACTCTGTGCAGATATGTCAGATTCCTAAAGCCAGGCTTTTGGCAAGAGCCCTTCCTGAAACATTTTGTTTGGTCAGTATTTTGACACAGACTGCCTGGTGGATGTCCAATATGAGGTACAAAAACAAACTCATAACTAGCCATGGATATAGTTTTTTTTTCTTCCAGCCTTCCACTTTAAAAAACTCCCTTTTCTCCCACCTGTGATCCACTTACTTTAGGGTTGGTGACATGGACCACCCTGAATCTATTTTATTTACCTGTATCATTGGAGTGCTTGTACCAATTATAATGAAAGAAAAAAGTACATTTTTAGCTGTGCATTTTAATGGGCCACATGTTGTTTTAGGTCTCAGAGCATCAGCACCCAGAATGTAAGGAACTTTGGCCGCTCACTTCTGGCAGGCTACTGCCCCACATACATGCCTGATCTTGTGCTTCATGGGACTGGCAGTGATGAGAAGCTGAAGCAGTGCCTGGTGGCCGACCTTGTCCACACAGTCCATGTAAGTGATCCCAGTGTGGAGCCTCTGGCTGCTGACAGTGTGTCAGTCAAGGTCTTGGCTGACAACAGGTGTTTAGACTGAAGAGAGACTAGTTAAGGGGTTGTTTATGGAGATGTGGGCAGGGTTATGGGAACCAGCTAGGGCTAGTGAGGCACCTGGGGCCTAGCAGCAGCTGGAAGCTAGAAAGCACACCTGGGCCTGACAGAGTAAGGGGAGGGTGCGTGACATCAGAGCCCTGGAGAGCCTGAGCCAGGATGAGGGGCGGCCTGGCTGCAGGAGCAGTGAGGAGGGGGTGACTTCCTGCCATCCCTCCTCCCATTCTCTGGTCTCTTTCTGGTACCTCTCATTGGCTGAGCCCGGCTGAAAGCCAGAGAGCAGGGGCACAGCTGATGCAGACACACAGCCTTGTGGTGCATAGAGGTCAGCCTCCTGTGGCCCAGAACAGGACGCAGAAGGGCAAGGAGCTGCTCTGGGGGTGGTGGGTTAGCAGATAGGCTGGGCAAATGGAATAAACAGCACAGATGGTGACAATTATATGCCGTCACGGTGAGGACCGAAGAGGTGTCACATGTGGTTTGTTTTTTATCTGATGCTTAAACAAGTTCCTAAAAGTAATTTATTTTAACTGATTTGTCATTAAGTTCACTTTGATGGCTGCATGAGGATGACTGTATAAAGATTAATAAGTCTCACTGAAAAATTGCCTCGTGGCTGCTATTAAGTGCTTTTCTGCTATCTGCAGTGCAACAGAAACTAAGCAGTTAAGGAAACTGTCAATCTGATGGGCCTGTTTTTAACTGAGCTGTTATTGGGCAGATGTGCAAAAATAGACATTTTGTATTAGAAACATTTTGTATCTTGTACAGTAGGGAAAGTCCTCATCGCATTAAGAAAATCAGAATTTGGCCTGTTACCTACCTCCTTGGCCAACAAGTATTTTTTTTTGAGGTGGAACAAAAGGCATTGCATGTTATCTTTGGCCTCGAGCATCTCCTCTGTGAAGACTAAACATCAGACACAGGCTAAACAGGCTAAGTATATTTATGTGAAGTGGGAAAAAAACTCAGTAAGTGAAGCAGATGTCATCATAACCTCTCTCAATGGGGAGGGCTAAGAGATGAGGATAGGGCCATCCGAAGCTGGGGAAAGCCAGCCCAGTGTACACGTGTGTGGCCAAACGTTCCTAACCCCACCCCTGCTTTGTGGTCACATGCCACCCCTCACCAGGATACTCCTGGGATGAAACTATGAAGTTGCTTTTGTCCCTATAATATCATAATTATTTAATATCATAATTTCTCTTTATAGTTATGAACACCATATAGTCATTTATCATTTCATGAGTCCATGCATCAATGACCCCTGTAAGAACAATGCCCTCATTGTATAATGCTATCTAAGTTGTCCAAAATGATGTCTGATGCTTTGGCAATTTCACAGGCTGTATTTATGTGTGTTTAGTAACTGCCTATAACATTAAGGCACCTTTTCTGTCCGCTCCTATTGTTTATATTCACACATGCCAAACTGTGAGTTGTTTTTTTTTTTTCTGCTCTGCTATCATTTTGATTTCTAACAATATTGGTGTTGGTTATTGGACCTTCCTTCCATGAAGCCCAGTGAGCTGCTTCTGACAGAGGTACCAAGAGACTACAGGGGAACTAATGGGATTGTCCTCAGTGACATCAGTTTTACCAGCTGGGGACTTTGTTTGAATGCCCTGGATTTACTCACTGACCACTCTGGAAATGCAATCTATTGATTGATAACCCTCCTTGAACTTATCTGTAAAACCATTCATGAAATATTTTATGTTTCCATAGGCTGGCAAGTTCTCATTTTTGTGTGTTAGATTTTCATGGTGACCCCCTGGCTCTATAATTCTTTTATTTGAAAAAACACAACCATGTTTACTCTGTCATTACTCTTCAAGCTTTTTCATATTTCATTTTCCCTTCCTTTTAGAAGGAGTGTTTTTACACTGTAGCTTTTCTCATTTCTTTATGCAATCACCCTGAGAGATCGAAAGTTATTAAGCATAATAACCTATATTGTGTCAAATTGTGGGTACATCCAAAGTGCAGCTGTGCGTGGGTTTTAATAGGAAATTCCAAAGGGTTCATAAAAATATCTTCAGAAGTTTAATACATTCAGAATATATCCAATTAGCATTAGTGGATTTCTAATTTCACTTGACACATTCATCATAATGAATTTTGCTTTTGAAGTAGTGTTCTGTTTAAACTGGCGCTCTGGTCTATGGCAGTGTTTTTTTGTTTTTTTTTTTTTAAAAAACAGGCTTGCTTTCAACATCCATTTACAAACATTTGTTGAAAAATATTTTAGGAGTATTTGTTTAAACATTATACCGAATTTACTGCTCCGTAAAGCCTAGTGAATATTTAAATTCTTGAATATGTTGCCAGAAAAAGAAGCAGAGATCCAAAAACAAGTATATGACCAGAGTTAGAGCTGAAATAATAGCTTGTTGAAGAAGAGAAAATTGTAATAAATTGCTTTATCATAACTTGCTTTCAAAACCTATTTTTTAAGTTGGGCACAGTGGCTCACGCCTGTAATCCCAGCATTTTGAGAGGCCAAGATGGGTAGATCACTTGAGCTCAGGAGTTCAAGACCAGCTTGGGCAACATAGCAAGACTTCATCTCAAAAATAAAATAGCGTTAAAAAAAAAAAAAAGAAAAAACAAACCTATTTTTTGAACATTAATTTCAGTGCTCATGCTAGATTTCAGCAGACTTTGGTACTCATAATTCTTTTTAGAGAAGGATTTTTAACTGTTTAAAAGCAATTGATTCCAGTTATTGATCTCTTTTCTAGACCTGTGCACAATTTGGATTTAATAATCTGTCTTATGTAAATTAAATGTGGTGGTTTTTTTTGTTTTGTTTTGTTTTTGTTTTTGTTTTTTTTGAGGTGGGATCTTCCTGTATTGCCCAGGCTGGACTCGAACTGGGCTCATGTGATCCTGCCTCATTCTCCCAAGTAGGCAGGATTATAGACACAGGCCACTGTACCTGGCTCTAAATGTACACTTTTATAACTGCTAGTTTGGAGTTTTTCTCTCATTGAGAGATTGCTTTGTAATGCTTCCAATGTTAAGAATTTTTTTGTACTTTTCTTATCCTAGTCTCTTATGAAAGAAAGATATAGTAACTACTTCATCAATTTTCATTTTTATTACTGACTTTCACATATCAAGATTCAGAAGTTCTTTAAATATTTAAACACGTATTCTTGTTTAGTCCATATACTACCTCTTTTCTGTCATTTGAACTCTCTCTGCCTCCTAACATATAGGTTATACAGCTGCCTTAAATTAGTGTAAAGTAATACGGTTTCAGTTTTTTTCTTGCCACATCTTGTGCATTCTTTCCTCTGTTTTCCTTTTGACTTTAAATGGAAAGAGAGCAGGCGTATGTGCCAGCAGCATTCTATGCCTGTGACTCCTGAGTAGCCTTTTCCCTCTCCTTTTTCCTCTTGTGTCTGGCCTGTGAATACAGCTGACGGGGTTACTGTTGGGGTTATTGTGGGGCAGTGTAAGGTGATGAAGATCTCACTGACTTAGTGTTGATGGCTTGAGTTTGAGTCCTGGTATTACCACTCGTTTGTTGATAATCTTAGGTAAATAAACTGGCATTGCTAAGCCCCAGAAAAATGTATTTAGTGGAACAGATGAAATGTGATTCAGTGGTTAGGAAGTTAACTTCTGAAGACAGACAAACCTAAGTTTGAATCATGGTTCACCCCTTAGTGGCTTTGTGGCCTTGGGCAAGTTTCTTTAATTTTCTTATCTATACTGTGAACAGTACTTACGTCATAGGTTTGGTCTGAAGATTCTGTGAGATCATGCGTATCAAGTGGTTAGCACTTTGCCAGGCACATTGTTAAGTGCCCAATAAATGTGGGCCAGATGTGATAGCTCACCCCTGTAATGCCAGAGCTTTGGGAGGATCCTTTGAGGTGGGAGGATCCTTTGAGATCACCCTGGGCAATATAGCAAAATCCCATCTCTAGCAAAAAAAAAAAAAAAAAAATAGCTAGGCATGGTGGCACATGCCTGTAGTCCCAGCTACTCAGGAGACTGAGGCAGAAGGATTGCTTAAGCCAGATGTTCAATGCTTCAGTGAGCTATGATCATTGCCACTGCACTCCAGCCTGGGCAACAGAGCAAGACCTCATCTCAGTAAATAATAATAATAATGATATATGTAAAAGTGCTTTGTAAATGATACAGCAATATATCATGTTTTTAATATGGGAGAGCAGAATGACAACCATTATTTTCGTAAAAATGAAAATTACTGTCAGAGATAAGAAAGCTATATACGGGCCAGGCACCGTGGCTCATGCCTGTGATCCCAGCACTTTCGGAGGCCGAGGTGGGCTGATTGCCTGAGCTCAGGAGTTTGCGACCAGCCTGGGGAACACAGTGAAACCCCGTCTCTACTAAAATACAAAAAAAAAAAAAAAGTTGCCAGGTGTGGCAGCGGGCGCCTGTAGTCCCAGCTACTTGGGAGGCTGAGGCAGGAGAATTGCTTGAACTCGGGAGGCAGAGAGGTTGCAGTGCGCTGAGATCATGCCACTGCACTCCAGCCTGAGCAATAGAGCAAGACTGTCTCAAAAAAAAGAAAAGAAAGAGAAAAGAAAGCTATATGCATATGTACTTAAAGTTCTCCTAACTAGTCAATGGCCTTGTCAATCCCAGGGGACTACTGTTGGGAATGATTGAACAGAACCTGTACACACATTCATTGAGTGCTAAAAGCATTCACTTTTGCTTTGCCCAGGAGCAGACTGGACAGCTCTAACTCTGCAGGGCAGGGTCATCAAGACCAAAATTAACACTACATTTTGATGTTTTTTAAAAAACAACTATGCTCCAGGGCTTCAAGCATTTTACAGAATAATTTATAAGATGAAGTAACCATTGGATACAGCAGCCTCTTCCGTTTAATTTTAAGCGTAGCAACAGATTGACTCCAGAAATATCATGCAGGAATCAGTAGCACAGATAAAGAGCTTTGCTAAAAGCCTGGCTGTGATATATATATATATATATATATATATGCTCATGAATACCTAATTAGTCCATGCAGTGCAATCAACCTGTAGGACTATAAAAGAACAGCAAGTCCCTTCAAATGGTAAATCATTACTTAAGTAACACAGATAACATTAAATACCTCAGGTCAGCAACAACCTTAAAATCAATAGGATACAAAGAAAACATCTATGTAGGACAAATCCACTATTTTGGAACATCTCTCGTTGTTTTCTTTTCCCCATGTTTGGATAATAAACATGGCAGTGCCTCAGGCCTCTAGCACTGTCTTCTATAGCCACAGCCCTCAATAGAGCACTACCTGTGTCCACTGGCCTATGGAGCACTTTTAAAACTACATATTTTGACCTATAAATGGGTTTTGATTACCAGTTTTTTTAATGATATAGAACTAAAATCATCACACATTAGGCTTCTTGATTAGTGAAACCTTTGTATTATGTGTGTGTGTATTTATACACATGTGCACACATGTCACACTTGTATGCATATGGCATGTCATGCTAGGTTATGTCATATAAGCATGTATGCCAGGTCATGATGTTAAAATGTATTTCTTATCATGGATTGTGGTTAAAAAAAAAATACTGATCTCTGGGTATCCCCAACTCCAATCTGAAATCATTGTGATTCTCTCGCCTTCTCAATGTGACTAGTCTTTTTAAAGTTCCTTTTGATCTTCCCAAATGGCATCCCTGTGTCCACTTTACCCACTTCCACCACCTTGTGCAGTGCTGCAAGAGGACTTTCTAAAGCATGAGACAATCATTTACTCTTTTGCTTGAATAGCTTCCTATTTTCTAAGAGACTAAACTATAAACTCCGTAGCTGGAATTGCCCCTTTTATGTCCTTCAAATATACACACATACCCCTGTATCTCCTCTTATGCCCCAGTAACACTGTTTGCCATTCTTTAAATAGTCCACCTTTCCTCACACCTCTCTGCCTATCAGATTATGCTTTCTTTGCCTAGGACACTATTGAACAAACTTTTTTACATTTTTGAAGACCCATTTCATATGTTGCCTCTTCTTCAAAATCATTCCAGGCCCCATATCCCTGTTCTGTTCCAGATGTGTTCCTCTACTAGGGCTGCAGGTGCCTTGAAGCAGAAAGCAGGGACTTTATTTTCCTTATATCCCCAGCACCTTGCCTGGTGCCTGGCACATAGAAAGTGCTCACTAACGTTAGTTGACTCTTCTCCATAAAACTGGGGTTAGAGTCATGTGTGTCTATTACTTTAGTGTGGCCCTTTCTTCTGAAGTAAAGAGAGATGGGAGATGATCTTTCTTTAAAGAAACTTAAAGGGGAAGAGTAAGATGTTTAGACATGCCTGCAGCTCTGTGTGTTCATTGTCGTTACCTAAAGGAAAATAAAAGCTTATTATAGGTCTCTTGGGCTTCATGTCTCTTGCATCGTGTCAGAGTTAGACACATGTCTAATTTTGATGTTTTTCCCAAAATGTTTTACTACCTACAAGATATTTGAACATCTGTGCCATTCTCTGCAAAAAAGCTACCAACCCTCTCTCATTTTATTTTGGAGTTCCACATCTCATCATGTAACTTGATTCTGATACCCTTTCTGACCTTGAGCACCTCTTCTCAACTTCCGACTGAATTTTACTCAGCAAGTGGCCAGCCTGACAGTGCAGCCATTCCAGAAGTTATGTACGGTATCTTCAAGGCCACGGATTGAATTTGGGCCCTAGTCTGGTGAGCACAGGCACAGATACACAGAAGATCAGACATTTTCCCGGCACCCCTCCAGACCATCTTGCCACACTTTGAACCCTTTCTTCTTTCCCTCTACCCCTAAGTCTTCATACTGTCTTCATGTATACCTACCAGGATCCCTTAGCAATGTCCCAAGGTCCAAAATGATTAATTTTCCTCTTCCTCTTGTTTACCTTAGTACAACTCTTAAGCCTTTAGTGACATGAAACCTATTTCCAAGAGAAAAATTTCTGATAAGCAAATGCTTTTAGAGTTATGATAAGGCCATATGTGATTGTTACCCCTTCTGGTATTTTCATGTGTTAAAAATATGTTTGATGCACTAGAAATCTCCAGTGGTGGCACTTCAGGTGGTCGAGATAACTTGTGTCACCTGATGGGGCAGAGATGCTTTTGGGTTAGAGTGGGGAGAGTCACACCTGAGAGATTTATTGGTTGAAAAATACTTATCAGGTAGCTTTTATGTGCTTGGTACTGTGTTTGTAGCAGTAGTCAAAATCTGAAGTAGAATTAGCAGGGGCGTGGTGGCTGTGTGCCCAGGGTCCCAGCTACTCAGGAGGCTGAGGTGGGAGAATGATCTGAGCTCTGGAGGTCGAAGCTGCAGTAAGCTATGATGGAGCCACTGCACTCCAGCCTAGGTGAAAGAGTGAGACCCTGTCTCCTCCCCCACCCCCCCCTCACCCCCCCACCAGCCAAAAAAAAGATCTGAGGTGGGAGGATTCCAGCAACATGTACTAAACTGGTGTGGATGGCATGCCTCCCCTCTAAAACTATATAGTGATGGATAAAATATCACCATCCTCACTGCTGCCCCATTGTTATAATTCCTGTCATGAAAAAAAATGGAAATCCTTTTGTGCCAGAGATAAATGGAAATCTAAACCAAAGCAGTAAGCATGAGCTGGTCCTCCAGGATTTCAGTCTTGATACAGGTCCTAGGAATTGGGTGCTGAGTTCTCAGATTCACCCGAGGATGAAAGACTGTGGTCTTGTGTGCATGTAAGGCTTGAGACCTGGAATCAAGCCCCTTACCTAAAGCCTGGAGGTTCAAAGAAACTATTCTTCCATGAAAATGAGACTAGAAATCACCAGACATAAGCAGTGAAGCAGCAAAGAAACAGGCTGGAAACAGGTTAGGGAAAATAAAGTCACCCATGAGAAATCAAAACCCCCTGTCTGTGCTATTTGTGGGTTTCAGGTCCAGATTTATTCCACCTGAGTGATTTGCGAATCCCTACCCAAGAAATAAACATAAAACCAGAAGCATAGAAACCTTTAGGACTCTGGCAGAAGGAAGCACACTACTTTAGACACTTCCACAACCACAGGCTCATGAGACGCATATAGGAAAATGAAACATAGCTCCAGTAAGATAGGCCCACGTTCAGAAATTACAAACATATGTGGGAAACCAGGAAATCATCATGAGTGGAGGGCAGGCGCATACAAGCAGGAGAATCAGCACTCCTCCAGTCGGCAATAACTATTAAAGTAGCCATGTTTAAAGTGTTTACGGTGATAAAAAGAAGGAATTGGAACCTTAAAAAAAAGAGAGGATAATGTGATAAATGATCATTTAGATTCATGTAAGAACTAAAAACAACTTCTAAAATTGAAAAATAGTCCCTGAAATTAAAACTCCAGGTATAGGTTAAAGAACAGAGCAGATTAAATACAGCTAAAGATAATTAGAATTTGAAATGGAGGCTACTTAAGAAATTATGTTTTTTAGCTCTGAGACAAAAAGACATGAAAAATATCAAAGAGCAAGTAAAAGATGTGGTGGCCAGAGTGAAGAGACTTTATAGCATATGCAGAAAGAGAATAGAGAAAATGAGGGAAAGTAATATTCAAAGAAAGGATGGCTGGCATTTTTCAGGTTAAGTAAGCACACTGACTCCCAAGTAGGGAGAATATTAACAAATTCACACTTAACAACTGGACATCAAAGATAAAGAAAACTCTTAGAAGTAGCCAGAGAGAAGAAGACATGGCACCTGTCCTCAGGGAGTTTGCGATCTAACAGGAAATAGAAATAAGTCAGCAGTGAAAATAGTGTGGTCAAGTGTGTGGCAGCAGGAGGCCAGGGTGCTGAGAACGTGCGCACAAGGCGGCTGTGGTGAGGACTCAGCTATGGTCAGTAGCAGAGTGAGGATGAGAAGCAGGGAAGAGTGCAGGGCATAGCATGGCTTTTTCAGGGAACTGAAGCCCCTTTCGCTGATGACCCCTTCAGCATATCTCAGAGCTGGCTTTGCCACCAACAGGAGGTCTGTCTGTCCCCTCTTTCAGTAAAACTGCTGTCAGGAATGTCTACTCAACATGGGATCTAATTAAACTAAAGAGCTTCTGCACGGCAAAATAAATTACCATCAGAGTGAACAGGCAACCTACAGAATGGGAGAAAATTTTCACAACCTACCCATCTGACAAAGGGCTAATATCCAGAATCTACAAAGAACTTAAACAAATTGACAAGAAAAAAGCTAACAACCCCATCAAAAAGTGGGCAAAGGATATGAACAGACACTTCACAAAAGAAGACATTTATGCAGCCAACAGACACATGAAAAAAAGCTCATCATCACTGGCCATCAGAGAAATGCAAATCAAAACTACAGTGAGATACCATCTCACACCAGTTAGAATGGCAATCATTAAAAAGTCAGGAAACAACAGGTGCTGGAGAGGATGTGGAGAAATAGGAACACTTTTACACTGTTGATGGGACTGTAAACTAGTTCAACCATTGTGGAAGACAGTGTGGCGATTCCTCAAGGATCTAGAACTAGAAATACCATTTGACCCAGCCATCGCATTACTGGGCATATACCCAAAGGATTATAAATCATGCTGCTATAAAGACACATGCACACATATGTTTATTGTGGCACTATTCACAATAGCAAAGACTTGGAACCAACCCAAATGCCCATCAGTAATAGACTGGATTAAGAAAATGTGGCACATATACACTATGGAATACAATACAGCCATAAAAAATGATGAGTTCATGTCTTTTGTAGGGACATGGATGAAGCTGGAAACCATCATTCTCAGCAAACTATCGCAAGGACAGAAAACCAAACACTGCATGCTCACTCATAGGTGGGAATTGAACAATGAGAACACATGGACACAGGAGGGGAAGCATCACACACCGGGACCTGTGGTGGAGTGGGGGGAGTGGGGAGGGATAGCATTAGGAGATATACCTAATGTAAATGACGAGTTAATGGGTGCAGCACACCAACATGGCACATGTATACATATGTAACAAACCTGCACATTGTGCACATGTACCCTAGAACTTAAAGTATAATAATAATTAAAAAAATTCTAGCTGACTTTATATATTGGAGGAGATGGTTTAAGAATAATGAGTGATAACCAGATTTCTTTTCTCTGGATGGATTTGAGACTGAAGGGGTTTTTTGGTTTGTTTTTATTTTTTTTAAAACTGGTCTACAATTCACACACCTCTGCAGTCCTTTTAGTGGCTCTCAGTCATCCTAGTGGGGTGTGTTGGCCAAGGACGATCTTGTATGGTCTGAATCTTCAGTTCCAAGGCTATGGAGGATGCAGTTATATAGGTGGGTCTTCTCCTCTGAGGAGGCAGAGGAATACCAAAGGGGATCTGAGGACCTTTAAGAGTAATGCTGAGAAGGTGACTGTCATCACATTCATCATGGGCTCTTTGCATGACTGACTAAAGGCCTTTCTTACAGCTACATAAAAGCTAATATTAAGTCATGGTGCTGTAACATAAAGAGAATTATTGTGGAAAGGTATTTTGTCATGTAGCATCCTCTTATTTAAGTACAGTTTAATAAATGTATAAAACTTACCAGAATTATATAAAATGAATAACAAATGGGAGTTCAAATGAAGCCAAAGACTCTCCCTCTCCCTCTCCCTCTCCCTCTCTGTCTCCCTCCACGGTCTCCCTCTCCCTCTGTTTCCACGGTCTCCCTCTCCCTCTGTTTCCACGGTCTCCCTCTCCCTCTGTTTCCACGGTCTCCCTCTCCCTCTCTTTCCACGGTCTCCCTCTGATGCCGAGCCGAAGCTGGACTGTACTGCTGCCATCTCCACTCACTGCAAGCTCCCTGCCTGATTCTCCTGCCTTAGCCTGCCAAGTGCCTGCGATTGCAGGCACGCGCCGCCACGCCTGACTGGTTTTTGTATTTTTTTGGTGGAGACGGGGTTTCACTGTGTTGGCCGGGCTGGTCTCCAGCTCCTAACCGCGAGTGATCTGCCAGCCTCGGCCTCCCGAGGTGCCGGGATTGCAGACGGAGTCTCGTTCACTCAGTGCTCAATGTTGCCCAGGCTGGAGGGCAGTGGCGTGATCTCGGCTCGCTACAACCTCCACCTCCCCCCAGCCGCCTGCCTTGGCCTCCCAAAGTGCCGAGATTGCAGCGTCTGCCTGGCTGCCACCCCTTCTGGGAAGTGAGGAGCACCTCTGCCCGGCCACGACCCCGTCTGGGAGGTGAGGAGCGTCTCTGCCCGGCCGCCCCGTCTGAGAAGTGAGGAGCCCCTCCGCCCAGCAGCCGCCCCGTCTGAGAAGTGAGGAGCCCCGCTGCCCAGCAGCCGCCCCGTCTGAGAAGTGAGGAGCCCCTCCGCCCGGCAGCCGCCCCGTCTGGGAAGTGAGGAGCGTCTCCGCCCGGCAGCCGCCCCATCCGGGAGGGAGGTGGGGGGCAGCCCCTGCCCGGCCAGCTGCCCCGTCCGGGAGGGAGGTGGGGGGCGCCTCCGCCCGGCCGCCACCCCGTCCGGGAGGTGGGGGCACCTCTGCCTGGCCGCCCCTTCTGGGGAGTGAGGAGCCCCTCTGCCCGGCGGCCACCCCATCTGGGGGGTGTACCCAACAGCTCATTGAGAACGTGCCATGATGATGATTGCGGTTTTGTCGAATAGAAAAGGGGGAAATGCGGAGAAAAGATAGAGAAATCAGATTGTTGCTGTGGCTGTGTAGAAAGAAGTAGACATAGGAGACTCCATTTTGTTCTGTACTAAGAAAAATTCCTCTGCCTTGGGATGCTGTTGATCTATGACCTTACCCCCAACCCGGTGCTCTCTGAAACATGTGCTGTGTCCACTCAGGGTTAAATGGATTAAGGGCGGTGCAAGATGTGCTTTGTTAAACAGATGCTTGAAGGCAGTGTGCTCTGACTCACCACTCCCTAATCTCAAGTACCCAGGGACACAAACACTGCGGAAGGCCGCAGGGTCCTCTGTCTAGGAAAACCAGAGACCTTTGTTCACTTGTTTGTCTGCTGACCTTCCCTCCACTATAGTCCTATGACCCTGCCAAATCCCCCTCTGCGAGAAACACCCAAGAATGATCAATTAAAAAAAAAAGAAAAAGAAAAATTTATATATTACTCGTTTATTAATAAATCAGAAACTACAAGAAGCTATCACCCAAAAAAATAAATAAATCAATCAATAAAATCAATAAAATCAAGCTAACATTAAAAAAAAAGCAAATGAAGCCAAAGAATCATGTGTTTTATTATCCAGAATATCTCAGAGAAAAACATAGAGAGAAGTGCTTCCGATTACCTGAATCATAAGTTGCCTGTTCCCTTTGTGTGTGTGTGGTTTTTTTTTTTTTTTTTTTTTTTTGAGACGGAGTCTGGCTCTGTCGTCCAGGCTGGAGTGCAATGGCGCAGTCTCGGCTCACTGCAAGCTCCGCCTCCTGGGTTCACGCCATTCTCCTGCCTCAGCCTCCCGAGTAGCTGGGACTACAGGCGCCTGCCACTATGCCCGGCTAATTTTTTGTATTTTTAGTAGAGACGGGGTTTCACCGTGTTAGCCAGGATGGTCTCGATCTCCTGACCTTGTGATCCGCCCGCCTCGGCCTCCCAAAAGGCTGGGATTACAGGCGTGAGCCACCGCGCCCAGCCTCCCTTTGTGTTTTAAAGAGGCTTCCCAGTGGCTTATCCCTGATAGTTAAACCCACACTGTTATAACTATTGTGCAGATTTTAGATCTGGTTATGAATACAGAAGTCTTCACACTCCTGCTGTCTGTAATACACATGTGGGCTGAGACATCTCTGAAGATTGATAAAGGGTCAGTGTCAAGCAGCATAAAGATGGGGAACTTGTAGCAACATGCATGATAGAAGTGGCTGTGTTTTCTCCTAATGACAATAAATTCAGACCATCATTCACACTTCTTGCACTCTTGTCTTCTAAGGGATTTCCTTGGATTTTATAGTAGAGGGCTTGGGAGACTCATAGGGCTAAAAGTCGGAAACACTTGTGAGTTCCTAGACTTTATTTCTTACATGCCAAGATACTTAATAAGCTCTTTTTTTTTTTTTTTTTTTTTTGTCCTGAGTGTTCCTATCTGTAGAGCAGTACTGTGTTCCTGCCCCCCTTCAGGAGAAATGGCATGATGAATTAATAAGTAGTTATGGGAAGCATATATGCAAGAACGGCATTTCCTCACTCTTCATTGGGTTAAAAATAGATAATCACGTGAAATACTAGTCATTTAAATGTGGTACATAGAAAAGAAATATATTAATTATGGTGCATTGGAGGTATAATATTGCCAGAAAATAAGAAATGCACAGATGACTTAATAGGAACTGGGTTGCATCCAAAAATAAACTGTTCACCACAGCTAGAATGTATTAGATATTTTGCACATGCCCAGCACTGTGTTATGTTCCTTTCAAAGGCTACAGAAGAAACAGAAATGTGATTTATCTCCTTGAGTTACTTATAAAATCACTGAGTAGACAAACATGTGAAATCAAGAACAAGTTAAGACAGTGTGTGATGAAGTGCCAAAATGAATGGTGTGGACAGCAAGTGTTCTCAGAGGTCAAAGGAAGAGCAGTGCAGTGCATGTGGGAAGGTTTCCAGGGAGAGGGATGGACTCACGCCAGGTCCTTGAGGGATTGTGGACTTGAGATGGGGTGGCAGGGAAGGCATTCTGGGCACAACCTGAGGTAAGAGCAGGAATCTTTTTGGCCTGGAGAAGGAGGCGGTACTAGTCCCACTTTCACACAACTATAAAGTACTGCCCCAGACTGGGTAATTTATAAAGGAAAGAGGTTTAATTGACTCACAGTTCTGCAGGGCTGGGGAGGCCTCAGGAAACTTACAATCATGGCGGAAGGTGAAGGAGAAGCAAGTACCTTCTTCACAAGGCAACAGGAGAGAGAGCAAGTGTATGCGAGGAAGTACCACACTTTAAAACCATCAGCTCTCGGCCAGCCGCAGAGGCTCATGTCTGTAATCCCAGCACTTTGGGAGGCCGAGGGCAGGCGGATCACTTGAGGCCAGGAGTTTGCTACCAGCCTGGCCAACATGGCAAAACCCTACCGCTGCTAAAAAAAAAAAAAAAAAAAAAAAATTCAAAAATTAGCTGGGCATGGTGGTATGTGCCTGTAGTCCCAGCTACTCTGGAGGCTGAGGCACGAGAATCACTTGAGCCTGGGAAGCAGAGGTTGCAGTGAGCTGAGATTGTGCCACTGCACTCCAGCCTGGGCAACAGAGTGAGATTCTGTCTCAAAAAAAATAAAAAAATCAGCTCTCGTGAGAACTCACTCTCACGAGAATAGCATGGGGGAAATTACCCCATGATCCAAACTCCTCCTACCTGTCCCCTTCCTCGACATGGGATTATAATTGGAGATGAGATTTGGGTGGGGACACAGAGCCAAACCGTATCAGGGGTCTTATTGGGAACTGAATATGTACAGGTTGGGTGGGCCCAGGCTGTGAAGAGCTGTAAGTGTGGAAGAAGAACAGTTTTAACTTAATGGTTTGGGTGATGTGTGCTAGCGTAGATTTTAGAGTTGGTGAGGGAAATGATCATGTGGTATTTTAAGAAGTTTGAGGTTTTAGGTAAAGTGCATAAACTAGGGCAGTGTTGTCCACAGTTGCACTATTTGTGAGCTCTTGAGTCTGAGGTTTCAGGGGACATGCTCAATACAGAGAGAGGGTGGTTCAGGACAGCAGGACGAACATTTGAGCACCTAATATGTTGGGTTCTATGCTACACATTTCAACACATTTTTCTCACAGAAAACTTGTGCTTTAAATGGCATTTAAGCCTCACAGAAGCTCTGAACTAAGTACTATCCCATTTTACAGACATAGCAACTGAGGCCCAGATTGAGTTGCTGAGGTTCCACAGCTGGTAAGTGACAGTGGTTGTATTCAAGCCCAATCTGACTTCAGAGCCCTTGCTGTCATCTTATTGTTGCCGTTTGTTGAATTATCAGAACCACAGCTCTTGCGATTCTCTAAACCTTGTAGACAATTTCTTGTTCGTGGAAGTTTAAGTTAAGCAGAAGTCATGTGTATATGAATCAAGGCAGCATATTTTGTGTGTGCAGCAATCTGACCTAAAACCTTGAAATTGGAATGTCCTAGGCATTTAACGCTCCCAGGAAATGGACCCATCCTTAGAGGCTACAAATTAACCAGGCTGATCCTGTTGATTCAACAAGCTGTAATAGCAAAGAAAACTCAATAATCTTCTAAAGATTTATAAAACAAGGCATTTCATTTGTTACTCTATCTTGAAAAATCTTCACAGGAAAGTAGTTTGGGTAAACAAGATATTGACAAGGTAGAAATGAATAAATGATTGTTTCTAACTTCTCATATGAGTGCAGCAAGGGGAAAATGATAATGGCGTATGGCCTCTACCTCCTTTCTTTCTGGAGACTGGCTGTCCACCCTAACAATCGTCTGCAGCTCCTTACTCACCTCCCATGTTCTTCTATCCGCAAGTCCCTGTCAGAAGTTTCTGAGTTACCCAATTAAGTTTCTGTGGGAGGCATGTAACCTGCTGTTAGTGGTCTGGAGAGGGTGGCAGGAAGGTGCCAGGCTGGCAGCTCTGCATTGACACCCTGGCTGCCGTTGGACACTCAGTGTGGTGTGGGCACTCAGGAGGGTGGCGATAGGGCAGTGCTTTTCTCAGCTGATGGAGGAAGTACAAACATATCGCAGATCCATTCTGATAGGAGAATTTGATAAATTATTTGGACAGGAAACTTATTTCAAAATTGATTCTCCTTAGCTTGAGAGAAAGGAGGGTAATTGATGTATGTCAGCATCCATAAGGTTTGTAAAGTTTCTCAAACAGGCATTTTAAGTGGAATGACTATATTTAATATAAGTATTTCTCTCAGATTTTCATTTGGAACTCTGAAATGAGGACCTGATTAATCTGAGACAATAATGGTTTGCAGGAGAACTTTTAAAAAAGGTAACTATACAATGTAGGCTTTTTGGTTTGTTTTTCTAGAGATATTTAGTCAAGGTAACAAAACTCTTTGGGAAAAAAGATGTTAGCATTAAGAAGAGAAATTTTGCCAAGTAATCTTACTAAACTGACAGGTATCCATATCATATCTCCCTTTTCCTTAAGGTGTATGGGAGGCCAAAGTGAGGCTCACCATGGTTCAGTTGTCAGCTTTGGGGTACAGGCATGCCCCACCTTCCTATTCCTTTTCTTTAGTTCCCATGCCCAAACTCCAAGTCCTAAGAAGAGCAGATAGTGGATTAGGCTTTTCATAGGTGTTTAAATCAGTCAATCTTAGGTTCGTATTTTTTAGAATACTTAATTTCTTAGAAGTACTGCTACATGTATGTTACTGCAAATAAGTGTATGTATGAAACCTGCTATGCATGTGAACTTGATAAAATTGTGAACTTAAAAAACTTACTTGACAGATTTCACTATTTACTAACTTCTACTATTAAGGTATGGCTAGTAAGAAATAGTATTATAAAGAAGCATACATATAATTCAGGGTTTGTTTATTGTGGTTCTATAGATGCCTAAAAAATAGTCTTCCCAGCCAGGCACGGTGGCTCACGCCTGTAATCCCAGCACTTTGGGAGGCCGAGGTGGGTGGATCACTTGAGGTCAAGAGTTCGAGACCAGCTTGGCCCACATGGTGAAACCCCGTCTCTACTAAAGATACAAAAAATTAGCTGGGTGTGGTGGTGGGCGCCTGTAATCCCAGCTACCCGGGAGGATGAGGCAGGAGAATTGCTTGAGCTCGGGAGGCGGAGGTTGTACAGAGCCGAGAATGCATTACTGCACTCCAGCCTGGGTGACAAAGTGAGACTCTGTCTCAAAAAAAAAAAAAAAAAAAAAAAAAACCAAGAGGAATGTTAAATTGAATTCCAGGGCATAAGGTGTGTGCAGGTATGTATTTCTGTGACAAATCCAAACATAGTTTTCTAGATCTTAGAGTTCTTTAAATTCTGAAAACTTAGAGATTGACTGATAAGCCAGATCATAATATGTTTACACTGCCCCGTCTCTAATGGGGTTGAGTTTCCTTTGGAAAGATGATCAGAAATCTCCAGTCACCAGAACTTCAGCTTCAACTCTCTGACCCTGTGCAAGTTCAGGCCTGATCAGGGATGGCCAGCAGTGGCCCCGGTGGCCCTTGAATTGTAACTGAAAGTAGTTGATGATATTTTTATCTCTTTCCAGCATTCATTTCTTTTTCTTGAATATTTAGACTTCCCTCTAGTTTGTTCTTCCTTTAAAAGGTGTTTATTCTTTAGTAAATAAGTAAGTAGCTACTAAGTGATATAGTTAGATGGAAGCAATTGGATTGATTCAGGGAATTGTGTGTTATGTATTTAGTAGCCTGAGAATATGTAATTCTTGGAGTTTTTTCTCTTTTGAAAAGGTTCTGCTGGTTCTTTTCTGTTCCTGGGGCCTGCATGCATAAAAGTCAGTGATCCATGCTGTAAGGAACACGAGATGCTCATCGACTCTTGTCATTTGCTTGTGCTTAATCTGTCTCATTTTCATTCAGCAAGTAACATTTTTCAAATGCCAGCTCCTGTGCTAGAGGCTAAGGATGCAGAGAGAAGATTCAGCCCCACTTTCAAGGAATGGACTCCTGCAAATTCCTGTCAGTTTGTCTCAGTCTGTGTACTCATTGTTCTTTCGTCTTTACTCAGGTCTCTACCTCAGATTCTGCCTCTTTGCTCCAGTGATTTAAAAATGACTTGTGAGCCTATAATCCCAACATTTTCAGAGGTCAAGGCAGGCAGATCACTTGAGGCCAGGAGTTAGAGACAAGCCTGGCCAACACAGCAAAACCCTGTCTCTACTAAAAGTACAAAAATTAGCTGGGTGTGATGGTGCACACCTGTATTCCAGCTACCCAGGAGACATGAGAATCGCTTGAACGCAGGAGCCGCGTGTTGCAGTGAGCCGAGATTGCACCACTTCACTCCTGGGCAACAGAACAAGACTGTCTCAAAAAAAAAAAGAAAGAAAGAAAGAAACTTTGGAGGCCAAATGTAGTGGCTCACACCTATAATCCCAGTTCTTTGGGAGGCAGAGGTAGGAGGAGCACTTGGGTCCAGGAGTTTGAGACCAGCCTGGGCAACATAGCAAGACCCCATCTCTACAAAAACATTTTTTTTTAATTAGCCAGGTGTGGTGGCACATGTCTGTAGTCCAGCTACTTGGGAGGCTGAGGCAGGAGGATCACTTGAGCTCGGGAGCTTGAGGTTACTATGAACTGTGATCAGACTTCTGCACTCCAGCCTGGGCAAAAGCAAGACCCTGTCTCTAAAAAATAAATAAATACAAAGACTTGTGCTGATTTTTCGTGTTAGTATTTTTTAGTTTTACATTTCTCTTGCATGCTTACTTTTAAAATAATTGAGCCAACCTCTCTGTCCCTTTTTGTTATTGCATGTAAATCTACAGCCTTCTGATATAACCTAAGCTTGCAGAATCTTCCATCCATCACCTTCCTAGTATGCCTCTTGGCCCTTATTCCAGCAGTTAGTTACTTAAAACAAAGCCCTTTGTGTTGGTAGTGGTACCATATAACTTATAGTCTATGCACTGTTGGGGTTTGACACACTCTTCCCTTCCCTACCACTGCAGTGGGAAGATCATTTAGAAGACTAAGTTCGATTTGAACCTAGGGCCCAAATTACCTATTGCAAATCAATCCTCCTCCTCCCCTTGCCCTTTGCAAAAGCTAGAATTCACCGTGAAAGGTGACAGGCATACATTCAACTCATTGTCTCTATGTTGACATATGGTCAGTATGAGAGAAAGGTCTCTAATATAGATCTGTCCCGTGGCATGACCAGCATGTTGTGGATTTCTGACAAATGCAAAGCAGTGAAGGAGTTTGAGCTCAAAATACAAATATTTTAAGTGTTCAAATTTCCTTTTTTTTTTTTTTTTTCCATAAGGACCAGACTCATTGATGGCAAGTCGTCATCATCTTGCTGTAAATTTATAACACACGATGAACCAGACCTTGGAGGAACTTGTAAAGAGAAGTCACTGAAGCCTTGTATCTTTAGTTGTCCGTTTTGGACAGTGTATATATGCATGTGTAAGAAGCGTAGGGGTGAAAGGGTCCTGAAAACCTTTGGTTGAAAATGGTGATGGGGTCATTATGTGTGTAAGAAAATCTTTGTACTTTTCAGTTAACAATTCTACAAAATGAGAACTGTCTTGGGAAACTGGGCTTTATGAGTTCAAAAATATACTTTATCAAATTCTTTATCTCTCATGTTTAAAATTATTTGAACAGACAAATGTTGAACATCAGACTTTGTCTGATTGCTGTTCCTTTCAATGGGAAAAATATAAATCCTGATAATAGGGTTTGTATCTTTTTAAACCCTTATATTTTTATAAACCCTGATAATAGGGAAAAATATAAACCCTATTACCAGGGTTTTTCCTACTATTTTTCCTACTATTCCCCCTTGGATAATAGTAGGAAAAAATGTTGGTCCGCACGAAGTTTTCATTCATCTCACCACTCTCTTTCCCATTTGTGAGAAGGAATACAAAGCTGCACAGGCTCCTCTTTTAGTAACAGAGTCCAAGACTAGGGAGTCAGATCACCTGTTAAAATTACAGTATTGCATCATGCATCTTTGATTTGTATTTGCAGCCTTCCCACTACTTGGATTAAGTCGTAAAAATCACAGGTAACCATGGTCCAGTGGCAAAGCTGTATATCTCTTTGGGTTCTTTGTTGCAATTAGCAACTCTTGTTAACTTAAACAGGAGGGACTTTAGTGAAGGAATATTAGGAATGTATAGAATTGATGAGAAGGCAAAAGAATTAGGGTTCAAATAGGCAACAAGGCAATTCTGGAGTTCCAGGAACCATGGACTACTTGAAGGTGTTTGTACTAAGTCCCACCAGGCCTTGTACTAATTGCTGTCTGGGCAGGAATATGGTGCCAACCATTTTTGGTCTTCTGTGCTGGTACTTACAAGGAATTCCCAGGGAAGGAGCATCCAGCTGGCATAGCTTGGGCCATACAAACACACCTTGACAGAGGAAGGATGGACCCGATTGCAGTCTCACCGGGCCTTGTCTAAGAAAGACCATTCTTCAAAGGAAAATTCGGATGGATTTATTGGAGAAAGTTATTTAAGCAGCCAAAAGAATCAAGCAGTCACCCCAGGATAGTAGAAGGGAGTAAGGACGGAAGCAGCCAGTACTAATTTTCCTTGGTAAATGAGGGTTAGAAAAATGTGCATATGTGCATTGGCTTTGAGGCAGGTCTCTCTGTCTCTGGCTTTCTCTATCCTCCCCCTCCCCCACCCATCCCTCCCAAGCCGTTACACTTTGATTTGTTTTGAGAAATTAGGTCTTTAAAAAAGTCCTTGTGACTGCTTCAATGTTTACCCTATTTACCCTATGGCATAATTTACCAGTTGTTAAATCTGCTCTATCCATAACTGCCTGGCTGTCAAGAATTTTACATTTAAATGTATTTATCAGTAGTGAAACTTTGACCTTTTGGACTCACCTGGATAAATAAACCCATCCCTTTGTGTTTCTTTTTCAGCATCCAGTCCTGGATGAGCCAATAGCTGAAGCTGTCTGTATTATCGCAGACACGGATAAATGGAGTGTGCAGGTAGCTACAAGTCAGAGGAAAGTGACGGACAACATGAAACTAGGCCAGGATGTCCTGGTCTCTAGTCAGGTGTCCAGTTTGCTTCAGTCCATTTTACAGCTCTACAAGCTTCACCTCCCTGCTGATTTTGTAAGTACTGGTTCTTATATCACCAAAGAAATCTAGTTTTAAAATGCTTTTAACGACATTTCGATTATAAAATCACAAATTCAAAAGTACTGTTTTAATATAATTGGAGATTAGCATAACTAAAACTAGAACATGCAGCATAAAACTCGCAACAGGATAGATTTCAGTAGTAATAGCTCTTCCGTGAAACAAATAATGAGGAGCGGCACTGGAATTTTTTGGAATGAGGTATATGGTGCAGTAAATAAGGAATGGGTGGAGAGATCAAGCATAAAAGGAAACTGTAAATCATCCACTGGAGAACTCATGAGTTCTCCTTTTATTAGATATTTTAATAAGTAGGCCAGTTTCTGAAGGGATTGTAGTTCCTTTTATTAAGCAAACATTTTCACAAAGGTGTTAAGGATAAAATAGAATATCATTTGTGTAAACATTTCCAACATTTCCAGCTTTAAAGTACTATACACATGTAAGATTATATCAATTGTTGCTTTTTTTTTTTTTTTTTTTTGACAGAGTCTCACTCTGGAGTGAGTAGTGCAGTGGCATGATCTCTGCTCACTGCAACCTCCGCCTCCCGGGCTCAAGTGATCCTCCCACCTCAGCCTCTTGAGTAGTTGGGACTAGAGGCATGTGCCACCACGCCAGCTAATTTTTGTATTTTTTGTAGAGATGGGTTTTGCCATGTTGCTCAGTCTGGTCTCGAGTTCCTGGGCTCAAGCAATCCGCTTCTTTCCAAATGGGATTTTAAAATCACTTTCATAACAATACTTTAAATACAAACAACAGACAGAGCCTATACACTCTTAGAAAAGTATCAGTAGCTCCCCCCAGCCACTGGAATTAACATGCATGACAAAATCTTCTCAGTATCTGCGTATGTGCAGAGAAATTGAAAGAAAGAGAAAATACATTTAGAGAGGGAGGGGGAAAGGTTTCAAAAGAAGAAAAGCTTTTCCAGTGATGATGAACACTTAAAAAGAGAGAGAGAGAAGCTTAAGGGCATATGGCATATAGCTGGGTGGAGCTTGGATGGGCTGACCTCAGAGACAGGTGTGTGAGGAAAGAGTCTGCTTTCTCTGCTGTTCCCTCCTGTCTGCACAGCGCTGTTCTCTGCAGCACAGCCCCAAACCAAAACATCTGTTATCTGCTTCCTGGCCTCCAAAAATGATGCAAACCTGTTCACCCAACAAAGCAGGAAGTTTTTAAATATTAATTACCTACGCTAATTGCTAATGTAATGATCATTGTCCTGGGTTTTTATGACCAAATCTATACTTGTACCCATTCCTCAGAAAGAGTCGAGACTTTTATGACTTTGAAGAAGGTGCTCTGACATACCGTCTGGTTGTTATCAAAGTCGGGACAGTGTGGCAAGGCAGGAAGACCACTGAGCGTAGCTGGGTTATGGTCTAGGCTTTGCCGTTGGTTAGTTGTGTAACAATGGACGATCCCGAGTCTCTCCGAACCTCAGCTTTCTTAGTTGTAAAAGGAAGATAGTACCTGTTCAACAAGGGTGCTGTGAGAATCTTCTGATAATTTGGGATATAACTGCTTTTTACTGCTAAAGCACCATGCCAATATTATAAAATACTTTAAAAGCCATATATGTTAGCTTTAGAGTCCCATAACCTGGGGTCAAATCCAAGTTCTGCTACTTCCTAACCATGTAATCTTTCAAAGCCTTAATTTCCTTATCTGCAAAGCTGGGGAAATAATAGAGAACCTATCTCCTATGGTTATGAAATTATATTAGAGAATGAATGTAAAGCACTTGGAATAGTGTTAGATGTTATAAGCACTCAGTAAACAGCTACTATTAGTATGATAGTCAATAACAATTAGTTTCATGAAACAATATTAATGGTTGCAAAGACTGACAACACCTTTTTTCCAAACTCTTTATTTGGGCTTTAAGCTGAAGCGTACTCTTGCAAGACATCTGTCCTGGGGTGATATGAGAAGCACTTGTGGATTATTATGATCTTATTTTTCGTTCTACAGCAGTAGGCAGTTTCTCCTTCTAAAAGCAGGTTGAGTTATGCTGATTTAGAGGTTAATGTTTCCTTTTCTGTAAGAGAAGTAATGTATATTAGACTTCATAGTTTACTTCATAAGTATTTGCCAAACTTTTATATTTCATTCTATAATACATACGTCTTGTTACAGTTGATATCTTGGTTATCAAAGCAATAAATTGTTATAGTTAATTCTTTTTACTTCCTTTGGACAGAAGTATGTTCAAGCACTTACTAGTGTGAATGACTTATTTAACCTGACAAAACCAAGATCAAAGAAAATTCTATCTGCAGTTTAAAATTCTCCTTAAAAAAAATCACTTGAATGAAACCTGTGATTAAATGGCTTTTAGAACCTTCAATACAAAAAGAGAAGGTAGCTATTTGAAATTTTAGAAGTTCAAAATTGGAGAAATCCATCTCAGGAATAAAATCCCAGAAAGAGGAGTTAAAAAAGCCCCCAGCATGGTTCAATGGAATAATCAGGTCTTTAAAAAAATGTTTTCTTTTTTTTTTTGAGACAGAGTTTCATTTTGTTGTCACCCAGGTTATAGTGCAGTAGTATGATCTTGGCTCACTGCAGCCTTGACCTCCTAGGCTCAAGCAATCCTCCCACCTCAGCCTCCTGAGTAGCTAGGACTACAGGTGTGTGTGCCACTATGCCCAGGTAATTTTTTAATTTTTGTAGAGACAGAGGCTCACTATGTTGCCTAGGTTGGTCTTGAACTCCTGGGCTCAAGTGATCCTCCTACCTCAGCCTCCCAAAGTGCTAGGATTACATGCGTGAGCCACTGTGACTGGCTAAAAGTTGTCTAAATGCTTTGATTTCACACCTAGTATATATTTCATATAGACCACAGTTCTTATTTCCACACTGCATCATACAGTTTTCATATAGGCTGTGAACACTGTAATTACTTTTTCCAAACAGAAAGGGTTCAATGTCATATGAATATTATTTTTAATATTTTGTGACTCTTACTAAAAATTTTCTATTTCACTCCATAAGGAACTGAAAGCTAATAAAGATCCTTTTACCACCTTGTTTACTTGGAGGAGCATTTCCATGAGAATTGGTGAAATCCTCCTTACTTTATTACTCTTAGTCACTTAGCAGTTGTGTTTCTTCCACGTGACACAATGTATTTAAGATTTTAAACCAATGAAAAACTGAAAAGATTGCATCTCTGATAGATATTTTTTCCATGTCACTGATCAGCCCAGATGGTCAAGATCAACATTTTCAAATGCATCTGTTAATCTTTTTACCTTGAAAATAACAGGCCTAATGGTCTAGAAGAAAATTATGTATGATGGAATTACCCTTGCCAAAGCCATCAGGTGTCTTACTGAAGATGCTCGGGTATCTGCCTGCCAAATGCAAAAGCATTTGCCTCTGGTGAAAGACACAGATGGTTGCTATTCTCTAAAAAAATGAAGCTGAACACGATTCCAAGGGTAAAGATGTCCTGAAAATAATTGCCTTTTCTTTATTGTTATTAAAGACCTAGTTAAAATACATTCTTGAAAGCAAAAGAAAAAAAAGTTGTGGGGGAGGTTCAAAATGACCTGTTCCCGTCAGTCTCCTCTGGAAATGTACTGGGCCAGAATAATCTGAGATATTGGGGGAAAAAAACAAAAACCATACTGTTTACTAAATTATTTATAACAAAAATGCAATTTGCTGTGTGGTTACGTGTAAATTCACATTCTCAATATTGTTTAGCTATAAAAATTATATCAAGGAGTTCTTAATATGGGAAAGGATTATTATAAAGTTTTTTAAAGGCAAGAAACATACTTTTGGAATGATTTCAACTATGAAAAAAATACTTGTTTAAAAAGACTAAAATAATACATACGTAAATCTTAATAGTTAGCAAAAGTAAACTTTGTTTTACAAGAACCTATTCTTATACCTGGTAGTGGTAGGGTTTGAGATGGCTGGTGATTTTTTAAGTGTATTTGAAACTGATGAGATTAAAGCTGTGTAGTTAGAAATGAATTAAGAAAATTCTGACTCTTAAAATATTGGCAGAGATTTGACTTCTAGCCCTCATTGTGAATGTTCTTGGCTTTACAGTGCATCATGCATCTTGAAGATAGACTACAGGAGATGTACCTTAAAAGTAAAATGCTATCTGAATATCTCCGGGGACACACACGAGTCCATGTGAAAGAATTAGGTGTCGTACTGGGGTGAGTTCTGTGAAGTGCCGTCACTTGTCCCTTTGATAGGTATCCCTAGCATTGTACCCACTGACGTGTTTAGCCTGTGTCACCCTAAACCTCAGGCCCTGGTAACCCATCAAAGTATGTGGAGTCCATCAGATACGTGCCTCTGCAGCTCCCCAATGAACAGCATGTTCCATTATCTGATACTGGGTTTCACACCTACAATCAATCGCAGGACTTTAGGCTGGTCGTGCTTTGTTGCTCTTCTCTGTGGATTATCTTATGCTTGAAAAGAAAATTTAATCCCACACTGCCCGTTTCTAGTAACTGAATAAGATGCTGAAGTCACAAGCTGTGGGACATGCAGCAGCAGCTTGTGTTTACATTTCACTTCCTGGAGGAGGAGTAGGTTGGCACATTCCACCTGGTGGCAGGAAAGGCCCTCCTAGGCTTGAGGAGCCTGCCTGCGTGTCTGTGGGGGGACAGTGCTTTCCTTCCTTTATTATAAGCCCACCAAAGAGGAGACTTGTATGTTACTAAAAATGCCTATCATCCTCCAGAGGGTATTTGCCATAACTTCTCTAGGGGAAGTAATTCTGACTTTTGTTTTACTGTCAGCTTGATTTTTCAAAAGAGAACAAAAAGACATTGTACATTTGGGGAACTGTCCCCGCTTATCCATGATGATGATTCCCCTCACTTGGGAGAAGAAAATATTGTTTGTTTATAATGTCGACGTTTAAATTATCTAAGCCTCCTAAGAGACTGGGGCCTTCGTGTTTTCCTTAGATTTCTCATCTTTCACACCCAGAATGTGACGCCTGTGTTGTTTGGCTCTTGGCATTTCCTGTCATAGATTATTCTTACATACTTTATTTACAAAGCATTTCCCCCTTATGAGGTGTTTGCTTTTGCGGTTAACTTGCAACATGTCTCTTTGTCGTTTATGTTTTTGCTTTTGTTTATATCTCTCTACCAGCCTCATACTTCAATCCTGCCTTATTAGTTTTTTTTTTATTATTATTATACTTTTAAATTCTGGGATACATGTGCAAAACGTGCAGGTCTGTTACATAGGTATACACGTGCCATGGTGGTTTGCTGTACCCATCAACCCATCATCTACATTAGGTACTTCTCCTAATGCTATCCCACCCCCAGCCCCCAACCCGCCAAATAGGCCCCGGTGTGTGATGTTCCCCTTCCTGTGTCAGTGTGTTGTCATTGTTCAACTCCCACATATGAGGGAGCACATGCCGTGTTTGGTTTTCTGTTCCTTTGTTGGTTTGCTGAGAATGATGGTTTCCAGCCTCATCCATGTCCCTGCAGAGGACATGAACTCATCCTTTTTATGGTTGCATAGTATTCCATGGTGTATATGTGCCACATTTTCTTTATCCAGTCTATCATTGATGGGCATTTCGGGTGGTTCCAAGTCTTTGCTATTGTGAATACTGCTGCAGTAAACATACATGTGCGTGTGTCTTTATAGTAGAATGATTTATAATCCTTTGGGTATATACCCAGTAATGGGATGGCTGGGTCAGATGGTATTTCTAGTTCTAGATCCTTGAGGAATCGCCCGCCACACTGTTTTCCACAGTGATTGAACTAATTTAGACTCCCATCAACAGTGTAAAAGTGTTCCTATTTCTCCACATCCTCTCAAGCATTTGTTGTTTCCTGACTTTTTAGTGATTGCCGTTCTAACTGGTGTGAGATCGTATCTCATTGTGGTTTTGATTTGCATTTCTCGGATGACCAGTGATGATGAGCTTTTTTTCATGTTTGTTGGCCGCATAAATGTCTTCTTTTGAGAAGTGTCTGTTCATATCCTTTGCCCACTTTTTGATGGGGTTGTTTTTTTTCTTGTAAATTTGTTTAAGTTCTTTGTAGATTCTGGATATTAGCCCTTTATCAGATGGGAAGATGGCAAAAATTTTCTCCCATTCTGTAAGTTGCCTGCTCACTCTGATGATAGTTTATTTTGCTGTGAAGAAACTCTTTAGTTTAATTAGATCCCATTTGTCAATTTTGGCTTTTGTTGCCATTGCTTTTGCTGTTTTAGTCATGAAGTCTTTGCCTATGCCTATGTCCTGAATGGTATTGCCTAGGTTTTCTTCTAGGGTTTTTATGGTTTTAGGTCTTACATTTAAGTCTTTAATCCATCTTGAGTTAATTTTTGTAAAAGGTGTAAGGAAGGGGTCCAGTTTCAGTTTTCTGCATATGGCTAGCCAGTTTTCCCAACACCATTTATTAAATAGGGAATCCTTTCCCCACTGCTTGTTTTTGTCAGGTTTGTCAAAGATCAGATGGTTGTAGATGTGTGGTGGTATTTCTGAGGCCTCTGTTCTGTTCCATTCGTCTGTATATCTGTTTTGGTACCAATACCATGCTGTTTTGGTTACCGTAGCCTTGTTGTATAGTTTGAAGGCAGGTAGCGTGATGCCTCCAGCTTTGTTCTTTTTGCTTAGGATTGCCTTGGCTATGCAGGCTCTTTTTTGGTTCCACATGAAATTTAAAGTAGTTTTTTCCAGTTCTGTGAAGAACATCCATGGGAGCTTGATGGGGATAGCATTGGATCTATAAATTACTTTGGGGAGTATGGCCATTTTCACAATATTGATTCTTCCTATCCATGAGCATGGAATGTTCTTCCATTTATTTGTGTCCTCTCTTATTTCCTTGAGCAGTGGTTTGCAGTTCTCCTTGAAGAGGTCCTTCACATCTCTTGTAAGTTATATTACTAGGTATTTTATTCTCTTTGTAGCAATTGTGAATAGGAGTTCACTCATGATTTGGCTCTCTGTTTGTCTGTTATTGGTGTATAGGAACGCATGTGATTTTTGCACATTGATTTTGTATCCTGAGACTTTGCTGAAGTTGCTTATCAACTTAAGGAGATTTTGGGCTGAAATGTTGGGGTTTTCCAAATATACAATCATGTCACCTGCAAACAGAGACAATTTGACTTCCTCTCTTCCTATTTGAATACGCTTTATTTCTTTCTCTTGCATGATTGTCCTGGCCAGAACTTCCAATACTATGTTGAATAGTTGAATAGGAGTGGTAAGAGAGAGCATCCTTGTCTTGTGCTGGTTTCCAAAGGGAATTCTTTCAGTTTTTGCCCATTCAGTATGATATTGGCTGTGGGTTTGTCATAAATAGCTCTTATTATTTTGGGATACGTTCCATCAATACCTAGTTTATTGAGAGTTTATAGCTTGAAGGGGTGTTGAGTTTTGTCGAAGGCCTTTTCTGCATCTATTGAGATAATCATCTGGTTTTTGTCACTGGTTTTGTTTATGCGATGGATTACCTTTATTGATTTGTGTATGTTGAACCAGTCTTGCATCCCAGGGATGAAGCCAGCTGGATCATGGTGGATAAGCTTTTTGATGTGCTGCTGGATTCAGTTTGCCAGTGTTTTATTGAGGTTTTTTGCATTGATGTTCATCAGGGATATTGGCCTGAAATTTTCTTTTTTTGTTGGGTCTCTGCCAGGTTTTGCTTTCAGGATGATGCTGGCCTGGCCTCATAAAATGAGTTAGGCAGAAGTCCCTCTTTTTCTATTGTTTGGAATAGTTTCAGAAGGAATGGTACCAGCAACTCTTTGTACCTCTGGTAGAATTTGGCTGTGAATCCATCTGGTCCTGGACATTTTTTGGTTGGTAGGCTATTAATTACTGCCTCAATTTCAGAACTTGTTATCAGTCTATTTAGGGATTTGACTTCTTCCTAGTTTAGACTTGGGAGGGTGTATGTGCCCAGGAATTTATCCATTTCTTCTAGATTTTCTAGTTTATTTGCATAGAGGTGTTTATAGTATTCTCTGATGGTAGTTTGTATTTCTGTGGGATCAGTGGTGATCTCCCCTTTATCATTTTTTGTTGCATCTATTTGAATATTCTCTCCTTTCTTCTTTATTAGTCTGGCTAGCGGTCTATTTTGTTGATCTTTTCAAAAAACCAGCTCCTAGATTCATTGATTTTTTGAAGGGTTTTTTGTGTCTCTATCTCCTTCAGTTCTGCTCTGATCTTAGTTATTTCTTGTCTTCTGCTAGCTTTTGAATTTGTTTGCTCTTGCTTCTCTAGTTCTTTTAATTGTGATGTTAGGGTGTCGATTTTAGATCTTTCCTGCTTTCTCTTGTGGGCATTTAGTGCTATAAATTTCCCTCTAAACACTGCTTTAAATGTGTCCTAAAGATTCGGGTACACTGTGTCATTGTTCTCATTGGTTTCAAAGAACTTTTATTTCTGCCTTCATTTCGTTATGTACCCAGTAGTCATTCAGGAGCAGGTTGTACAGTTTCCATGTAGTTGTGTGGTTTTGAGTGAGTTTCTTAATCCTGAGTTCTAATTTGATTGCACTGTGGTCTGAGAGACTGTTATGATTTCCATTCTTTTGCATTTGCCGAGGAGTGTTTTACTTCCAATTTTGTGGTCAATTTTAGAATAAGTGTGATGAGGTGCTGAGAAGAATGTACATTCTGTTGATTTGGGGTGGAGAGTTCTGTAGATGTCTATTAGGTCTGCTTGGTCCAGAGCTGAGTTCAAGTCCTGAATACCCTGTTAATTTTCTGTCTCGTTGATCTAATATTGACAGTGGGGTGTTAAAGTCTCCCATTATTATTGTGTGGGAGCCTAAGTCTCTTTGTAGCTCTTTAAGAACTTGCTTTATGAATCTGGGTCCTTCTGTATTGGTTGCATGTAGATTTAGGATAGTTAGCTCTTCTGGTTGCATTGATCCCTTTACCATTATGTAATACCCTTCTTTGTCTCTTTGATCTTTGTTGGTTTAAAGTCTGTTTTATCAGGACTAGGACTACAACTCCTACTTTTTTTCACTTTCCATTTGCTTGTAGATCTTCCTTCATCTCTTTATTTTGAGTCTGTGTGTGTCTTTGCATGTGAGATGGGTCTCCTGAATACAGCACAATCATGGGTCTTGACTCTTTATCCAATTTGCCAGTCTGTGTCTTTTAATTGGGGCATTTAGCCCGTATTTGATTTAAGGTTAATATTGTTATGTGTGAATGTGATCCTGTCATTATGATGCTAGTTGGTTTTTTTGCCCGTTAGTTGATGCAGTTTCTTCATAGTGTTGATGGTCTTTACAATTTGGTATGTTTTTGCAGTGGCTGGTACCTCTTTTTCCTTTCCATGTTTAGTGCTTCCTTCAGGAGCTCTTGTAAGGCAGGCCTGGTGGTGACAGAATCTCTCAGCATTTGCTTGTCTGTAAAGGATTTTATTTCTCCTTTGCTTGTGAAGCTTAGTTTGGCTGGATATGAAATTCTGGGTTAAAATTTTTTTTTTTTTTTTTTGAGACAGAGTCTCACTCTGTCGCCCAGGCTGGAGTGCAGTGGCGTGATCTCGGCTCACTGCAACCTCCGCCCCTCCAGGTTTAAGCAATTCTCTGCCTCAGCGTCCAGAGTAGCTGGGATTACAGGCATGTGCCACGAAAATTCTTCTAAGAATGTTGAATATTGGCCCCCACTCTCTTCTGGCTTGTAGGGTTTCTGCAGAGATCTGCTGTTAGTCTGATGGGCTTCCCTTTGTGGGTAACCTGACCTCTCTCTCTGGCTGCCCTTAACATTTTTTCCTTCATTTCAACCTCCATGAATCTGACCATTATGTGTCTTGGGGTTGCTCTTCTCGAGGAGTATCTTTGTGGTGTTCTCTGTATTTCCTGAATTTGAATGTTGGCCTGAATTTGAATTTGAATCTTGCTAGGTTGGGGACATTCTCCTGGATAATAACCTGAAGTGTGTTTTCCAACTTGGTTCCATTCTCCCTGTCACTTTCAGGTATACCAATCAAACGTACATTTGGTCTTTTCACATAGTCTCATATTTCTTGGAGGCTTTGTTCGTTTCTTTTCATTTTTTCTGTAATCTTGTCTTCACACTTTATTTCATTAAGCTGATCTTCAATCTCTGATAGCCTTTCTTCCGCTTGATTGATCCAGCTATTGATACTTGTGTATGCTTCATGAAGTTCTCGTGCTGTGTTTTTCAGCTCCATCAGGTCATTTATGTTCTTCTCTAAGCTAGTTATTCTAGTTAGCAATTCACCTAACCTTTTTTCAAGGTTCTTAGCTTCCTTGCATTGGGTTAGAACATGCTTCTTTAGCTCAGAGGAGTTTGTTATTACCCACCTTCTGAAGCCTACTTCTGTCAATTCATCAAACTCAATTCTCCATCCAGTTTTGTTCCCTTGCTGGTGAGGAGTTGTGATCCTTTGGAGGAGAGAGGCATTCTGGTTTTTTGAATTTTCAGCCTTTTTGCCCAGGTTTCTCCCCATCTTCATGGATTTATCTACCTTTGGTCTTTTACGTTGGTGACCTTCGGATGGGATCTCTGAGTGGACGTCCTTTTTGTTGATGTTGATGTGGCTGTTTTCTGCTTGTTAGTTTTCCTTCTAACAGGCCTGTCTGCGGCAGGTCTGCCGTGGTTTGTTGGAGGTCCATTACAGACCCTGTTTGCCTGGGTATCACCAGCGGAGGCTGTAGAACAGCAAAGATTACTGCCTGTTCCTTCCTCTGGAAGCTTCGTCCCAGAGGGGCACCCACCAGATTCCAGCCAGAGCTCTCCTGTATGAGGTTCTGTCGGCCCCTACTGGGAGGTGTCTCCCAGTCAGGATACACAGGGGTCAGGGATCCACTTGAGGAGGCAGTCTGACCCTTAGCAGAGCTCAAACACTGCGTGGGGGATCCACTGCTGTCTTCAGAGTTATCAGGCAGGGATGTTTAAGTCTGCTGAAGCGGTGCCTACAGCCGCCCCTTCCCCCAGGTGCTCTGTCCCAAAGAGATGGGGGTTTTATCTATAAACCCCTAACTGGGGCTGCTGCCTTTTTTTTAGAGATGCCCTGCCCAGAGAGGAGGAATCTAGAGAGGCAGTCTGGCCCCAGTGGCCTTGCTGAGAGCTGCAGTGGGCTCCGCCCAGTTTGAACTTCCAGGCGGCTTTGTTTACACTGTGAGGCTAAACCGCTTACTCAAGTCTCAGCAATGGCGGATGCCCCTCCGCCAACCAACCTCAAACGTCCCAGGTCGACCTCAGACTGCTGTGCTGGCAGTGAGAATTTCAAGCCAGTGGATCTTAGCTTGCTGGCTCTGTGGGCATGGGACCCACTGAGCCAGACCACTAGGCTCCCTGGCTTCAGCCCCCTTTCCAGGGGAGTGAACTGTTCTGTCTCGCTAGCATTCCGGGTGCCACTGAGGTATGGAAAAAAAACTCTTGCAGCTAGCTCAGTGTCTGCCCAAATGGCCGCCCAGTTTTGTGCTTGAAACCCAGGGCCCTGATGGTGTACACACCAAAGGGAATCTCCTGATCTGTGGGTCATGAAGACCATGGGAAAAGTGTAGTATCCAGAATGCAGTGCAGATATTGAGTTCCTCATGGCTTCCCTTGGGTAGGGGAGACAATTCCCTGAACCCTTTCACTTCCCAAGTAAGGCAACACCCCACCCTCCTTCTACTTGCCCTCTGTGGGCTGCACCCAGTGTCCAGCCACTCCCAGTGAGATAAGCCGGGTACATCAGTTGGAAATACAGAAATCATCCACCTTCTGCGTCGATCTTGCTGGGAGCTGCAGACCAGAGCTGTTCCTATTCGGCCGTCTTGCCTTATTAGATTTTCCATTGCCAAATGTGTACCTTACATTTCAAGGACTTTACCCCATCCTTGACCCTTACAGGTGTGCATCAACACGTGTAATCATAAGCTTTTATTCCCCTTTGCACTCATCTCTAGGTGCTCTTAGTGCATTATTAGTGGACTCACGTTCATCCTTCCTTTATCCCCTTCCTCCCGTAGTCAGGGCCAGTAGCACTAAAAGTACTAGAGAACTTCTGTGCACTCTGAAATCAGATCTGTATGTAGCATTACTGGAGAAGGACTAGAAAACTCCATGAGGTAATGCCAGATACTATTTTATTTTTACTTTGAGGAATTCAAGGGTAAGGATTAGGACATAGTCCACAAACTGAAACAGTTAAATTTTTTTTTTTCATGACACCTGGCATCATTTTTAGCCAGTGCCCATACTGTATCCACCTCTGCTGTAAGAGAGCAGCCAAAGCTGTGTCCATGTGAAACCATGATGTCTCTTAACCCATTACCTTTTAGTGTCACTTTGCTCTCAGAATCTTGTGGCTTAAATGCTCAGTGAGGATCCCAGTATAAACTTTGAACAAATTCCCAATGTTTTTTAAGAAATTGCTACCATCACCATTTTTCTAAGACCAATTTGAACTTAGGTGAAAAATCAGTATGCATTTAGAAGTGTTGACTGGAAGAATGAGTTTATAATGGAGAAAACCTTGAAGTATGATACAATGAAGTTATATAGGGAATACAGGAAAGTTAGAAAGTCTGGTGACCCCTGCCAAGGGAAAAAGAGCTTTATGTCCACACATAGGCACAACACACTTCCTGTATTTCTCTCCCTTTGCCTCCCTGTTCAGTGTCCACTGGAATATTTTATTAAAAGAGTAAGTTTATTATCCTTCCATCTGTTTTGCTTTTTCATTAGTTTTAAATGATAATCTATCAAACTTAGTACCTAGAAATAATACTTTCTCATAAAACCATGCTCTTTTAAAGTAATATTCTTTTCTTTTCTCAATATTCAGGATTGAATCCAACGACCTGCCTCTGTTGACTGCTATTGCCAGTACTCATTCTCCTTATGTGGCTCAAATACTCTTATAAGCTAAAGCTCAGGACAGTTCTTCCTTGGAAGAAAAAAATCAAATTCTCAACTGAAGGAGAAAGGAATAAGCTCTCTGTGATGTCAAAAGCATGAGAAGAGCAAACAGAAACAGTCATTCCACCTTTTTGTTTTGTGTTTTTGCTGTCAAGCTGATGCTTCATTGAAGACTTAGGTTTACTTGACATAATAGCATTTGTGATTGTCGTGAACACTTTAGGCCATTGGTTACCCATGAATCAACAAAGAAACTGACCTTTTTGGTAGGAGGAAACATAAGCACTAAACACTAAGCTGTTGCAACAGATTGCCTTGTGCTGTTTGGGCAGAATAAAGACGAGTGACTTGAGTGGGGTGGTCAGCAGTGTACATAATATTCCAGTAGGAAACTGCTTCCGAGTTTAAGCATGAGCTCCCCAAACTGGAGAAAACATATTTTGCTATTCTGAGACAACAATCAGAATACAGACTTTGGATTCCAGGTCACAGTTTGCTTTTTACACAAGGTAAAGCAAAGAAAGCCACATTGTGCCATCTTCAGCTCCAGTGGCTTTAGCAGTGACTGTTTTTGACATAAAACATGTAAGAGAATTGCTTGTTGGGAAGAGTGCTTTAGGGACCCACTGTTTTCATTTCTTCTTGGAGTTTACCTTGTTTCAGATGCAGCCACGGGTAGGTCAGAGATGGATTGTTGGTGCAATAAACCCAAGAATCAATGTAGCCTCTTAATCCCATCAAGATGTAGTTTGTAGCAGCAAAGTGTACAGTCTGAAACCATATGTTTTATCCTTATATTTTAGAGCTTTCAGCAGCCTTTTTAAGAGAGGCCACTTACCAAAGTTATTTCTATAAGCTCAAGAGTGTTTCGGTTGGTAAGTTCTTCCAGCTGAAGCCACTTTTTCCTTATAGTTAATACAAATGACTATTTTTACTTTAAAAGGCACAGCTGTCCTGGTGGGAAATGAAACCCGCAACAGTTCAGGATGACTAATGAAAGCAATTAGCTTGAACATTTAGAAAAAATTCATATATGATCTAAATTTTTATATTATCATTTCTGTGCCTTCTAATTCCTGCATCCTTTTCAAAACATCTTTCCAGAAATTAACTTACACATTGTATAAAACCGACCAAAATGATTTCCTAAAGTTCATGCAAAAAAAAAAAAAAAAAAAAAAACAACCTAATTTTCTGTTAATATAAAAGAAACTTTAGTTTACTGACCGTGAAACAGACTATGTACTGACATCCAGGGTAAAGTAAAAGACTTTTAAATATCAGTCATTAAAGGACAGGAGCTAAGCTAGCAAAGCAAAACATCTTTAGCACTTTGCAGATCTCAAGCAGTTAACCAGGCTCTGATTCCCTTCCACTGTTTTATGAATTAATTCCAGTTCTTTTCATGTATCTTTGAACCTAAGAATATGAAGTAATTTCCCTATTAGGGACTAGAATGACTTCAGTTTTTTCATTTGATAAAAATCAGAACTGCTACCTTTCCCTTTAATGATGCAAAATGTAGATGAGTGCATTAAGGTTTGTAAGATCTTTATCATTTTATGTCATTCATTGAAAATTGAAATGTTCATTCTTTTTAATGTTTTCCTATTTCCTTTTGCCTAGCATTTGACTTTGGTGTTTTAAGTTCTGTAGTTCCATGACATCATTGTTTGCTGTTATGTTACAGAGAGAGAAGGAACCTCACCTGTGGCTCAGCACACCTCACATCCGTTTCTCATTACGTGTAAATAAACTGTCAGAGCTGATGTTACAGCTTTTACAGTTTAAAGCATTCCCCTCGTCTCTAGTTCCTTTTTTCTTGTTTACATGTTTTGGGCACTTTCCCTCATTCACCACCTTCCAGGGTTTCCTAGAAAATAACTTGTTACAAAATCAGTTCAATTCTAATGTGGACATAGTGGCATGTTCATAATTAGACCCATGTAGGGGACACTGAGCTTTAAATCGTTGATTCTAAACTCTATACATTAAAAAAATTCAGCCCAGGCCCCTCAAAGCCTGAGAAAATTTAATTTGCTCTTAATCTAATGTTCCAAAACTCACTCTTGGAAAAATGCCTGTTGGAAAACTACAGGTGGGTCACATGTGGGGGCTGTCTCCGTGACACTCAGGATTCCAGTCAGAACCTAATCCTCATATCTGTTGCCTACAAAAATAGACCAAGAATGTTGCTGCTCTTTTATAATCCTTTAAATATTTAACATTCAAGTTTTCTTTGTCTTAAATTCAGCCTCTTCCTAAAAGCAAAAAAGAAAAAAAAAAAAACCTCACAGAATTGTGTTGAGATCCACCGCTCACACGCCGTACACCACCCAGTGGCTTCATTCTGGCTTAGCCGCAGAGGCAAGAAAGGGACCCCACTTGCTCCCATGCCCACCTCAAGAAAAAACATAAAACAATTTTTTTAAAAAAAGAAAAGAAATCTACCTCAGTTGACAGGATTCCACCTTTAGGGTTTCTTCAACTTTTAAGTCTTACCTGTTGAGTGTAACTTTTGTAGCATCTTGCTTTTCCAAGCAAGCTAGTGAGGCATGACAGAGCAGAAGTCTGTAAATGTCCCTGTGATGGACCTCTTTCTAGCATGTTGCAGTTTTATTTTTAATAAGTTGATAAGTGAAATGAATGTAAAGGTAATTGTGTACGTTTTAGACATGACAATGAAAATTTAAAATGTAGCTTCCATACTTGTGCATAATTCCAAAGTATTTTATTTTTTATCAGTGTTAAATAGCTTTTTGTACAGGCTTCAATCCATTTTTCGAAGTGTGCTGTTTTTTAATGAAAGTAACTATAATCTTTTCACATCCCATGGAACTGCCGTTTACACATTGCAACTTTTTAAACTTAACCATATTTTTCAAAATTAACGTTTTTGGAGGGAGAAAAATCCCCGCTTGCTAAATGATACTAAACCGTTGTTTGGGCTCTTATAATTAGGTCCTGAGATTTTATAAAAATTTAGCCTGTAGCTTTTTAGGTTCTTCACTAGAGTTGGTTGTACATAAAAATAAAGAATATAAAGTATCCCAAAATTCTTTTAAAGTCTGGATTTTTCCGCTAATATGTACTTTAGAGAATATTTTGTTCATGCATACTTTCATGTTAAATTGAAAATGTCTTCAGCTTCTCTTGGTAAATGTGAACCATTTGTTTTTTATTGTGCTTGGGGGAGAGGGTATTTTAATATAATTTTTGCCTAAATCAAGCAGTCCCCTCTGAATGTTAATTTTTAAATGTCAAAATATGATGAACCATATATCTTGAAAGTGAGATTGCAATATGCTTAAACTTAAGTGGTATTTCAAAAACGAGAAAATTCTGGAATTTGTCATTTGAAGCTCCATAAGAGAAATTGATAGGACTTCGTTTTTGATCAGTCTGAATAGATACCAATGTCATTGTGTGGGAATTTTTTTTAACTTGTTTATGTATTATTTTGATCCATTTTTCTGTGGCATTTGGTGCAATAAAACTTTTGAATTTATCTTGAACATTTTCCTGGTGCTGCATGCGATTTGTTATATTTAATAAAATGTAGAGGTCTCATTTCTAATAATTCATGCTGAAAACAAGCTGATTATTTATCTCAGTGGTTTTTAACCGGGGTGTTTTGGAAATGCAGGGACATTTTTGGTTAGCATAATGACAGGTTAGGGTTACTGGCACAGAGAGGCTGGGGGCTCAGATGGTAGGCGAGAGGTCCTGCACCATGTGAGACAGCCCCATGGGATGAGGACTTGTCCCACCCACCTCCTGTGTAACCCTCAAATGTCCTGCTGGACATTTATATGGCTAAAAAAGCCTGTTTATAATTAAGCAGATAATTCTGCTATACATAAAAAACACAATGTATTTTTACATGATTTTTGTATATAATGCATTCTCCAGGAATGCAATTGGTGTATACATTGAGGGAAGATTTTTACTTTGTAAGATTTAGAATTTTAGCAAGCAGTGGTCACTTGGTCTTTACCAAGAATTGATATACTTTTGGAAAACTGCGTTTCCAATGGTAACATAGTTTGGTAGCTATGGTACCCATGGAATTTGAGTCACCAATACAGCACATCTCTATCAGTCTTCATTTGTAGCCCCTGCATTCATGAAGACTCTGTATATAGATGCCTACTTCATTATATTTTTTGAGATGGGGTTTTGCTCTTATTGCCCAAGCTGGAGTGCAATGGTGCAATCTCGGCTCACTGCAACCTCCGCCTCCTGGGTTCAAGTGATTCTCCTGCCTCAGCCTCCCAAGTAGCTGGGGTTACAGGCATGCGCCACCACACCTGGCTAATTTTTTGTATTTTTAGTAGAAACGAGGTTTCACCATGTTAGCCAGGCTAGTCTTGAACTCCTGACCTCAGGAGATCTGCCCACCTCAGCCTCCCAAAGTGCTGGGATTACAGGCGTGAGCCACTGTGCCTGGCCAACTTCATTATATTTTCTAATCTACTGCCCCAATATTTATGTATTAAAGTAGTATTATAAATTACTTTTAAATTTCTTTTAAATTACAGTATAATAGGGCATTATATTGGTATGATATAAATTGAGTATATTTGTAAATTTTATTTTAGGTTAATAAAGGGGGCATTACAAAATATTTGCTCTGAAAAGGGATGATGTCCACAGATATATTTGTTCTCAGGAAAAAATATGCCACTGAGAGCAACTGTTGGTACCAACATAATGCCATACTGAGTTATGTTATCTTAAAGACTTGGGGGAAAGTTACAGTAGATATTTCAAAATCCTTTCTGATAAATGAAAATTTCAAGTGTTTTTCCCTGAAGCTTTTTTTTTTTTTTTCCTTTTCGTGCATGTTCAGCTCTCCAAGGATGGCTTCCCTGCTGTGTACTCAGGTGAAACAGCTTTAAAATCATGCCATTGATAAAAGGATTTAAACGCACGTGCACACCACAGTGCTTTTTGGTTCCCTAGTGCCTGGACCGTTCTGTCAGACGCTTTCTGTATGTTACCTCACTTAATCCTCACAATGGATGAGAGGGGCACTGTGATGGTTTTTTTTTAAGAGACAGGGTCTCACTTTGTCACCAGGATGGAGTACAGTGGCATGATCATAGCTCACAGTAACCTCAAACTTCTGGCCTCGAGTATCCTCCTGCCTCAGCCTCTCAAGTACCGGGGACTACAGGCATGCACCAACACACCCAGCTAATTTTTTTTTTTTAAATTTGGGGCTGGACGCAATGGCTCACGCCTGTAATCCCAGCACTTTGGGAGGCTGAGGCGGGCAGATCACGAGGTCAGGAGATCGAGACCATCCTGGCTAACACGGTGAAACCCTGCCTCTACGAAAAATACAAAACATTAGCCGGCCGTGGTGGCACGCGCCTGTAGTCCCAGCTACTCAGGAGGCTGAGGCAGGAAAATTGTTTGAACCTGGGAGGCGGAGGTTGCAGTGAGCTGAGATTGTGCCACTGCACTCCAGCCTGAGCAACAGTGAGACTCCATCTCAAAAAAAAAAACAAAAAAAATTTTGTAGAGACACGGTCTCACTCTGTTGCCCAGGCTGGTCTTGAACTCTGGGCCTTACATGACCCTCCTGCCTCAGCTTCCCAAAACCGTTGGGATTACAGGCATAAGCCACCAGGTCTGGCCTGTGATGGTTAATTTTATGTGTCATCTTGGCTAGGCAATAGTAATCAGGTATTTAGTCAAACACCAATCTGGATGATGCTGTGCAGGTATTTTTTTTCCTTTTTTTTCGAGACGGAGTTTTGCTCTTGTTGCCCAGGCTGGAGTGCAATGGCACGTTCTTGGCTCACTGCAACCTCTGCCTCCTGGGTTCAGGCGATTCTCCTGCCTCAGCCTTCCTGAGTAGTTGGGATTACAGGCATGCACCACCACGCCAGCTAATTCTGTATTTTTAGTAGAGATGGGGTTTCCCCATGTTGGTCAGGCTGGTCTTGAACTCCCGACCTCAGATGATCTGCCCGCCTCGGCCTCCCAAAGTGCGGGGATTACAGGCATGAGCCACCACTCCCAGCCCAGTGCTGTGCAGGTATTTCTTAGGTGAGATTAATATTTAAGTCAGTGGACCCTGAATAAAGCTATTTATCCTCCATAATGTGGGTGGGCCTCATTCAACCTGTTGAAGGTCTTAAGAGAAAGACTGAAGATCCCCCAGGGAGAGAGAATTCTGCCTGAAAACTGCCTTCAGGCTGGAGCTGCAACATCAGTTTCTCCCAGGGTCGCCATCCTGTTGGCTCACCCTGCTGCGTTTGGATTTGCCAACTTCCACAATCACAGGAGCCAACTCCTAAAAATAAACACCCCTCCCTGGCTCTTGCTCTCCTACATGCACAACACACACATCATTGGTTATGTTTCTCTGGAGAACCCTGACTGATACAGATACTTAGGAGATCAGTCCAATGATATGGTATGATAACCCAAAATGGAGTTGAGTAGGATCAGAAAATGGTCATTCCAAGTTACAGGAAGTAGACTTTCATGCAAATATCTTTAACATCATAAACAGTACCAACTTAAGAGTTATCCCATAAAGGCTGACATAGATGTCACATAGTCTCTGAATATGTGTTGCAAAGAATTGGAAAACAACCCTCTGAGAAGGAAGGAGGTAACATTTCGTTGAAAGTGGTGGAAAGGCCCGGCGCGGTGGCTCATTCCAGTGCCTGTAATCCCAGCTACTCAGGAGGCTGAGGCAGGAGAATCACTTGAACCCAGGAGGCGGAGGCTGCAGTGAGCCAAGATTGTGCCACTGCACTACAGCCTGGGCAACAGAGCGAGACTCCGTCTCAAATAAATAAATAAATAAATTAATTAATTAATTAAATAAAAGCCCAGCCCTGTGCACTCCAGTGACCCAGCTGATTCATCTTCTCCAGCCTCATCACCAGATAATTCTGTGTTCTATATTCCAGCCACATTGAACCACATGTACTTCCCCAAAGGTGCTAGGTTATTGTCTTTGCCCTGTCTGTTCTTCCTAGAATAGACTTCCCTCATCAAGTCCCCCCTGTTCCTAGCACAAAATTCAATTCATTGTCAAATCCTCCAGCACCTTGCTACTCAAGGTCCTCAGACCAGCAACCACTAACTGCATTTCCTGGGAGCTTGACAGAAATGCAAAATCTCAAACCCCATTTCAGACCTACTGAATCATAATCTGCATCTTAACATGATCCCCAAGTGATTTGCATGACCTTTAAAATTTGAGAATACTGCTCTCAAACTCGAGTGGATGAGGAAAAGAATGTATCAGTCACTGAGACTGAAGTCTGTGTTTTGGAATGAAGGGGGACAATGAGAATATTTGCCAGCAAAGAAATGAAATAGAAATGAATTACGTTAAAAGTGTCTATCATATGCACGTAAATTATACAATGCATATGACATATGCATTGTATGAAGGAAAAAAACTACCAGAAATCCAGAAGGGGAAAATAATGAATGTATTATTGTATGAAGGAAATGTATAATAATAAATAATGAATGTATTATTGTATGAAGGAAAAAAACAACCAGAAATCCAGAAGGGGAAAATAATGAATGGAATAGAAGATAGAACTTAAGAGACATTTTGTGATTTAAGAAGAGAGATTAGGGCATTATAGAAGAAGTGGTTTAGAGACTTGCTCAATGGATTTCCAAAAGTATTTTCAAGAGCATTTTTGGGTAAATGTATATAAGAATGATACATACTGTTAAATCTCATAAATTGTACTTTTTAGAAACATTGTAATTAAGCTCTCTAACCTTAAGTTTATACATGGAAAACCAAACTCAAAGCATGGATATAAAATATTCCCATTTTCAACCATCTATTTTGATGGGAAAGCTTATGATACTGTCTATAGGTTTAAGCTTTTAAAATTTCCCCCAAGTCGCCCAGTAACACAGACAAATTTCTACTTAAGAGACTTTCAGTGCATGGTTCTGATTCTTGTCGTGTAAGAATGGAAAATGTGTTGGCATCTCAAGTAAGAATAGTAATGATAGCCACTCACTGGGGGCTATGTGTGAGGCACTGCGTTGGAGGCTTTTCACATGTGGTATTCATTATTTGCTTTCAAATATATAAGAACATTTGTTCCAATTTATTTTCCCTAAAGAGGATTCATGTAAAAGAGAGGGGGGTTGAGTATTTATTGAGGCATCCACACAAATTCTGCAGGACAGTCCAAAAAATGGATTTGTGGGACGAGTATCTAAAGTAACTCTGGAAACTTAGAAGAAAGCCTCATTGATAAAAAGATAAATTATTTTGAATGATTCAGTATTTTGTTTATTTCTGGAATGGAAGGGGTATGACCAAGTGCTCAACTACTCTCAGGAATAATGGGTTAAACCGACCTCAGGTGCCTCTTGATGTGATGCACTGAGCATGAGGCAACGTCACTTATCTGGGATTCCTGACAAAAACACGTAACCTGAACCCACTCATGAGGAAACATCAGACAAGCCCATACTGAAAGATTCAGAACTGGCCTGGATTCCTCAAAAATGTCCGTGTTATAAAAGACCAGAGTGAGGAACTCCTCCACATTGAAGGGGACTAAAGAGACGTGATAACTCCATGTAATACATGGTCCTAGACTGAATCCTGGATCAGAATATTACAAAGGTCGTCAGTTAATACTTTTTGTTATTGCTGTTGTTGTTGTTATTTTTTAAGACAGTCAGGCTCTCTGTCACGCAGGCTGGAGTGCAGTGATGCAATCATAGCTCACTGCAGACTTGCAGACCTGTGATCGAGCAAGCCTCCCACCTCAACCTCCTGAGTAGCTGGGATTACAGGCGTGCACCACCACCCCTGCCTAATTTTTTATATTTTTTGTAAAGATGGGGTCTCACTATGTTGCCCAGGCTGCTCTCAAACTTGGGCTCAAGTGATTCTTCCACCTCAGCCTCCCAAAGTGCTGGGATTATAAGTGTGAACCACCACCATCTGCTATTTAGTAAAATTTGACTATGAACTTTAGATTAGATAATAATACTCTATCAATGTTAAATTTCCTGAATCTTATAAATTGTACTGTGGTTATGTGAGACAGCATCCTTGTTCTTAGGAAATACACCCTGAAATATTTAGGAGTAAAGGGTCTAGCCTGTAGACCATTTATTCCACAGGGTCTGTGCCTGTAGTCCTAGCTACTCAGGAGGCTGAGGTGGGAGGATTGTTTGAACCCAGGAGTTCAAGGCTGTGGTGCGCTATGGTTGTGCCTATGAATAGCCAATGCACTCCAGCCTGGGCAACATAGTGAGACCCCCATATCTTAAAAAAAAAAAAAAAAGACAAGAGAAGTTGGGGGGCATCATGTCTGCAACTTGCACTCAAATGGTGTAAGAGAGAGAGGAAGAAAGCGAACAAAAAAGCAAATAAAATTAACAACAGATGGGGCTGGGGAAAGAGTATATCGAGTTCTTAGAGCTGTTGTTACAACATGCTCTACAAATTTGAAATCAAAATAAGAAGTCTTTTAACAGATTTTTTAATGCAAAAAATATTTCAACTGGATTTGGCGAATGATAGAGGCGTTTGGGATAATTTAGTCTGTAATAGCTCTAATCTGACACAAAATTAGTTCAGTGACAGAAAGTAACTAATCCAAGCCCTCCTCCACACACACTGCAATAAATCATTTCACTTGGACCCATCTCAAAATTCAGACTACATTGAAATGTTAGATGTCGAACTGTTCCCTTTTTCAATATGAAGTATTCCTAAGGTCAGGATCTACTGAGGAGGACAGCTAAGTCTCCTGCCATCACAGAATGTCTCAAATAGACATAATGGCTTGCTGATGAATCAGATCTCTGGCAACAGAGGGTGAGTAATATTCTAGTGAATTGGCAAGATTCTCCAAAAGAGCAAGAAGTCTTTTTATGTGTAGGGAACAGGAGTCTCTGAATGGGCCTGAGCTATTCTATTCCTTTTTCTAGCATGGAAATCTGCTGTCAAACTCTATTGAAAAACTGGACGCCTGCAAAGTTCATTGTGCTGTGGGATTAGACAGAAAGCTATTATTGGCGAATGGTTTGTACACAGACCTCAGGAAATAGTTGTTGAATATATACTTCCACATTCTTTAATTCTCCTCCTAACCCTATAAAATATTCAAAACAGATACCAAAATCCCCATTTTACTTATAAAAACCCATACAGGGAAATTATGCAACTTGCCCAAGATTCCATAAATAGTTTAGGGGACAACCTAGAATTCAAACGGGTATAAGCTTACTCTGCTAACCAGTTTGTGAGGTTTTGAGTGGAGTTACAGATTTACCTCCATTTCACAAACGGTGCTTTCTCAGCTCTTGGAACTCACAGGGGTCGCCATTCTCTCGAGGTTAAACCTAGTGATAAGAAATTCTGAGGACACAACCTCTTGTTTTCTTTAACTATAAAAGGGGAATAATGCCTACTTACCCACTGAATAAACATCACTGTGGCAATCCAGTATAAATTACAAAATGCTTCGATAGGTTAAAAAAAGCTACAAAACTGATTATTAGTATTACTATGAGAAACCTGTCCCTGATTTATATGTTAAAGCAGCCTGACTTTTTCTATGACGATTTAGAAAAGCAAAACATCATACCTTTTCCTTTTTTGGTAGCTTCGGCAGCTTAGGTGGTTTGGAAGCTCTTGGCAATGATGACTTACACTGCCTAACAAGAATAGCCCATTTGGAATTTCTCTGATCAGTGTCCTCGAAAGCACTCATATGCCAGGCAAAAGAAGCACGACTCTGTTTTCCTTGCATATCCAGGACATGAGGTTTTGGTTGCCTGGAATAGGAACAAATTGGTTCTGAAATGGAAAAGATATAGAAACAAGGCCACCAGTTTTCAGATAGTTGAGATTTGTCTGTTTTTCTAGTAATTTAAGGTGATTCTAGCCATGTGGCTTAGGAAAGCTGAAGACCTGACCCATCCTGGGAAGTTTCTGAACTCTCTCCACTCTACATCACTGGACTGCTAGAGATCCAAAGAACCACCCCCCGGATGGACACCTATCTATGAAGCTTGTTGATGAATGCACTACTCTCCTTTCAGAGCCAAGCATGGAAGATGCTGTGAAGCTGAAGGTGATATGCTAACGCTGAGGCTTCACGAGACCCATGTGATCTCCTGAAGGACATGGCCTATCCATTTTGAGGTCTCATGGACATTCAGGAAAACACCAGCTTTTCTATTCCAAGCTCTGGCTTTGCACTGCATTTTAGAGGAAAGATCTAAGCTTCTTCCTCTTTCCCTGGTGAGATCCTTGGCTAAGTTCTAACAACCCTAAATTAGAACATTATCTCAGCCCTGCCTTTCCATTATAAAAGGCTGACTCTGGGGAACAGACAGAAACAGGATTGTAAGGGTAGGGATTTGCCAACTCATTTGGAAAGCTGTTGTTGCTTAGAGAGCCTCTTGGGACTTCTTATTCACCATCCTTCCACCTGGGCTGCAAGAGCTCCTTGGGGACTGCAAAGTTCTCTTTCTAGAATCTGAGTCTGTGGGTTCCCAAGGTCTTTGGACCATGATTTGTGGGAGATTTGCATCGCCCTTCACTCACTCAAGAATCTACAGGCACTTTCTACATGGCTGGCACCGTACAAGGCACCGTGACGACCAGCAGTAATAAGACAAAGCCCCTGTTGTCATAGAGCTTATATACCTGTGGGGGAGACAAAAAATACAAACAGATAACTGAAATATTTGGGAAGTACTAGGAAAAAAAATTAAGGCAGATGAGTAGAAAATCTTGGGCATGCTATTTTCGTGAGGTTAGGCAAGAGAGGACGAGGTAATGTTTGAGCAGAGATCTCAGTGAAGCAAGAGTGTGAGCCATTCTCCCAGCATACAGAGGTCAGGCAGTTCCTTCCTGCTCCTGAGAATCACAGAATCCTTGTGGTGGGAGGGAAGTGACCATGGCTGTCTCCAGCAGACCCTCCCCTGACATCCCATCATCCTAGAATAAAGTCTGAGCTCCTCAGCGTAGCATGCAGGGGAGTTTGTTGTTGCTGTTTGGTTTTTGTCTGCTTTTGCTTTATGTATGTATGTATGTATGTATGTATGTATGTATGTATGTATGTTTGTAGAGATGGAGTCTCGCTCTGTCACCCAGGCTGGAGTGCAATGACACGATCTCTGCTCACTGCAACCACCACCTCCCAGGTTCAATCAATTCTCCTGCCTCATCCTCCCAAGTAGCTGGGATTACAGGTGTGCACCACCACCCCCAGTAAATTTTTGTATTTTTAGTAGAGATAGGGTTTCACCATGTCGACCAGGCTGGTCTTGAACTCCTGACCTCAGGCCATCCTCCCACCTCAGCCTCCCAAAGTGCTGGGATTACAGGCGTGAGTCACCACCCAGCCTGTCTGCTTTCTTTTTAAAAATGGTCCTGCTGGGCATGGTGGCTCATGCCTGTAATCCCAGCACTTTGGGAAGCTCAGGCAGGCAGAACACGAGGTCAGGAGATCAAGACCATCCTGGCCAACATGGCAAAACCCAGTCTCTACTAAAAATACAAAAAATTAGCCAGGTGTAATGGCACACACCTGTAGTCCCAGCTACTCAGGAGGCCGAGGCAGGAGAATCACTTGAACCCAGGAGGTAGAGGTTGCAGTGAGCCAAGATCACGCCACTGCACTCCAGCCTGGGTGACAAAGAAAGACTCCATCTCAAAAAAATAATAGTTATAATACAAACAACTAGCTGAGTGTGGTGGTGCATGTCTGTAATCCCAGCTACTCGGGAGGCCAAGGCAGGAGAATCACTTGAACCTGGGAGGCGGAGGTTGCAGTGAGCTGAGATCACATCACTGCACTCCAGCCTGGGTGACAGAGCAGGGGGAAAAAAAAAGGTCCAACCTCAGTTGATCCTTCTGGCCCACTCTCCTCAGCCTGTCTCTACTTTCAGACACACACAGTCCTTCCTTTCGCCTTCGCCTTCCCCTCGATGAGCTCCAAAGAAGCTGCGCTCTGAGACTCACAGCCTTTTGCTTCAATTTCCTCTGCTTGTGATTCCCTCTCCTCTTTATTTCCTGGAAAACTGCAACTAAGTTGGGGCTTTAAACATCACCTTTTCCCTGAAGACTTTTTGTTCCTGTCATGAAGCAATTTTTCTCGTTTAATAGCACTATTTTTTTTTTTTTTTTTTTTTTGAGACAGATTCTCTGTCTCCCAGGCTGGAGTGCAATGGTGTGATCTCAGCTCACTGCAACCTCTGCCTCCCGGTTCCAAGCAATTTACCTGCCTCAGCCTCCCAAGTAGCTGGGATTACAGGTGCCTGCCAAGCCTGGCTAATTTTTGTATTTTTAGTAGAGACAGGGTTTCACCATGTTACCCAGGCTAGTCTCAAACTCCTGACCTTAGGTGATCCACCCACCTCGGCCTCCCAAAGTGCTGGGATTACAGGCGTGAACCATCGTGCCCGGCCTGACTTCTTTTGTAGAAACTATTAGAGTATTCTTGAATTCCTAGCTCAGCAGTCTCTCTTTCTACAAATTCAGTGCTCCTTAAAAGGCCCGGAGTGTATCTCATTCGTCATTGGCTCCCCAGTGCCATTACCCTGCCTGACATGTAATTGACACTCAACTAATCTTGGAGAATAGAGGAAGAGGGAAGGACAGGAAAGACCAGAACTGAGTGACAGGAAGGGCGCCTGCCTTCCCTCCCACTCCCTTCACCCCACCTGCTCTACAGCCTCTTTCCGCTCCTGCCAGGCAGCTATGTAGGACTGGATCCCTGCGGTCCAGTTTGTCTGAGTTGTGTTATTTACAAGTACAGATTAATAGCTGGAAATAATTTCAAGAAAGCTTAAAAGGCAGGATAGCTGATGGTGAGAATGTAAGCAACAGATAGTGCTTATAGTTTATATTAGCTTGATTAATGATGCAAGGGAAAACTATTTCATGCAAATGTCACCTTTTCTTTAACATGTTATACAAGTAACTATATAGAAGAGTTTAGAAAAGAAAAATCCTTGGCCGTCTTTAGTCTTCACTTAAGTGCTAAAATATTTTATTATCTTTTAAATTCAGTATCTCCTACATCCCTGAAATTGGGAACACCAAAAGCAATAGAAAGTTAAAAATTAGATGTAGTTCAAAGATATTAAAGGTTTTACAAATATACTGGCCACATCAACTATGGGGATTTACCCATACTGTATTGAACTGGGCCCCAGATGGGACCCAAAGTCTAAAGAGACAAACCAAGGAGCAGAAGGTTTGGCTCCAGATGGGCCATGAGTTCCAGGCCCGCGTGATGGGTAGGTGTCAGGTGCACATACAAAATAGCAGCAAACACACGCATGCCCCACAATGAACACCACCACCAGACATTTATAGTACAACATTCTTACTATTTAATTATTACACTAAATAGGCCCCTTAGGGTCAGATACTTTTCATTTTTGTTGTTTTTTGAAACAACCTGAAGCTTATAGAAAAGTTGGAAGCACAGTACAAAATCTTTTCTCGAACCAGTTAAAAGTACTGGTTGTTGACAGGATATCTATCATCCCCAAGTTGTTGACAGGATACCTGTCATCTCCAAGTATGTAAGTGTGTAATTCCCACAAACAAGGACATTCTACATAACCTCAACATAACCGTCAAAAGCAGAGAAAATGGGAAAATCAACCTTTTTATATTACTACCATCGAACGCTCAGACACCTTCAAGTTTGGCCAGGCATCCCAATAACACCGATTTTGCAAAAGAATCCAGTTCAGAATCACGTGTTACATTAGTTTTTATGTCTCCTTCAGTCTGGAACCGTTTCTCAGTCTTCCTGTGACTTTCACATAGCCTTGATACTTCTGAAGAATCCAGGCCAGTTATTTTGTAGATGTCCCTCAAGTTGGGTTTCTTATGTTTCCTCTTGGTTAGATTCAGGTTATGCATCTTTGGACAGGAATAACACAGAATGACCATAATTTTGAGTTGTCCCATTACTGATGATGTTCACTTAGGTCACTTGCTTAAAATGCTACCTACCAGAATTCTCCTTTATACCATCACATTTCTTGTTATTAGTACTTTTTGGAAAAGCACTTTGAAATTATGTAAAAATCTCATCCCATATGGAATGTTGTATTTGTTTAAATCCATTTATTTCATTATGGGCTCACGGTTTCCTGCTTTATCCAGTAAGTAATAATCCATCACCAACATTGTTCATTTTGATGCTCAAGTTATCCCAGATTTGGCTAGTAGTAGCCCCTTCAATCTGGCTTCTGTGTCCTTTTGACATGTCCCTATCATTCTTTATACACTTCCTTATGTTTTGGCACAAAAGATGTTCCAGGGTCATCTTTTTCCACCCCAGCCCTGGAATAATCCATTTTGTGAAGGAACTTGTTGGAGGTGGGGCCTGGTGGGAGGGGATTGGATTACAGGTGTTGGGGGGGTTCTAATCATTTAGCACCATCCCCTGTTGCGGGAAGTCAGGGACCCCGAGTGGAGGGACCAGCTGGAGCTTCAGCAGAGGAAGATGAATTGTGAAGATTTCATGGATATTTATCAGTTCCTAAATAATACTTTTATAATTTCTTATGCCTGTCTTTACTTTAATCTCTTAATCCTGTTATCTTCATAAGCTGAGGATGTATGTCACCTCAGGACCACTGTGATAATTGTGTTAACTGTATAAATTGATTGTAAAACATGTGTATTTGAACAATATGAAATCAGTGCACCTTGAAAAAGAACAGAATAACAGCAATTTTTAGGGAACAAGGGAAGACAACCATAAGATCTGACTGCCTGCGGGGTTGGGCAAAAAGAGCCATATTTTTCTTCTTGTAGAGAGCCTATAAATGGACGTGCAAGTAGGAGAGATATTGCTAAATTCTTTTCCTAGCAAGGAATATTAATACCGTGGGAAAGGAATGCATTCCTGGGGGGAGATCTATAAACGGCCACTCTGTGAGTGTCTGTCTTATGCGGTTGAGATAAGGACTGAGATACACCCTGGTCTCCTGCAGTACCCTCAGCTTACTAGGATGGGGAAAAAACTCTGCCCTGGTAAATTTGTAGTCAAACCGGTTCTCTGCTCTTGAACCCTGTTTTCTATTGTTTAAGATGTTTATCAAGACAATACATGCACCGCTGAACATAGACCCTTATCAGTAGTTCTGCTTTTGCCCTTTGCCTTGTGATCTTTGTTGGACCCTTATCAGTAGCAGTAGTTCTGCCTTTGCCCTTTGTCTTGTTCCCTCAGAAGCATGTGATCTTTGTTCTGCCTTTTGCCCTTTGAAGCATGTGATCTTTGTACCTACTCTGTTCTTACACCCCCTCCCCTTTTGAAACCCTTAATAAAAAACTTGCTGGTTTGAGGCTCAGGTGGGCATCACGGTCCTACCGATATGTGATGTCACCCCTGGCGACCCAGCTGTAAAATTCTTCTTTTTATACTCTTTCTGTTTATTTCTTAGCCAGCTGACACTTATGGAAAAATAGAAAGAACCTACGTTGAAATATTGGGGGCAGGTTCCCCTGATAATCCCCCTAGTGCTGTCTTGTGACAGAGTTCTCACAAGATCTGGTTGTTAGAAATTGTGTAGGCTGAGCACAGTGGCTCAAGCCTCTAATCCCAGCACTTTGGGAGGCCAAGACAGGCAGATCACCAGAGGTCCGGAGTACAAGACCAGCCTGTCCAATATGGTGAAACCCCATCTCTACTAAAAATACAAAAATAATTAGCCAGCCATGGTGGCATGCATTTGTAATTCCAGCTACTTGGAAGGCTGAGGCACAAGAATCGCTTGAACCCGGAAGGCAGAGGTTGCAGTGAGCTGAGAGATCACACCACTGCAATCCAGCCTGGGTGACAGAATGAGACTCCATCTCAAAATTAAAAAAAAAAAGGAAAAAGAAAAAGAAAAAAAGAAAGTGTATAGCACCTCCCACTTCGCTCTTTCTCCCTCCTATTGGCCATAGGAAGATGTGCCTGCTTCTGCTTTCCCTTCATCTTCTGTCATGATTGTAAGTTTTCTGAGCCCTCCCCAGAAGCAGAAGCCTGTACAGCCTGCAGAACTGTAAGCCAATTAAACCTCTTTTCTTTATAAATTACCCAGTCTCAGATATATCTTTATAGCAGTGCGAGAAAACATTAATACGGAACTCTAGTTCCTTTTCATGGAGAATGGTATTTAAAAACCCAAGATCTCAGTGTTAAACATTCTTATTGCTATAGGGGTGACAGTGTTCCTGAGCTATAGTTTTCTCCCTTGCCATATTTGTAAACTTCTTCTACTACAGTGATAAACCTGGCTCCCATTCCTTCTACATATTTACTTTTTTTTTTTTTTTTTTTTTTTTGAGACAGAGTCTTGCTCTGTCACCCAGGCTGGAGTGCAGTGGTGCGATCTTGGCTCACTGCAAGTTCCACCTCCTGGGTTCATGCCAGTCTCCTGCCTCAGCCTCCCAAGTAGCTGGGACTACAGGCGCCTGCCACCACACCCAGTTAATTTTTTTGTATTTTTAATAGAGATGGGGTTTCACTGTGTTAGCCAGGATGGTCTCAATCTCCTGACCTCGTGATCTGCCCGCCTCGGCCTCCGAAAGTGCTGGGATTACAGGCATGAGCCACCGCACCCGGCCTTACATATTTACTTTTTTGATCTGCCTCCTTGTCTATAACCAATCTCCCAATGCTACTGCCACCCCCCTCTGCCTTGTGTATGGCCTCCTCACACCACTTGGAACCCAACATCCCAACCCAGGATGCTCTCCCCAACAGACCCCTTCTCACTCTGCTCTGGACCACCACAGTCCCCCAACTTGCCACTCTGGGGCAGACAATCTTTTTGCCAGGCTGCACCTAGTGGCTCTGAGACTGTATTGTGGAGGAAGGGAAGAGGAACATGGTCAGATATCTCTGAGACATCCCCAAATGTCTAGAAGAAGATAGTGTATATATCCGCTGATTAAATAAATTGATTTTATATCACTAGATCCAGATTGTTAGATCATATCATTCAATCATGTTTTAGGTCACTTTTAAATTGAGATATAATTCATATACTATTGAATCCACAGATATTTAAGTGAACAATTCAGTAGGGTTTTATTATATTCAAAAGATTATGCAATCACCACCACTTAATAATTTCAGACATTTTCACCAACCCCAAAAAGATACTTTATATTCATTAACACTCAGTCCCCATTCTCCCCTTCCTCCAGCCCCTAGCAATTTCTATGTGTATGCATTTGCCTATTGGGAACATTTTATATAAATGGAATCATACAAAATGTGGCCTTTTGTCTTCTTTCAGTTAGAAGAATGATTTCAAGAATTGTCTATGTTGTAGAATGTACTTCATTCCTTTTTATGGCCAAATAATATTTCATGGTATGGATATATAATAGTTTGTTTATACATATTCATCACTTGGTGGATATTCAGTCATCCCAGCACCATTGTCAAAAAGACTATTTTAACATATTGAATTGTCTCAGCATCCTTGTTAAAGTTAGTTGACCATAAATGTAAGGGTTTATTTCTGGACTCTAAAATTTATTCCTTTGATCTATATATCTACCTTTATGCCAGTACCATACTGTCTTGATTACTGTAGCTTTATAGTAAGTTTTGAAATGGAAAAGTGTGAGTTCTCCAACTTTGTTCTAGGATTGTTTTGACTATTCTGGATCCCTTATATTTCCATTTGAATTTTAGGACACACTTGTCAATTTCTACAAAAAAGCCAGTTGAGATTTTGATAGGGACTGCATTGAATCTGTAGATCTATTTAGGGAAGACTATATTAAGTCTTCTAGTTAATGAATATGTATTTCTATTTATTTGCATCTTCTTTACTTTCTTTCAATGATGTTTTGTTTTCAGTGTGCACATTTTGTGCTTGTTAAATTTACTTCTAAATATCTTACTCTTTTGATATTATAAATGAAATTGTTTTAATTTCATTTTAGACTATTCATTGCTAATGTAAAAAAATACAATTGATTTTTGTATCTTGATCTTATACTGTGATCTACTGAACTTATTAGTTCTAATAGATTTTATGTAGATTCCTTAGGATTTTTTATATATAAGATCATGTTATCAGCAACTAGAGATAGTATTACTTTTTCTTCTCCAATATGATGCCTTTTATTTTGTTTTCTATCTAAGTGCCCTGGCTAGAATACCTATCACAAGGTTGAATAGACATAGTGAGAACTGACATCCTTGTCTTGTTTTTGATCATAGAATAAACACATGCAGTTTTTTACCATTAAATATTATATTCTCTGTGGTTTTTTTTATAGATTCACTTTATCAATGTTATAGGCTGGTTTTCCCCCCAAGTTTATATGTTGAGGTCCTAACCCCCCAAGGTGATCCTATTTGCTGATAGGACCTATAAGGAGATAATAAAGGTTAGGTGAGGTCATAAGGGTGGGGCCTTTATCCAATAGGACAGGTGTCCTTATAAAAAGAGAAAGAGACACCAGAGAGCTGTCTCTCTGCATATGCACATAGAAAAACCATATAAGGACACAGAAAATAGCCATCTCCAAGCCAAGAAGAGTGGCCTTACCAGGAACCAACCCTAACAGTACCTTGATCTTGAATTTCTAGCTCCAGAACTGTGAGAAAATTAATCTCTGTTGTTGAGCCACCCAGTCTGTGGTATTTTGATACAGCAGTGCAAGCAAACTAATACAGTCAGGTTGAGAACATCCCCTTCTATTCCTAGTTTGTTGAGTGTTTTTCATCATGAAAAAGGGTTAGAGTTTTTGTCAAATGCTTTTTCTGCATTTATTGCGAGGATCATATGGATGGTTTTTGTTTGTTTTTTGTTTTTTTGAGACTAAGTTTTGCTCTTGTTGCAAAGACTGGAGTGCAATGGCGCAACCTCTGCCTCCTGGGTTTAAGTGATTCTCCTGCCTCAGCCTCCCAAGTAGCTGGGATTACAGGTGCCCACCACCATGCCTGGCTGACTTTTTTGTATTTTTAGTAGAGACATGGTTTCACCATGTTGGTTAGACTGGTCTCAAACTCCTGACCTCAGGTGATCAAACTGCCTTGGCCTCCTGAAGCACTGGGATTACAGGAGTCAGCCACTGCACCTGGCCTGCTTGTTTTTTCAAACAGGGTCTTACTACATTGCCCAGGTTATACTTGAACTTTTGGGCCCAAGGGATCCTCTCACCTCAGCTTCCCAAGTCGCTGAGACTCCAGGCATGTACCACCATGCCTGGCTTGACCATGTGGTTTTTATCCTTCATTCTGTTGACATGGTATATTACATTGATTGATTTCCATACATTAAATCAACCATGCATTCCTGGGATAGATTCCACTTGGTCATGATGTATAATCCTTTTTATGTTGCTAGATTTGGTTTACTAGTATTTTGTTGAATATATTTTGTATCTATATTCATAGCAGGTATTAGTCTGTAGTTTTCTTGTTATATCTTTGTCTGCTTTGGTAACAGAGTAATAAATGAATTGGAAGTGTTTCCTCCTCGTTTATTTTTCTGGAAACACTTTGTGAAGAATTTCTGTTAATTATTCTATAAATGTTTGCTAGAATTTACCAGTGAAGTTATTTAGGCTTCACCTTTTCTTTGTGGGAAGTTTGTTGATTAATGATTTAATTTTTTAACTTGTTATAGGTCTATTCAAATTTTCTCTTTATTCTTGAATCAATTTTGGTAGTTTGTATCTTTCTAGGGATTTATCAATTTTATTGAATTGATCTAATTTGTTGGAATATAATTGTTCGCAGTACTCCCTTATAATAATTCTTATTTCTATAAGATCAGTAGTGATGTCCTTATTTTATTCCTGATTTTAGTAGTTTAAATGTTTTCTCATATTTCTTAGTCGGTATCTTAGTTCAGCAGTCCCCAACCCTTTTGGCACCAGGGACCAGTTTCATGGAAGACAATTTTTCCATGGACGAAGAGGGGGTTGAATGGGATGGTTTCAGGATGAAACTGTCACCTCAGATCCTCAGGCATTACTTAGATTCATAAGAAGCACACAACCTAGATCCCTCACATGTGCAGTTCACAAAAGGGTTCACAGTCTTATGAGAATCTAATGCTGCCACTGATCTGACAGGAGGCAGAGCTCAGGCAGTAATGCTCTCTGGCCTGCTGCTCACCTCCTCCTGTGTAGCTCACTTCCTAACGGGTTACAGGTCTACAGCCCAGGGGATGGGGACACCTGTCTTAGTTCATCTGGACTGCAGTAACAAAATACCATACACTGAGTGGCTTATAAGTAACAGAAATTTGGAGGATGGGAAGTTCAGGATCAAGGCACCAGCAGATTTAGTGTCTAGTAAAGACTTGCTTCCACCTAGACAGCCATCTTCTTCCTGTGTCCTCACAGGGTGGAAGGGTCTCTCTCAAGCCTCTTTTATAAAGGCACTCATCCCACCTTCATGATCTAGTCACCTTCCAAAGGCCCCACCTTCTAATGCCATCACCTTGTGGTTGAGGACTTTAACATATGAATATTGAGGGGACGTAAACATTCAGACCGTAGCAATCAGTCTCACTAATGTTTTGTCAATTATATCATTTAAGAATCAACTTTTAAAAAAATTTTCCTGATTGCTTTTCTATTCTTTATCTATTTTTATTAGTTATTATTTCCTTACTTCCACTTGCTTTCAATTTAGTTTGTACTTCACTTTCCAGTTTTTTTTTTAAGGTGTAAGGTTAGGTTCTTGGTTTTATATCTTCCCTTTTTATTGTAGGCATTGATAGCTATACATTTCTCTCTAAGCATTACCTTCACTACATCCCTAAAGTTTTCATGTGTTGTGTGTTTGTTTATCTCAAAATATTTCTTAATTCCCTTGTGATTTCTTTTTTGACCTATTGGTTATTTAAGTTTGTTGTTTAATATTTACAAATTTTTAATTATTGATTTTAAATTTAATTTTTATTATGGCTGAAGATGTCATCATAGTTCCATCATTATGCCTCTTAAATGTACTGAGACTTATTTTATGGCCCAATATATGGTCTATCTTGAAGAAAGTTCCATGAGCACTTGAAAAGAATGTATTTTCTGTTGTCATAAGGTAAAGTATCCTATAGATCTCTGTTAGATCTAGTTGGTTTATTGTGTTGTTCAAGTCTTTTAATTTCTTGTTGATTTTCTGCCTAGTTGTTCCATCTGTAATTGAAAGTGGAGCACTTAACTACATATTCTCACTTATAAGTGAGAGCTAAACAAGGAATACACATGGACATAAAGATGAAAATAATAGACACTGGGAAATCCAAAAAAGGAAATGGAGGGGACTGAGGTTGAAAAATTACCCACTGGATACAATGTTCACCATTTGGTAATGAGTACACTAGAAGCCCAAACCCCACAATTACACAGTATACCAATATAAGAAACCTACACAGGTACCCCTGAATCTAAAATAAAATTAAATTTACAAAAAAATGTGAGTGGGGTATTTAATTGTCCAACTATTATTGTTGAATTGTCTATTTCCTCCTTTAGTTCTGTCAGTTTTTGCTTCATGTGTTTGTGGGCTCTGTTGTTAGGTACACATTTATTTATAATTGCTGTCTTCCTGATAGACTGACCATTTTATCATTGTAAAATGCCCTCTTTTTTAAAAAATATATTTTCCAGCTGGATCTGGAGACTCTTAAAAATGCTCTTTATCTCTGTAACAACTTTTGTCTTGAAATCTAAATTGTCTGACATTAGAGAAACCATTCTAACTCTCTTTGATTACTACTGTCTGATGTATTTTTTACTTTCACTTTATGTGTCTTTGAATCTAGAGTATATCTCTTATACACAACGTATACTTGAATTATGTTTTCTTCCTTTTTCTTTTTTTGGCCAATCTCTTTACTTTTAAAATTTTTATACTTATTTATTTTTAGAAACAGGGTCTCACTCTGTCACCCAGGCTGCAGTGCAGTGGTATTGAGAGGTGACAGCGTGCTGGCAGTCCTCACAGCCCTCCCTCGCTCTCGGTGCCTCCTCTGCCTGGGCTCCCACTTTGGCGGCACTTGAGGAGCCCTTCAGCCCACCGCTGCACTGTGGGAGCCCCTTTCTGGGCTGGCCAAGGCCAGAGCCGGCTCCCTCAGCTTGCAGGGAGGTGTGGAGGGAGAGGCGCGAGTGGGAACCCGGGCTGTGCGAGGTGCTTGCAGGCCAGCTGGAGTTCCCGGTTAGACTGGGCTTGGCAGGCCCCACACTCGGAGCAGCCGGCGGGCCCTGCTGGCCCCGGGCAATGAGGGGCTTAGCACCCGGGCCAGCAGCTACGGAGGGTGTACTGGGTCTCCCAGCAGTCCCAGCCCACCAGCGCTGCGCTCGATTTCTCGCCGGGCCTTAGCTGCCTTCCCTTGGGGCAGGGCTCAGGACCTGCAGCCCGCCATGCCTGAGCTTCCCACCCCCTCCGTGGGCTCCTGTGTGGCCTGAGCCTCCTCAATGAGCACCACCGCATGCTCCACGGTGCCCAGTCCCATCACCACCCAAGGGCTGAGGAGTGCAGGCGCAAGGCACGGGACTGGCAGGCAGCTCCACCTGCAGCCCCAGTGTGGGATCCACTGGATGAAGCCAGCTGGGCTCCTGAGTCTGGTGGGGATGTGGAGAACCTTTATGTCTAGCTCAGGGATTGTAAATACACCAATCAGCACACTGTGTCTAGCTCAGGGTTTGTGAATGCACCAATGGACACTCTGTATCTAGCTGCTCTGGTGGGGCCTTGGAGAACCTTTATGTCTAGCTCAGGGATTGTAAATACACCAATCGGCACTCTGTATCTAGCTCAAGGTTTGTAAATACACCAATCAGCACCCTGTGTCTAGCTCAGGGTTTGTGAATGCATCAATCGACACTCTGTATCTAGCTACTCTGGTGGGGCCTTGGAGAACCATTGTGTGGACACTGTGTATCTAGCTAATCTGGTGGGGAGGTGGAGAACCTTTGTGTCTGGCTCAGGGATTGTAAACGCACCAATCAGCGCCCTGTCAAAACAGACCACTCAGCTCTACCAATCAGCAGGATGTGGGTGGGGCCAGATAAGAAAGTAAAAGCAGGCTGCCAGAGCCAGCAGTGGCAACCCGCTGGGGTACCGTTCCACACTGTGGAAGCTTTATTCTTTCGCTTTTTGCAATAAATCTTGCTACTGCTCAGTCTTTGGGTCCACACTGCTTTTATGAGCTGTAACACTCACCACTAAGGTCTGCAGCTTCACTCCTGAAGCCAGCGAGACCACGAGCCCACCGGGAGGAACAAACAACACCAGACGCGCTGCTTTAAAAGCTGTAACAGTCACCACGAAGGTCTGTAGCTTCACTCCTGAGCCAGCGAGACCACGATCCCACCAGAAGGAAGAAACTCTGAACACATCCGAACATCAGAAGGAACAAACATCCAGACGCGCCACCTTAACAGCTGTAACACTCACTGCGAGCGTCTGTGGCTTCATTCTTGAAGTCAGTGAGACAAAGATCCCACCAATTCCGGACACAGTATGATCTTGGCTCACTGCAGTCTCAACTTCCTGGGCTCAAGTGATCCTCCCACCTCAACCTCCTGAGTAGTTAGGACTACAGGTGCATGTCATCATGCGTGGTTACTTAAAAAAATTCTTTTTGTAGAGATGGGGCCTTGCTCTATTGCCCAGGCTGGTCCCAAGCTCCTGGCCCCAAGCAGTCTTCCTGCCTTGGCCTCTCAAAGTGTTGGGATTACAGGCATAAGCCACCATACCCAGCACAATCTCTGGCATTTGATTGGATTGTTTAGTCCATTTACATTTAATGTGGTCACAGTCATTGATTTGGTAGGATTTATGTCTGTTATTTTGCTATTTGTTTTCTATAAGTCTTAAATATTTTTTGTTTCTCTATTTCTTCATGCTTGCTTTTGTGGTAGATATTTTCTATCATTTTAGCCTTGCATTTCATTTAAATAGTACACTATTTTAATTCCCTTGTTGTATCTTTTAGTATGCGTTTTTGAGTTACTTTCTTAGTGGCTGGTCTGGGGATTATCATTAATATTTTATTTCAAAATAATCTAGTTAGGATTAATACCAACTTAATTTCCATTATATGAAAAACTTTGCTTCAGTATAACTCCATTTCCTCCTTCCTCCTTTGTGCTATTAGTTTTAGACAAATTACATTTTTCTAAATTATATGCCTATCAATATAATTCTATAATTATTGTTTTATGCAGTTATCTTTTAAATCACACAGGAGAAAAGAGAAGTTACAAATCAAAAATTTATTAATACTGACTTTATAATATACCTATGTAGTTACCAGTGCCCTTTATTTCTTCATGTGGATTTGAGTTCATGTGTATGGTCCTTTCATTTTAGCCTGAAATATTCTCTTTAACATTTCTTGCAGGGCAGGTCTGCTAGTGAAAAAAATTCTCAATTTTTGTATATCTGAGAATATCTTACTTTCTCTTTCATTTTCGAGGCATAAAAGCATAGTATTCCTGCATACTACAAATTTCTGCATACATAGAATTCTTGGCTGACAGTCTGTCTTTTAGCACTTTGAATATGTCATCCTCCTGCCTTCTGGCTTCCATGGTTTCTGCTGATAATTCATGTTAATCTTATTGAGGATCTCAATCTCTCTCTCTCTCTCACTCGCTCTGAGTTAAAAGAGTCTTGCTCTATCACCCAGGCTGGAGTGCAGTGGTACAATCACAGCTCAGTGAAGCCTCGACTTTCCAAGCTCAAGCAATCCTCCCCACCGCAGCCTCCCAAGTTGCTGGGACTACAGGTGCACACGACTTTGCCTATTTTTTGTATTTCTTATAGAGACAGGATTTCATCATGTTGCCAGGCTGGTCTCAAACTCCTGGGCTCAAGGGATTCACCCATATCAGCCTCCCAAAGTGCTGCGATTACAGGCATGAGCCTGTAATGCCTGGCTTTTTTTTTTTTTTTTAAGAGATTCTGTCACCCAGGAGTGTAGTGGTGGGATCAGAGCTCACTGCAGCTTTGAACTCCGGGACTCAAGTGATCCTTCTGTCTCAGCCTCCTGAGAATTTAGGACTACAGGCATGCACTACCATGCCCAGCTAAATTTTTTATTTTTATCTGGATAGAGATGAGATCTGACTACATTGCCCAGGCTGTTCTCAAACTCCTGGCCAGGCCTGGCCTCAAGCAATCTTTCTGTGTTGGCCTCCCAAAACACTGGGATTAGAGTCGTGAGTCACTGTGCCCAGCCTTTACTAAGGATCTGTTGTATGTGATAGTCATTTTTCATTTTCTACTCTCCAGATTCTCTGTCTTTACCTTTTAACAGTTTGACTGTGATGAATCTTTGAGCTTATCTTACTCAGAGTTTGTTAAACCTCTTGAATATATAGATTACTGTTTTTCATCAAATGTGGGAAGTTTTGGCTATTATTTCTTCATATATTCTTTCTTCCCCCTTCTCATTTACTTCTGGGATTACCATTTTGCTATGTTGGCACACTTGATGGTGTCCCACAGTCTCAGAGGCTCTGTTCATTTTTCTTCATTTTTTTTTTCTTTTCTGTCAGAGTGGATAATCTCAATTGATCTATATTCAAGTTCACTGATTACTTTTTGACAGCACAAATCTACTCTTGAGCTCCTCTAGTAAATTTTAGTAAATTCTTTATTTTTTATTATACTTCTCAACTCCAGAATTTTATTTTTAGATGGGGTCTCATTCTGTCACCCAGGCTGGAATGCAGTGGCATGATCTTGGCTCACTGCAACCTCTGCCTCCTGGGTTCAAGCAATTCTTGTGCCTCAGCCTCCCAAGCAGCTGGGACTAGAGGCACTGTCACTATGCCCAGCTAATTTTTGTAATTTTGTAATTTTAGTAGAGACGGGGTTTCATGATGTTGGCCAGGCTGGTCTTGAACTCTTGACCTCAGGTGATCCACCTGCCTCGGTCTCCCAAAGTACTGGGATAATAGGCATGAGCCACCATGCCCAGCCCAGAAATTATCATCATTACTATTATTATTGAGACAGGGTCTGGCTCTTTTGCCCAGGATGGAGAGCTGGGGTACAATCTCACCACAACCTCCGCCTCCCAGACTCAGGTGATTCTTGTACCTCAGCCTCCCAAGTAGCTGGGACTACAGGTGCATGCCAGCACACCCAGCTAACATTTGTATTTTCAGTAGGGATGGGGTTTCACCATGTTGGCCAGGCTGGTCTCAAACTCTTGACCTCAAGTGATCTGCCCACCTTGGCCTCCCAAAGTGCTGGTATTACAGGTGTGAGCCACTGCATCCAGCAACTCCAGAATTTTTAAAATAATTGCTATCTTTTTATTGATATCCTCTGCTTGATAAAACATTATTCTCATACTTTAACTCTTTAGATACAATTTCCTTTAGTGCTTTGAACATATTTATAATAGCTGATTTAAAGTCTTTGTCTGAGCCGAGCATGGTGGCTCACACCTGTAATTCCAGCACTTTGGGAGGCTGAGGTGGGTGGATAGATTGAGGCCAGGAGTTCAAGACCAGCCTGGCTTCAGGTAGAAATACCGGGTACAATTTGTTTTTCTTTGCGTAAATAAATAATACATCTGTTTATGCAGTGTTCTTTTAAGGAAGACAATTAAAATTCTTAACACTAAACAATTTCAAGAATTGTATGTCAAAGCCGGGTGGATCACTTGAGGTCAGAAATTAGACACCAGCCTGACCAACATGGCAAAACCCTATCTCTGTGAAAAATACAAAAGTTAGCCAGGCATAGAGGTGGGAACCTGTAATCCCAGCTACTCAGGGATCAGCTGAGGCAGGAGAATTGCTTGAACCCAGGAGGCAGAGGTTGCAGTGAGCCAAGATCGCACCACTGCTCTCCAGCCTGGGTGACAGAGTGAGACTCTGTGTCAAAACATACATACATACATACAGAATAAATAAAAATAAAGTTTTTGTCTGGTAAATCCAATGTTTCAGTTTCCTTGGAGATAGTTTCCATCGACTGTTTTTTTCACCTTGTGTATGGGTCATTTCTCATTTCTTTGGGTGTCTTAATTTTTTGCTTTTGACAAATGTCCATGGGGTAGAGCACACAGAGAGTCAGGTCAAACAAAAACAAGCCCTGAGAATGAAGCTTTTCAGGGGATTTCAAGACAAGTCAAAAATGACATTTCTTTGGGTACAGGGCTTCTCAGAGCTTCAAATCTGTGTTCAACTTCCAGTGACTGGTAAGCTGCTCATGTTCATAGTTTCCATGGATGTGAGGCTGTTGGTTTTCAAGGCTGCCATGGAGCTAGGAAGAGAGGGATGGGAATAGTACAATTTCAAATGGCACAAAAATCATTGTTATTACAAAGATTCAGCCATGTTTCTCAAATAAATGCTCCAAGAATTGCTGCAAGCATTTGGTTTATTCCCAGTGGTTTCTTGTTTATACTTTATTTATTTATTTGTTAATTACAGAGTCTCGCTCTGTCACCCAGTCTGGAGTACAATGGCGCAATCTTGGCTCACTGCAACCTCCACCTTCTGGGTTCAAGCGATTCTCCTGCCTCAGCCTCCCAAGTAGCTGGGATTATAGGCACACACTACCACGCCCTGCTAATTTTTGTATTTTTAGTACAGACAGGGTTTCACCATGTTGGTCTTAAACTCCTGACCTCAAGTGATCCGCCTGCCTTGGCCTCCCAAAGTGCTGGGATTACAAGTGTGAAAACATGCCTCCAGTGTTTTCTAAAAGGTGATTTTGATGATTTTTGCCAGTGTTCTTGTTTCTTTTTTAGAGGAGCATATTTTTGGAGGTCCTTAGTTCACCATTCCTGAAGTTCTTTCCAAACTGTATCATTGTGAAATGAAACGGAGACTCACTATTTAAAGGAAAAATTGCCTTTTCCTTTTGTTTCCACTTCTTCATTTGCCCCTCCTCCATATGCTGAAGTTGTGCCTTGGGGTGCCATTACTTCCTTGTAATGGTTCTTACCCCAGCCAACAGCAAGCTCTTTTCTGTCAGATAAAATCATCTCTTTTCAGACTTTCATATATGGCTTCTCAGAAGCATCTGTGATTGTTGACATTGCCTTCTTAGAAACCCTTTCCTCTTGGACTTGCAAAACTTTTTTATGTCTCTCCTTCTACCTCTAATATTATTTCATCTATATTTCTTTTGGAAGAATCTTTTATTCTTTCTGTTCCTTTACCATTGATATTTTCTAGAATTCTACCCTCAATTCTTATCTCTTTGTACACTGCCACTCACCTCCAGGCCAGGGAATAGTATTTATATCCAAGAATCAAACCAACATCAACATATTGATGTTTAAATTTTTTACTTTCAGTTCTTACAATCTAGACACAAATGCCTGACTTTTTACTGGACATCTCATAGCTGGTAATACTTTCTAGTATGTATTGAGACATATGAGGTTACAGACACTATGCCAGTTGGTTTATATGTATTATCTCTCATCTTTCTAATAATTTCGTATAATAGGTATTATTACCCATTTTTTACATACTCAAGATCAGACTGCTAAAAAGCAGAAAAGCTAGGACTTGAACTCAGAGTTGTTGCCTTCCAAACCTATGCAATTATCTCATCTATAAAATAGGAACAGGGCCGGGCGCGGTGGCTCACGCCTGTAATCCCAGCACTTTGGGAGGCCGAGGCGGGCGGATCACGAGGTCAGGAGATCGAGACCATCCTGGCTAACATGGTGAAACCCCGTCTCTACTAAAAATACAAAAAATTAGCCGGGCGTGGTGGCGGGCGCCTGTAGTCCCAGCTACTCGGGAGGCTGAGGCAGGAGAATGGCGTGAACCTGGGAGGCGGAGCTTGCAGTGAGCTGAGATTGCGCCACTGCACTGCAGCCTGGGCGACAGAGCCAGACTCCGTCTCAAAAAAAAAAAAAAAAAAAAAAAATAGGAACAGGTCAGGCGTGGTGGCTCACACCTGTAATCCCAGCACTTTGGGAGGCCTAGGCAGGTGGATCACTTGAGGCCAGAAGTTTGAGACAGGCCTGGCCAAACAGGTGAAACCCCATCTCTACTAAAAATACAAAAAATTAGCTGGGCGTGGTGGTGGATGCCTATAACCCCAGCTACTCGGGAGGCTGAGGCATAAGAATTGCTTGAACCCAGGAGGTGGAGGTTGCAGGGAGCCAAGATCATGCCACTGCACTCCAGCATGGGTAACAGAGCCAGACTCAGTCTCAAAAATAAAATAAAATAGGAACAATAATGTAATACTACTTATGAGGGTTAAATGAGTTAATACTTATAAAGCATTTAAAATGGTATCTGACCCATAGTAAAAATTTATACGTGTTAGCCGTATTATTATTATTATAGAATGCTGCCTCTCAACTTATCTCCCCATCTCTCTGCTTTCCCTACCCACCTGTCACCCCTCAAAATACTCTCTCCTTCTTGTGTTCCCTATTTTGGTCAATGATATAACCATATACTCTGCCACCCAAGAGAGACATATCAGAATTAGCTTTCATTTCTACTTCTCCTCCATCCCTCCACATTTAGTTGGTTGCCAAGTCTCATTGCGTCTTTCTTTAAGCTATCTCACCACCCCCAGCTCTCTAATTCAGGCTCCCATCATCAGGATTATTGCAATATCACGTAACTTGTCTCCCTCGGTCTCTCCTTCCTCAGCTCCATTCATTCAGCAAACAGTTTTCTATACCTATTATATATCAGGTATTCTTTCTAACACATGGATTTGATTATATCACTTCCTTAAAGAATTTAAAGGAACAGGTCATTGCCTATTAGAATTAAGCACAAAATCTTCAGTGTGGAGTTTAAAACACTATGCAATCTTTTTCCCTATACTGCAATTCCATCCTTGCTTCCCACCAAACTTTTAAAACAATACCTTGTGTTTTCGCCATACCAGACAACCAGTCATTCCATTAAGACATCATGATGGTTCACCCTTCCGTGCTTTGGCTTATGCAATCCCATATGGCTGGAATTCCTTTCCTGCCTCCACCTCCACACTCTTCTTTTAATTTCCCGCACAGCCTTGAAAATGCAGCTCAAGTGTTACCTCTCCTACAAAGCATCCCTCAGTGTCTACCCACCTGCAACACTGGGACACAATGATTCCCTCCTGTCTTCCCCACAGACCATTGTTCATACCCATGACACTTGGGGTAGTCATGTTGACTCCCTCCCTCAGTAAATCTGTGATAAAGGGAAGGATTCATTCCTTACGTCTTTGTGTCTTCAGCATCTAGCCGAATTCCTGACATAGATCACATTTTCAGTCAATTTTGCTTGCTTCTCTAATGACACACAAAAAAGTGTCTGTCTCTGGCGACGGAAATTGTGACTGCACAATGATAAAGGGTTTGGAGTGTGGTAGAACTTATTTTAAATAACAAAACATATTTAAATTTTCCTTAAACATTGTTGGTTATTTGAGAAATGACCAAGATTTTCCTAGCGGTCTGAAAGTCTGGGAAATGGGGTAAGAAGATAAAATAGGCTTCAGCCTTCAGTGAGGAAAGGACTGGCTGTGCCTTACTTATATAATGTCTAAAACCAATAGGACAAACTCCACTTTAATTTTGACACTTTAGCCAGAGAAAACACTCCAGAGGGCTGAAGAAGGGACCCGCTGGGGCTGCTGCTGAGCTGGGTCTTTGGTCTTCCACCTTTTTGTGACTTGAGCTGGGCCCACAGTAGCATCCATGTCAGCCATTTTGATTCATGACCAAACAATTCAATGAACTCTCGGTATTTTGGCAAAATAAGGAGCTTGAATAAACATGTTGACTTAAATGGATCAAAACAGATGGTTATTCTGGATAACTGACCACCCAGCTTCAGTCTTGCCCAGAAACAAACCTTATATTCTTCTCTTTGGCATTCTGACCCACACCTTCTGGAGATTCTCTGGTTGACTAAAAATAATTCTAATAAGTGGCAAAATTAATGTCTTTTTGGATTCCAAAATTAAAGAAAGAAAATCACTGTTTGTTTGAGTTCCAGGGAGTCAGTCTAGTTGCCTAATATAAACCACAGAAACAGTCATTCACTTGAGTTTCACATAGAGAAATAATGTGGAAACTTCCCTTTAGGGCTTCAACATTTTCCTTGCAGCATCAGAACGTGATGTAACTCTGTGTGTTCATGTATTTCAAGCTTGTGAAGAGGACCGGTGCCATATCTGTGCCGTGACTTAAAAGCACGACCTGTTTCCTCAGCAAGCTGGTTTCCTTCAATGTTTGCTTTCTCACAGTGGTACCGATTTCTGCTCTTTCCATTTTCAAAAGTACTAAAAAGCCATTGATGGCACATGGAAATTTTTGAGAAACACATTTAGAAACCATTTGGCAGGATCTGTGCTTTCTGGGAGAACAAGTCTTCTTTCCCTGTTATTTTCCCTTTGGAACATTCACAGGAAAACAAGACCTCTGCTCTTTAAAGATCTTTTTTGTGTGTGATGGTGTAGTCCACACCTACAGAATCTTCCAAGGAATCACAATTGGGGCTTTAAAGATGTATTTAATCATATTTTCCTCGCTACATTGGCTTTCCACATAGGTGGGGTGGGTGTTACTGCTGACACAGACAGCCACATATGTGGTATTTCAGCGACACTGGCTGCCTGAGAAAACACTCCCTTTTGTCCTTCTCTGCTCCTTTTTATTCCAAAACTGGAGATTAGGCTAACAGTGCACACAGCTAGGAGAGGCAGTGCACACAGCTATAAGGCATGATCACCCACCCCTTCTCGAGAGAGCATATCTTGAAGGGGTAATACCACAAAGGAGGAACGGGGGAAACCAATGCTACAGGTCCATTTTAGACGTATCATCATTGAGCTGACCCAATCTTATTTCTCAGACATTGATCTTCCTTTTCTCCCTGCCGCCATAGAATCATTCATGATAATGTTGTATCTTGTTTGCAAAACATTTCATCTTAATCCTCTGGGAGAACACTTATTTGATACTGGATCAACAGTTGTCATGGAGATGATTCAAAACAGGAAGTTATCTTTATATTTTGTATTTGGATGAACGAATGACTAGACAACCATATTTAGCAATTATTAATAGAGAAAAATTTAAACGTTAATGGAGTTTACCCAAGGATAGTTGTTGCCTGGGAGGTTCTTGGTAAGTGCAACCGAAAGGGGTTTATAAAAAGAAGCAAAATTTTAGCGATCAAAATCCACAGGAGCTTATAGAGATTTATCTAGAAGGCATGGGTCATGCTTACTTGTTTTATGTGCAGTCTTCAGGATGCTGGGAAAATCGAGGTTCTACTTCTGAGTGGTGGCATCCTGTTTAAAATAAAGGTCCAAAGTAACATTCAACTGATTAATCAAGACAATTTGAGGCACTTAGCAGCCTTAAGGATCCAGAATCTTTCCATCTGTTTCTTCTGTCTTTAGACATTGTCTTGGCCAGAGTTTACTGAGCACACACTGACTGTGTTCAGCCATGTACGAGGTCCTCTGGGAACCCACAAAGAAAGTGAACAGTCTATGTAATACAGACTCATGGCAAAAGGCACAAACATTAGTATATGCATAAACAATAACTGATTTACTGCTATACGTGTGCATGAGTGAAATGGGTACTAAGAGGTTATTTGATGACAATAAATTCCAAGGATAATCAGTCATTCATGATGAAATATGAAAGATAATTTTTTATGCCAGCTTAAATCTTTTATTCTTGCTTAGGAGTTTCCTCCCTCCCAAGACAGCAAAAATGTTTATGATCTGTTTTACATCATTAACAATTCAAACATGAATTTATGGAATGGGTCTGCATATCTATGGACAAAACTATTTTGCAAAAATAGTAAGAATTATTTAAATTTCTAAACAAAATTGGATGATCCCACATTAGTATGATACCCATGCTGTCTGGGGATCAAAATGAAATCGCTCCCCGAGGAAGTATTTAAGAAAGCACAAGAGATGTCATCCCAAATTGCCAGTGTACCTATTTCAGACAGATGAATATTGCTTAAACGCCATTTTTAAAAGGCAGAAAGAGATAACAAAGTGTAAATATATTTATTTTTCCTTTAAGAAGGAAAAGCCCACTTTCTAGGGCTCTCCTCTATAAGGGAAGCATCAAAAAGATTATGCAGTTCAGCCAAATTACATGCACCATATGCTTCGAACCTCAGGTTGTGACTATTTTGGTTTGATTTATTGCTTTGATTTCATAGGAATACAACCACTCTACTTGAAGGGCTTGTTAAATATTCTACCACTATTCTAAAGAATTAATTGAAACAAGAAAGGTCTCACATTATGCTAAGTGAACACTTCCTCGCTAATTTGCCAGATTGCCTTCCCCAAGCTCCAGAATGTGAAAAATGCCATCCTTGCCATAGTGACGTCACCAGGACATTGCTGGTTGCCCTTATGGGCTCCAGCTGGGCTTCTAGTTACACCAGTCATGCACTCTAAATCAAGCATGTTGTCTTCCTGGGCAGAATAACATACTGCAAAAGGTTACTGTTGCCAAGAGTTTGTCCATGATGTAAAAATACACAGTGTTTATTGATTTTCATTCAGTATTTTTAAATGATTTATATGGAGTAATGAGCACATCAGGTTTTCTCCTGCACACAGCCTCAGAGGCAGCTGTCCAAAATCTTACCAGAAATGTGGCCTATTAGATCATCTAGGGTCATCTATTAGAAGTGTTGAATATAATTCCTGGTGTTCCCAGAGAGGTGGAAGATTTTATAAGACATTCAGGAAGGTCTTCCAATTCCAGCAGTTTGGGGCTTCTGAAACTAAACCAAGTCCAGTTTCTCTTCACGCTGGTGCTTCCTCAGCATCACTTGCTAATTTATACATCAGAGGGCAACACAGGGAAGGAAGGAGGACAGTGTTTCTGTGAGCTGATTGGTAGCAATTGGAGTGAAGGTTCTTTGGGAGAGTATAGCAGTATTGACTCAGTTTAGTTTTGGATAAGTTTATCCAGATGGTAAATCTTGACATTTATTAACTAAGAATAAAGTTGATCCAACTTATTTTAGTTACTTTGCAAATTTTAAATATACACAAAAAAGACAAAATAGTATAAAGATCCATAGAACTAATCATTCAACTTCAAAAAATATCAATTTATAGACAATCTTATTTCATCTCTATCCTACTTACTAATCTCCACACCACCCCATAATATCTTTTGATATGACTCTTGAAAATATGAAAACTCTTTCTTAACATACATTTCTCCTAAAAATTTAAAAATTTTGACCAAGTATTCAGTATTCAAAAGTCTGATTTGTGTCATGTTAGGAATTTTTAACAGTTTGTCTGTTAGGACAACCCAAGTAAGTCCCACACCTTGCAATTGGTTAACTTTCTTTTAATTTATAGGTTCTCTCTCATCTCTTTGCTTCTCTTCTCCTTCTTCTCCCTCTTCTCCTTTTATTTGTTGAAAAAAACTGGGGCTGGGTGCGGTGGCTCACACCTGTAATCCCAGAACTTTCGGAGGCCGAGATGAGTGGATCACCTGAGGTCAGGAGTTCGAGACGTGAGCCAAGATTGTGCCACTGCACTCCAGCCTGGGTGACAGAGCAAGACTCTGTCTCAAAAAACAAAAAAAACAAAAGGATCCTTTATTCTATAAAATTTTTCACAGTACACTTTTCTGATAACATCTCCACGATGTCATTTAGCATGTTCCGAGGTCATCTTATTTCCTATACATTGTCAGTTGGCTTTAGAGGATTGATCTGCATCAGGTTGGGTTTTTAGAGGGCAAGACTACTGTATTAGTTTGTTAGGGCTGCCATAACCAAGTATCACAGACAGGGTGGCTTAAACAACAGAAATGAATTTTCTTACAATTCTTGAGGCTAGAAGTCCAAGATCAAGGAGTCTGCAGTGTTGATTTCTCCTGACGGCTCTCTCCTTGGCTTGTAGATGGCCATCTTCTCCCTGTGTCTTTACATGGTTCTCCCTCTGTACCTGTCCAAATTTCCTTTTCTTATGATCCCACAATTAAGAGGGATTAGGGCCCACCACAATGACCTCATTTTAACTTAATTACCTCTTTAAAGGCCCTATCTCCATATACAGTCACATTCTGAGGTAGTGGGAGTTCGAAATTCACCATATGAACTTGGAGAAGGAAACAATTCAACCCAAGGAAACAATTCATCTTGGGTGGTGGTGTGTTTTTCCACCAAGATGCACTAAATATCTCAGCGTCACTCTTTTTGTGGTTTTGGCAGCCCTGGATTTTCAGTCCCTAGATTCATTGATTCATCAGGGTTTCCAAAGTGGTGATGTCCTAATTCTGTTGTTCCTTCTTTTTTTTTTTTTTTTTTTTTTTTTAGCTGAATTACCTTGATTCTTTTTGAAGTCATTTTATTTTCTATTTGGTTATGCACTAATACATTGCAAAGGTGGAATTAATGTTTCTTTCCTCTTATTTACCGTTTTCAAAATAATGAGTTGGTTTTAAAATAATGTGACCAGTTTGTTGTGTTTTTCCTAAAGTGACAGTATGGACTCGCGAATGTTCCTGGATACATATGTGGATATGTATGTATGATGTATATTGATCCATTGCAGCTATTGCCCTTACTGTTCAAGTTGTCCAATTTTTTTGGCCAGCAAAAATCTCTCCAAGTTTGGCTCCTAAGTCCCTTAGACAGGACTGCAGTAGTCTCTGATGGCTTTCTTGCTGTCTGATATGGCAAGATGTTCTAGGTTCATCTTTTTCATTTCCTTCTCCAGATCCAGAATCAGCCATTTCTTCAAGAAGCACCAATTTCTTTTAGGAGGAAAGGTATTTGAAGAATCTGAGTACTAGGAGACATCACATACTGAGTTGATCTCTATGTCTAGGCCTTTACAGAGAATAGCGCCAGAAAAAAAAAATGCAAATGCACACGTACAGATAGACAAATAGACATGTATAATCTTCCAGTCAAATTCAGGGTTTGTTTTTCAGGTATTTTATGTTAACATCTGTGTTTTCTCTCTCCCACTCCAAGAATGCTGGTACTCAATCAAACCAGGAATGATTAAATAAGAACATTATATGATTGATCATTTATCCCACAATATACCCACAACAGAATCTGAGTAACACTATGAATGCCTCAACCAAGCTTTCTGCTGTTCTTTTTGTTCTCTGGATATACCACATTAGAGATTTATACTCATTGGGTGGTTGAGGTGGGAGGATTGCTTGAGGCCAGGAGTTCCAGACAAGCCTGGGAAACATAGAGAGACTCTGTATCTACAAATTTAAAAAATTAGCTGGCTGTGGTGGTACCTCCCTGTAATCTCAGCTACTTGGGAGGCTGTGGCAGGAGGATTGTTTGAGCCCAGGAGTTCAAGGCTGCTGTGAGCTATGATCACATCACTGTACTCTAGGCTGGGTGACAGAGCAAGATCCTGTCTCAGAAAACAAAAAGGAGATTTCTACTCAAATTATTGTGCTTTAAATCTCTTGGAATAACTCTACTCTGTGAATTAAACTATCAACTAGAAACATGTGGCTTTTTTACAAAAGTAATATTTAAATTAATTTATAACTAGGTAAGAAATGTACCTGGTTCCAAAGAAAAATCAAGGGTGGAACCAGCATTGCTCTATTTTTTTTTCTTGTTGCTGTCATTACCATATGGTTCTAATGCAGATTAAGAGATGGTGGTGTCCTGGTAGATTTGGAGGAGGTGATACTTGAATCATGTCTTACTGAACAGCTGCAAAGAGTGACTTTGGTTCTGGTAGAAACTGTCTTGAAGGTCCTAGCTCTGCTCAGTGAAGAAAACATTTGTTCTGCCACCCACCATGTAATTCATCCTTGAATTTTAATGAGTTAGCCTTTAGGCTGCTAGACAGAAACAAGCCACAGCATACTGCATAAACCCTGCCATCTTTACATATTGCTGTAGAAGCTAGAAATGAAAAGTTTTTATTGTCAAATGTGTGGTAATTGTGCTCCAAGGTAATTCATCTGAATGTGTGACGTTCCATTTCCAAAACAGCAGCATCTTGGAATCTAAATCCAGCACTTCTAGAAGCTAACTCCTACCAACACTTCAAGCTCAGGTGAACTTATTGAGCCTTCCTGATCCCTGTTCGAAGTTTAGACTTCCAGATATGTGTTTCCACTGCACCCTCTAAAATCCTCCCTGATGTTAACAGGCTTTGCACTCAGTTGTTAAACTTTGTTAAGTATCCAAACCCAGCATCGAGCATTGTATCAGCACAAATAGGTAATCCTGGCTGGACACCGTGGCTCACACCTGTAAATCCCAGCACTTTGGGAGGCCAAGGCAGGCGGATCACTTGAGGGTCAGGAGTTCGAAACCAGCCTGGCTAACATGGTGAAACCCCATCTCTACTAAAAATTCAAAAATTAGCCAGGCATGGTGGTGGTGGGAAGGTGCCTGTAATCCTAGCTACTTGAGAAGCTGAGGCACGAGAGTCACTTGAACCCGGGAGATGGTGGTTGCCGTGAGCCAAGATTGCACCACTGCACTCCAGCCTGGACCACAGAGCAAGACTCTGTCTCAAAAAACAAAGAAACAAAACAAAACAAAAAACAAATACGTAATCCCTAAATATTGGTTAACTCAAAATTTCTATCACTGCATCCTAATATACTCAGGTAAAATTACCTATTTATGTATTCTCCCCACCAATCAGATGATAAGCTCTTTTAGAACGGGAATTACATCTTATTTTCTTGGTACTGTACTTGTCCATAGTTTGATGGAATAAAAAACAGTGATGCTGTTTGAAAATTGAGTTAGAATTACAAAGAATAAACATGAGCTGCTCTTAAGAAACATAAGTTTGAGTCAACATTTAAATATAAAGTGATAACATACAAAATATCAACTTAATGCTTACTGCTACAGTCTGCCTTTTGTACCCTCAGACTCTATAAACATAATATAAATGTTTCTGTATATTTTATTCTGTGTTTTAATATCAGGCCTTTAAAGCAGTTAATTGCTTAGTTCATCTGGAATTAATTTTATTACATGCTATGAGGTATAGCTATAATTTTACCTTTTCCAAAAGGTTAGCCAGTTGCCCCAATTCCAATTTTTCTTGGATCCTATATGATGGTGGCTTAACTCTTTTACAGAACAATTGGATAACCTTGCTGATACAAACACCTGGCCTCTAACTTCAAGTGGGCCTTCTTTGTTTCCTCAAGACCGCTGCTCACTTCTCATTCCCATCACTCTCATCAGTTCTCTATAGGACAGAATTTTTTTACAAGACTTCATAGACCACTGAATTATACACTTAAAATGATTAAAACAGTAAAATTTGTTATATATCTTTTACCACCATTTTTTTAATAGCCAAAAAAAGAAGACTCCATGGAGAACAAGGCCTTCAGGTTTAAACTTCATCAACTACCACCATAACCCCATACCCCACATTTACATGTATAAGTGCATCCCTACCTACATATGCAAGCCAATCCTGTCTCCTTTTTAGTCTCTGGGAATGAATCACTGCTAACCCCAGAACAGTGCTCCACAGCAGTAAGCCCTTCTCTAGATCAAGCTTCTTGAATCCTAAAAAAATCCTACACTTGGCCCTTCATCTGCTTCTAGTTACTATTGACATTTTTTTTTTTTTTTTTTTTTTTTTTGAGACAGAGTCTCGCTCTGTCGCCAGGCTGGAGTGCAGTGGTGTGATCTCGGCTCACCGCAACCTCCACCTCCTGGGTTCAAGTGATTCTTCTGCCTCAGCCTCCCAAGTAGCTGGGACTACAGGCACCCGCCACCATGCCTGGCTAATTTTTGTATTTTTAGTAGAGACAGGGTTTCACCATGTTGGCCAGGATGGTCTCAATCCCCTGACCTTGTGATGCAACCACCTTGGCCTCCCAAAGTGCTGGGATTACAGGTGTGAGCCAACGCACCTGGCCACATTTTCTTCCTTATCCAAATTTTTCAAAAACCATGGCATGTTTTGGTTTATTCCACTTCACCTCCCGTTCATACCTCCCACCCATCCCTCTTTGCCTTCCCCTCCCTCTTCCCCTAAATTGTTCTAGTTGTTCTCTTCTCACCAAGTCTCTGTCTTGGTGAGACAGACTGACTGTCTACTGAAGAAAGTAGACATCTTATTTCTTATTTGACGTCTTATTTCACGGTGAACCTCAGCCCCCCAGGGTCTCCTCTGCTTCTGCTGTATCTTCTTTCATGGCTCTTCTTTTTACAATCAGAATTTCCTACAATTCTGCCCTCATTCCTGTGGTCTTTTCCCTTCTCATCCACTCACACATTTTCAAATACAACCTAAAAATGATGGCAGAAAAAGCTCTTCAGCACAGTATTTCCATCCAGCTTCATACATCTACCTCTACTTGTCACTGGTGATCCCACAGAAACCTGGAATCCACCTGAACTCATCATCTTCCCCATTAAGGGAGCTGCTTCTTCCATGCTGTGTCTGAGTTGATCTGCTTCTACTTATTCACTCAAACTAGAAAATTTGGAGTCATCACTGCCTCCGTGACTACTTTCATCCCTTCTGGTAAGTCCTGATAATTTTTCTCCTTAATAATTCTGGAATCTGTTCCTCCTCTCCACTTTGACTCCACTCCTCTAGGCCACTATCATTCTCCTGGGCTACCTGACAGATTCATACCTGGTCATGCCCTGCTCACATCTATCTTCCATCCAAAATGTAAACCGGCCCTTGTCGCTTTGGGTACTATGTAAAGGGATGGGGGGACAAAATTTAAATTGCTTCCTGGCTTTCCTCCTCCTCTAAAGGTTAGAACTCAAGAATTAACTTGCCCCTGACTATGTCACTGTCTTCATCGGTCTCTGTGCTGTTCATGATTACACTTTGGGATCTGGCAGCACGCTATGACACTCATTTGCATCAGTCCACAATATTTCTCACTTCTGAACATTTGTTACTGAGGTCCGCTCTTCTTGAACCACTCCCCCACATCACTGCCCTTCTTTTCCCACCTAACTTCACTTTTCAGTTTCCTCCACAGACAGCCTCTGTGCCTTCCCTCCTCATCCGTGTTCGGGGTGACATGCATAATACCCTGGCGTGGCTGCATCACTGCTCTGGCCATGTGTTTCAGAATTACCTATGTGTCCACTCTCCCCCTACACGAGGAGCAGTTTGATGGAAAGGACCATGCTGCAAAATTATTGATTTACTGGCTGAATAAATGAATGGTCTGATTGAAAACTTTAACCCAAAGTAGTCAGAAAAGGGCATTTCCTTTTCATTGAACATGGAAGAGACCATTTGGAATACAGTGAGTTCCAAGAAAAAGACAAATACTGAACAATTAGTCTCTTTCTATTAATAATTTTAAAACACCCTTGCAAGGATTCTTGATGGTTTATAGTCATCAAATATCACATAGAGCCGCATGGCTGTCCCTCATCGCTGGGCGGATGAACAGTTGGGAAACCACACCAGCCACAGACATAATGATGACACCAATGAGAAGCTATATGCCGCAGATAAGACCTTCCCCACAACTGAAAGCTGAAATTTTACCAAATTCAAAATCTTTGAACTAGTTTGACCCCTACCAGGAAGATGGACATAAGACTCATAACTTGTCTGTTATTTTTTTTTTCTGTAGTCTTCTGTTCAGTACATGAACTTTGCCTGGACCTAAAATCTTAGCTCATCTGTTTACTTGTAATTTGCAGTCCATGCTTTGATTTCATCACCACAAATCATTTTGTTAGGTCCAGGAGCTGTTCCCTCGGTAAACCTGGTCTCCTGAAACATGCTGTAAGAGATACAGTTCTCTCCAAAATGCTAAGAAATTATAGATGACAGACCAGTGAATTGATAGTGCCTCTTTCTCACACACTTTAGATGTGTGTGAGATATTTGAGATGTATCTTTCATAATTTATGTGAAGAATTTACTGTAAAAGGTCATATTCTGAAATGAACTGATTTTTCCCCCAACTTGGCATCAAGCAATAGATTAGTAAGTTCTCTTCTTAAAAATCACAGTACAGTCTCTTGAGCTAGCTTTTCTTTCAAAAACAGTAGCTTTTCAAAGACCAATGACATCTTGTCTGTTTGCTCTCAGTGCTGCATTCTGAGATGAAGAATATTCATTTGATAAAGTTTGGCTCTGTGTCCCCACCCAAATCGAATTCCAAATTGTAATCCCCACATTTCAGGGGAGGGACCTGGTGGGAGGTGATTGGATCATGGGGGCGGTTTCCCTTCCCCATACTATTCTTGTGATAGTGAGTTTTCATGAGATCTGATGGTTTAAAAGTTTGGCACTTCCCCCCTGCCCCTTCTGCCACCATGTAAGGTACGCCTTGCTTCTCTTTCGCCTTCTGCCACAATTGTAAGTTTCCTGAGGCCTCCCCAGCCATGCAGAACTGTGCACCAATTAAACCTCTTTCTTTATAAATTACCCCATCTCAGGTCATTCTTTATAGCCATGTGAAAATGAACTAACACATCATTCATTTACCAAAGACTGACTGATGTGCATCTTGCATTTCTCCCTTGTGGCACCTACTATGATTGCAATTAAATGATCAATCATGTATTAGGCTGTTTCTGTCCCATCTCCCCAATAGAAGGTAAAGAAAGCAGGAACTGTGTCTGTCTTGTTCACTTCTGAATCCCAGGCCTAACACAGTGCCTGGTACATAGTTGGCACTTGGTTATTTATTGAATGAATATATCAGCACCAACTATCTTTGTGGCTACAGGGGTAACAACTACAGGAGCTCTGTACTGTCCTGACTATGGCAGCAGCTTCCTGAGAACCCTACTCCCCCACTGCTCAGCTGAAGGAGAGGTGAGGGAGGGAGGAATAGGCTTGGGAAAGGAAGTGGGAAGACAGTTTTTACTGAACAGACCTAAGGGGCCAAAGTAAGAATGGGCACTAATTATCTCAAAAAAATCGCAGAACTTTGCTACTTAATGCTTATGGAAATCCCTCCAACGTGCCAGGCACTGACAGTCTTAAAAACAGAAAACTATCCAGATTTATGGATGTTTTGAGGAAAACAACTCCAAGAAAAAAAAAAGCATGCATTTATGTACCAATATGGTTTAAAATAGTGGCTGACATTAAGTCTGTGCTAGTTTAACAACTGGTTTTGGCAGTATTTCTTATGAAATAACACAGGCAATTTTCTACACACCACCCAACTAACGCAAAATACAGGCACACCTTACACCTTTCTGAATAAACAAAAAGCCCTGTTTATTCAGGCCAGTGAATATTTCTTTGGCACGGAAAGTCCTAGCTTTATATTGCAATTTCTTTTTCAATTTAGGAGCCCTAACTACTAACATTCCTGTTGACTATTGCCATTTCTCCCATAGCAAGTTGATAGTGCCACTGAAATAATGAAGCAAATGTATCTATTAAAATTCATATTGTTAGCTAAAGATGATCAGTATAAAGATTCAGTAAAGAAATTTTATACTATATTGATGAGTTAATCCTTCAAAAGTAGAACAAAAAGTCCGAGAGATGGAAAAGACGAAAGAAATAAGAAAATAAGAGATTAAAATGTGTAATATCTAACAAAATATCCAGAAAGAGATCAAACAAGGAAATCAATTTTTTCATCATTATTTAAGAAAAAATAATTTTCATTTTTACCAAATAGAACACTTTTACATGTACATAATAGAGTGCTTTTTCTCCATTTTAATGAAATAATTTAGATACATGTAGATAATACATGTAAATAACACTAAAATGCTTATTAAAATGTTAATCCCCTTCTCTCCCTGCTCCAATGTTCTCTTCCCCCAGAGCAACCACTTTTAGTCCATATGGTTCTAGTACTGTATTTAACCCAATACTTATACTCGATAAAGCTCCTTCTGGAGCCCCCACTTTGCTTGTTCCTGTCTGAATTGAAAGTTCCCTAGGCTCCTGCATAGCCAAATTCCTAGTCCTTTAACACTGTCTTAGGAATTCCCTTTGCCCGTCACCCTTGTTGGGTACCTTGGTTCCTGGACTGGACTCCTTTTTCTTTGTTTTACCTGCTTGTCCTGCTAGATTACATTCTTCAGCTGCCTCTTGGGGGGAAAAAAAGCTTGGAGGTACATTTTTTGAGTACATAAATGCCTGAAAATTTCTTTTTTTCTACCTTCCTACTTGCTCATTGGTTGGGTATAAAATTCTAGGTTAAAAGTCATCTTCTATCAACTGTGGAAGTCATTGCCCCAGTGTCTTGTAGAGTCCAGCATTGTGTCAAGAAGTGTGATACCATATTGATTCCTGATCCTCTGTAAACATCCTAATTTTCTTCTTGAAGGCTTTAGAGTTAGTTGTCTTTTCATTCTGATATTATGAAGTTTCACAATGACATGCCTGTATGTGGTTTGGTTTGTTTTTTTTTTTTTCAATTCACATTTGATGAGACTTTTTTTAAGACAGCAGTCTTGCTCTGTCACCCAGGCTGGAGGGCAGTGGGATGTTTGACTCATGGCAGCTTCGATCTCCCAAACTGAAGTGATCCTCCCACCTCAAGTAGCTGAGACTACAGTTATGCGCCACCATGCCCAGCTAATTTTTGTATTTTTTGTAGAGATGGATCTCACCGTGTTTCCCAGGCTGGTGTTGAACTCCTGGGCTCAAGTAATTCAACTGCCATGGCTTCCCAAAGTTCTAGAATTACAGGCAAGAGCCACCGTGCCCCACCATTAATGGAAACTTTCCTTCTGGAAATTTATTATTCTCTTCTGATAAATTTTCTTGTATTATTTCCTTCTGTTTTCTCTGACCTTTTTCTGAATCCTTTGTTAGATATTACACATTTTAACTGATCTCTTATTTTTTCTCTTCTTTTCCATCTCAGACTTTTTGTTCTACTTTTGAAGGATTAACTCACCTATATAGTATACAATTTCTAGACCATACTGAATCTTTATCCTGATCATTTTTAGCTAATATGAATTTTAATATATTTGCTTCATTATTTCAGTGTACTGTACTTGTTTAATACATAGTATGTATTAATAGACTGGCCTGCTTTGTTCAGGATAGTTTCAGTTTATCCTGCTGTCCTGGTGACTCATTGATTAGCTTTCTCTTTCACTTTCAAAAGTGTCCTGTCTTGGGTGATAAATTATATGGTCATACTATTTATTAAGTCCTTCATACGTACCAAATGCTGTTCTAAGTCTGTATATTTAACAACACTATCTATACAACAATCCAGTGGAGTAGATTCTGTTATTTTACAGATTAGAAAACTGAGGCATAGTTTAAATAACTTGTCCAAGGTGTCATAGCTAAGAGATGGTGAAGCTGGGACTTGAATTCAGGAAGTCTGTCTTCAAAGCCATTGTACTTAATTAGCATATAGATACTGCTTCATGACTGATTAGAATTCCCTATTTGCGGGATATTAAGTGATTTCTGACTTTTTATTCCTGCTTACATATTGTTAGGCTTCCTTCCAGCAAAACTTTGTACATCTCCTTTATTACTTACTTGGGAAGGATAAATTCCTAGTGAACCCAATTTTCTTGATTCTCAATTCAGTGCTCTTTCAACTCAGCCATGCTGCATCTCTGTTGAATGTGGCTGCTAACTAATGAAGTCTAAGATTATGAACAGACAGACCACAAGAAAGCGGATCAGTTATATATGATCTTGCTTCTATTACAAAGCAAAAAAAAAAAAAAAAAGAAAGCAGACTAGGAGAGGCAATATTGAAAAGAGCTGTGTTTCTGTGACTTTCAAGCAAATGAAAAACTGGGGAAGGTTGTAGTTAATTCTGGTCCTTTAAAACCCATGTTTCTCTGGTCATGGCTGACAACCACTTTGGCTGTCCTTACCTTGGGATTTGCAGCCTCTTGACCCCCAACCCCATCTACCAACAATGACAGTCCACAGGAACCTGCAGTGTTCTGTAAGTGTTCCTTAAGACAAATCCATAAATCAGCAAGTAAGTGGCAAATTTATCAGGCACCCCCAGTTTGTGAAGAGGCATCTTTATTGTGACATTAGATCAGAGGCATGTCATCATTTCTTTCTAGAACGGTGTTTGACTGTAATTCCACTGATTTAATAGTCTCAAGTCTTTCATTTGCACATATTGAAAAATTCACCCATGGAGGCAGCTAGAGGTTTCCTTAAAATGTTCCTTCTATGCCTGGCTTAAATTTCCTCTAAGGAAGTCCTCATCACTTGAACTCATTCAGCTTCTCAAGCCTAAACCACAGCCATTTGAGCTGTTAGGCATACAATATAGACCAGGACTTGTCTTTTATACACAATTCAGCAAATTGTATCAAGTGCCCATTTATGCCAAGCACCATGTTCAATGCAAGGGAAAGGGAAAGCAAAAGCAAAACACTGCCTGCTGCACAATTTTGGGGGGAAGACCAATTGGCAATGGAGTTGAGTCGGTCTTCAAAACGGAGACTGAGGCTGGGAGTGGTGGCTCACACCTGTAATCCCAGCACTTTGGGAGACCGAGGCAGGTGGATCACCTGAGGTCAGGAGCTCAAGACCAGCCTGGCCAACATGATGAAATTCCGTCTCTACTAAAAACACAAAAATTAGCCAGGCGTGGTGACGGGTGTCTGTAATCCCAGCTACTCAGGAGGCTGAGGCAGAATTGCTTGAACCTTGGAGGCGGAGGTTTCAGTGAGCCAAGATTGCACCATTGCACTCCAGCCTGGGCAACAGAGAGAGACTTCATCTCAAAAACAAGCAGGCAAAATGGAGGCTGAAGGGAGGGTCTGTGGGAATATTAAAGGGTTCACAAAGGAGAAAACACGTTCAAGCTTATGTTTTGGGGGCTTCCAGCGAGCTAGAGATGTTTCCTACTGTGAGCAGCCACAGCACACTGCTTCCCATTCTACCGTATCCTGTCAGGTTAAACTGCCAGTTTTATATCTTATTTTTATTTTCCCTGTTATAAGCTTCTTGATGGTAGGTGCCAGACTTTTATTTGTCTTTGTTTCCTAAATGCTTTGCTGTAGTGCCTACCACCTAGTACGTGAGTACTAAATGTAGTCACACATCCCTTAACGGGACATGTCCTGAGAAACATGCCGGTAGTCAATTTGATCACTGTGTGCACGTCATAGAGTGTACTTACACAAACCTGGATGGCATAGCTCACGACCCACCTAGGCTATTTGGTATAACCTATTGCTCCTAAGCTACACACTTGTACAGCATGTTACTGTACTGAATATTGTGGACAATTGTAACACAATGGTAAGTATTTGTGTATCTAGACATACCCAAACATAGACAAGGTAAACAATATAGTATTGTAACCTTATGGGACCACCTTTCTATATGCAGCTCCTCATTAAGCAGTACACAGATTGATCGAATGAAGAATGAATGTTAAATTCCCCCATTTTATGACTAAGTCAAAGAAATAGATGCAGGAGAGTGCTTTGTGAGAAAATTTAAGTTATTCCAAGTAGAACAAAGAGGACACACACACGCACACACAAATGCATACAGAAAAGAATAGGAAAGTTTTGAGGAGCTAAACCTGCAGAGAATGTCAGATTAGTGGGAAATGGTGTCTGAGGAGCCAAGTTCCCATGTGTGAGTTCCTATTGCTGTGAAATGCTTTCCCTAACTAGGTGACTAGCTGAAATATGTCAGGGATGGATGAAAGTTCAGATTGCTCAGTGATTTCAGAACCTTGAGTAGTTTTCCACACATTCTCACTACAGATGTGAGGTGAAGAAAAAGGGGAAAAGGCTTAGGCTAGACTTTCCAAAATCACTTTGTCTAAATTCCTCTTTCTGGCTTGTAAAATGACAGGGAAATCCAGAATCTATTTACTTTGTACAGCACACAAACACATTATTTGTATTTTTGGGGTAATTTGGGATTGCTGGTTGGTATTTTAACTTTAAGGATTTGTATTTAGGTATTTCATGTTTGCTGATCCACTGTCTCTGAGGTAAGGAAAATTAACACACTGTGAAAGGAAGTAAAATTTACCAATGAATCAGTACTCCTTGCTTGTTATTTGAAAAGAACATGACTTGAAAAAAATTCTATGAAATCATGAGTAGAAAGATGATATGGTTTGGCTGTGTCCCCACCCAAATCTCATTTTGAATTGTACTCCTGTAATTCCCACATGTTGTGGGAAGGACCAGTGGGAGATTATTTGAATCATGGGGGTGGTTTCCCCCATATTGTCCTTGTGGTAGTCAAGTCTCACAAGATATGGTTTTATTGGGGGTTTCCACTTCTGCATCTTCCTCATTTTCTCTTGCCACCACCATATAAGGAGACTTCCCCAGCCATGTGGAACTAAGTCCAATTAAACCTCTTTCTCTTCCCAGTCTCAAGTATGTCTTTATCAGCAGCATGAAAATGGACTAATACAGTCAATTGGTACCAGGAGTGGGGTGTTACTGAAAAGATACCCAAAAATGTGGAAGCAACTTTGAAACTGGGTAACAGGCAGAGGTTGGAAAAGTTTGGAGGCCTCAGAAGAAGACAGGAAAATGTGAGAAAGTTTGGAACTTCCTAGAGACTTGTCGAATGGCTTTGACCAGAAACCTGATAGCAACATGGACAATAAGGTCCAGGCTGAGGTGGTCTCAGATGGATATGAGGAACTTGTTGGGAACTGGAGCAAAGATGACTCTTGTTAGGTTTTAGCAAAGAGACTGGTGGCATTTTGCCCCTGCCCTAGAGATTTGTGGATCTTTGAACTTGAGAGAGATGATTTAGCGTATCTGGTGGAAGAAATTTCTAAGCATCTTGGGTGAAATTTAGCAGCATCTTGGGTGCTGCTAAAGGTATTCAGTTTTATAAGGGAAACTGAGCATCAAAGTTCAGAAAATTTGCAGCCTGACAATATGATAGAAAAGAAAAACCCATCTTCTGACAAGAAATTCAAGCTGGCAGCAGAAATTTGCATAAGTAATGAGGAACAGAATGTTAATCCCCAAAACAGGGAAAATGTCTCCAGGGCATATCAGAGGTCTTCATGACAGCCCCTCCCATCACAGGCCCAGAGACTTAGGAGAAAATGGTTTAATGGGCTGGGCCCAGGGTCCCCGTGCCGTGTGCAGCCTAGGGACTTGATGCTCTGTGTCCCAGCTGTTCCAGCCATGGCTGAAAGGGGCCAACATAGAGCTTGGGCCATGGCTTCAGAAGGTGCAAGTCCCAAGCCTTGGCAGCTTCCACATGGTGTTGAGCCTGCGAGTACACATAAGTCAAGAATTAGGGTTTGAGAACCTCTGCCTGGGTTTCAGAAGATACATGGAAACTCCCAGGCAGAAGTTTTCTGCAGGGGTGGGGTGCTCATGGAGAAACTCTATTAGAGCAGTGTGAAAGGGAAATGTGGGGCCAGAGCCCCCACAGAGTCCCTACTGGGGCACTGCCTAGTGGAGCTGTGAGGAGAGGGCAACTGTCCTCCAGACCCCAGAATGGTAAATCCACTGACAGCTTGCACCATTTGCCTGGAAAAGCCACAGACACTCAATGCCAGCCTGGAAAGCAGCTGGGAGGGAGACTGTACCCTGCAAAGCCACAGGGGTGGAGCTACCCAAGACCATGGGAACCTACCTCTCACATCAGCATGACCTGGATGTAAGACCTGGAGTCAAAGGAGATCAAATTTGGAGCTTTATAATTTGACCGCTCCGCTGGATTTTGGACTTGCATGGGCCCTGTAACCTCTTCGTTTTGGCCTATTTCTCCCATTTGAACAGCTGTATTTACCCATTACCTGTACTCACATTGTATTGAGGAAGTAACTAGCTTGCTTTTGATTTTACAGGCTCATAGGCAGAAGGGACTTGCCTTGTCGCAGAGGAAACTTTGGACTATGGACTTTTGGGTTAATGAAGAAATGAGTTAAGACTTTGGGGGACTGTTAGGAAGGCATGATTAGTTTTGAAATGTGAAGACATGAGATTTGGAGGGGCCAGGGGCAGAATGATATGGTTTGGCTCTGTGTCCCCACCCAAATCTCATCTTGAATTGTACTCCCATAATTCCCATGTGTTGTGGGTGGGGCCTGGTGGGAGATCATTTGAATCATGGGGGCAGTTTCCCCTATACTGTTCTCATGGTAGTGAATAAGTCTCACAAGATCTGATGGTTTTATCAGGGGTTTCCACTTTTTCATCTTCCTCATTTTCTCTTGCTGGTACCAGGTAAGAAGTGCCTTCTCCTCCCACCATGATTCTGAGGCCTCCCCAGCCATGTGGAACTGTAAGTCCAATTAAACATCTTTTTCTTCCCAGCCTCAAGTATGTCTTTATCAGCAGTGTGAAAACGGACTAATACAAAGGAACTACAAGAACACTGTCCCTTTCCAAACTTGTTTGCCTTTAAATCAATGTAGCTTTAGAGAAACCCACTGACTTTGAGATCAATCTCATGCCCAGCTGTTCAATAACACAATAATTACAACTACCAAAATAAGAAGTTGTATTCCAAAGAGCTAAAGAAGTCCTATCCCTGGAAATAGTTTTTCTTGAGTTCAATGACTCAGAAACATCTAGAACAAAAGATTATCACAGAAAGTTAGCTCTCATTAGAAAATAAAAACAGGCATTTCTGAAGTTAGCCTTCATATTATTTATTAAAGGCCTAGAAGATAGGGTGGGCTCTTCAGTAATGGTGAGTAGCTCCTGCAGAATCCATTCACCTCTTAGAGAAAAAACAAAAGCCCTGCCAATTCGTTGTTTGCTAATACATTCTCTTATGACCTCTCTTAATTGGACTGTAAACCATTCTTCTATTTCCTATCTATGCTTTTTATTCTGCTTGTTGAAATTAGAAATACTGTAGGTATATATAAGGAAACACCCAATTGCAAACAGAAGAGATCATATGAAAACAAATCATCAGGTCACATATCTAGAGAAACTTGAGATACTTAAAACAAGAGTACATTTCCTTTAATTTATAAATTTTTAAAAAATCAACATAGATTAAAGATTTAAAATACACACACACACACAACAAAAACGAGTTAACCTACACCCAATAACTGCACTGTCTCTCCATCAGTGAACCTTGTGCTGAAATCATCTGTTACATCTATCTGCCTTGAAAATTCTGTGAGCAACCTAAGAGTAAGGACTCTGTGTATAAATTTTTAAATTCTGAGCGCTTAGCACATAGCAAGTCATCAATTTGCTAACCTACATCTTTATCAGTCTTTAAGATACAATTAATTGTATAACACACCATTAATTTTGTTTTGTTTTGTTTTTTTGAGACAGAGTCTCACTCTGTCACCCAGGCTGGAGTGCAGTTCCATGATCTCAGCTCACTGCAACCTCCACCTCCTGGGTTCAAGTGATTCTTCTGCCTCAGCCTCCTGAGTACCTGGGATCGCAGGCATGCACAAAGACGCCTGGCTAATTTTTGTGTTTTTATTAGAGATGGGATTTCACTACTTTGGCCAGGCTAGTCTCAAACTCCTGACCTCAGGTGATCTGCCTGCCTTGGCCTCCCAAAATGCTGGGATTACAGGTGTGAGCCACTATGCCCGGCCTGAGCCACTGCATGTGGCCATTAATTTAATAGTTTTACACGGGAGGCCAAAAAAAGGCACTGCATTTGAACATGGCATTTATAAACAACTATATAAAATGCATCCTGATTTCAAGAATATTAAAATGTAAAAAATATGCCTTCGAACGGAAGAAGTCCGGTAATTGTGCTCTAACTGAATTTCTCATGTCATAAACAGAGTGGCCTCTTGCCTGCATTATGTCAGTAGACAAACATTTCTCAGCACTAGTGACACTGACTCAAAGCATCCTACTTTTCCTATACTGCTTTTTCTGAGGCCACTGATCACCTCTAAACATTTGTCTGCTGTGTTTTCCTTGATTTCTTTGTTTCCTTGCATTAAACTCTTCCTCTCAAAATTCTTCACCGGCTGCTATAGCCTTCTATAGGAATTGACTTCTAAGGCTCCTTTTCTTCTTCAGTGGCTCCCACTTATCTTGCCCTCAATGTGGGCATCCCACAAGGCTCAGTCCCTTTCATTTCTCAGTTGCCACTAGCAGTTCTCAGCCCTGGCGATACATCACAATCATTTGTAGAGCTCTTTTAAAATGTCCAAGCCCTAGCTGGGTGTGGTGACTCACGCCTGTAATCCCAGCACTTTGGGAGGCCGCGTGGGTGGATCACGAGGTCAGGAGTTTGAGACCAGCCTGGCCAATATGGTGAAACCCTGTCTCTACTGAAAATGCAAAAATTAGCTGGGCATGATGGTGCATGCCTGTAGTCCCAGCTACTTGGGAGGTTGAGGCAGGAGAATGGCTTGAATCTGGGAGGCAGAGGCTGCAGTGAGCGGAGATCGCGCCATTGCACTCCAGCCTGGGCAACAGAGCAAAACTCTGTCTCAAAAAAGATAAATAAATAAAATATCCAAGTCCAGATCCAAACCCCGATCAGTAGGATATGAGCTCTGTGACCCTGGTCATGTGACAATCTCTGACATTCGATCTCTTCACCTAAAATTAAGATATTGTTAAATCTGCTTCATCAGATTGCTGTATACACATGCTTTACTTCCCCATCATTATAACAAATATGGTCTCTTCTTTTCTCCATTTACTTAAAGCCCACCTTTCTTTAAAAGCTCAACTGAACCTTTCCCCTGGCCCCAGCTCTCCATAATTACATTTGTTTTGGCTTGTTTGCAAAGCCCACTGAAATCTCAAGATGGGCCTGTAAAAATGAAATCGTCTCCTGGCTGATGTTTCTTTTTTATTTATTATTTTTTTTCTTGAGATGGAGTCTCGCTCTATTGCCCAGGCTGGAGTACAGTGGTGTGATCTCGGCTCACTGCAACCTCCACCTCCCGGGTTCAAGCGATTCTCCTGCCTCAGCCTCCCCAGTAGCTGAGATTACAGGTGTGAGCCACCAAGCCTGGCCCTGGCTGATCTTTCTATAGCTGTTCTTGTCACCTTCCAATCCCTTCTCCATATAACATTCCAACATTCCAGAATGATCTTAACAAAACAGGTTAAGATCAGATTGCTTTCTATTTTAAATCTTCTAATGAATTTTCTTTGTTCTTATATTTATTAAAATCCAAATTCTCTAACCCAGGTCACAAGTTTCTACAAAATCTGATCCTCATCTCACTACTCTCCCCATTGCTTTCTATACAGTCTGGCAGCATAGGTTGTAATTTGATGTACTCTTTCCCACCTCAGGGCCTGGCTCATGCTTTTCTCTCTGCCAGGAATGATCTTGTACTCACCTACCTTGTTTCTTTTTTTGAGACACAGTTTCTCTGTCGCCCAGGCTGGAGTACAGTGACACCATCTCAGCTCAGTGCAACCTCCATCTCCTGGGTTCAAGTGATTCTCTTGCCTCAGCCTCCCAGGTAGCTGGGATTACAGGCACCCACTACTACACCTGGCTAGTTTTTGTATTATTAGTACAGACAGGGTTTCACCATGTTGCCAGGCTGGTCTTGAACTCTTGACCTCAAGTGATCACCCATCTTGGCCTCCCAAAATTCTGGGATTACAGGCGTGAGCCACCGTGCCCATCCTCACCTATCTTGTCAACATCAGCTTAATAATCACTTCTCTCAGTAAACACTTATCTGACCCTCAGTCCAGATGGGTGCCCTGGGAAAACCTTCTCTTTACATCCTATAAATATTCTTTTATAATGAACTATTTTATCAGAAACCGGATGGATTCGGGTCAGATATTAACTTTTTCTCAATATACCTCTATATTGTTTGATTTGTTGCCATAAGCATGAATTAAATTTGTAATTTAAAACATTTGCTTTTGAGAAACAGTATGGTCTGTTGGTTATTTATTTTTTATTTTTGGAGAAGGGGCTCTGTTGCTGAGGCTGGAGTATACTGGCATGATCAAGGCTCACTGCAGCCTCGACCTCCCGGGTTCAAGTGTTCCTCCCACCTCACCTCAGCCCCCTCAGTAGCTGGGATCACATGTGCGCACCACCACTCCTGACTAATTTTTAAAATTTTTCTTGTAGAGATGGGGATTCTATGTTGCCCAGGCTGGCCTTGAACTCCTGGGCTTAAGCCATTCTCCCACCTCAGGCTCCTGAATAGCGGAGACAGGCACAGCCACCATGTCCAGTTAGTTTTTTATTATTTGTAGAGATGGGGTTTCATCATGTTGCAAAGGCTAGACTCAAACTCCTGGCCTCAATTGATCCTCCTGCCTTGCTGGGCCTCCCAAAGTGCTGGGATTACAGGCATGAGCCACTGTGTCCAGCCAATACATTATTTTTTAAAAGCCATGTTGTTGCTTCAATGTCTGCTTCCTCCCCTGGAATACAAGTTCCAAGAAGGGCATATACTGAGGCTGGCTGGTTCACCATGATGGCCACAGAATCTAACAGTGCTTTGAACCCAGGAGATGCTGAACATATTGAGTGAATGCTATTGACTGAAAAGAACAGAACATGAAAACTGGTTGGGAGACTCAGCACTAACCTTTGCCCAGGAAAAAGATGGCTCTCAGGCCACCTTAGAGAATGCAAAGGGGTGGGGTACACCTGAAACTGAGTCAGGGCCCTATTCAAAAGTACCCTGCTAACAAGGGCTTTGAAACAGGGTAGGTGCTTATAGTCTCAAAAAGGAAAGAGTATTCAGGTTATTGGTGTCTGACTAGTTAAATAGGACCCAAGCCAGGAGTTATAGATGAGTCCAGGAGGTTGTCAATACATTTAATTAAAAAAAAATTCTAGCTATAATTTTCTAAGTATTATCTTCATTATTAATTTGGCTCTCAGTGTTTGCAAAGTAATTTTATTATTTTTCTTCACATATACACCCAGTTTCCTAGTTGAATCTGCAATCTCCTAAATACAAGGTCTCTTTCATAACTATTCTACATCCTCATGACTCAGTTCAACCCACAGCATATTCCCTAGAAATGAATATAGCCAACATTCTTTCATTCAAAGAACATGCCCAGGGCTCCAGTGTTTCTCAGATACCCTCCAACAAGTTTTTAATGTTTAAATAAATGCAGCACATTTTCATGCTTTTACCACCAATGCTTGTTGAAGTTTTATTGATTTTCAGTGGTCTTTAATGTTTTTCTTTGCTTGGAAATATTTGATAAGGTAATTGCAGTGGATGCCTGCAATGCTATCTAAACAAATGAAGTAGAATATTTTAATGAGAATATGTGTTATTCATGCTTTAAAGTATATCTGTTTCTTTGTGGCTTTAAATATGGTACATGTTTAATAAGTTATAGGAATTGCCCACTGAGGTATCTTTTTGTTCTGAAATGATAGGTTTTTGACATGGGGTTTGAAGTCTTTTCTCTATTTGATGCAGTTTATGTTGGTATAGTATAGCCACCTCAGGGCTAATAAAATCCAGTGATTTTGCATATGCTAATAGCTAAATCCTTCAACAATTAAAAGTGAAGTAAAATAAGCCCCAGAAATCCTCACCTTCAAAAACCTATGATAACAAAGACAGTATTCAATCTGGAGTCTTGTAAGAGCAATGCTGATTGATCTTTTCCCTCTTAGGAATCTGAATCATATGTTATACCTAGATGACAAGTCAGCTTTTGCTTGTTTCCTGTAATTTAACATGCTGTGAGCTACCCATGTTTCATTTGGGTCAGAAGCTGCCATAAGATAATTTGAATCGAAGCCATTATGTGACTTTAGTAAGATTATGTTTATTAACCAAGATTACCCATTATGATGGTTTCCAGGCCAACAGCATGAAATGAGTTTTTTAATCTGAAAAAAATTAATATTGTTTCTTCCACAGAGATAATTATTTATAAAGTTAAAGCTAATCTACTAATCCAGTGGCCATTCTTAATAGCTCCAGGCTTGCTTCTCCTTTTCTTTACTATAGTCTAACAGTTTCTCATTCTAACTATGTTGCGTTATTCCTTTTCTCCCCTTAATTAAAATTTAGCAGATAGTGAAGATTTACTGTGTTTACCAGAAATAAAAATTCGTAAATTTATCAAAAACCTACATGAAATAAAAAGAAAGTGTTAATACACTTAAAAGTTTACAAAAATGAATCCTGTTACCAATTTAGGAAAGAAACACAGTAATTAATAAAAATATATTCATATTTGCTTACCATGGGTTTTGATATCTGTGGGTTATTGAATCAAGAGAAGCTTGACTTAGTTCTTCATACTGTAAAAGGAAGAAAATTAATGTACCATAATTCCAAAGTAAAGAGGTGGCAGGTCTAAGTATCCATATTTCTAGTCAAAAAAGGAAGTCAGGTTGGGAAATGAAATAGAAAATGCTAAATTCAGTTAAAAGAAGATCAGAGAAGAAGACAGGCTTTTGATTCCTGAACAGAGAGGAAAAAAGTACAAGAAGTAAAATAAACAAGACCCTATGCGCTTTACTTTCCCTCTTTGAAAGGAGGGGTGCTGGGTAGGAAGAAGAGTGTGATGCGTCGTCACTAAGTTGCTTTCCAGCTTTATGATTCTATGTCTAAATAAGCGAGCATTCTAAACTACTGTCATTAGACTCAAACAGGTTACCTCTTTTCACTTTACTTTCTCCTTACAGAATCAAAAAAATGTGGTCGCAATAACGTAGGAAAGAGCTGGATTATAGACAGACTGTGGTAAAGTGTAGATTTGAAAACTCCTTTCAGAAGGGATAATTCAGAGTATTGATAACGTATTTGGTGGCTTTGAGTGGTTCTTAGATTAAAAAGTAATTCCCACCCACCCCCTCCCATGTGCATGGAAATGATCTGTTATTACTGAATGAATGACTGCTATATACTGACTCCTCTTCTCCAGGAACTGTCAGATGGATGGCACATCTTGTAAATAAGCATGGGGAATAAAGGTGTCACATTTATATTGAAAAGCGTATTGGTCTATAACCATTTCTCAAATTTCTATACTAGGATTGAGAAGCCATGACATAAATTATCAAAAAGTATTTCACTTCATTTGTGGATGCACTTTTTACTTACATTAGTATGGGATGCGCTATTCATAACATCTCAAAAAGTGGCAAAATCCTATTATAAAAATTTCAACATTAAAGGAATGATGTTACTTAGTACTTTTTAAATTCTCTTCTCTCCTCTTCCTTTTCCCTCAAGCTTCAATTCAGAATGACTTTCCTTATTGACTACCACAGAGTTCTTTGTGCTTGAGAAGGCAAATTCATTTATTTGTGTCATCTTCTCAGGGATAAAGACCTGAAACCTTAATCTCTTCAATGTTCACACGTAAATTGAACAAAGGAAGGCACAAAATAAACAAGGTCACTATTCCATAGAAACTTTGAACATAATCTGCATATAATAGAAAGATCATGGGACAGCTTTTTTTCTCAATTGATTCTGACATGATCCCCTGAAAATTGACCTTATCCATTGAATTTTATTATCAGCTTCTGGACAAATTTTGCAGGACTTGGATGATCTTTAGTTTTATGCTATTCTTATCTTTAATAATCCAAAATTTCATCTTCTTAATTGGGGAAGACCTTTCTCAGAAACATAATAACACATCTTTTTTCCATTCCTCCTATAGATATCAGTCCCTATAAACAATTTGTTATCTAAAATAAGCTGGTCCTTCTCTATCTTAATTTATTAATGAAATGCATCATGATTTATTTGGACATCTATGTTTACTGTAGTGTTAAACCTAATAAAATTCAGACTCAGATAAATCATTTTTTTTTTACTGGCCAATCATTCCTAAGAGTAAAGATTGATTTCAAAACCAATTCAATATCTTCGTTGAAATGGGTAACAATTATATTTTCTATCTTAAATCAGTGAGAACCTTTTACACTTATTTTAAATGTTTTCAACAAAAATAATTTCAACTCCGATTTGGATATTTCCTACAGATCAATCTTCAAATAAGTCTGTTTATTAACAAAAGGGAAATACCTGCTAACTACATTCACATATCGTTAGTTACACAATTTCTAAAATGAGTAAAAACTGTTAAATTTGAGTTAAATTAATTGCAGACATTTGGGGCACATTCTAGTTAAAAATTAAAATCATTGCTTAAGACTTTCACTTTTAATCTCTAAACTCTAGTCCAGTCCTGACACATTTAGGAAGTCTTTTGGAGACTGTTCCTGAGGAATCCTCTTGCTTTCTTGCAATAATCCAAGATGGTTTTCTTAGTATATCCAATTTTTACTTTTCTTACTTCTAGAAAGAACAATTTTCCATCTCTATAACTATGAGTCTTTCTCACCCATAGAACGAATACAATGGCAATGTAATTTGAGAATGCATAGACACTAAGGGTTTTCTTCTATAGCCTCCTCCTTGGTAACATAGGGCTCTTAGTATCAAACATTTGAGTGGAAAATTCCCTACGGCTATCTTTTCTTATGCTAATGTATTTTTTCCTTCACTTGCCTCAATTTGCAAAATATTACTGTTAACCCCTTAGGTGTCTTTCTTCCCACAGCCTGTGAGAAGCATTTCCATTGTTGCAGCAGGGTCACCAAATTGCATAATGTTGCCTATTCTAGATTGGAACTATTACAGGGAGAAAGGGGACATAAAGGCCTTTGCATGAATGGAGCATTTGAAGTATTCATTTTACATTCAGAGCATGAGTAGAAACAAAACAATTCTTTCTGAAAAATGTCGGTGTTTAAGGCATGGATTCAGTGATGCATTTCTCTTGTTAAAGGAAAAAAAAAGTTCAGTGCAGAGACCCATACGTACTTCATTTTATGCCACGTTATAGATGGGTTTGAGTACCAACATTAATGATATCCTGGTCTCTTTTAACTATAGTTTTTAAATAATCTGAATTAATTCATCAACTTTCAGCAAATAGTCTAAACATTGGGTTCTGTGAGTTTGTTCACTGTGGCCCTAGTATCTCTGCTTTCTGGGGAGTATCTAAATAATGAGCAACATAGTCTCTCATGTTTCTAGTGTGCTTGTAACACTATAATTTAAAAATCCATGCAGGCAGGAAAATATAGTATAGAGAGACATTAATACTAGATCCCATTTGTTGAGCATGCTAAGTGCTTTACACATGTCTCTATCCATTTAATAATACGCTAAGGTATTACTGTTATCCTGTAGTAGGTAGTTTTGTTTTTTTTGTTTGTTTGTTTGTTTGTTTTTGAGACAGGGTCTCGCTCTGTCACCCAGGCTAGAGTGCAGTGGCACAATCTCAGCTCACTGCAACCTCTGCCTCCTAAGTTCAAGCAATTCTCCCACCTCAGCCTTCTCAGTAGCTGGGACCACAGGTGCACACCACCATGCCCAGCTAGTAGAGAGAGGGTCTTGCCATGTTGCCCAGGCTGGTCTCAAATTCCTGAGCTCAAGCTATTCATCTGCCTCAGCCTCCCAAAGTGCTGGGCTTACAGGTGTGAATTACTGTGCCCAGCCAGTAGGCAGAATTCTAAGAGAGCGACCAAGATTCTCACCCCCTGGTATACACGCGTTCTCAGATATTCAACTGAATACAAATCTGGGTGCTACTGTGAAGGGATTTTGCAGATGTAATTAAAGTCCCAAATCAGCTGACTTCAAGAAAGGGAGATTATTCTCAGTGGGCCTAAGCTAATCAGGAGAGCTCTTAAAAAGATCTAGGCTCTCCTTGGCAAAGGGGATTTGAAGCATGAGAGGGATTTCACAGGAGGGAGATTCTCCACAGCTGGCTTTAAAGATGTAGAGGGGTCAGCCGAGTACAGTGGCTCACGCCTGTAATCCCAGCACTCTGGGAGGCGGGCAGATCACGAGGTCAGGAGATCGAGACCATCCTGGCTGACATGGTGAAACCCCAGCTCTACTAAAAATACAAAAAAATTAGCCGGGCATGGTGGCAGGTGCCTGTAGTCCCAGCTACTCGAGAGGCTGGGGCAGGAGAATGGCCTGAACCCGGGAGGTGGAGCTTGCAGTGAGCTGAGATTGAGCCACTGCACTCCAGCCTGGGCAACAGAGTGAGACTATCTCAAAAAAAAAAACCCCCAAAAAAACAAAAAAACATGTGGAGGGATCATGGAGTGAGGTGCCTGGGTGGCCTCTAAGTGTTGAGAATGGCCCCTCGCTGACAACCAGCAAAGAAACAGAAGTACAAGTTCAGCTCTACAACCATGAGGAACTGAAATCTTCCACAACCATATGAACTTGGAAGACAGCCCCAGCCTCAGATGACTTCACAGCCGTAGTTAACACCTTCATCTTTGGGAGATCAGAGTGGAGAGCCCAATCATGCCATCCCTGGATTTCTGACCTATAGAACTGTGAGCCAATAAATGAGTATTGATTTAAGCTGCTAAATTTGTGGTAATTTGTTACGCAATAGAAAACCAATATATACCCATTGCATAGATCAGAAAACTGAGGCATTATAAAAAATGGCATTTGGACTAGCATGCAAGGGGAGAAAAGGAATATAAAAAATTCTTCAACTGGCTATTTTAGCTTAAAAGCCACATTCCATTTTCATTACAGTCATGTATTAGTCCGTTTTCACACTGCTGTGAAAATACTACCTAAGACTGGGTAATTTGTAAAGGAAAGAGGTTTAATTGACTCACAGTTCCACATGACTGGGGAGGCCTCAGGAAACTTACAATCATGGCAGAAAAGGAAGCAGGCTTGTCTTACATGGTGGCAGGTGAGAGAGAACGAAGAAGGAAGCCCCTTACAAACCATCAGATCTCGTGAGAACTCACCATCAGGAGAACATCACAGGAGAAACCACCCCCACAATCCAACTACCTCCCACCAGGTCCTTTCCTTGACTGATGGGGATTATGGGAATTACAATTCTACATGAGATTTGGATGGGGACAATAAGCCAAACCCTATCAGGCCACAAACATAGATTTGCCCTGAGAAGCAATATGAATGCTAATTGCCTCATTAATTCTCAGAGAAAAGGCATATTTTTCAATGCAGTGGGTGGAAACAAAAAACGAAACAAAACAAGAACAAAACAACAAAGGTAAATGTTTTAATTTTCTCCCAGTATCCTTCCAAGGAGATAAATATTTTCCTTATTTCATTCTATAATTCAAAATACACCAGGATTTTTTTTTTTTTAAAGAAAGACTGGAATTAATTTTCTTGGGAATTGTTATGATTTGTGATGGATGACCAGCCGTTCTGATTCAGTCCTTTACCCAGAGCTGGCTGATGATTCCTAACAGGGTCTGAAATCTGAGTGGACTATTCAAGCAACAGAAAGCTATACAAGTGCTTCCAAGTCACTATGTGTGCTCAGTGCAGTTTCTGAAATACCATCAAGGGCCTATTTTGCAACTGTACTCACCCTTGGAGTTTTCTAATGTGTTTGCCACTGTTGTTAATTCTAAGGTTAGAAAGTATGCTCCCCCAAAGTTAATTGTCCAATTAGCTCTACAACTATGGGTTGTAAAACAAGCACTGTGAACATGAGATTTGATATGAAGGAGACTGTGCCCAGTTTCCTTAAGTTTCTATTTAAAAAAAAAAAAAAAAGGTACATAGTTTTGAATGATTTTATTGAATAAGCTGGGAGTGGACAAATTGCCAACCTAATACGCACTTAAAAATTCATTACTCTTTATCTACAACTTGGTCTCTCAACAAAGACACTGCATGAGAGTAGAATAGATTCCAGTCTCCATTTCTCATCGTTTACTGATCATCATTTACCACATGCTAAGCACTAGGAGATGGTGGGTGGGGGCTGGTATTGATGTTGTATTGATGTTGTCAGTACAAAGACACATACAACAGATCTCAGACCTCAAATTGCTTAAAGCCATTGGAATGTGGCTAGAACTGTGTAGTGCAATTACTGACAATAATCACACTAAACTTCCACAAAGAAACTTTCCTGTGAATTCTTCCCAAGTAGGTGGTCATAGTGGATTCCTATAGCATATATTTTCAGTGCCATTTCTTCTTGCCCAAACACAGAGCTGAGACCATGTAGTGGGGGACCCCTATATTTAATGAACTATTCCTAAACTTCCCCAATTTAAGTTCCTTGGTTTCCTAGATTTAATCCTGGGAAAAGAAATCTCCAGGTTTCTGGTTTCATTTGCTATGCATGCTATGCATTTTTGTCAACATAGCTGAGATACCCTGGGAGTGTTGTATATGAATAATAGGGAAAAACTACAGTCATAAATTTACAATGATTTAAGAATTTCCTCCAGTGATCTTAAAAAGACAGGATTAATGCCAGATTTAGAAAACAGATGTCCTGGTATTTGATCCACCTGTGCTTGGGATATTGGCTCACACAGAAGTTTCAGGATTCTTTGACAATATACTTAACAGCCTAGCTATGGAGTCATACTACACTTTTACTAGCACCTATTCTAAGTTATAGCATCTCTTCTTAGCTTTGTATGTCACTATCATCAAATAACATTTGTTGAAAAATCTGTGACATATCCTTAATTACTAACTTTAAGAAGCTAAATTTTTTTAAAAGGTGATATTTACATTTGGACACATACTCCAGATATTGTGTCAAGCCTTAACAAGAGTTCATAACTACCACAATGTATTTTTAGCCTGCCTAAATTAAGGGATAAAATAATCTACCAAGCTTTACGTTACTTTGGGTTCTTTTTTTTCTTTCCTTTTTTCCCCGAAATTTTCACATCCTAACAAATGATGTGACAATTAGGACTTTTGTTTTCCAATTTGCCAATAATTTTCTAGAAAGTCACCTCTAAAAGAGAGAGAAAGCCCTGTGCTTAGTTGAGAGGCCAGGTAATTGGGGGCTGGGATGCCCACTTGAATGTGGCAGCATCGCTGGCTACCAACAGGCTTCCCATTCCAAACACATTACTCTTTGTGGAACTGCTTTGAACACGGTACAGAGAGTACACATCAGTGATGCATGCCTCCCTTGATGTTTCCATGGTCTGTTAGGAAAAGGAAGCATCAAACATAAAATTTATTTTCTGGAAATTTAGATATAAGTAAAATTTTATAAGGAAATTGTTTCCTTCAATGTATTTGAGAATCCTATAAAGCTAAGCTTTGTAAAATGGAGAAAATGTAACGTCTTTATATAAGGAGGTTAATATATTATTTTCAAGAAAAAGGAGGGTGATTTGGTCTCCCTAGACAATGTTTCTCCCGCCTCACAGATGGTCAGCATGTGGTACTCTCGCACTAAAGCCTTCTGGAGGTATCATAAGACATATTACTTTATACCAGCCCTTAAGGATGAAAGGTGCTAATGTAATTATTTTTATGTTAAACCACAAACTGTTAGGATGCAAATAACTATAAGCAAAAAGTGAGAACTAAACACGCACTCATCTGGGAAAGAACAGCAGCCCTCCAAAGACATGCCTAATTTTAGAAAAGCTATTTTCTATTTTGCTTTTATAAGTTAGTTGAAAAAGGAAGCTTTATTATGTTTCTAAAATTGTCTATACTGGTAACATCTGGAGATTAGGAATTTTAATGAGACTCAAAACTGGTGGCTATTTTTATGATTGCTCTAGATGAACCCCAAGGTAAATAAGAATTTGGGGATAAAAAATGCAGAAATTCTGAAATATGTATTTTGGTGGTCTACAGACTTATCAACTCCACACTGGCAATACATTTTTCCCAGATGAATCTGAAAACACAGGACACTGTTGTGTAGGAGTTTAGAAGACTGCATAGAGTTAGTGCAAGGAAAGAGGGTTTGGCTTGGTGAGAACTCACTCTCTTATTTTTTTCCCCATAATGCCAATGATTATATTTTATATGTTTTGAAAGGCAATAAAGTGCTTACAAAATACAAATTCAAAAACTACTATCAAGCAATTTCTTATGTCAAATATGTGGGTAGTATCATCTCTACTATTATTTACTATTTATTTTTGAGAAGGTCTCACTCTGTCACCCAGGCTGGAACACAGTGGCACGATCTTAGCTCACTGCAACCTCCACTACCCAGGTTCAAGCAGTTCTCCTGCCTCAGCCTCCTGAGTAGCTGCGATTACAGGCGCCCACCACCACGTCCAGCTAATTTTTGTATTTTAATAGAGACAGGGTTTCACCATGGTGGCCAGGCTGGTTTTGAACTCTTGTCCTCAAATAATCCATCCTCCTCAGCCTCCCAAAGTGCTGGGATTACAGGCATGACCCACCATGCCCAGCCTCTACTATTTATTTTGATATTATAAATGAATTATATTGCGTGCAAATGATGCTAAGTGGGATGCTAGGAGACAATTGATGGAACCATGAAGAAAGGGATGCATACCTTATAAGATAAAGCAAGTAGGTTTGACCCCAGCCTGACCCTGCCTTAGAGAAAAATGATAACGCAACTGTGTATATTATAAAGTGGCTCCAATCTAATGTTCTGATCTCATTGTCTATCATTGCATTTCATACATCCTGTATTCCTCCGAGTCCTTGATTTCACACGGCCTGGGTTGAAATCTTGGCTCTACTATTTACTAGCTGTGTGGCCTCAGGCAAGGAACCTCACCGGTTGATACCTCAGTTTCCTCAGCTGTAAAATAATCACAGTACCATTCTTATTAATAACAATCAATTGTAGCTCTTTTTGTGTTTACCTTCTCTAAATAAATTCATAGTGAGCAAAATGTCTAATAAGCCAATCTTGTATCAGTTTATTCCATAGCCATCAAGAAATTCAACATTTCATCAGAAGGCTGTTCAAATGTCCATAAAACCGTCACAAAGAAGCTCTATTTCATGACAGCGGAACTTGTGACAGTTAAAAATGAGGCAGAGATTTCAAAGCCTCAAAATTTCAGTTTTTATTACCTCATATTACATATAAATATGTTGATGAGTTCCCACGATTCTCCTTATTATCTCATATAGTTTTTAAAATATATAATATATTGGTTATATTATGATTAATTGATTTAATATTTTATTTGGGGTCACACCCATGAAAAGTTAGTCATCATGTCCAGTGTAACATTGTTTCTGTGAGAAAACTAAATGACTTAAATCATTTTGTCAGGCGGTCAGAGCACAGGTGCAGCAAATGGACATTAGGAAGCCAGCAGACCCCGTTGAGGTTGGGGTTAAAGAAAGGCCAATGGAGAGGAGACACGACCAGCTAAGCAGCAGTTAGAAAAGTTCCTTAGTTTAGCACGGGATTGAAACTAAAGAAACTGTTTCAATTGTCTCCATATATTCTTGCAGAAACAACATATATAGTTTGATAAAGACCAAATCCATTTTTTTTTAAAGAATGTGCTGCTCTTAAATCCGAGATGATGAAAGTAATGGTCTGTCCTTGTGTATACATACATTTATTATTATTGCATTGTAACCCATGTAAGAGTCAGTAGGAAATAGCTAAACATTAAAAAATCTCGATCTTGTGATTTTTACTGACCTCCGCAACGTGGGGGAAGATTTTCAGGTGTCACTCAGCATGGAAGTTATTATCTTCCTGCAAAAAGCCAGATGATCTGCAGAACCCCTCCTAGTGCCCCAAATAGGAGAAACCATTCCCAGGTAGGAGGCAGCTGCTCCAGGCATTTTACCAAGACTCTATTGGAGGTGCCTGAGCGTCCTTAACCGCCAGTCTTATATAAACCTGGAGCAGTAAATTAGGCAGAGCAGCTGTTAGAGCTATAAAAATCCAGGAGATGAAAGTTTTGCTTAAAATCCAAGCTCTGAGCAATTGCCATGAGAGACACTGAGGAGTCTCTGCAGTTAGACTAAAACAAGAAGTGACCATTTTGATTTGGATTATTATGGGACAAGGAAGAGCAAGGGATACGGAAAGGGTCTATAGACAGATAAGAAACTGGAGAACGAACAGGAAGTGGATTGAGACATTTCTCAAAGTGACACCACACTGAGAAGTTTACGAGTTCCCTTGTGAGGGCAGCCCTGGGTTAATGCCACCACTCTTGTATAGTCTTTGTAATTAGGAGCATGTTTGAATGCATGGAGTGTATGTCTTATGTATCGGCTCAAGTGTCAATTCACGCACCAAGTCTGATTTTTTAGAAGTACCTGCCTGAACAGCCGCCCCGCCCGAGAAGTGAGGAGCCCCTCCGCCCAGCAGCCACCCCGTCTGGGAAGTGAGGAGCATCTCCGCCCGGCAGCCACCTCGTCCGGGAGGGAGGTGGGGGGTCAGCCCCCCGCCTGGCCAGCCGCCCCGTCCGGGAGGGAGGTGGGGGGGTCAGCCCACCGCCCGGCCTGCCGCCCTGTCCGGGAGGGAGGTGGGGGTTCGGCCCCCCGCCTGGCCAGCCGCCCCATCCGGGAGGTGAGGGGCACCTCTGCCCGGCCGCCCCTACTGGGAAGTGAGGAGCCCCTCTGCCCGGCCACCACCCCGTCTTGGAGGTGTGCCCAACAGCTCATTGAGAACGGGCCATGATGACAATGGCGGTTTTGTGGAATGGAAAGGGGGGAAAGGTGGGGAAAAGATTGAGAAATCGGATGGTTGCCGTGTCTGTGTAGAAAGAGGTAGACATGGGAGACTTTTCATTTTGCTCTGTACTAAGAAAAAATTCTTCTGCCTTGGGATCCTGTTGATCTGTGACTCCACCCCCAACCCTGTGCTCTCTGAAACATGTGCTGTATCCACTCAGGGTTGAATGGATTAAGGGCGGTGCAAGATGTGCTTTGTTAAACAGATGCTTGAAGGCAGCATGCTCGTTAAGAGCCATCACCACTCCCTAATCTCAAGTACCCAGGGACACAAACACTGCGGAAGGCCGCAGGGTCCTCTGCCTAGGAAAACCAGAGAACTTTGTTCACTTGCTTATCTGCTGACCTTCCCTCCACTATTGTCCTGTAACCCTGCCAAATCCCCCTCTGCGAGAAACACCCAAGAATGATCAATAAAAAATAAGTAAAAAAATAAAAATAAAAATAAAATAAAAATAAAAAAAAAAAAAAGAAATAGCTGCCTGAAGCACAGGGTTGATAAGGAATCAAAAGTCTGAGTCTACACTCCAAAAATGACACTGTGAGCTGGGCACGGTGGCTCACACCTGTAATCCCAGCACACTGGGAGGCCGAGGTGGGAGGATCACTTGAGCTCAGGAGTTTGAGACCAGCCTGGGCAACACAGACCTTGTCTCTACTAAAAAATTTTTTTTAATTATCTAGGTGTGGTGGCATGTGCCTGTAGTCTCAGCTACTCAGAAGGCTGAGGTAGGAGGATTGCTTGAGCCCAGGAGATGGAGGCTGCAGTGAGCTATGAGCATGCCACTTACTCCAGCCTGGGTGACACAGTGAGACCTTGTCTCAAAAAAAAAAAAAAAAAAAAAGATTTTGCTCTGCCTTAGATGGAAAGAGAGAGCATGGTATGCCTTAGATGTAGAGGGGGAGATGAGTAGACCCAGTGACAAAACCTAGATCTTAACTGTTAAGGAAATTATAGATGCTTCAGTGCTGGTATGTGTGGTCATTCTCAGTGAATCATTTTTTTTTTCCTATTCTAAAGCTCTAAGTCCAAAGAGCTTTAAGGTATTGTTCAAGATTGTTATCTGAGACAGCTAGACCCTTGAAAACAATTACTGTTAAAATACTGGGGCCAAGAAAGTGCACAGATGAGAAGCAACATTTCTTATAGTATATTCCAAGCAGTTTCTGGGCGTGCCACAGCTGGGGAAGAAAATCACTGTGAGATTGGTTCACAATCTCAGAGACAAAGAGGACCCTGTTACTCAGCAGTGCAGTGATTAAAAGCAATCCATGAAATACTAACTAGAGATACAGAATAAATACATTCCTGGAAGGCTAACTCACAGCTATCATCTCTTTTGGATTCCCATCTTGCTTTGAAGACCAAGGAATGCTTGATTGCACTTCATTTGAGCAGAAAAATAGGTTAAGTTAAAGATAAAGAGGGAGAGAGGCTATACACACTCAAGATGGTCTGACAGATTGAAGGCTGTGTCCGAGAGCAGGGCATCATCACCCAAGGAGAAACACCAAGACAACAAAAGTTCTGGACTTTATTCAACCCAGCTGCCTTGCTTTGGGGCTGGACTTTTCTTGCCGGTGGCTAGTTTGATATTTAATCAAATCTTGGATTTTCATTTTTATTGCCTAAGTGGAATAGGACACAGTTTAAGAACCTAAGCATTCATTGTACTCAGCTTGTCATTCAGAAACTGGTCTTCTTTGGAATATGCTGTAAGAGACATTGCTTATCATCAGTGCCTTTTCTTGGCCCTGGCATTTAAACATATTACAATACATTAAATATAATATCATATTAAATTTAATGAATTACATGAAATACAACCACAACAGTACTAATAGCTAAAATCTGGATGCCAGCCTGGTGCCAGGATCGCGCTCAGTGCATTCCTTGGGTTCTCATATATAGCCCTCACAACATAACAATATGAAACGCATATAGGGCTTGATACATGCTAGTTACTGCTTCTAGTGCTTTACTAATATTAACTTATGCACTGTTTACAACAGCCTGTTACCTGAGCAAAGACAATGCAAAGGCCTGCCTAGAAAAAATATCCTAGAACTAAGATTTCATAATGAAGACACTGACGCACAGAGGCAAATGAACTTAACCAAGGCCATACACAGCTAGTAGGTGGCAGAACTAGGATAGAAATTTAGATGATCCTGTGAAGTGGGCCTCTGAATACTGCCGTGTAGAAGAGGCGCAAACAAAGATGCAGAGAGGTGAACTGATTTGCCCAAGGTCACAGAGCTAGACCTAAATCAGAGTGTAACCTCAAAGACTGTGCTCCCATCCATCCTCCTGGACTGCCATAGTTTGGGCCACAAAAAGGTTTTTCTGGCCGGGTGTGGTGGCTCACGCCTATAACCCCAGCACTTTGGGAGGCCGACGCAGGTGGATTACCTGAGGTCAGGAGTTCAAGACCAGCCTGGCCAACATGGCGAAACCCCATCTCTACTAAAAATACAAAAATTAGCTGGGCCTGATGGCATGTGCCTGTAGTCCCAGCTACTTGGGAGGCTGAGGCAGGAGAATCGCTTGAACCCAGGAGGCCGAGGTTACAGCGAGTCAAGATCGTGCCACTGCACTCCAGCCTGGGCGGCAGAGTGAGACCCTGTCTCTAAATAAATAATAAATGGTTTTTCCTTTTGTTAACCTTTACCAGATGAAACTTAAGAATTTGAGGAAATTCAGTTATTGCATGATTGATACATTCAATTTTCAGACAATGCACAGGCCTGTCTGGAAAAAAATATCCAAATTCTCAGATTTTACTTCTAAAATCCCTTGTGCACTCTTCTGTTTCAGGGGAGACACCAGGATCTCATGCCTATGTCTACATCACCAAAAGGAAATAAGACAAGGTTTCTAAAACCCTCTGACAACATACCCTGAATTATTAATACTTGATACGAAGGCATTATCAGTACAGTGAATCTTAAAGATCTGAGACGCACGTGTTAGGTTTGTGGATTATGGGATGCCCAGCACAGGCTTCTTTCTTTCCATCATCCATGCATGAAGCAGTGCCAGGATGGGGGAAGAGTGTCTGCAAGTGCCTCAGCCTGAATGTGAATCAGAATACATTCCAAAGACAAACACAAACGCTTTTGGATTATCCGTGGCTTTGTTTTCCTCATACCCTTCCCTTGGTGTATTAAAGGGCTCCAGGAGTGGAGCACATGCATTTATTCACACATGTGTCTTTCTGCAAAACTCAAACCTCATTATGTCTCAATGAGAAATCAAGCACCCGACATTTCCTTTGGAAGCAAATTCATAAAGAATTCAAGTTAGAAAACAGTATACTATGAAAAGCATAAATTTAAGAGCAATACCTTGATATGAAAGCCACTCTCCAGTCTTGATTTGTTGATAAAATTATACTGTGGTACTCCCCAACCAATTTCACCAACGTACTCATGTTTATATTTTGCTGGCAAGCTTCTATTTGAGGCAGGCCTCCATAAATATCTGAGATCTCCAGTTTTTTCTAACGCCAGATGCTGTTCTCCTACATAGGAGGTGTGCTGATGAATTTTGGGTAAATAATCCTTTATGTAGTCTGGACCTTTAAAAGACAAAAAGTACTTAAAACTTCTCCACACTTTATTCTAAGATACTTTTGTTATTTTAACCGTTGAAATACTAATAGCCAATAATTATATGGCACTTACTATGTTCTAGGTTCTATTATAAGCCTTTTAGACATGTTAATTCTTATTAATACTTATTTATAATTAATAATTCTTATTAATGCTTATCTGTTAATTAATGCTTATTAATAACCAAATGAGACGGGTAGAATTTTTTCCCCCAGTTTAAGTATGGGGAAAATGAAAGATTGGTTACTTGTCCAGAATTATAGCTAACAAGCTCTTTGTACCCAGACAGGCTGATGCGAAGGTTGGGCTCTTAATTGACCCATTAAACTGCTTTGTATATAATCAACTTAATACAGACATGGGCTGGATGTGGTGGTTTATGCCTGTAATCCCAGCACTTTGGGAGGCCAAGGTGGGTGCATCGCTTGAACTCAGGAATCTGAGACCAGCCTGGATAACTTCTGAGACCCTGTCTCTACAAAAAATAAAAATTAGCCAGGCATGGTGGCACACACCTGTGGTCCCAGCTATTTGGGAGATGGAGGTAAGAGGATTGCTTAAGCCCAGTAGGTGGAGGCTGCAGTGAGCTATGACTGTGCCACTGCACTCCAGCTTGGGCAACAGAGCAAGGCCACCTCAAAAAAAAAAAAAAAAAAAAAAGACATGATATATACTAAAATTTATCACATGCTACATTTGCAGGATGTAGGCCTTCAGATATTGAGGTGTTTTATCTAGGTAGATAAAAATCTGAAATGTGTATTAGAATACTCCGAAAATATATTAGCAAAAATTGAAAAATGGAGAAAATTGTTAGATGAGGGTAGCTTATAACAGATTACCAAAGGCAGAAGTATTTGTATTTTAAAAGTAAAACAATGAACAAAAAAAAAATCAATGAATTATAGAAATAGGTGAAAAAAACAGAAACAAGAGAAGGTCTGGGTAAAGATCACTTAAGTGAATTTTTTATTATGATACTTTAAGTTCTGGGATACATGTGCAGAACGTGCAGATTTGTTACATAGGTATACATGTGCCATGGTGGTTTGCTGCACCCATCAACCCGTCATCTACATTAGGTATTTCTCCCAATGCTATCCCTCCCCTTGCCCCCTACCCGCAACAGGCCCCCTTGTGTGATGTTCCCCTCCCTGTGCCCGTATGTTCTCATTGTTTAACTCCCACTTATGAGGGAGGACATGCAGTGTTTGGCTTTCTGTTCCTGAGTTACTTTGCTGAGAATGACTGTTTCCAGCTTCATTCATGTCTCTCCAAAGGATATGAACTCATTCTTTTTTATGGCTGCATAGTTATTGCATGGTATATATGTGCCACAATTTGTTTATCCAGTAAAACATTGATGGGCATTTGGGTTGGTTCCAAGTCTTTGCTACTGTGAATAGTGCTGCAAAAAACATACGTGTGCATGTGTCTTTATAATAGAATGATTTATAATCCTTTGGGTATATACCCAGTAATGGAATTGCTGGGTCAAATGGTATTTCCAGTTCTAGATCCTTGAGGAATCACCACATTGTCTTCCACAATACTTGAGCTAATTTACACCCCCATCAACAGTATAAAAGCATTCCTATTTCTCAACATCCTCTCCAGCATCTGTTGTTTCCTGACTTTTTTAATAATCGCCATTCTAACTGGTGTGATATGGTATCTTACTGTGGTTTTGATTTGCATTTCTCTAATGACCAGTGATGATGAGCTTTTATTCATATGTTTGCTGGTCACATAAATGTCTTCTTTTGAAAAGTATCTGTTCTCATATCCTTCGTCCACTTTTTGATGGGGTTGTTTTTTTCTTGTGAATTTGTTTAAGTTCCTTGTAGCATCTTGATATTAGCCCTTTCAGACGGATAGATTGCAAAAATTTTCTCCCATTCTGTAGGTTGCCTGTTCACTCTGATGATAGTTTTTTTTGCTGTACAGAAACTGTTTAGTTTAATTAGATCCCATTTGTGAATTGTGGCTTTTGTTGCCATTGCTTTTGGTATTTTAGTCATGAAATATTTGCCCATGCCTATGTCCTGAATGGTATTGCCTAGGTTTTCTTCTAGGGGTTTTATGGTTTTAGGTCTTACATTTAAGTCTTTAGTCCATCTTGAGTTAATTTTTGTAAAAGATGTAAGGAAGGGGTCCAGTTTCAGTTTTCTGCATATGGCTAGCTACTTTTCCTAAGACCATTTATTAAATAGGGAATCCTTTCCCCATTGCTTGTTTTTGTCAGGTTTGTCAAAGATCAGATGGCTGTAGATGTGTGGTGTTATTTCTGAGGCCTCTGTTCCGTTCCATTGGTCTACATATCTATTTTGGTACCAGTACCATACTATTTTGGTTATGTAGCCTTGTACTATAGTTTGAAGTCAGGTAGTGTAATGTCTCCAGCTTTGTTCTTTTTGCTTAGGATGGTCTTGGCTATGTGGGCTCTGTTTTGGTTCCAAATGAAATTTAAAGTAGTTTTTTCTAATTCTGTGAAGAAAGTCAATGGTAGCTTGATGGGGATAGCATTGAATGTATAAATTACTTTGGGCAGTACAGCCATTTTCATATTGATTCTTCCTATCCATGAGCATGGAATGTTTTTCCATTTGCTTGTGTCCTCTCTTATTTCCTTGAACAGTGGTTTGTAGTTCTCCTTGAGGAGGTCCTTCACAGCTCTTGTAAGTTGTATTCCTATGTATTTTATTCTCTTTGTAGCAATTGTGACTGGGAGTTCACTCATGATTTTGCTCTCTATTATTGGTTTATAGAAATATTTGTGATTTTTGCACACTGATTTTATATCCTGAGACTTTGCCAAAGTTGCTTATCAGCTTAAGGAGATTTTGGGCTGAGACAATGGGGTTTTCTAATTATATAATCATGTCATCTGCAAAGAGAGATAATTTGACTTCCTCTCTTCCTATTTGAATACATATTTTCTTTCTCTTGCCTGATTGACCTGGCCAGAACTTCCAATACTATGTTGAACAGGAGTGGTGAGAGAGGGCATCCTTGTCTTGTGCCGGTTTTCAAAGGGAATCCTTCCAGCATTTGGCCATTCATTATGATATCGGCTGTGGGTTTTTCATAAATAGCTCTTATTATTTTGAAATACGTTTCATCAATACCTAGTCTACTGAGGGCTTTTAGCATGAAGGGGGGTTGAATTTTATGGAAGGCCTTTTCTGCATCTATTGAGATAATCATGTGGTTTTTGTCATTGGTTCTGTTTATGTGATGGATTACGTTTATTGATTTGCATATGTTGAACCACCCTTGCATTCCAGGGATGAAGCCAACTGGATCAGGATGGATAAGCATTTTTTTTTTTTTTTTTGAGATAGAGTCTCGCTCTGTCACCAGGCTGGAGTGCAGTGGCATCTCAGCTCACTGTAACCTCCATTTCCCAGGTTCAAGCAATTCTCCCATCTCAGCTTCTCGAGTAGCTGGGACTACAGGCACACACCACCACTCCCGGCTAATTTTTCTATTTTTAGTAGAGATGGGGTTTCACCATGTTGGCCACGATGGTCTCAATCTCTTGACCTCGTGATCCACCAGCCTCAGCCTCCCAAAGTGCTGGGATTACAGGCATGAGCCACCGCACCTGGCCAGATAAGCTTTTTAATGTGCTGCTGGATTCAGTTTGCCAATATTTTATTGAGGAGTTTTGCACTGATGTTCATCAGGGATATTGGCCTGAAATTTTCTTTTTTTGTTGTGTCTCTGCCAGGTTTTGGTATCAGAATGATGCTGGCCTCATAAAATGAGTTAAGGAGGAGTCCCTCTTTTTCTACTGTTTGGAATAGTTTCAGAAGGAATGGTACCAGCTCCACTTTGCACCCCTGGTAGAATTTGGCTGTGAATCTGTCTGGTCCTGGACTTTTGGTTGGTAGGCTATTAATTACTACATCAATTTTAGAACTTGTTATTGGTCTGTTCAGGGATTCAACTTCTTCCTGGTTTAGTTTGGGAGGGGGTATGTGTCCAGGAATTTATCCATTTCTTCTAAATTTTCTAGTTTATTTGCATAGAGGTGTTTATAGTATTCTCTGATGGTAGTTTGTATTTCTGTGGGATCAGTGGTGATCTCCCCTTTATCATTTTTTGTTGCATCTATTTGAATATTCTCTCCTTTCTTCTTTATTAGTCTGGCTAGAGGTCTATCTACTGTGCTGATCTTTTCAAAAAACCACCTCCTGGATTCATTGATTTTTTGAAGGGTTTTTTGTGTCTCTATCTCCTTCAGTTCTTTTTTTTTTTTTTTTTTTTTGAGACAGAGTCTCGCTCTGTCACCCAGGCTGGAGCGCAGTAGCACAATCTCGGCTCACTGCAAGCTCCGCCTCCCGGGTTCACGCCATTCTCCTGGCTCAGCCTCCAGAGTAGCTGGGACCACAGGCGCCTGCCACCACGCCCAGCTAATTTTTTGTATTTTTAGTAGAGACAGGGTTTCACTGTGTTAGCCAGGATGGTCTCGATCTCCTGACCTCGTGATCTGCCCACCTCTGCCTCCCAAAGTGCTGGGATTACAGGTGTGAGCCACCGTGCCCGGCCTATCTCCTTCAGTTCTACTCTGATCTTAGTTATTTCTTGTCTTCTGCTAGCTTTTGAATTTGTTTGCTCTTGTTTCTCTAGCTCTTTTAATGGTGATGTTAGGGTGTTGTTTTAGAATTTTCTCACTTTCTCCTGTGGGCATTTACTGCTATAAATTTCCCTCTAAACACTGCTTTAGCTGTGTCCCAGAGATTCTGGGAAGTTGTGTCTTTGTTTTCATTGGTTTCAAAGAACTTATTTATTTCTGCCTTCATTTCGTTATTTACCCAGTAGTCATTCAGGAGCAGGTTGTTCAGTTTCCAGGTAGTTGTGCGGTTTTGAGTGAGTTTTTTAATCCTGAGTTCTAAGGTGATTGCACTGTGGTCTGAGAGACTGTTTGTTATGATTTCTGTTCTTTTGCATTTGCTGAGGAGTGTTTTACTTCCAATTATGTGATCAATTTTAGAAATAGTGCTATGTGGTGCTGAGAAGAATGTACATTCTATTGATTTGGGGTGGAGAGTTCTGTAGATGTCCATTAGGTCTGCTTCGTCCAGAGCTGAATTCAAGTCCTGCATATCCTTGTTAATTTTCTGTCTTGTTGATTTGTCTAATATTAACGGTGGGGTGTTAGACTCTAACACAATAATAGCAGAAGACTTTACATCTTTTTGTAAAGAGATGTAAAGAACTTGCTTTATGAATCTGGGTGCTCCTGTATTGAGTGCATACATATTTAAGATATTTAGCTCTTTTTATTGCATTGATCCCTTTACCACTTTGTAATGCCTTTCTTTGTCTTTTTTGACTTTGTTGGTTTAAAGTCTGTTTTATCAGAGAGTAGGATTGCAAACCTTGCTTTTTTTTTTGCTTTCCACTTACTTTGTAAATATTCCTCCATCCCTTTATTTTGAGCCTATGTGTGTCTTTGCACATGAGATGGGCCTCTTGAATACAGCACACTGATGAGTCTTGACTCTTTATCCAATTTTGCCACTCTGTACTGAGTGCTGTGCTGGGAGATCCATTGCTCTCTTCAGAGCCAACAGGCAGGAATGTTTAAGTCTGCTGAAGCTGTGCCCACAGCCGCCCCTTCCCCCAGGTACTCTGTCCCAGGGAGATAGGAGTTTTATCTATAAGCCCCTGACTGGGGGTGCTGCCTTTCTTTTAGAGGCACCCTGCCCAGGGAAGAGGAATCTAGAGAGGCAGTCTGGCTAAAGTGGCTTTGCCGAGCTGAGATAGGCTCCGGAGACTTTGTTCACACTGTGAGGGGAAAACCACCTACTCATGCCTCAGTAATGGCAGACACCCCTACCCCGCCACCAAGCTTGAGCCTCCCAGGTCGGTTTCAGACTGCAGTGCTGGCAGCGAGAATTTCAAGCCAGTGGATCTTAGCTTGCTGGGCTCCATGGGGGTGGGATCCGATGAGCCAGACCACTTGGCTCCCTGGCTTCAGCCCCCTCTCCAGGGGAGTGAATGGTTCTCTCATGGGCATTCCAGGCACCACTGGGGTATGAAAAACAAAAAAAACTCCTGAGGAAGGCTGGCAAGATGGCCGAGTAGAAACAGCTCTGGTCTGAAGCTCCCAGCAAGATCAACACAGAAGGTGGGTGATTTCTGCATTTCCAACTGAGGTACCCGGCTCATCTCACTGGAACTGGTTAGACAGTGGGTGCAGCCCACGGAGGGCAATGGGTCAGGGAACTCCCTTCCCTAGCCAAGGGAAGCCACGTGGGACTGTGCCATGAGGAACAGTGAACTCTGGCCCAGATACTATGCTTTTCCCAAGGTCTTCACAACCCACAGATCAGGAGATTCCCTGAGGTGCCTACACCACCAGGGCCCTGGGTTTCAAGCACAAAACTGGGTGGCTGTTTGGGAAGCCACTGAGCTAGCTGCAAGAGTTTTTTTTTTTTTTTTTTTTCATACCCCAGTGCCACCTGGAATGCCAGTGAGACAGAACTGTTCATTCCTCTGGAAAGGGGGCTGAAGCCAGGGAACCAAGTGATCTAGCTCAGCGGATCCCCTCCCCACAGAACCCAGCAAGCTAAGATCCACTGGTTTGAAATTCTTGCTGTCAGCGCAGCAGTCTGAAACCGACCTGGGACGCTCAAGCTTTGTTTGGGGGGGAGGGGCATCCACCATTGCTGAGTCTTGAGTAGGTGGTTTTCCCCTCACAGTGTAAACAAAGCCTCTGGGAATTTCGAACTGAGCAGCACCCTCCACAGCTCAGCAAAGCCACTGTGGCCAGACTGCCTCTCTAGATTCCTCTTCTCTGGGCAAGGCATCTCTGAACAAAAGGCAGCAGCCCCAGTCAGGGGGTTATAGATAAATTCTCCTCTCCCTGGGACAGAGCATATGGGGGAAGGGGCAGCTGTGGGTACAACTTCAGCAGACTTAAACATCCCTGCCTGCCAGCTCTGAAGAGAGCAGTGGATCTCCCAGCACAGCATTCAAGCTCTGCTAAAGGTCAAACTGCCTCCTCAACTGGGTCCCTGACCCCCATGTCTCCTGACTGGGAGATACCTCCCAACAGGTGTTGGCGGACACCTTGTAGAGGAGAGCCCTGGCTGGCATCTGGCGGGTGCCCCTCTGGGGCAAAGCTTACAGAGGAAGGAACAGGCAGCAATCTTTGCTGTTCTGCAGGCTTCGCTGGTGATATCCAGGCAAACAGGGTCTTGAGTGGTACACTCCAACAAACTAGCAGACCCGCAGCAGAGAGGCCTGACTGTTACAAGCAAAACTAACAAACAGAAATAGCATCAACATCAACACATCAACAAAAAGGACATCCACTCAGAAGCCCCATTTGAAGGTCACCAACATCAAAGAACAAAGGTAAATAAATCCACATAGATGAGGAGAAACCACCGCAAAAAGACTGAAAACTCCAAAAACCAGAATGCCTCTTCTCTTTCAAAGGATCACAACTCCTTGCCAGCGAGGGAACAAAACCGGACGGAGAATGAGTTTGACGAACTGACAAAAGTAGGCTTCGAAGGGTGAGTAATAACAAACTCCTCCTAGCTAAAGGAGCATGTTCTAACCGAATGCAAGGAAGAACCTTGAAAAAAGGTTAGAGGAATTGCTAACTAGAATAACCAGTTTAGAGAAGAACATAGATGACCTGATGGAGCTGAAAAACATAGCATGAGAACTCTGTGAAGCATACACAAGTATCAATAGCCGAATCGATAAAGCAGAAGAAAGGATATCAGAGATTGAAGATCAACTGAATGAAATAAAGCATGAAGACAAGATTAGAGAAAAAAGAATGAAAAGGAAGGAACAAAGCCTCCAAGAAATATGAGACTATGTGAAAAGACCAAACCTATGTTTGCTTGGTGTACCTGAAAGTGACGGGGAGAATGGAACCAAGTTGGAAAACACTCTTCAGGATATTACCCAAACGAACTTCCCCAAACTAGCAAGACAGGCCAACATTCAAATTCAGGAAATACAGAGAACACCACAAAGATACTCCTTGAGAAGAGCAACCCCAATACACATAATCATCAGAGTCACCAAAGTTGAAATGAAGGAAAAAATGTTAAGGGCAGCCAGAGAGGAAGGTTGGGTTGGCCACAAAGGGATGCCCATCAGACTAACAGTGGATCTCTCTGCAGAAACCCTACAAGCCAGAAGAGAATAGGGGCCAATATTCAACATTCTTAAAGAAAAGAATTTTCAACCCAGAATTTCATATCTAGCCAAACTAAGCTTCGTAAGTGAAGGAGAAATAAAATCCTTTGCAGACAAGCAAATGCTGAGGGATTTTGTCACCACCAGGCCTGCCTCACAAGAGCTCCTGAAGGAAGCACTAAACATGGAGGGGAATAACTGGTATCAGCCACTGCAAAAACATACCAAATTGTAAAGACCATCAACACTATGAAGAAACTGCATCAACTAACGGGCAAAAAAAAAAAAAAAAAAAAAAGAGCTAGCATAATAGAGACAGGATCAAATTCACACATAACAATATTAACTTTAAATGTAAATGGGTTAAATGCCCCAATTAAAAGACACAAGACTGGAAAGCTGGATAAAGAGTCAAGACTCATTGGTGTGCTGTATTCAGGAGACCCACCTCATGTGCAAAGACACAAATAGGCTCAAAATAAAGGGATGGAGGAATATTTACAAAGTAAGTGGAAAGCAAAAAAAAGCACGGGTTGCAATCCTACTCTCTGATAAAACAGACTTTAAAGCAACAAAGATCAAAAAAGACAAAGAAGAGCATTACAAAATGGTAAAGGGATCAATGCAATAAGAAGAGCTAAATATCTTAAATATATATGCACTCAATACAGGAGCACCCAGATTCATAAAGCAAGTTCTTAGACACCTTACAAAGAGACTTAAAGTCTCCCACTATTATTTTGTTAGAGTCTAACACCCCACCATTAATATTAGACAGATCAACAGGACAGAAAATTAACAAGGATATTCAGGACTTGAACTCGGCTCTGGACGAAGAAGACCTAATAGACATCCACAGAACTCTCCACCCCAAATCAATAGAATGTACATTCTTCTCAGCACCACATAGCACTATTTCTAAAATTGATCACATAATTGGAAGTAAAACAATCCTCAGCAAATGCAAAAGAACAGAAATCACAACAAACAGTCTCTCAGACCACAGTGCAATCAACTTAGAACTCAGGATTAAAAAACTCACTCAAAACCGCACAACTACCTGGAAACTGAACAACCTGCTCCTGAATGACTACTGGGTAAATAACGAAATGAAGGCAGAAATAAACAAGTTCTTTGAAACCAATGAAAACAAAGACACAACTTCCCAGAATCTCTGGGACACAGCTAAAGCAGTGTTTAGAGGGAAATTTATAGAGTAAATGTCCACAGGAGAAAGCAGGAGAGATCCAAATTGACACCCTAGAACAAAGCTGGATGGAGAATCACTTTGACAAGTTGAGAGAAGAAGGCTTCAGACGATCAAACTACTCTGAGCTACAGGAGGAAATTCAAACCAAAGGCAAAGAAGTTAAAAACTTTGAAAAAAATTTAGACGAATGTATAACTACAATAACCAATACAGAGAAGTGCTTAAAGGAGCTGATGGAGCTGAAAGCCAAGGCTCGAGAACTATGTGAAGAATGCAGAAGCCTCAGGAGCCAGTGCGATCAACTGGAAGAAAGGGTGTCAGTGATAGAAGATGAAATGAATGAAATGAAGCGAGAAGGGAAGTTTAGAGAAAAAAGAATAAAAGGAAACAAACAAAGCCTCCAAGAAATATGGGACTATGTGAAAAGACCAAATCTACGTCTGATTGGTGTACCTGAAAGTGACGGGGAGAATGGAACCAAGTTGGAGAACACTCTGCAGGATACTATCCAGGAGAACTTCCCCAATCTAGCAAGGCAGGCCAACATTCAGATTCAGGAAATACAGAGAATGCCACAAAGATACTCCTCGAGAAGAGCAACTCCAAGACACATAATTGTCAGATTCACCAAAGTTGAAATGAAGGAAAAAATGTTAAGGGCAGCCAGAGAGAAAGGTCGGGTTACACACAAAGGGAAGCCCATCAGACTAACAGCGGATCTCTCGGCAGAAACTCTGCAAGCCAGAAGAGAGTGGGGGCCAATATTCAACATTCTTAAAGAAAAGAATTTTCAACCCAGAATTTCATATCCAGCCAAACTAAGCTTCATAAGTGAAGGAGAAATAAAATACTTTACAGACAAGCAAATGCTGAGAGATTTTGTCACCACCAGGCCTCCCCTAAAAGAGCTCCTGAAGAAAGCACTAAACATAGAAAGGAACAACTGGTACCAGCCACTGCAAAAACATGCCAAAATGTGAAGACCATCAAGACTAGGAAGAAACTGCATCAACTAACGAGCAAAATAACCAGCTAACATCATAATGACAGGATCAAATTCACACATAACAATATTAACTTTAAATGTAAATGGACTAAATGCTCCAATTAAAAGACACAGACTGGCAAATTGGATAAAGAGTCAAGACCCATCAGTGTGCTGTATTCAGGAAACCCATCTCACATGCAGAGACACATATAGGCTCAAAATAAAAGGATGTAGGAAGATCTACCAAGCAAACGGAAAACAAAAAAAGGCAGGGGTTGCAATCCTAGTCTCTGATAAAACAAACTTTAAACCAACAAATATCAAAAGAGACAAAGAAGGCCATTACATAATGGTAAAGGGATCAATTCAACAAGAAGAGCTATCTATCCTAAATATACATGCACCCAATACAGGAGCACCCAGATTCATAAAGCAAGTCCTGAGTGACTTACAAAGAGACTTAGACTCCCACACAATAATAATGGGAGACTTTAACACCCCACTGTCAACATTAGACAGATCAATGAGACAGAAAGTTAACAAGGATACCCAGGAATTGAACTCAGCTCTGCACCAAGCAGACCTAATAGACATCTACAGAACTCTCCACCCCAAGTCAACAGAATATACATTTTTTTCAGCACCACACCACACCTATTCCAAAATTGACCACATAGTTGGAAGTAAAGCTCTCCTCAGCAAATGTAAAAGAACAGAAATTATAACAAACTGTCTCTCAGACCACAGTGCCATCAAACTAGAACTCAGGATTAAGAAACTCAGTCAAAACCGCTCAACTACATGGAAACTGAACAACCTGCTCCTGAATGACTACTGGGTACATAACGAAATGAAGGCAGAAATAGAGATGTTCTTTGAAACCAACGAGAACAAAGACACAACATACCAGAATCTCTGGGACACATTCAAAGCTGTGTGTAGAGGGAAATTTATAGCACTAAATGCCCACAAGAGAAAGCAGGAAACATCCAAAATTGACATCCTAACATCACAATTAAAAGAACTAGAAAAGCAAGAGCAAACACATTCAAAAGCTAGCAGAAGGCAAGAAATAACTAAAACCAGAGCAGAACTGAAGGAAATAGAGACACAAAAAACCCTTCAAAAAATTAATGAATCCAGGATCTGGTTTTTTGAAAGGATCAACAAAATTGATACACTGCTAGCAAGACTAATCAATAAAAAAAGAGAGAAGAATCAAATAGATGCAATAAAAAATGATAAAGGGGATATCACCACGGATCCCACAGAAATACAAACTACCATCAGAGAATACTACAAACACCTCTACACAAATAAACTAGAAAATCTAGAAGAAATGGATAAATTCCCTGACACATACACCCTCCCAAGACTAAACCAGGAAGAAGTTGAATCTCTGAATAGACCTATAACAGGCTCTGAAATTGTGGCAATAATCAATAGCTTACCAACCAAAAAGAGTCCAGGACCAGATGGATTCACAGCCGAATTCTACCAGAGGTACAAGGAGGAACTGGTACCATTCCTTCTGAAACTATTCCAATGAATAGAAAAAGAGGAAATCCTCCCTAACTCATTTTATGAGGTCAGCATCATCCTGATACCAAAGCCGGGCAGAGACACAACCAAAAAAGAGAATTTTAGACCAATATCCTTGATGAACATTGATGCAAAAATCCTCAATAAAATACTGGCAAACCGAATCCAGCAGCACATCAAAAAGCTTATACACCATGACCAAGTGGGCTTCATCCCTGGGATGCAAGGCTGGTTCAATATATGCAAATCAATCAGTGTAATCCAGCATATAAACAGAACCAAAGACAAAAACCACATGATTATCTCAATAGATGCAGAAAAGGCCTTTGACAAAATTCAACAACCCTTCATGCTAAAAACTCTCAATAAATTAGGTATTGATGGGACGTATCTCAAAATAATAAGAGCTATCTATGACAAACCCACAGCCAATATCATACTGAATGGGCAAAAACTGGAAGCATTCCCTTTGAAAACTGGCACAAGACAGGGATGCCCTCTCTCACCACTCCTATTCAACATAGTGTTGGAAGTTCTGGCCAGGGCAATCAGGAAGGAGAAAGAAATAAAGGGTATTCAATTAGGAAAAGAGGAAGTCAAATTGTCCCTGTTTGCAGATGACATGATTGTATATCTAGAAAACCCCATTGTCTCAGCCCAAAATCTCCTTAAGCTGATAAGCAACTTCAGCAAAGTCTCAGGATACAAAATCAATGTACAAAAATCACAAGCATTCTTATACACCAATAACAGACAAACAGAGAGCCAAATCATGAGTGAACTCCCATTCACAATTGCTTCAAAGAAAATAAAATACCTAGGAATCCAACTTACAAGGGACGTGAAGGACCACTTCAAGGAGAACTACAAACCACTGCTCAAGGAAATAAAAGAGGATACAAACAAATGGAAGAACATTCCATGCTCATGGGTAGGAAGAACACATATCGTGAAAATGGCCATACTGCCCAAGGTAATTTATAGATTCAGTGCCATCCCCATCAAGCTACCAATGACTTTCTTCACAGAATTGGAAAAAACTACTTTAAAGTTCATATGGAACCAAAAAAGAGCCCGCATTGCCAAGTCAATCCTAAGCCAAAAGAACAAAGCTGGAGGCATCACATTACCTGACTTCAAACTGTACTACAAGGCTACAGTAACCAAATATGGTACTGGTACCAAAACAGAGATATAGATCAATGGAACAGAACAGAGCCCTCAGAAATAATGCCACATATCTACAACTATCTGATCTTTGACAAACCTGAGAAAAACAAGCAATGGGGAAAGGATTCCCTATTTAATAAATGGTGCTGGGAAAACTGGCTAGCCATATGTAGAAAGCTGAAACTGGATCCCTTCCTTACACCTTATACAAAAATTAATTCAAGATGGATTAAAGTCTTAAATGTTAGACCTAAAACCATAAAAACCCTAGAAGAAAACCTAGCCATTACCATTCAGGACACAGGCATGGGCAAGGACTTCATGTCTAAAATGCCAAAAGCAATGGCAACAAAAGCCAAAATTGACAAATGGGATCTAATTAAACTAAAGAGCTTCTGCACAGCAAAAGAAACTACCATCAGAGTGAACAGGCAACCTACAAAATGGGAGAAAATTTTCATAACCTACTCATCTGACAAAGGGCTAATATCCAGAATCTACAATGAACTCAAACAAATTTACAAGAAAAAACAAACAACCCCATCAAAAAGTGGGTAAAGACATGAACAGACACTTCTCAAAAGAAGACATTTATGCAGCCAGGAAACACAGGAAAAAATGCTCACCATCACTGGCCATCAGAGAAATGCAAATCAAAACTACGATGAGATACCACCTCACACCAGTTAGAATGGCAATCATTAAAAAGTCAGGAAACAACAGGTGCTGGAGAGGATGTGGAGAAATAGGAACACTTTTACACTGTTGGTGGGACTGTAATCTAGTTCAACCATTGTGGAAGTCAGTGTGGCGAATCCTCAGGGATCTAGAACTAGAAATACCATTTGACCCAGCCATCCCATTACTGGGTATATACCCAAAGGATTATAAATCATGCTGCTATAAAGACACATGCACACATATGTTTATTGTGGCACTATTCACAATAGCAAAGACTTGGAACCAACCCAAATGTCCAACAATGATAGACTGGATTAAGAATATGTGGCACATATACACCATGGAATACTATGCAGCCATAAAAAATGATGAGTTCATGTCCTTTGTAGGGACATGGATGAAATTGGAAATCATCATTTTCAGTAAACTATCACAAGGACAAAAAACCAAACACTGCATGTTCTCATTCATAGGTGGGAATTGAACAATGAGAACACATGGACACAGAAAGGGGAACAACACACTCTGGGGACTGTTGTGGGGTAGGGGGAGGGGGGAGGGATAGCATTAGGAGCTATACCTAGTGCTAAATGACGAGTTAATGGGTGTAGCACACCAGCATGGCACATGTATACATATGTAACTAACCTGCACATTGTGCACATGTACCCTAAAACTTAAAGTATAATAAAAATAAAATAAAATAAATAATAAAAAAATAAATTGACACCCTAACATCACAATTAAAAGAATTAGAGAAGCAAGAGCAAACAAATTCAAAAGCTAGCAGAAGACAAGAAATAACTAAGATCAGAGCAGAACTGAAGGAGATAGAGACACAAAAACCCCTTCAAAAAATCAATGAATCCAGGAGCTGGTTTTTTGAAAAGATCAACAAAATAGACCGCTAGCCAGGCTAATAAAGAAGAAAGGAGAGAATATTCAAATAGATGCAACAAAAAATGATAAAGGGGAGATCACCACTGATCCCACAGAAATACAAACTACCATCAGAGAATACTATAAACACCTCTATGCAAATAAACTAGAAAATCTAGAAGAAATGGATAAATTCCTAGGCACATACACCCTCCCAAGTCTAAAGTAGGAAGAAGTCAAATCCCTGAATAGACCAATAACAAGTTCTGAAATTGAGGCAGTAGTTAATAGCCTGCCAACCAAAAAATGTCCAGGACCAGACAGATTCACAGCCAAATTCTGCCAGAGGTACAAAGAGGAGCTGGTACCATTCCTTCTGAAACTATTCCAAACAATAGAAAAAGAGGGACTTCTGCCTAACTCATTTTATGAGGCCAGCATCATCCTGATACCAAAACCTGGCAGAGACGCAACAAAAAAAGAAAATTTCAGGCCAATATCCCTGATGAACATCAGTGCAAAAATCCTCAATAAAATATTGGCAAACTGAATCCAGCAGCACATCGAAAAGCTCATCCACCATGATCAAGTTGGCTTCATCCCTGGGATGCCAGGCTGGTTCAACCTACACAAATCAATAAAGGGAATCCATCACATAAACAGAACCAATGACAAAAACCGTGTGATTATCTCAATAGATGCAGGAAAGGCCTTCAACAAAATTCAACAGCCCTTTATGCTATAAACTCTCAATAAACTAGGTATTGATGGAATGTATCTCAAAATAAGAGCTATTTATGACAAACCCACAGCCAATATCATACTGAATGGCCAAAAACTGGAAGCACTCCCTTTGAAAACCAGCACAAGAATGGGATGCCCTCTCTCACCACTCCTATTCAATGTAGTGTTGGAAGTTCTGGCCAAGTCAATCAGGCAAGAGAAAAAAACAAAGGGTATTCACATAGGAAGAGAGCAACTCAAATTGTCTGTTTTCAGATGACATAATTATATATTTACAAAACCCCATAGTCTCAGCCCAAAATCTCCTTAAGCTGATAAGCAACTTCAGCAAAGTCTCAGGATACAAAATCAGTGGGCAAAAATCACAAGCATTCCTGTACACCAATAACAGACAAACAGAGAGCCAAATCATGAGTGAACTCCCAGTCACAATTGCTACAAAGAGAATAAAACACATAGGAATACAACTTACAAGAGATGTGAAGGATCTCCTCAAGAAGAACTACAAACTACTGCTCAAGGAAATGAGAGAGGACACAAGCAAATGGAAAACATTCCATGCTCATGGATAACAAGAATCAATATCATGAAAATGGCCATACTGCCCAAAGTAATTTATACATTCAACACTATCCCCATCAAGCTACCATTGACTTTAACAGAATTAGAAAAAACTACTTTAAATTTCATATGAAACCAAAAAAGAGCCCACATAGCCAAGAAAATCTTAAGCAAAAAGAATAAAGCTGGAGGCATCATGCTACCTGATGTCAAACTATACTACAAGGCTACAGTAACCAAAACAGCATGGTACTGGAACCAAAACAGATATATAGACCAATGGAACAGAACAGAGACCTCAGAAATAACACCATACACCTACAACCATCTGATCTTTGACAAACCTGACAAAAACAAGCAATGGGGAAAGGATTCTCTATTTAATAAATGGTGTTGGGAAAACTGGCTAGCCATATGCAGAAAACTGAAACTGGATCCCTTCCTTACACCTTTTACAAAAATTAACTCAAGATGGACTAAAGACTTAAATGTAAGACCTAAAACCATAAAACCCCTAGAAGAAAACCTAGGCAATACCATTCAGGACATAGGCATGGGCAAAGACTTCATGACTAAAACACCAAAAGCAATGGCAACAAAAGCCACAATTCACAAATGGGATCTAATTAAACTAAAGAGCTTCTGCACAGCAAAAGAAACTATTATCAGAGTGAACAGGCAACCTACAGAATGGGAGAAAATTTTGCAATCTATCCATCTGACAAAGGGCTAATATCCAGAATCTCCAAAGAACTTAAATAAATTTACAAGGAAAAAAATACCTTATCAAAAAGTGGGTGAAGGATATGAACAGGTACTTCTTAAAGAAGACATTTATGCAACCAACAAACATATGAAAAAAAGCTCATCACTGGTCATTAGAGAAATGCAAATCAAAACCTCAATTAGATTCCATCTCACACCAGTTTGAATGGCAATCATTAAAAAGTCAGGAAACAACAGATGCTGGAGAGGATGTGGAGAAATAGGAATGCTTTTACACCGTTGGTGGGAGTGTAAATTAGTTCAACTATTGTGGAAGACAGTGTGGCAATTCTTCAAGGATCTAGAACCAGAAATATCATTTGACTCAGCAATCCCATCACTGGGTATATACCCAAAGGATTATAAATCATTCTACTATAAAGACACATGCACACGTATGGTTATTGCAGCACTGTTCACAATAGTGAACAGTGAATACTGACTTGGAACCAACCCAAATGCCCATCAGTGAAAGATTGGATAAAGAAAATGTGCCACATATACACCATAGAATACCATGAAGCCATAAAAAAAGATGAGGTCATGTTCTTTGCAGGGACACGGATGAAGCTGGAAACCATCATCCTCAGCAAACTAACACAAGAACAGAAAACCAAACACCGCCATGTTCTCACTCGTAAGTGGGAGTTGAACAATGAGAACACATGGACACAGGCAGGGAAACATCACACATTGGGTCCCATTGCGGGGTGAGGGGCTAGGAGAGGGATAGCATTAGGAGAAATACCTAATGTAGATGATGGGCTGGTGGGTGCAGCAAACCACCATGGCATGTGTAAACAAACCTGCACATTCTGCACACGTACTCCAGAACTTAAAATATAATAAAAAACTTTTGCAGCTAGCTCAAATAAATTCATTTTTTATAAAGAGATAGGGTCTTGCTATGTTGCCCAGGCTGAAGTGCAGTTGCTATTCACAGGTACAATAATAGTGCTCTAAAGACTTGGACTTCTGGGCTCAAATGATTCTCTTGCCTCAACCTCCCAAGTAGCTGGGACTACAGGCACATGCCACCAAGCTCTGCTAAAATTGGTAAAGTTGATGATGTGAATGTGAAAGATCTAAGACTTTCTGTAAGAAATGGTACTTACTGATGAAAAACAGACAATGGAGCTACTGGCCCAGGAAGAAGTTCAAATCCCCAGAACCAAAATGAGTGTAGAAGTGTATGGGCAGACTGGGGACAGAAAGAAGGAACTTCATTTCTTTTCCAAAAGTTAACCAAAGACCTTGGAGACAGAATCTGTATTGTGGTGACAACATTGCCTCAGTCCTTTCTGGCTCCTGTGGCTCCCTTCATCTTGTTCTTAAATCAGGGAGCTCAGTATTTGCAAAAAGTGCAAGGCGGGCAAGGGCTTTAATCCACTGCCCCTGACACATGGACCAGGTACTCTTGATAGGATGGTCAACGTGTAACAAGACTGTGCTCAGAAAAGGAATCTCAGCTTTCCAAGGAAGCTGAAAATGTGAGGGTTTTTCAGAAACAATTTTAGCAGGTGTTTTCACAGCTTCCTAATCACCATCACTCCCCGTGAAAATTGAGTATTCACTGAGTGGCTAATTTCCCCTGATGAACACATCGTGGCTTCAATTTTATTTGCTTCAGGTTTTCACTTAGAACTACTTTGATAAAGCATAGAATTGTCAGAGCATGAAAACCTGTTTTCTCTCTCCATATGACAGGTGTTGAGGTCTCGTTTACAAAACTCTCTCATAAGGAACTTTTTGCAATCTCTTCTAAACAGTGAAATATGGAAGAACTGTATTAGTCTTTTTGGAAATGCAGTCTATGTTTAAGCCAGTTTTTTTTATTTTATTTTACTCTGAGGTGTACCCTTCAGAAAATACTTTTTTTCCTTTTTAGAAACAGGACCTTGCTTCACCCAGGCTGAAGTAAAGTGATGCAATCCTAGCTCACTGCAGCCTTGACCACCTGGGCTCCAGGGATCCTCCTGACTCAGCCTCTCGAGTAGCTAGGATTACAGGTGCAGGCCATCACATTTGGCTAATTATTATTATTATTATTTGTAGACATGGAGTCTTATTGCCCAGGCTGGTCTCAAACACCTGGCCTCAAGTGAACCAACTGCCTCGGCCTTCCAAAGTGCTGAGATTACAGACATGAGCCACTGTGTCCAGACTCAGACCAGTGTTTTCCCAAATACTTCATCAAATGCTGCTCGTATGAGTGCATCATGAAGGTGGTGGTGTGTGCGGGAGGGATCTCTATAGTCAAATGCATTTGGGAACACTGCTGGCTACATTTGCCTTGCAGATATTCACAGCATATGAAAGTATATTAAGAGTTCTGATAAGACTTATGGTAAATAAACTATTTACAATTACATAGCTCAGTGTTCCCCAAAATGATTTAAACATAGATGGTTTTTCCCTACTGGGTCACTTATATGCATCCTACTGTAAATGTGAGAGTAGATATTTATCTGTCGTTAGTTCCTAAGTTGTTCTGTGGACTGCAGTAAGTTTTTGAAAAAAGCCATTACTTGCCAGCTGTCTTGGTTTGTGCTGCTATAACAAAATACCCGAGACTAAGTAAATTGTAAAGAACAGAAATTTGTTTTCATACAGTTATGAAGGCTGGGAGTCCAAGATCAAGGTGCTGGCAGGTCGTGTGATGAAGGCTGCTCTCTGCTTCTAAGATGGTGCCTCGTTGCCGCATCTTCTGGAGGGGAGGAACACTGGGTCCCAACAGGGCAGCAAGTGGAAGGACAAGCAAGCTGGAGGTGCTGTGAAGCCTTCTTTATAAAGGCTTTAATCTCATTCATGAGGGAGGAGCCCTCATGGCCTAATCATCTCTTAAAGGCCCCACCTCTTACTCCTAGCATATTGGCCGTTAAATTTCAACACCTGAATTTGGGGAGGTGGGCACACTTAAACCATAGCACAAGCTGAGTCAAAAGCACTTAGTTTTAGAAGGTGTGATGAAAAGTGCACATGCTTTGCAACCCAAGTATGTGTGTTTCTGTGTGTGTGTGTGTGTCCAGTCAGTCCAACAAACTTCATCTTCTGCCAACACTTGAAAAAAGGGCTGGGCATGGTGTGTCAGGCACCATGGAAGGCTAAGAAGGGAGGATCACTGGAGTGTAGGAGTCTGAGACCAGCCTCGGCAACATAGTAAGACCCTGTCTCTACAAAAAAAAAAAAAAATTTTAATTAGCCAGCCGCCCATGGCATGCCCGGGTAGTCCCAGCTCCTCAGGAGGCTGAGGCAGGAGGCTCATTTGAGCCCAGAAGTTTGAGGTAGCAGTGAGCTATGATCATGCCACTGCACTCCAGCCTGGGCAACAGAGTGAGATCCTGTCTCTAAAAAAAAGAAGAAAAAAAAAGAAAGAAAAAAAAGGACCCAACTACAATGTGTGTTAATAGAGAAAGGGAAAATTCCATCCCTGAAGCAAATGTGTCTTTCTGACCTCTTCTGTGCAGTTTTTTTTTTAATTTCTATTTTCATGCTATTACTGGGATTCTCTGCAGTTTCATTGTCTCATTTAGTTCATTCATTTATTCTTTCACTGATTTATTCATTTATTCAACTCGTACTTATGAACAGCTACTACATGTCAGGCACTCTTCTGAGTGCTTGGAATATAGCAGTGAAAAAAACAAAGACCGCTGCCTTTATGAAACTGGCATTCTTTGAGAGGCAGGTGCTAGAAATAAACAATTCTTCATCATCTGGATTATCACCACAGCCTCCTTAACTAGTCTTGGCTCTAGTTTCTCTCCTTTCTAATCCATCTTCTACACAGCTGCCAAGAATGATTTAAAACTCAGACAACATTAAACACTTCCTTTCCTTAAAAACATGAAATAACATGAAATAATTTTCTCCAGCACTTGGGAATTTGTGTCCATTCAGATTTCTCAGGATTGAAGAATAATGTCTTCCTAATCTGACCATAATACCTTCCTTAACCTTTTCTCATTGTTAAACCAAACACTATGAGGCTTATTGTAAATGCTTTCTTCTATGGAGAACCTATCTAATCCCTTCAAGTCAAAATTAAACACTCAGCACGATGTAGATGGTAGCTTCATTGAATTTCACTTCTTCTTTTCTATATCAAATTTACTGGATCTTCCTCATTTGTAAGCTCTTGGAGAAGAGTTGTATCTTATTTATCTCTGTTAATTCTTAATGGCCAGCGCTGTGCTTTGAATGTAGGAGATCCACAAAAGAAATGGATGTTGAATAAGTAAGTGAATTGTTGATTGAATACATGAATTAAAGAGTTCCATTATAAGACTGAAGATATATAAAGTCATATTGGGTGAGAGGCAAGCACTTCTTTAAATTTCCAACAAGCAACTTAATTTCCAGAACTGCCTTAAAACCCTCCTATTCTGGGATTTATGTTAAGATACTTAAGTGTAAGGTCAGAGGAAGAATTGCTTTTCACTACATTTATTTTTAATACTTAGAGGTAGAAGGATGAGAGCTCACAGTTATATTATTTCATTTTATAATATTGCCTCATGAGGTCAATCCTCCATTTCAGTGACCAGATGGAAACCCACCAAATAAATAAATCAAAAGGAATCAAGTGGACCTTGGAAATGAGTGTTTCAATAGGTATATTTGATAATCTGTTGACACTAGAGTCATAATTTGCCCCTTGAAGATGTGCAGTGCAGAACAGCTGGGCTTGTCAGGGGAATCAAGCCAAGGTAAAGGTCAGAGAGCAATGGTGGGATTCGAACCTAAGAAATGAACTCTAATGGGCACGTCTGACATGTGCACATAGGGGGAAGAAAAAAGGAGGTACTGCTAGAGATTAATTACTACAACTGCTAATGTGAATAAGGCTCTCCAATTCTGAAATTTACCACAGAATGGACTCATGGCCCGGAAAATTTTTAAATGCTGCATTTCAATTCAGTTGGTACAATTATGCAATGGGTCTAACCATTGAAAGAACTGAAAGGCTAGGTTTGTCAAATTTCTGAATGAGCCAAATAAACAGCAGGCTAAAGCATCCTTGCTACATACCTTAGTTCTATTCTTAAATGATAAACCTTCTCATTTTTTTCATTTTTCTTTTTAATAAAGACAAGGTCTTGCCGTGTTGCCCAGACTGATCTTGAATTCCTGGCCCCAAGTGATCCTCCTACTCTGGACACCCAAAGTGCTGGGATTACAGGCATGAGCCCCGTGCCTGGACTATGTTACTATTCTTTTTGTTTTTTGTAGTCAAACTTTCCTGTGGACAACCTGAAAGCAGGGGCAGTGGTTACTAATTAAACTGCTTCCAATAATAAACTCGTAGGATTATTGTGTCAACTAGGTAACTGATATAATTATGCCTCAAATTATAAATTGGAATTCAGTCATAAAGAATTAGAGAATTCACCTGACACTTATGCACAGCTTAACTGATGGCTTAAATAATATATTTGGCACCTTACCACATGCCCAATACTGGCTCAGTGTGAACAAAGGTCATTATGACATGGCCTCTGTTTTTCTGGCCTTCCATACAATCTAAAGACCGTGCTCACCTCCTTTAGAAAATATTTTCTGAGCTGGACGTGGTGGCTCAGGCCTGTAATTCCAGCACTTTGGGAGGCCGAGGCAGGTGGATCACAAGGTCAACAGATCAAGACCATCCTGGCCAACATGGTGAAACCCTGTCTCTACTAAAAATACAAAAATTAGCTGGGCGTGGTGGCGTGTGCCTGTAGTCCCAGCTACTCAGGAGGCTGAGGCAGGAGAATCGCTTGAACCCGGGAGACGGAGGTTGCAGTGAGCTGAGAGATTGCACCACTGCACTCCAGCCTGGCAACAGAGTGAGACTCCATCTCAAAAAAAAAAAGAGAAAACATTTTCTGTTCTTCATGACAGACATTATTATTCACTGAAACTTTAAAGTACAATTTGATCTGTTTCATTTGTGTGCTGAGGTTTCCTAGCCATTTCGTGACTATGTGTCTTGTCTCTTTGCTTGACAGTTAACCCGTTTTTCGTCCCTATTAGAGACTCGCACTATGTCTCATTTGCTTTGGAACCTCTTTAGCATTCTGGACAGTGCAATGCACCAAGCAAATGCATAGTAATATTTGCTGAAAGAAGACTGCTTGCTCATTAAATTTGCTGATGTATCAAAAATATAAAATTCCGTAGTTTTCCTGTCAAGTAGAGAAAGAAGGCAGAATCAAAAATTTTGTAAACATCCTTGGACTTTTAGTTGAAAAGTAAAACTGAACCATCTTGACAAAATTTTGCAACCAGGTGAATCCACATATTCATCTCTCCTGAAAGGAAAATCTAAGTAGATAACAAATAAATTACATTTTCTTTATTTTGGCTTGCAATTTTCCTAGCATAAATGTGCATGATATAGTCAGTTTTATTATAAGAAACTCTCACCATTCACATAGATAGGCTCTAGATATTTCATGAAAAAAATAGTAAGATTTGTGTATATAGAACTAATAAAAATCCATTTGAGTGCTGCAAGTAATAGGAAATCCATTGCAAAATTGATTAAACAATTAAGGAAAATTATGTCCCATAATAAGATCTTCTGAGGCAGGAGGAATCCAGGGTTGCTTTCTTCAGTAGCTCAATGATGTCTTCGGAATCACAGACTTTTCCATCTGTGTGCACTGCATCCTCCCCTTACCCCTGGCCAGTTCCCCTTGAGGTCCAAGGAGGCTGTCACGGTTTCAGTTATCATAGGCAGATACAATGATGTTCAAGAGGGTGGGTGTATGTTTAATCAGCGGGGAAGCCCTTCCTAGAAAACCTCAGATAAATTCCTCCCTCATTTTATTCACCAGGATTGAGTCATTCGTCTCTTCCTAAAACCAAGTGCTGGCAAGGGAACTGGAATTTCGATGACTGGCTTGGATGATTCAGAATTTAATCCTGAGTCATGTGAGGTCAGGGTAGACACCCAAATAAAATGGAAGCTCTCTGGAAAGGGAGAAGAGTGTGCTGGCCTCTGGGTAGTCAGCTACAAAGCAAAAAGGAAAACATTCCTCAGAGAAAACACACACACACAAACACACAGACACAATGCAACTTTTTACTGCTGCTGTGCAATTTACTTTTAAGACCACATGAAATTATTTGAAGTTACTTCTTTTCTCCTCTTTGGTCTCTGTTGCTAGCTAAATCATAATTAGTTTGGTGTTTGTGCTATCATACTTGTGAATATGGCTTTTTTTTTTTTTTTTTGAGATGAAGCTTCGCTCTTGTTGCCCAGGCTGGAGTACAATGGCACAATCTCAGCTCACTGCAACCTCTGCCTCCTGGGTTTCAGCGATTCTCCTGCCTCAGCCTCCGAAGTAGCTGGGATTACAGGCATGCGCCACCACACCCAGCTAATTTTGTAATTTTAATAGAGACAGGGTTTCACTGTGTTGGTCAGGCTGGTCTCAAACTCCTGACCTCAGGTGATCTGCCCGCCTCAAAAGTGGTGGGATTACAGGTGTGAGCTACCGGACCCAGCCAAGGATATGGGTTTATACTAAAGCAATACAAAGAAATGGAGGCAAGCCAGGAGCTCATTCAGAAACTATCCTCACAAACAGCAAGGGAGAGGGCAATTATTGGTATTCCTCCATATTCAAGCTCTTTAGTTGTTGTTGTTATTGTTTAGAGACAGGGTCTCACTCTGTTGCCCTGGCTGGAGTGCAGTGGCACAATCCTGACTCACTGCAGCCTCGAACTCCTGGGCCCAAATAATTCCCCAACCTCAGCCTCCTAAGTAGTTGTGATTACACGCATGGGCCTCCACACTCGGCTAATTTTTAAAATTTTTTTGGTAGATATGAGGGTCTTACTATGTTGCCCAGGCTGGTGTCAAACCCCTGGCCTCAAGTGATCCTCCCACATTGGCCTCCCAAAGTGCTGGGATTACTGACATGAGCCGCTGTGCCTGGCCTCCATAATCAAACTCTTTGATCTAGAGCAGAGGTCAGCACATTTTTTTTTTAAAGGTCAGATAGTAAATGTTTTAGGCTTACAGGTCATACATACGATCTCTATCACAACTCCTCAACCCTGTCACTGCAGTAGGCAATACGTAAACCAGTAAGTGTGGCTGTGTTCTAATAAAACAGAATTTATGGGCACTGAAATTTGAATTTAATATAGTTTTTATGGGTTGGTAAATATTTTTCTTTTAACTTTTTTCAACCACTTACAAAGTGAAAGCCCACTTTTAGCTGTATAAAAAAAGGTGGCAAGCCAGATTTGGCATATGAGCCATGGTTTACTAAATCCTGATCTACAGCGGTTTTCATATTTGTCTTTTATCTTACATCTCCTTCTTGCATATTTTAGATATGAATGAAGCTTCTCTATTTATTAGACTTAATTAATTGATTATATAAATGCAAAAATAAGTATTTCATTTAAGTGGACTATTTTGTAGATTCATAAAAGAACGTACTTTTTATTTGTACAATAACAGGTCCCAATGGAGAGTCTTGCTTGACTCTACATTGTCAGTGTCAATTTGGCCCCATATCATTTCTGCCTTTGTGTTAATTGGTTTTCTTACTATCAGAGTTGTATAAATGACCAGTGAGAAGATGTGAATATAAAACAGATTTGCCAGCACAATAAAAAATAGAAAAGTGGGGAAGACACTAACTTATACAGATAGATTGGAAATAACATTAGGTAAGAATCGCGCCGGTTTTACCCACACTGGAAAGAGCTGAGAGGTATGCATAGCTCTTTTATTGCTCTGAGTAATGATGGTAATTATGATGTAATCCACAGAGCACAACCGACACTGGACTGGGTGGAAATAGTGCTCTCAATCCTCCACTCTATAACAATATGGCTTGTAAAACGTATGTACCATTGAGGCCAGGCGTGGTGGCTCATGACTAATTTGGAAGGCCAAGACAGGAGGATCACTTGAGTCCAGGAGTTCAAGACCAGCCTGAGAAACATAGTGAGCCCCTGTCTCTACAAAAAAAAATTTTTTTAATTAACTGGGCATGGTGGCACACACCTGTGGTCCCAGCTACTTGAGAGGCTGAGGCTGGAGGATTGCTTGAGCCCAGGAGGTCAGGAGGTTGAGGCTGCAGTGAGCCAAGATCGTGCCACTGCACTCTAGCTGGGAGACAGAGTGAGACCCTGCCTCAAAAAAAAAAAAACAAAAACAAAAAAACAAAAAAAACCATTGACTTAATAGTAGTTTTGCTTCAAAAAGAGAAAAGAAATTTACCACTTTAAATGTAGGCATTGATAGCAAAGAGTATCACAATTATAGACAAGTTAAATGTAATTTATGAAAATGACACTTTTAGCCTGGATGAAATGTGGCAATTCCCTAGATAAACAGTACATTAGGAAGGGCTTGTCTATTTCTAGATGGCAGTAAGTGACTTCAATTTAGGCCAGGGTAATTTAGACCAGTAAGTGGTATTTCTCAACTTTGTAAATATATAATAAAGGGAAAATAGCTCAAAGTATGCTGTAAGAAAAACATGTAAACCTGCTATCTGGACTACTGAGAAATATTTAATGGTGTAAAGCAAGTAAGCTGTAATCAACAGAATCTTTACATTTTTTGGTATCTCTTCGTAAAACCTTTGCCCTTCTCTACTTAGGACACCCAGGGAACTGGCTGTGCTTCCTGATCATTAAGAAGACTGAAATAAATTGACTCCTCATTCATTCCAGAAATGGATTTCACTATGCTGCAGCACTTAGCTTGTAAAATGGATTTATAAACAGGTGAAATATTAGGTGGGTAAAGCCACATGACAGTAAAGATTTACAAATTAAATTTCTTTATCTGAATATTCTTACTTTAAGGATTTATTTTCCCATCTCTGTAAATAAACTTTTTTTTTAAAGAACCTACTTGGTATAATAGAAAGAGCACTTGAACAGGGAAAAATGGCAATTAAGATTTTGGTTTTGACTTTGCTGCCACTGGCATAGAGAACTTGGGAAAGTCATTTCATCTTCCTTGGTTAACTTCAATTTCTTTCTTTTTTTTTTAAACCAGCTTTATTGAGATGTAATTGACATACAATAAATTGCACATATTTGAAGCATACATCTGCACATTTTTACATATATGTACACACATGAACAGGGTTGTCAGATTTAAAGTACAGAATGCCCAGTTAAATTTGGATTTCAGATAAACAATGAATCATTTTTAGTATAAGTATGCCCAAACATTTGCATGGTACATATTCATACTAAAAAATTTATTCATCTGAAATTCAAATTTAACTGGCCACTCTATGTTTTTATTTGCGAAATCAAACAGCTCTATCCATGGATTCTCACTGTAGTTAAGATCAAGAACTTATCTGTCATTTTTCCCATACCCAGGCAATCACTTTTCTGCTTTCTGTTACTATAGATTAGTTTGCGGTTCCCAGAATTTGATCTAAATGGCATCGAATCATACAGTATGCACTCTCTTTTGTCTGGCTTCTTCTTCTTCTTTTTTTTTTTTTTTTTTTTTTTTGAGAGGGAGTCTTGCTCTGTTGCCCAGGCTGGAGTGCACTGGTGCAATCTCCGCTCACTGCAACCTCTGCCTCCTGGATTCAAGTATTCTCCTGCCTCAGCCTCCCTAGTAGCTGAGATTATAGGCGCACGCCACCACGCCCGGCTAGTTTTTGTATTTTTAGTAGAGATGGGGCTTCACCATGTTGGCCAAGCTGGTCTCAAACTCCTGACCTCAAGTGATCCACCCAACCCAAAGTGCTGGGATTACAGGTGTGAGCCACCGTGCCTGGCTTGTCTGGCTCCCTACACTAAGCATAATTATTTTGAGATCATCCAAATTATAACATGTAGCAATAGTTTATTCCTTTTTATTGCTGAGTAATATTCTATTGTACAGATATGTAACATTTACCTGTTGATGGACTTCGGGGTTCTTTTCAATTTGGGGCTGTATAAAGCTGCTATGAACATTTGTGTATAAATCTTTTTATGGACATTTGTTTTCATTTATCTTGGGTAAATAACTAGAAGTGGAATGGCTGGATCATATGGTAGATGTATTAATTTGTAAAGGAACTTCCAAATTGCTTCAACAGTAGTTGTGTCATTTTTGCATTCCCACTAGCAGTATATGAGAGTTCTATTTTCTCCACATCTTTGCCAACACTTGGTCTTCTTAGTTGGTGCATTCTAATAGGTATGTAGTGATACCTCATTGCAGTTTTAATTTGCAATCTCTAATGACTAATCATGTAGAGGACCTTTTGCTTATTTGCTATCCATATATTTTCTTTAGTGAAGTGTTCAAATCTTTTGCCCATTTCTTAATTGCCTCGTCTTCTTATTGAGAGAGTTGAGCTTTTTAAAAAACTTTTATTTTAGGTTTGGGGGTACATGTGCAAGTTTGTTATATAGGTAAACTCATGTCATGGGGGTTTGTTGTACAGATTGTCACCCAGGTACTAAGCCTAGTACACAATAGTTACTTTTTCTGCTCCTCTCCCTCCTCCCATCCTCTACCCTCAAGTAGGCTATTGTTCTCTTCTTTGTGTCTGTGAGTTCTCATCATTTAGCTCCCACTTATAAGTGAGAACATGCAGTATTTGGTTTTCTATTCCTGCATTAGTTTGCTAAGGCTAATGGCCTCCAGTTCTATCCATGTTCCCACAAAAGACAGGATCTCACTCTTTCTTATGGCTGCATAGTATTCCATGTCGTATATGTACCATGTTTTCTTTATTCAATCTATCATTAATGGGCATTTAGTTTGATTCAATGTCTTTGCTATTGTGAGTAGTGCTGCAATGAACATTTGTGTGCACGTGTCTTTATGATACACTAATTTACATTCCACTGGTTTTATACCCAGTAATGGGATTGCTGCATTAAATGGCAGTTCTGTTTTTAGCTCTTTGAGGAAGTGCCACCCTGCTTTCCACAATGGTTGAACTAATTTACACTCCAACAAGTGTTCCCTTTGCTCTGCATCCTCGCCAGCATCTGTTATTTTTTGACTTTTTAATAATAGCCATCCTGACTGGTGTTTTTGTGGTTTTGATTTGCATTTCTCTAATGATCAGTGATATTGAGCTTTTTTTTTCATAGGCTTCTTGGCCACATGTATGTCTTCTTTAGAAAGTATCCTTATCACTTGCCCACTTTTTAATGGGGTTGTTTGTTATTTTCCTGTAAATTTGTTTCTGTTCCTTATAGATGCTGGATATTAGACCAAGAGTATTTTATATGCTCTGAATACAAGTCCTTTATCAGATATGTACCTTGCAAATATTTTCTTCTAATCTGTGCTTGTAGTTTCATTTTTTAAAGTGTCTTGTGAAGAGCGGAAGTTTTTAATTTTGATAAAGTTTACTTTATTAATTTATTCTTTAATGGATCATACCATAGGTGTTACACCTAAAAATTATTTTGTTAAAAAAATTATTTTTTGTAGAGATGGGATCTCATTATGTTGCCCAGGTTGGTCTCAACTCCTGGCCTCAAGCATGAGCTACTGTGCCCAGCCTAAATAATCTTTGTCTAATCTAAGATCACAAAGTTTTTCTCCTATGTTTTCTTTTAGAAGTTTCATAGTTTTAGGTTTATACATATAGGTCCATGACCCGTTTCAAGTCCATTTTTGTATATAAGAAGAGATATGAAGTTCAATTGTTTTTGTATATGGATATCCAGTTATTTTGGCACCATTTGTAAAAGACTATCACTTTTCACTAAATTGCTTTTGCATCTTTGTTTTAATGATACATATCACTGCACACACACACACACACACACGCAGTGTTGTTAACTGGGTCCCTATGTGAAATGTATTTCTTACTGTGGACTGCAGTCAGAAAAGTTTGAAAGGCAGTGCTATGATGGCTACCTGAATTACTTTTTTCTCTCTCTCTGGTCTCCTAATCATTCTTGTCTATCACTTCCATATATTCAGTCCTTCCTGCTTCTTCAATTTCCACTGTTCCTCTAAAACGTCATTTTCTATGAAAGCACATTTATGATCACCTCAGGAAAGCATTGTTTTTGCTGTTCCTTTCATTTTTTCCTCCCCTCTCTGCTATACAGGGAAATGATAAAACATTTTATATCTCCCTGCCAAGTTTATACCACTCTCTGTGTAATTCACCCTGTGACCTTTCATTCAGTGTTTCTTGTGGTTCGCAATTGGTTTACAGCACATCATTTCCTTTTTCATTTGTTTTGCTTTATTGGGAGACAGCATGATGTGTAGAAAAGAGAATGGGCCATACTCCAGCTGAACCCTATTTCATAATAGGCTCATAACCTTCTTCAAAATACCATCTCTCAGGCTCAGTTTCTTTATCTGAAAAATAAAACCACATCTAACAACCTCATATATTTGTTGTAAGAATTAAGTAAGGTATTGTATGTAGCATATGTGAGGCATGTCTAGTCCTATACCGGACACATAATAGATGCCTGATGATAGCTATTATCACCATACTATGTACCTTCTAACCACTTCTGTTATTTCCATCACCTTCCCTCATGTCTGTATCTTCTACTATGCTAATGCTATTGTAGGCTGTACAGTACGGCGCCTCAGATAATTAAATTCAATGACCTCAACTACCCTTGTGAGAATGATTTTACACAAGAAGTGTCATGGTGCCAAAGAGACGAAAGAGATCAGATTTCATTTCACTCTAAAAAAGAAAGACATTTTTTCTTCCACAAAAGAGAGCTTTAAACCTCCTTCCCATTATCAAGGTAGACAGAAAAATACTCCTCTTTAAAGAGAACACAGCTACTAGAAATACTAACCATTCAGCTAACAGGGTCAGAATGGTAGCTCAAACTACCATTCCCCAGGACTTAAAAGGCAAAAATAAGAATGCTCTGTGAATGCTGATAGGGACAAGAACATTCTAACCTAGACCAGATAAGAAAATGTTGGACACAGAAAAGGAACTTAGACTGATTCACAGACTTTTGACGAGTCATCACCAGCTGAGTCCATTTTGGGTTTTTTTGGTTGTTGTTTTATTTTTTGAGTTGGGGTCTCACTGTTACCCAGGCTGGAGCACAGTGGTGCAATCCTGGATCACTGCAACCTCTACCTCCCGGGTTCAAGTGATCCTTCCACCTCTGCCTCCCAAGTAGCTGGGACCACAGGTGTGTGCCAACACACCTGGCTAATTTTTTGTTGTATTTTTGGTAGAGACAGGGTTTTGCCATGTTGCCCAGGCCAAGCTGAGTCCATTTTGAAGAGGAATTAGAGATTGTCTGAAGCTACTCTGTGTTTTTTTTTTTTTTTTTTTTGAGATGGATTCTCACTCTGTTGCCCAGGCTGGAGTGCAGTGGTGCGATCTCAGCTCACTGCAACCTCCACCTCCCAGGCTCAAGCAATTCTCCTGTGTCAGCCTCCTGAGTAGCTATGATTACAGGCCCATGACACCACACCCTACTAATTTTTGTATTTTTAGTAGAGATGGGGTTTTGCCATGTTGGCCAGGCTTGTCTCAAACTCTTGACTTCAGGTAATCTGCCTGCCTTGACCTCCCAAAGTGCTGGGATTACAGACATGATGTATTCATTAGTTTTTTGTTAAATGTTAAAATAATCAAGAGCCATTCTATGAGTTCCTAGATTCCTAGCCTGGGTAGACTTTACCCGATTATAAATAATAATGGGAATTCTGGCACCTAACATGGTTGTTCTATTTTTGCACTGGGTCACAATTTCAATACATTTACTCACTTTTATTAATACACAGTAAGTGTCAAGCTGTTTTTTTTTTACCATAATTAATTCATTATTATTCATCCTTTTAATTATATGACCTGGTATTAAATCTACCAGGTCAAGAGTGGTTTTGTTTGTTTGTTTGAGATGGAGTTTTGCTCTTGTTGCCCAGGCTGTTTAATTAATACCTTCTTCCAGAAACTTAGTTTTAAAAAACCATCGGCCAGACACGGTGGCTCACGCCTGTAATCCCAGCACTTTGGGAGGTCGAGGCAAGCGGATCATGAGGTCAGGAGTTCGACATCAGCCTGACCAACATGGTGAAACCCCATCTCTACTAAAAATACAAAAATTAGCCGGGCATGGTAGCGCAAGCCTGTAATCCCAGCTGCTCAAGAGGCTGAGGCAGAAGAATCCCTTGAACCCAGGAGGCGGAGGTTGCAGTGAGCCGAGATCGCGCCATTGCACTCCAGCCTGGGTGACAGAGTGAGACTCCGTCTCAAAAAAAAAAAAAAAAAAAAAAAAAAATCAACCAGCCTGGCCAACATGGTGAAACCCCATCTCTACTAAAAATACAAAAATTAGCCGGGCATGGTGGTGAGTGTCTGTAATCCCAGCTACTTGGGAGGCTGGGGCAGGATAATTGCTTAAACCTGGGAGGCAGAAGTTGCAGTGAGCCGAGATCACGCCATTGCACTGCAGCCTGGGCAACAAGAGCGAAACTCCATCTCAAAACAAAACAATAATAACAACAAAAAAAACCATCAACTAGGGTGTTTGGATATATGGATGTTCCAAGATAACATTAATCTGAGTTTTAACAAGTCTCCAGCTATACTTTCTGATGGAGCAGCCACTAGCCACATGTGTTATTGTGGCTAGCCCAAACTGAGAAGTGCTATAAGTCAAAAGTACACACCCAGAGTTCACATACTTAGTACAAAAGAAAAAATGTAAACATTTTGTTAATAACTTTCAATATTGATTTCATATTGAAATAACTTTGGATTTATTGGATTAAACAAAATATATTATTAAAGTTATTTGTACCTGTTTTAATTTTTTTTTAAGAGGGAGTTTCACTCTGTTGCCCAGGCTGGAGGGCAGTGGTGCAATCTCGGCTCACTGTAACCTCCATTTCCCAGGTTCGAGTGATTCTCTTGCCTTAGCCTCCTGAGTAGCTGGGTCTATGGGTGTGTGCCACCACACCCAGCTAATTTTTGTATTTTTAGTAGAGACAGAGTTTTGCCATGTTGGCCAGGCTGGTCTTGAACTTCTCACTTCAAGTGATCCACCTGCCTTGGCCTCCCAAAGGCTGGGGTAACAGGCGTGAGCCACCGCACCTGACCCTCTTTTAATTTTTTAATGTGGCTGCCAGAAAATGTTCAATTATGTATGTGGCTCGAATTATGTTTCCGTTGAACAGTGTTGGTCTGAAGTTTACAAACTTGTGAAATTCTACAATACTTAAAGCTGGTGGATAACTATAACTGTGGCTCATTAAGATTTGGGAAACTTGTTGCAATATTTGTTAGAGAGGGAGAGGTTTTTAGTGTACATAACTGGCTAAAGAGTCAGACAGAAGCAGTATAGAAGGGTCATTCAGAAGTCCAAAGTGAAACCATTTTAAGCAACCATGTTTACGCAAGATGAAAAGCTAGTGGCTTTAACCTGTGGGAAAATGTACCACACCCTGCCAATGCAATGCAAAGTTCATCTTGTTACTCATCCCTGAAACCTGCCCCCCAGCCTTCTATAGCTAATTGCTCACAGTTGGATCCCTTTTAAAGTGAGATTACACTCCCGACAGGATATGTTGTACATGCTGACAGCCAAATTTCTAAGGTTTACATTCAACCTAATACTCATTTTTGGTCATATTACGGCTTTGAACAAAATGCTGAACATGAAGAAGCTGAATTGAAGATGATACTAAGTGGTGACAGATAGTAATCCCCAGGATGCATCCTGGTTGTATCAACGAGATACAAAAGAAACTTAAAGACAGAGGTTTTAAAGTCAGAGCAATCATAGATTGCCAATAACTTACTAATAATATATAAATTTAAAACATGTCAAACACAGGTAGGACAACCTCAGGGAAGCATAGAAATCAGGGAGTCAAAGTGGCAAGCATTGATAATGTCCACCCACCACAAACGAGGGCTGAGGGTCCTCCCTTTGAGAGGCAAAGCTCAAAAGAGAAGGGTTAGGATTGGTCAAGTTATTACAGTTTAAGGCCATTAAGCCAATGTTTAACATTGTTTTCCCTAGAATGCCAGTGTTGTTCTAATATTGTTCTGTGAAAGTTTTGATGCCGGCAGTATTTTCTTCTAAAATGTATTTAAAATATATTGAAGAATACGGTAATTAGGAGGCCAGAGATCTAGCAACTGAAGCAGCATATGGCCAAGCCGTGTGGGGTGCGCCTGAGACGGGAGGCCTGTAAACAGGTGGAGATCTTCAGGCAGAATCTTTTCCAGGAGGCTGAGGAATTCCTCTACAGATTCTTGCCACAGAAAATCATATACCTGAATCAGCTCTTGCAAGGTACTGCCTCAATGTGGCTGACCTGACTTCCCTCCGGGCCCCACTGGACATCTCATCCCAGGCCCTCCACCCAAGGATGATGAGATGGAAACAGATAAGCAGGAGATGAAAGAAGTCCCTAAGAGTGGATTTCTCCCTGGGAATGAGAAGGTCCTGTTCCTGCTTGCCCTAGTTAAGCCAGGAGTCTGGAGTCTCAAAGAGAAATGCATTCTAGTGATCACAGGGATCCAGCACCTGATCCTCAAGGTTGAAGATGGATGATTTTGGGGTAGCAATCCAGGAGAAGGTGCTGGAGAGGGTGAATGCCGTCAAAAGCAAAGTGGAAGCTTTCCAGACAACATTTCCAAGTACTTCTCAGAACGTCGGGATGCTGTGGCCAAGGCCTCCAAGGAGACTCATGTAATGGACTACTGGGTCTTGGTGCACCAGTGAGATGAGGCAGCCTATGGGGAGCTCAGGGCCATGGTGCTGGACTTCAGGGCCTTCTACGCTGAGGTTTAACATATCAGAAGCAGCAACCTGGAGAAAATTGTCAACCCGAAGGGTGAAGAGAAGCCATCTATGCACTGAACCCAGGACTAGAAGGAAAATAAATGACCTATATGTTGTGTGTGGGAAAAAAAAGAATACGGTAATTACATAATAACAATGTAGTTATCAGTAAAATGTCTTTAAGAAATGGTATATTTCACCTGGCACAGTGGCATGCGCCTGTAGTCCCAGCTACTTGGGAGGCTGGGGTGGGAGGATTTCTTGAGCCTAGGAGCTCAAGTCCAGCCTGGGCAATATACTGAGAACTCTCTCTAAAATAAATAAGTAGATACAGTACAAAATTTTTAAGAAGAAATGCTACATGTGAGGTTTCTAGGACATTACCTATGAGATCATCTGATACATGCCAGCCTCTTTCATATACATATTGATACCTCAGTTTCATATACCTGTTATTGTGACTTCAGATTTTATCTGTAAGGTGGAGGATAACATATCTACATCACAGAGTTTTGTAAGAATTGAGATAATTCGGTCGGGCACGGTGGCTCATGCCTGTAATCCCAGCACTTTGGGAGGCCAAGGCAGGTGGATCACCTGAGGTCAGGGGTTCGAGACCAGCCTGACCAACATGGTGAAACCCCATCTCTACTAAAAATGCAAAAATTAGGTGTGGTGGCACACGCCTATAATCCTAGCAACTCAGGAGGCTAAGGCAGGAGAATCACTTGAACCCGGGAGGCGGAGGCTGCAGTGAGCCAAGATTGTGCCACTGCACTCCAGCCTGGGCAACAGAACAAGACTCTGTCTCAAAAGAAAAAAAAAAAATTGAGATAATTCATGTAAAGAATTATGACAGCACCCATTTTAAGCAGCTGGTAAATGTTAGATGATGATGAACTAGTATTGTACATATATTTAATGATCACTATGTTCATTTTCATGTTATAATTTTAATACACATTTATAAAGTGGATCACATGTTGACTATTCTTAAATAATTAGTAAATAAAACAATATTGCATTGTCTTTTAAATCCAAGAATACACTTCATTTCATGAATTCCATTCCTGTTAAGCCCTTTTAACACATTATAATTGAAAAAATATTGCTGTGATTATGTAGCCAGGACTCAAGAAGCATTAAGTAAAACTATGAATGAAGTGAATTTGAGAAACATTGCATTAGACATTCGATCATCCAATATTTTCATTCTGCTTTGAGTCTATAGCAGTGGTTTATTGGGCTCTCAAGAGAAAAAGCTATGGTTTTAGCATTTACCAGTTTCTGTGGTATAAACATTTCCAACATGGTCAATGTCAAACTATTGTGTGATGTCACTGAATGCAAAGTTGGAAAGAGATGCTAATAATTGGTTCTCTCAAGAAGGTACAAACAGGCTCCCAAACACCACTCACATAAATACTTTGCATGATTATAGCATGGCTTCTCATACAGTGTTCATTCATTCATTATACCAATGGTTCTGCAAATGTGATCCCCCGACCGACAGCATAAGCATCATTGGGGAACTTATTAAAAATGCAAAATCTCAGGGCCCACCTTCTATCTCCTAAAACAGAAACCATGAAAATGAGGCTTAGCAATCCGTCTTAACAATCCCTCCAAGTGATTCTGATGCATAATGTTTGAGGACCCCTGCCCTATGCTCTTGCTGTTGTTTCTGAAGGGGAAGAAGTGCCAAGTAACTTCTAACATTTATTAATTAATGTACCAAGACTAGCAATGTTGGTATTCTCATTCTTCAAAGCATCTAATTATGGACTCTGAAATTGCAATTTATATATTCCTAGAATCAACAAAGGACACCAAGCTGCTGCTCTTTTGCATGGAAAGGTAATCTTATCTTCAAATGTCCCCATGTTTCCGTTGCTATTGAGAGGCTCTCATAAGGGTTAGTTAAGAGTTCTACTGGCTTAGCTTAGTGACTCATGCCTGTAATCCTAGCACTTAGGGAGGCCATGGTGGGCAGATCCCTTGGGCCCAGGGGTTTGAGACTAGCCTGGACAATATGGCAAAACCTTATCTCTGTTAATAAAAAAAAAATGCAAAATTACAAAAATTAGCCCGACACAGTGGTGTACGCCTATAGTCCCAGCTACTTGGGAGGCTGAGGTGGGCGGATCACTTGAGTCCAGGAGGTTGGGAGGTCGAAGCTGCAGTGAGTTGTGATTGCGCCATTGTGCTCCAGCCTGGATGACAGAGGAGACTTTGTCACAAAAAAAAACAAAACAAAAACAAAAAACAAAAACTACTCCTTGTGATTTCTGGTTGCTTCTGCAGCAGAGACCATGGGCAAAATCCCGGTGCTGAAATAAATATATGCCCTGATATATTAGTGGACACATTGTTAATCTACTTTGTATGGCTGGTTGGTTGTTTGAAAATCACATAAATACAGCCCTAAATTCAGTTATACTGTACACAGTATTGACAGAGATACATGGTTTCCAGGATGTTCTAAGGGAGCTTTGGATAGGTGCAGCCTTCAGAGGTCAGCAGGTACGACCTTGCACTCTATGTGGGCTCCCCTTCACAGCACGTGTTCATCCAACTGACAAAATATTTCCAGTAACAAAAGCACATTCTATTTTTGGACAGGTCTAATTATTCTTCCATACATTGAACTAAAATCTGCCTTCCTGTAACAGTCACACAGTAGTCTGAATTCTGAATTCTGGTAAAGAATCCCCGTCTCATTGAAATAGCCCATGAGATCCCAGGAAAGGGTCACTTTAGGCTCTTTTGCAAATTAGGCTACCCCACTTCTTTCAGGCGTTCATGTAACAACATTCCCAGGCTCTGCACCACTCTGCCTCTTGATGCTCTTCAATTTATTAACATCTGGCTTAAAATGTGGCATGCATAACCAAAAATAATGCTACCATGTGGCCCAATCGGGGCAGCGTTTGTTTCTGGAACACAGCTCTCTGTTAATGCAGCCTGTTATTGTGTCAGCTTTGTTGGCAACTGAGCTAACCTCCGGGCACATCTCCAGTCTGCAGTCAGCTCCACGCTCCACACCAACCTATTGCATAATGTCTTACCTATCCTCTACTTGGATTGTTGATTTTTAAACTCTAAGTGCAAGCTTCATATTTAGTCCTATTAAATTACAACTTTGTGAGTTTCAGACCCAATTCTAAAATAGCAACATCTTTTACAGTCCAAATTGTCATCAAATTTTACTCTCTCTTCTTCCTAGGTTTATATGTTCAGCAAACGTAACCACATGACGTCTCTCTTTGTATAAAATCCTGAGGAAACTGTTGAACAAAACAGAGCTGATTCCTGTTCCCCTCCCTCACTCAATTATTTACCTCAAAGCTTGAAACTAGAATAAAATGTCCAAGTGAAGTACCAGTTAAATATTGACTTTCACTTGTCAATTTTACTTCAATCTGTCTTTCAACTGAAGTAGCCTGAAAAATGAAAATGTAATCATTCTAAATAATTCTTAGGGAACATTTAGAATGCCTAATGGGTATTAAATATTTGAAATATAAATCCCCATTCTTTGATGTGTGCAAAAGAAGGTAGTTAAAGAATAGTATAGAGTAATTAAAAGCTTTTATCATGATCTGGGATTAATTGAAGTATTTAGAGAGTGGTGATGCCATACTGAAAACAACTATTACAACATTTAGGGTTTTGTAATTTTCTCTGGGTTAATTAATGCTTATAAAAATTATTCTGGCTGGACACGGTGGCTCACGCCTGTAATCCCAGCACTTTGGGATGCCAAGATGGGGTGGTTCACCTGAGGTCGGGAGTTCAAGACCAACCTGACTAACATGGAGAAACCCTGTCTCTACTGAAAATACAAAAATACATGCCGGGCATGGTGGCACATGCCTGTTATCCCAGCTACAGGGGAGGCTGAGGCAGGAGACTCGCTTGAACTTGGGAGGCAGAGGTTGTGTTGAGCCAAGATGGCACCATTGCACTCCAGCCCGGGCGACAAGATCAAAACTCCATCCCAAAAAAAAAAAAAAAAAAAAAAAAAATTCTGAGCAGGCGTGGTGGCTCACGCCTGTAATCCCAGCACTTTGGGAGGCCAGGGTGGGTGGATTACCTGAGGTAAGGAGTTTGAGAACAGCCTGGCCAACATGGTGAAACCCCGTCTCTACTAAAAAAAATACAAAAATTAGCTGGGCGTGGTGGTGGGCACCTGTAATCCCAGCTACTTGGGAGGCTGAGGCAGGAGTATCACTTGAATCCAGAAGGCAGAGGTTGCAGTGAGCCAAGATCACACGATTATACTCCAGCCTGGGTGACAGAGCAAGACTCTGTCTCAAAAAAAAAAAAAAATTATTCCTCAAATGGCTTCTTAAATCTATAAAAATTGAAAATAATCATAAAGAAAAAATTTAAAGCCAAGAACAGTAGTTCCAGGACTTGGAAGGCTGAGGTAGGAGGATCACTTGAGCCCAGGAGTTCAAGACCAACCAGGGCAACATAGTGAGACCCTAGCTCTATTAAAACAAAATTTTAAGATATCTTACTTAGCACAGAGTATTGGCACTTAGAGATCATGGGCTATGTGAAGAAATATATTCCTAAACTTGATTTATGAGCTACATGATTACGTGTAATGTGGAGTTGAAAACAAATAACATCATGATCGAAAACACCATAATTCAATTCAGAGGATGTGGGCTGAGATGATACCTGATCTGATACCTTCACAGCACCCAGAGAGGAAAGATCAGAAAATGTGTTTTCAATAGACATGGTGAGAACACTGCTAGGGAAGGAGTGGCAGCATTTTTAACATGAATAACCTTAGCTAACCTATCACCACAGTATGTTGAAGTAATTTTTTTTTTTAGAGGATCTCACTCTGTCATCCACGCTGGAGTGCAGTGGTGCCATCACGACTCACTGCAGCCTCAATCTCGTGGGCTCAAATGATCCTCCCACCTCAGCTTCCCGAGTAGCTGGGACTACAGGCCCTCAACACCATGCCCAGCTAAATTTTTTTTATTTTTGTAGAGATGAGGTTTCACTATGTTCCTCAGGCTGGTCTCGAACTCCTGGGCTCAAGTGATCCTCCCACCTCGGCCTCCCAAATTGCAGGGATTATAGGCATGAGCCACTGCACCTGGCCAATTTTTGATCAAGTTATGCTGATACAAAATAGCACTGAGGATCCTGCTTAATTAGATTTCCACTTCAAAAGCAATGTTGTGTATTTGTTACATCACTGCTTACAAGAAAGCAAATTAACTTTACAGGTTTGAATATATTGTCAACAGTCCCACGTCTACGATCATTCCCCAGTGGCCACAGGTTCTTCACAGTAACCAAAGTATATTTAAATGTTTTAAAAATGAGAAATAAAGTGAAATGGGAACCCTGTATGTTGCTGGTGAAAATGTAAAATGGTGCAACTGCTGCAGGAAAAGGTGTGGTGATTCCTCAAAAACTTAAACAGAGAAATACCATGAGATCCAGCCATCCCAGTTCTGGATATATACCCAAAAGAAGTGAAAGCAGGGACTCAGGTATTTGTACACACATGTTAATAGCAGCATTATTCACAATAGCCAAGAGGTACAGAGGCAACTCAAGTGTGGTGTATACATATGTATCAGTTCCCTAGGGCTGCCGTAAGAAAATACCACAGACTGGGTGGCTTAAACAACAGAAATTTATCTTCTCACAGTTACGGAGCCTGAAATCTAAAATCAAGTGCTGTTAGGGTTGGTGACTGGTGAGTCCCTCTTCCTGTCTGGTAGGAGCCCACCTTCCTATCATGTCCTCAAATGGCTTTTCCTCTGTACAGGTGAAGACAGAGAGAGGAAGGCCTGATGCCCCTTCCTCTTCTTATAAGGATACCAGTTTTATGAGATTATTTTAGCACCTCATTTAACCTCAGTTACCTTCTAAAGGGCTGGCCTCCAAGTACGGTCACACTGAGGGGTTGGGGCTTCAACATATGAATTGGGGGGTGGGGATAAACATTCAGATCATAACAACATACAATGCAATATTATTTAGTCTTGAAAGGGAAGGAAATTGAGACACATGCTGTGATATAAATGAAGCTTGAGGACATAATACAAAGTCCAATAAGCCAGTCACAAAAAGACAAATACTGCATGATTTCACTTAATGAGGTCCTGAGTAAATTTACTGGGATAGAGAGTAGAGTAGTGGTTGCCAGAGGCTAGGGGAAGGGGAGAATGGAGAGTGAGTGTTTAATAGGTACAGAGGTTCTGTTTTACAGGATGACAAAATTCTGGAGATGGAAGAGGTGATAGTTGCAAGCAATGTGAATATACTTAATGCCACAGGATTGTCCACTTTAAAATAGTTAAAAGGTAAATTCTGTTATGTTTATAAAAGAAAAGAATGAGAAAAGCACTCCAACATTAAACCATTCGTGTTTTAATATGCAGCCCAGGGCCAGGTGCGGTGTCTCACGCCTGTAATCTCAGCACTTTGGGAGGCCGAAGTGGGCGGATCACAAGGTCAGGAAATGGAGACCAGGCTGGCCAACATGGTCAAACTCCGTCTCTACTAAAAATACAAAAATTAGCTGGATGTGGTGGCTGGCGCCTATAGTCTCAGCTACTCAGGAGGTTGAGGCAGGAGAATCGCTTGAACCCAGGAGGCAGAGGTTGCAGTGAGCTGAGGTCTCACCACCGCACTCCAGGCTGGGTGGCAGGGCAAGACTCTGTCTCAAAAAAAATTGCAGCCCCAAATGCTACTCACTGTAAGTGGATGTATCCCTTCTGAAACAAATTTAAACACACACACTTACCATGCTGCCATGATGTGCTGTCAGTCTCTCAGCCACTAGCCTAAAAGTCTGCATTTTATGCTTTTTCTCCATATTGGCTTTTCCAATGTGTCGGATGGGTATTTCATCATTTATGTCAGGGGTTCCAATTTTTTGGCTTCCCTGGGTTACATTGGAAGAAGAATTATCTCAGGCCACACATAAAATACACTAACACTAACCATAGCTGATGAGCTAAAAAAAAAAAAAAAAAATTCAAAAACATTTCATGTTTTAAGAAAGCTTACAAATTTGTGTTGGGTCACATTCGAAGCCGTTCTAGGCTGCATGCAGCCCGTGGGCCACTGGTTGGACAAGCTTGATTTACATCTACCTTTCCATAACTCTTAAATTTTCATTATGCATTGCAACTTAATTTTTTCCATGTGTTATAATTACAGTGATGGTAATAAAATTACATTTTTACTGAATTACAGGAAAATCAGCTTTGAGGTTTCGTAAGTCCTGCAAGACTGTAAATAATTTAACAATATCGTCAGATGTTGACTGACTCTAAACTAGCAGAATTGGAAACTCCCAGATTTATTTTGCCTCTGTCTCTCTTTCCCTTCCTTGGCTAATATACAAATGCAAGGAATGCCTGTGTCCTAACACACAGTAAATATTTGTGAATAAATGAATATATGTGTGTATTTGCATGTTATGAAAACAATTCCTTTACTGAAGGAAAGGAAAAATGCAGTGTCTCATGCAAACCAGTCATGTGCAGACCTCTAAGCAACATATTTTAGGATAGCACTACATTATTGTAGGAATAGTTCAGTTTTTAAAATACAGATAATAAGTTTATATTTGGAAAGAATTATTTTCAGGTGCAGCAAACCATTTAGAAATAAAATTTAATTCAATATAACTTCCTCCCTTTTGAAAAGCAAAAACAAGAAATGCTGGTGCAACTTTCTGAGCATCTGTCCTAATGCCTTTGCACATGTCATATAAAAGTTTCAAGATTTACTAGATCAAGGAAAGAGAAACAGTCTATTCTATTAGAAAAAAGAGAGTTGGAACAAAGAAATTTAGCTTTTACAATGCTTTGTAATTTGTATATAAATATGAATAATATCGCTTATTGGCCTTTTGGCTAAGATAAAGTATAAATATGAATAATATACATTCAAATGCTGACAAAAGATTAAAAACCTAGAATTTTGTGCAATTAGAATGAGTAATGATTATAGCTGTTTAAAATTTATAGTAAGTGCTTAGTATATGTGTGATATTGTGTTGATGGATCAGGAGGCGGCAGAAGGAGAGAAAGCTTGGCCCAGTCCTCAGAAAGCTTATAATGTAGCTAAGAAAAGAGTCTTATGCACTGAATAACTACAGCAAAGCTGGGTGATGCTGCCTTTCACTGAAAAAGAAATTCAGAGAAGGGTGTGGTCAGTCTGTAGTAGTCATGGAAAATGTGGTCCTGAGCAGGACTTAGACAGACTGATGATGTCAACACACAAGTTTTAAAAATTAGAATTCGTAATTTTAAAAAATACAAGCATACAATCAAATACTTGTGAAACGCGGGGATGGGAACTGTTAAATTTTCCTGTTCTCTGTGTGAGAGACATGAAATGTAAAGCAGATTTCCAAAATCACTGCCGATCTCTATTAATCAGACCATTATGACATCCTGTTGATCCATATTAAAAACTTCATAGTTTTCCACGCACTTCAAAAGCTGATTTCTCCTGACAATAGATGCAGAAATTAAAGCTATAACCATGGGCCAATTAGCTGAACTCCCTTTAGCCCACTTATTATACTACTGTTCACAAATGAAAACATAACACTACTTTTGCTCCATCAGGTGTGACTTTTTCATGTTAATTATTACTGGGGAAAATCCAGCAATTTAAAAATTACAGATCGTTTTCTAGCTCCCAATTTTCTAGTTAACAAAAATAAAAGGGGATTAAGTTGGTTATTTATTTATTTTTCCTTCTCTCTTACGGAGGCTTTCTAGATGACCATCTTTTCTATTTTATTTTTCAACCTTTTCTTTGGTAACCCCTTGTGGTTGCAGCCTAGCTACTTCAAGCGTGCTTGCCAGCTAAAAAAGGCTAAAGTGGGAGTCTAACTGGGCTTTCAATTTCGCTTTTTTGACAGCAGCCTGCCCCCCACAGGGAGACACTAGGTGAGCCGCGGCTGGGCCACTGGAGAAGGGGGATAAATGCATTCCGTTTCAGTTGTGTGATTCCCTCCCGTTGCTTCCCACAATGCATCTGTAACACCTTTACTTTTCCATTTCTGCTAGAAAGCAAATCTCTGTCTCTTCCAAAGGACAGTGAACATAAGTAACTACCACCCTGGAAAGCTCTGTGGGGAGCGATGAGACGGGAGGGGCCCAGGTGATTAGAGTATGGATTGGAGGGAGCAGGTGGGGGCTGTTTCTCTGAAATCTGCTTCTAGATGTTGCCCTCAGCAGTCCTTTATTAGTGAACAAATAGTATAAATCATTGAGAAAGTAGTAGTAGAGAAATGTTAGATGGGAAAGGAAAAAGGACTCCTCCCCTTTCCGTCAACATACCGTATTCCAGGCAAAGAAAAAGTGAGCAAAAACAGTGTACAATGATAGGTTCCTTCTGCACTGCCTTTTTGTGCTGAGATTATTATTGGCCCAGGTTAAGGATAAACAGTTATCCCGAATGACTCCCTGGATGGAACAGTCAATCAAACTTGCAAGTTAGTGCCTATGAACAGTAAGACAAAACACAAACACAAACACATACACACACACACACACACACAGACCTTAGACTGCAAACTTCTCAAGCCCCTGCAAATCAGTTCATTCATTTACTCCTTCCTCCAACAATTTTTTTTTTTTAAGAGACAGAGTCTCACTTCATTGCCCAAGCTGGAGTGCAGTGGTGCAATCATAGCTCACTACAGCCTTGAACTCCTGGGCTCAAGTGATTCCTCCCACCCCACCTAACACGATCTTTTTAGTGTACTCTGTATTGGGCTGTTTTGGTGTGTCCTGCATGTCCTATCTCCCTATCCTTTAAAGCTGGAGCCAAAAAGAGAGTTCCAGAAGTCCTTGTTCCCCAGCTGGAGTTGCCCAAATAGACCGCTTCACAAGAAAGTTTCTGCCTGTGATATACTCAAGTGGATAGGCCACCAACACCAGTGCAGGAAAGTGATTCAGATGCTGGAGAACAAGCAAGAGCTCAGAGCCAAGGAGTCAAGCCAATGTGGGTTTGAGAATGGTAAAGAGGAAGTCTTGGGGCAGCTTATAAGATATACAGGGAGGCAACACAAAGCGAGATGTGGGCTAGAATAAGAATGCATCACACAAATCTAGGACTACTGTGGCTGCTTCAGGAGTGGATTGGGATGCTCCAGACACAGTCAGTGGGCTTTAAACTTGTCCGCCAAGCTGGAACCCATGAGGATTAGTGGAACCCAAGGAGGTCTCTTATCACCCACAAGCCTCCAACACTGATGAAGTGGGTGGTTTGCACTGAAACTGGTGCCTTTCAACATGGGGCTAAACATCACCTGGCCCAGAAGCCAGTGACACTGAAGGAGGAGGTAGGGAAGGAGCTGGAGGTCACTGTGGATGTGGCAGCTGCCTCACCACAACAGAGGCAGCATATCAGTAACAGCCCACGTGGCTGCAGCAGACCCTGGGGACTGCTGTTGTATTGAAATGATACGTCTGCTGCTTCACTTCTGCTTTCCAAATTTCCCACAAAATGTCTCTTGTGGCCCAGACAAACCCAAAACTATGTAGGGAAGGGAATCTAGGACATGTAGTCCAATGGGCTCAGCTGACACAGTACGAACCTGCCACAGGCTGTGGCAAGCTCAGTCCAGCTAAGGCACTATGTTGTTTTCTAGTTTGCACTTTACATAATTTCTTTGACTCTAGTGATAGGCAATATGTACTGATTAATGATATAAAACTGGACAAATACCTGGACAGCTTATCATTGAACAAGGCAAAAAAATGTCCAAACTATAAAAAGTGAAAGGAGATTGTATTAATTTTTTTGTCCCTAGGCAAGTATGATGGTTCAGAATGCTGGTCTTGTCCCCCTGGCAAAATTTGAGGCCATCTCTGAATTACTGCAATCAATTTGGGATAAATTCACAGTCTTCTCCTTGGGTTTATAATGAAGTCAACAGGCGGTTTTGATAAAAGTCATCTTTAGTCAAGAAGAATAGCAAATTAGGCTGGGCACAGTGGCTCACGCCTGTAATCCCAGCACTTTGGGAGGCTGTGGCAGGCAGATCACGAGGTCAGGAGATCGTGACCATCCTGGCCAATATGGTGAAACCCCATCTGTACTAAAAATACAAAAAATTAGCTGGGCGTGGTGGCGGGCACCTGTAGTCCCAGCTACTCAGGAGGCTGAGGCAGGAGAATGGCGTGAACCCAGGAGGCAGAGCTTGCGGTGAGCCGAGATCGCGCCACTGGACTCCAGCCTGGGCAAAAGGAGGTCCTGCATGTCCTATCTCCCTATCCTTTAAAGCTGGAGCCAAAAAGAGTGTTCTAGAAGTCCTGGTTCCCCAGCTGGAGTTGCCCAAATAGACCACTTCACAAGAAAGTTTCTGCTTGTGATATACCCAAGTGGATAGTCCTCCAACACCAGTGCAGGAAAGTGATTCAGATGCTGGAGAACAAGCAAGAGCTCAGAGCTCTTTTTGAGACTCCGTCTCAAAAAAAAAAAAAAAAAAAAATAGCAAACCATAGCTGGATAAATACACCAGTGAACGTCACATCTCATAATTGCACAAGATTTCCTCGGAGTAGAGGTGGGTATCTACTTGGTGATATCTGTGGAATGGCCTGCATCTTTTCGTCTTTCTCTGATTGCAAGGAAGGAAGTCAGTAATGGCTTATAGATGCGGGAACTTTGCCCAGTACCCTGACATCATGAGTGCCTCCCCTTCTGTTTGATGCTTATCTGAATTCTCTTTGCACGTGGAAGTGCATGTCATGGCACTGGAGAGGCTGCCTGGCCAGGGCAGCAAGTAAGGGTTAGAATTCAGGAAACCAGCTCAACCCAGTTTTAGCACTGAAAGTTCAGTGTCCTGGGAATCCCTTCATCGTGAATACACTGGGACAATTGGTCAACTTAGGCCAGAGTGTGGCTGTGGCAGGAACAAGGTTTTGCTGACCTGGACAACAGGAGAAACTAAAATCAGAAGAAAAGGCAAAGGAAATGTACGAGAGGGATGCCAGCCATCTGGCCTGCTGGGTTTGCTGACTGGAGAGAGGGGGACAGTAAATCAGTTCTGGGGGACAATAAATTAGAGTTGATTTGTAAATCTTTCACCAAGATTCCCTAAATGGGCCAGGCACGGTGGCTCACACCTGTATTAAAACTACAAAAATTGCTGGCATGGTGGCACATGCCTGTAACCCCAGCTACTCAGGAGGCTGAGGCAGGAAAATTGCTTGAACCTGGGAGTCGGAGGTTGCAGTGAGCAGAGATTGTGCCACTGCACTCCAGCCTGGGTAACAGAGCCAGACTCCATCTTTAAAAAAAAAAAAAAAAAGATTCCCTAAATGTCCTTTGGTAGCAATTTTTAATAATGTAACTAGAGACTAAGGTTTGTGATTTTCTATATGTGCAGCTTTTCCCTTTTCATTCTTCTTCCATCTCTGTGCAATTGTAGAAGAGAAAGAAGCTATGGAGAGATGGGCAGGGGGTGGGATGGCGAGTAGAACGGAGGGTAAGGGTATATCAGTCATTTGGTGAGGGTAGGAGATAGCAGAGGATCAAAATATTTGTCATCCCTTTTAATGAACAGACTACAGGGATGACGGATATGGTAGAAGTTGTCTTTGAAGCTGCCTTATGTTAGAGTCACTTGCTCAAAATTTTATCTACTCAGTTGTGTCCAGTAGAGATGTGACAAAGTGAGTGCCCCACATTGAAGTATCCCTGCCTTTGGACCTTCTGCCCCTGGGCCGGTTAGAGGTGAGGGAGTCTTTTCCTTTCCAGTTATCTGCGAGGCTACCCTATGCCACCTTCTGGGAAGTCTGAACTCTGCTTTAACAGATGGTCCTTAATTTTCATACAATACATAATTTTCTTAAGGCCACAATCACAGCCCCAAATGTATGCTTCAACTTCCAAACGTTTAAGCTAAGGAACTCTGACGTTCTTTTTTGTCGTTGTTGTTGTTGTTTTTGTTGTTGAGACGGTGTCTCACTCTGTCGCCCAGGCTGGAGTGCAGTGGCGCTATCTCGGCTCACTGCAAGCTCCGCCTCCTGGGTTCACGTCATTCTCCTGCCTCAGCCTCCCGAGTAGCTGGGACTACAGGCGCCCACCACCACGCCCGGCTAATTTTTTGTATTTTTAGTAGAGACGGGGTTTCACCGTATTAGCCAGGATGGTCTCGATCTCCTGACCTCGTGATCCACCCGCCTCAGCCGCCCAAAGTCCTAGGATTACAGGCGTGAGCCACCGCACCCGGCCTCTGCCGTTCTCTTAGGGGGTCCACAGTGGTGCAGCAATGGTTTACACGTATAGTTTCTGTCTGTGGTTCTGTCACTTCATCACACAGAAATGACTGGACAAACTCCCATCCAAATTTGGAGATAATCTGACTTAATTAAAAGCTAGATGTTATGAATAAATCTCACAATCTTCTAGAGTCATCCTCCAAAGCCATTCAAACACAGGTACAATAAGAGGCAGCCGTAATGGCCAATTGGAGAAAGCCATTCACATTAAGATGCTGTGGACCAGGACAACTGTGAGCCTTCATCACAAAATCACAGAGGCAGAGGTTTTCAGTGTCCCGCATTGATTTGTGAATGAGCAGCTTCTCCATGCTGGTGCTCATGCCTCAGAGTGCTCCTGGGTGAGCAGCAGCTGGGAAATTGCTTATTTAACCCTGATTAATGGGATTCTTGACCAACATATAGAATAACATAAATAACTTTGTACTTTATGGTCTTCACACAAACAATCCATACATGTGGACAATAATTCCACAGCATCTTCCTTCCTTCAGAAGCAGAAGTAGAATCAATACAATGTTATAGGATTTACTGCAAATCCTGATTTCTATCTCTATCTTCTGAGTAGTTTTATGCCTGGGTCAATGCTATTATTTATTTTTAGCTCACTTACAAGGGAGTCTAAGATACTCAGTTTGAGAAAAGAAAGAAATCCCCAAGATCTGGAACGGATTGTTTTGTATCCATGCAGACAAAAGAAGCTGGCATTCCTCAGGACATTTCCATATCTCCAAGGGTGTGCATATCCTGGTGAGGGGTGGTGATCAGGAAGGTGAGTTTGGTTCAGTGGTGGATCTTGCGTTCTAAGTGACTATAGAATCCTCCGAAAAGGAAATAAATGAAATCTACCATGTCAGTTCCTTGGTATGATCTGGAATCATAGATCATTTTATTTTTTTAACTTCTTTATTCAGCCCACATGATGAGCATGCCTACTTTGCTCTGTTTCCGTTTTATGAAAAGAGGGTGGTGATAGCTACTTAGCTTGTAAATGGAACTTTGAAAGAGTCTGGAAATCCCTAAAAGAAAGAGATGTGGGAGGTATTATTTCCTTGCAATGAACACAGAATTTATGTAACCCAAATGCTACCAGCATTTATTCACTGATCTTCCCTTAACTTCAGATTTGTTTGCATAACTTTTGACGACTTACATTCCTAATTATACTGTCACCAGTGCCGTCATTCACTGGGCAGAAAACATATTCCATTTTTATATTATCATTTACAGAATGGTATTATACATGCTAATTTAAATAATTAAGTTAAATAATAAAATTAAAAGTATGTTCCCATCTTCTGATCTTCCTACTTAAATTAGATCGTAAAGAGCAGTGGAATTGGAGCACATGTGAGCTTCAAGGTGCAGAACATACACAGCTCCTACTGCTCTGGGCCTACTGTGTCTCCCACATGTGTCACTGGACTGCCTGCATCACAGTCTCCTGGTGTGCTTCTTTAACATGCAGGCTCCTAGGCCCCAAAAAACAATTTGGGGTATAGGGCCTGAGGCTCTGCATTCTTAAGTGTCTCCATAAGTGGTTCTTATGCATATTACATCTTGGCCTGCAATGCCCTAGACACGGATTGTGGTTAGCTCAGAGTCCCCTTCAGGAAGACTGTGATGGTTAATATCGTGTGTTGGCCGGGTGCGGTGGCTCACGCCTGTAATCCCAGCACTTTGGGAGGCTGAGGCTGGCGGATCACGAGGTTAGGAGATCGAGACCATCCTGGCCAACATGGTGAAACCCCGTCTCTACTAAAAATACAAAAATTAGCTAGGCATGGTGGCACCTGCCTGTAATCCCAGCTACTCAGGAGGCTGAGGCAGGAGAATTGCTTGAACCAGAAATTCGGAGGTTGCAGTGAGCCGAGATCATGCCACAACACTCCAGCTTGGCGACAGAGCGAGACTCCATCTCAATAAAATAAAATAAAATAAAATAAAATAAAATAAAAATATATGTATATAGTGTGTGTGTCAACTTGACTGGGCTAAAGGATGCTCAGAGATCTTGTTAAATATTTTTTCTGGGTGTGTCTGTGAGGGTGTTTCCAGAAGATATTAACATATGAATTGGTAAACAGAGGACAGAAGACTATCTCACCCATGTGAGTGAGCATCATCCAATTCCTGGAGGGCATGAATAGAGCCAAAAAGTGGAAAAATGGCAAATTTGTGCTCCACTTGGACCCTAAGACATCAGTGTTCCTGGTTCTCAGGCCTCAGGTTTGGAGTGGAACTGTACCACCGGCATTCCTGGTTCTGTAGCTTACACCCAGCAGATCATAGGATTTCTCCCTCATAATCACATGAGCCAATCCCTCATTTGCTATATCCTGTTGGTTCTGCTTCTCTAGAGGACCCTGTGGTTACGTCACTTCATCACACAAAAATGACCAGACAAACTCCCATCCAAATTTGGCGATAATCTGGCTTAAATAAAAGTAGATGTTATGAATAATTCTCACAATCTTCTAGAGTCATCCTCTAAAGCCACCAACAGAATGGCTGTATCACAGACAGAATGTTCACAAAGAACCCCAAAACAGGATTAGGCTCACATGTTATGGCACACAGTATCTCTGTTTTCCTCAGTAACCACCCTTGCCCCCAATTATGCATTTGTGAGTTTTGATCATTGTTTAATAAACTTAGAAGCTGCTGTACTTGTTCTAGCCACCTCAAATTCCTGGCTCTGCCCTCAGGTCTCCGCTCCTCCAGCCAGAGAAGGTCACCTGACTGCCAAGAATAAAGCTTAGAAATAAAGCAGATCTCTCCTCTCCTCCACGAGGTTTCCCAGGGCTGTTGTAGGTCCTTTTCAGAGCTACAGTTAGGTATCATCCTGACTAGGAACTCAGTTCTGCTCAGACTCAGCTTGGAAACGAAGTAGCTGGATGCCTTGTGATGTTTGTCTGGTTCAACCCTTACTACAGAGCAGGGGCAATCCATCTGTGTTCATTTCTTCCTCTCAAATGACCACCTCTCCTGCAATCCTGTCCTTTCCAGAAATTATCTCCTTTATTTTAGAAAGTGCTGCCTCAAATAAATGATTTGACCAACTAAATGATTTGACCAACTAAATGATTTGATGTCTCCGTCAGTGCCATTATTCTTGAAGACATGGATAATCTTCTATCCACTGCAGACTTTTCCCTGAGCTATATTTTTCTAAAAGGTGATATCTTTGGTCAAAGGGGGCTTTTAATAGGCACGGTGAAAGGTTCTACCTTTTCTGAGATAATTACTGGCAACTGGGGTTAGCAAGACAGTGAGGCACTTTATCCTTTATCACTTGCTGTGAATGAAATTGACTAGGATCATACACAGCAGGGGTCAAGGGTAAAGTGCTTCCTTGCTGGAGTTCAGCTTGTGCTACCTCTTCTCTTGCAAGAAAGGGAAGAAAGGAAAGGGAAATGGACTCAAGGTAAACAGACAAAATGACGCCTGTAGTTAAAAGCTTTCCACCAGAGGCCCCTAATGAGATCTTTCTATTCTTTCTGAATGACATAGAGTTTTCATCAACCTAGATTATGTAAACTAATGAAGTTTATAGGCAGAATTCCAAACTTGGCCATTCTACTATAAAATATTTTTAATGGAACTTGTTTTTCTTTAATGTTATTTAGATCAGGTTTACAAGAAAATCCAAAAAGCCAATGTTTATCAGGATAATGATTAGCATCACAAATAACTTCATCTTCTAGGCCCAGTAGCCATTAGTTTACTTATATTGCTTGTGACCTACCTCAGGTGACAATATGCATATACATATATAACATATGTGAAGCCTACCACATGCCAGACACTAAGTACTCTGTACATATTACCCCATTAAATACTCTATGAAGTAGATATTATTATGGCCATTTTACAGATGGTGTAACTGAGACACAGAGGGGTAAGTATCTTGTCCAAGGTCACAACAATAAGTAAATGGTGGAGCCAGAATAGTTTAGATCCTTGCTACTCAAAATGTGGTCTGGGAACCAGCAGGGTGGGCATCACCTGGGATCTTGATGGGAATGCCGACTCTCAAGCCCACCCCAGTCTTGCTCTGTCACACAGGCTGGAGTGCAGTGGCATGATCTTGGCTCACTGCAACCTCTATCCCCTGGGTTCAAGCAATTCTCCTGCTTCAGCCTCCCAAGTAGCTGGGATTACAGACGTGAACCACCACACCTGGCTAATTTTTATATTTTTAGCAGAGACGAGGTTTCACCATGTTAGCCAGGCTGGTCTCGAGCTACTGACCTCAAGTGATCCCCCCACCTCGGCCTCCCAAAGTGCTGGGATTACAGGAGTGAGCCAGCACACCCACCCCAAAATCTGCATTTTAACAAGCCTCTCCAGGAGAATAATTTCCACATTAAAGTTTTAAAACCATTTGCTTAAATAATCTTAGATTATTTCTTCCTGTACTTTAAAAACCTGCTTATGGCTTCAGACTTTGGGAAATAAGGTGTACTTGGTTGGCTTATTAAGAAAAAAAAAGAATTTTAAGATGGTTTTGTGTCCTTTCCCCAGCACCAATCTCCCCCAGATAATCAACTTCTCAAGAGAAAAAAACAGTTTAAAAAATATTATTAAATTCATATTATTTACAGGTGCTTTCATTTCATTAAACCATGATAGAAAACCTTATAAAAACCTTATATCCCCCAAATTACACATTTTTTAAAAACTGAGTTCAGAAGAGTTAAGGGGAAAGCCGACATTGGTGTCTAAGTTTACAGTTTTTGCTTCTTGAAGCAGGATCTTCATGCTTACACCTATTTCCTAGTAGGTAGCACAGGGCCTGGCACACAGTAAACAATCAACTCATCTTGCATTTAATAATATTTTCACATCCTGTTTCAACAACAGAAACTTCTTTTTGCTTAATCAAGAGCATTTGACCCTGATTTAAAGAAGTGATATTCACAGTGCGCTGCCCATGCCGACCTTGCTAAGCTTGCTCCACACACCCTCCTGTGCCCACCATGATCACTGTTCAGCAGCTGGAAGATGATGCCTAGTGGACAGCAAAGGCCTTGATGAATATGTGAAGAAACTAGGAGTGGGAATAGCTTTGTGAAAAATGGGCACAATGGCCAAGCCAGAGTGTATCATCATTTGTGATGACAAAAACCTCACCATAAAAACTCAGAGCACTTAGAAAACAGCACAGTTTTCTCGTACCCTGGGAGAGAAGTTTGAAGAAACTACAGCTCATAGCAAAAAAACTCAGACTCTCTACAACTTTACAGATGGATCATTGGTTCAGCATCAGGAGTGGGATGGGAAGAAAAGCACAATAACAAGAAAATTGAAAGATGGGAAATTCATGGTAGACTGTGTCATGAACAATGTCACCTGTTCTCAGATCTATAAAAAAGTAGAATAAAAACTTCATCATCACTTTGGACAGGAAATAGCTACGAAAATCAACAAGCTCAGTTCAATGGGCAAATCTCCATACTGCTTCTTTTTTTTTCATTACTGTGTTCAATTATCTTTATCACAAACATTTTACATGCAGCTGTTTCAGTATCAGATTAATTAGGATCATCCCTTTGGTTAATAAATAAATGTGTTTGTGCTAAAAAATAAAAAATAAAAAAATTAAGAAGTGATATTAACATAACCTACAAAGTATCAACTTTGGAAAATTAAATAAAGCCATGGAAAGGCAAATAAATCCTCCCCCCTTCCATCTTAGCTTATGCAGTAATTATTTATATACATATATTTACATTTATATATTTATATTTATGAATATATAAAACAAAACCAAAAAACTTGAAGTTAAGACAAAGCTTTTCCTTAGAAGTCCTCTTCTAAGGGGTTGGTTCAGGTGCTTTTCAAAGGAATAGCAGCAACTGATTTTTTTTTTTCTGCAAATTACATTGTGTTGAGTTAGGTGACCAATAATTTAAGGTAGGATTGATTTGGAGTTGCTGTCACCTATAGATAAGGCTTTCATGTAACACTTATAGTTTTGTAAATGTAATAATACGTCTTACGAAAAGAACAGTGTTTGATGGAGGACAATGAATAAGGTCTCCCACTTTTGCTATTATGATAGCAACGCCTAATATCTAATGTCCTTATCAAATAAATCACTGCAACTGGATATAATTAAGCTAACTAGATGTTTGGCAATTTTGTTTTCAATAAATGGCCCATTATATTCTATCAGAAGATCGTTTCCAACTATCTTAGCTTTTAATTTATTATTTTTGAGTAGACTGAAGAATCATGGTAAGGACATATGTATATTGTCTACAATATATCTTAAAGTAATAGAACAAATTTTGATTCAGGGCAAACTGCATGCTATGACAACAGAATAAAATGCAGGTAAAAATAAAAATAGACAAATAAAATGCAGTTTAGTCAACCCAATGTTTCAGTACCATTAAAATGTGTAAGCTTTTGTCATGAATTAGTTTTTAAAAATCTAAAAGAGTTGCCTTGTGAATTATAGTGCTGGGACTTAAACTGCATTTGCAGTAGGACTATTTTATTATTTCTTCAAACAGGAAACCACTGGCAATTCAGTGTGAAGTCATTTTCTATTTTTAAAATAATTGAATCTGAGACATAACTATTAGTATGACAGTTTCACAGAGCAAAAAATAAGATGAATAAGTGGGTCTGAAATGCTGGCTAATGGAGCAATACATTTCAAAATTACATATACATTTATGTACTTCTCTGACCACTTACAGTTTCATTCATCATATCGTTTTTTGGCCATTTCCTAGAGAGTATTTCCAATTCTAATGTATTTCTAACAGAAATTTCATGCTGTGATCACTCCTTTGTAAGGTAGAGTTCTGTAATATTTCTGGTTTACATAAGCAGACTTTCTAGTAGGTATATGATGGCTGACTAAATATATTAATACTTTTATTTAGTCAGTAATCTGGATGTAAGGCACATAAATACCCCATATAAACAGGGAGCAGGCAGAAGCTTCCATCCTTCTTACAAGGCTGTGTGGCCTTCAGCAAGTCACTTAACTTACATGAACCCTGAGTATTCCCATCTGAAAAAATAGGTTAAATTAGATTATCTGTTATAGTGCCTTTTTAATTTTATGTCCTATATTAACTATTCATTAACTATATTTAATTTGAGCCAAGTAGGAATTAATGAAGAAAAATCTGAATTAAAGAATGTATTTTTAAAGAAATGTAATTTTTAAGTATTTTTTTTTCCTTCGAGATAGGGCCTTGCTCTGTTGCCCAGGCTGGAGTGCAGTAGTAGTGTGATCACAGCTCACTGCAGCCTCGACCTCCCAGGCCCAAGCTATCCTCCGGCTTAGCCTTCTAAGTAGCTAGGATCACAGGTGTGCACCACCACACTCGGCTGATTTTTAGAATTTTTTGTAGAGATGAACTCTCTCTCTGTTGCCCAGGCTGGTCTCAAACTCCTGGGCTCAAGCAATCCTCCCACCTCTTCCTTCCAAAATGCTAGGATTATAGGTGTGTGCCACCGCATTCAGCCCAAGTTTTAAACTTTAAAATTGCATAGGACCTGGAACTGGGTAAACAAATTAATGTCGTTTGTATGTAAACAGATGTTTAAAAAATATATAACCATGCTCTAAAGTAGTTTTTAAATTTTCTTCCTAATTTTGTTTATAAGGTTTTTATAGTAAAATCTTTGTAATACAAAAATAACATTTTCTAGGCAGAGTGCGGTGGCTCACACCTGTAACCCAGCACTTTGGGAGGTGAAGGCTGGTGGATCACTTGAGCTCAGGAGTTTGAGACCAGCCTGGCCAACATGGCGAAACCCCATCTCTACTAAAAATACAAAAATAAGCTGGGCGTGGTGGCGCACACCTGAAATCTCAGCTACTCGAGAGGCTAAGGCAGGAGAATCGCTTGAATCCAGGAGGCAGAGACTGCAGTGAGCTGAGATTGTGCCACTGCACTCCAGCCTGGGCAACAGAGCAAGAGTCTGTCTCAAAAAAACAAACAAACATTATTTATAAAATCTCCTCACTATGTCATTACAGAACTTAGCAAATTGGTAGTAAAACTTCTGTGGAAGAATAGCCAGCCAATAAATGTTTTAAAAGTACAGATGGTTAGCTTGCCCTATTAGATTAAAACTCACAGTTATTGAAAACATGAATTACAGAAATCAGAACAGCATCTGATTGTGGGAGGATTGACTGGGAAAGGACATACAGGAACTTTTTAGAGTGATAAAAATATTCACTATCTTAATCTAAAAGTGCATACATAAAGGTGCTCACTTTGTAAAATGTTATCAAGCTAAAGACAAATTAATGTACTTAATAGAGTATGTTATATATCAACTTTTTAAAAAGGTTTTAAAAGTTGGATCCACTGACAGTTTTTTCAAAAAGAATTTCAATTCCTTTATTAATCGAAAACTAAATAAATTCAAGGATCCATCTGCAATGTAGGAAGTAACTTATGCTCTAACTATGATACTCAAAAAGAAGAGAAATGAGTGGGAAAACAAAACAAAACATATGGCTGAGTTTTGTGTAGTGTTATGTGAGGTAATTTCCTGTTATTTCTCAGGGTTTTTGGAATTGGATTTGTGTTTCCTTTGGATGCCACACTATGCTGTGATGGATATTTAGACTGAGCAAATCAACCCTATTATGTTCTGGTTATCCAATCGATTATAAGCTTCTAGAAAAGAGAACATTTTTTTCATGTATATTTTTGTATCCTCCAATGCTAATGGACAAGTTTTTAGTATTTAATTGGCACTCAATTTGTTAAATTGGATTTCAAATATGTAGGATAAAAAATTAGCATCAAAAATGTATTTTAAAAGGAAATATATCAAAATTTGATAGAAAAATAAGACTTGATGAGTGATCACATTAGTTAAGTAGTCGAGTATACAAGATAGATATATACTGTGAATCATCACATAGAATAATGAAGCGTCGTGGAAATTTTTTAAAATGAAAATTAAAACAACTGTAGTTATAAATGATAAATAAAAGAATAGTGTTGGCTGGGTGCGGTGGCTCATGCCTGCAATCCCAGCACTTTGGGAGGTCGAAGTGGGCAGATCCCTTGAGCCCAGGAGTTCAAGACCAGCCTGGGCAATATGGTGAAACCCCATCTCTACAAAAATACAAAAATTAACCAGGAGTGATGGTACACGCCTATAGTCCCAGCCACTTGGGAGGCTGAGGTGGGAGGATCACCTGAGCCCAGGGAGGTCAAGGCTGTGGTAAGCCATAATCGTGCCACTGCACTCTAGCTTGGGTGACAGAGTGAGACCCTCCCTCAAAAGAAAAAAAAAAAGAGTAGTGTTATGCCTATGCCAAGAGAAAGCAAAATTTTATTTATTTATTTATTTATTTATTTATTTATTTATTTATTTGAGACAGAGTATCACTCTGTTGCCCAGGCTGGAGTGCCATGGTGCAATCTTGGCTCACTGCAACCTCTGCCTTCTGAGTTCAAGCAATTCTCATGCCTCAGCCTCTTGAGTAGCTGGGATTACATGGGTATGCCACCACTCCCAGCTAATTTTTGTATTTTTAGTAGAGATGGGGCTTCACCATGTTGGTCAGGCTGGTCTCAAACCCCTGACCTTAAGTGATCCACCTGCCTCGGCCTCCCAGGTGCTGGGATCACAGGGTGTGAGCCACCACGTCCAGCCAAAATTTCACTTTAAAATTAAATTAGAAATCAATAAAAATCCTATGAAACTCTTAAAAGTGCTCTAAAGTAACTCTCAGAATTGCTGCGAAATTCCTCAGTATTTTCTCATCCTCTACATAGTTTTTTTTTACATTATTGACATCCAAAATAATTTTTAAATGATTTCTCATGATATTTTATTGTCATATTAATTATTAATAGTGACAAGATATTTTTCTTGTTTTTATCACAATTACACAATATTTGCATGGATTAAATCAATCTTTTGTTTGCCTAGCCTGGGTACTTCACTTAAACTAATGTTTTTATGAAAACATGGACTTCATATTAAAAACAGTTCCAAACATGGAGGAAAGAGCTCCAAGCTCCAATAGGTTAGAAAGGTGGTAAGTGATGGGCCTTATAGGAGTTAAAATTATTATTCTTGAACAGCTCAAAAGTTTGATTTCTGTGAACTGACTGCAGTACCATCTAAGACATAAGCATCCCTAAAGAGTTGAACTTGGCTATAATCAAGCCTCTAGAGCCAAATTCATTTTACAGAGAATAAAGGAACAAGTTAAATGACATGAGAAGGAAGTAATTGACAAATTCAGAACGTTGGACATTTCTGCTGCATAACTGATCCAGTTTCTGCAACAAGTAAATGGCAGGGAAAAAAGAAGGGAAGACTGCACCAGTTTAAAAGAGATAAAAAGAGAAAACACAACTGAATGCAATGTGTGTTGGATCCTTATTCTCAAAATCAACTGTAAAAATACATTTTAGAGACAATCAGGAAAATTTTATTATGGAGTTGTTAATTACATGATGCCAAATGATAGTTATTAATTTTGTTAGGTGCAGTCACGGCAATGTGGCTATGTAAGAATATGTTCATCTTTTTTCAGATGCACAATAAAATATGTAAGTGAAATAATATGATAACTGGGCTTAAAATATTTTTACAAGAAAAAGACGAGAGATGTGAGTCAAATGTGGCAAAATTTTGATAAATGTTGAATATGGGTGACAGGTAAGTGGGAGTTCATTGGTGTGTGTTTTAAAATAGTCACAATAAAATTTGTAAAAGGCAAAGGCAAAAAAGGATTCATATCTACTTCTTCAAAGTAATAAAAATGATTTTAAAAAATATTGGTGGGGGCTGGTTGTGGTGGCTCATGCCTGTAATCCCAGCACTTTGGGAGGCTGAGGTGGGGCAGATCACCGGAGGTCAGGAGTTCGAGACCAGCCTGGCCAACATGGTGAAACCCCATCTCTACTAAAAATACAAAAAATTAGTGGGCATGGTGGCTCACGTCTGTAATTCCAGCTACTTAGGAGGCTGAGGCACGAGAATCACTTGAACCCTGGAGGGAGAGATTGCAGTGAGCTGAGATCATACCACTGCACTCCAGCCTGAGCAACAGAGGGAGACTGTCTCAAAAAAAAAAATTGTTGGGCTTTAAATACGTATACATTGTTCATAGTATATACAATTCTCTAAAGCTTCTGGCATTAATAAGTTATATATCTGTTTGTATCTTTCACCTGCTAATTCTGCTCTCTCTATATATACCACATGAAAATAAGAGAACAAGAAAAATAATTTATGCAAAGTATTCATACAAATTTGTAACAGTAAAAATTAGGAAATTATAAAATACAGGAGGCTGTGAAGCTAAGTATTATATGTCAGTATAATGAAAGACAGAAATCTATCAAAGGTGACAACAATTTGAACTATGTGAATACATAAAACTAAGTATATACACTGGTGTAAGTTAGAAGAAATTTTAAGTATTAATTAAGACTCTTGCACAGTTCCAAATGACAGAAAAGCCAACCCAAACTGGCTAAGGAAAAGAGGAGATTTTTTGGCTGATGAAAATTAAAACTTTAAAAGGCACAAAAATCTCTTCAAAATAGATTATAGACCTAAATGAAAATGTAACATTGTAAAATGTCTAAAAGAAAACACAGGATAAAAATCTAAATGACCTTTCTTTTTTTTTTTTTTGGTAAAAAAGTCAAAAACAGACAATACCAAAGGCTGACAAGGACACAAAGCAACAAGGACTCTCATTCATTGCTGATGGAAATGCAAAATAGTATAGCTAGTTTAGACGACAGTTTGGCTTAACACAGGATCCGGCAATTACTCTCCTAGGCATTTACCAAATTGATCTGAAAACACATCCATGCAAAAGGCTGCACATAAATGTATATAGAAGCATTTCTCACAATTGCCAAAAACTGGAAGCCACCAAGATGTCTTTCAACAGGGGAAGGGATGAACAAATTGTGACACATCCGCACAGTGAAATATTATTCAGTGGTAAAAAGAAATAAGCTATCAAACCATGAAAAGATGTGGAGAAGCCTTAAAATGATATTGATGAGGAAATGAAGCCAATCTGAAAAGACTACATACTGTATAACTCCAGCTCTGTGACATTCAAGAAAAGGCAAAACTGTGGAGACAGTGAAAAGATCAGTGGTTGCCAGGAGCTAGGGGGTAAGGGGGAGGGGGGAATGAATAGCTGAAGCACAAGAGATTTTTTAAGTGGTGAAACTATAACGTATGGTACTATAATGGTGAATACATGGTCCTATTAATTTGTCAAGACCCCCATATACTTAATAGCATAAAAAGCAAACCTTAATGGATGCAAATTAAAAAAAATTATTTAGGAGATTGTAGGATTTCAGGAAGGAATTCAGACTGTGACAAGAAAATCTAACTGTATTACAAGTGCATAAAACAACCTTACTGAAGAGGCTAGAAAGAAAATGTGCAGACTTAAGTAACTTTGGAAATGAATAGAGTTTATAAGAATAAAGGCAAAAGGAATTGCAGATAAGCAGTGTACTCTTGTTGACAAAGTCCTTCTCAACAGGAGTAAAAAAGAGGTAAGAGTGAGGAAAGAGATGGTTTTCCCAAAGCCAAGTGAGTCACAAGAAGGGGAGTGGATGAGATGGATGATGAGCAACACAAATCATAAATGCCCACCATAAATATGCATTTGATTATTTTTCTGTAACATTGTAAAATATGCTCACAATTTGGAAAAAAAGAAAAAAAGGCCAGGTTCATGCCTGGAATCCCAACACAGGTGGGTGGATCACTTGAGGTCAGGAGTTCGAGACCAGCCTAGCCAACATGGTGAAACCCCATTTCTACTAAAAGTACAAAAGAAATAAATAAATAAACAACCACATGTGGTGGCATGTGCCTATAGTCCTAGCTACTCGGGAGACTGAGGCAGGAGAAACACATGAACCTGGGAGGTGGAGGGTGCAGAGGGCCCAGATCGTGCCATTGCACCCTAGTCTGGGCAACAGGGCGGGACTCTGTCTCAAAAAATAAATAATTTGGAAAAAAAGGAAATAAAATGAAGTTTAGTTTATGCCTTATAGACTTACCACAACTAGTCATATTCTATTTTTTAGATATTATTATAATTTCACACACACTGCCCAAATCATTTAAAGTAAGTTGAATGAACAAAACACAAACCAATAACTTTACTAGGTTTAATGCATATCCTGCTCAAATTTTTATCAAGCAAATATGTCAAGTTTATAATGTTATGAGAAGCTTAAATCAGTGTTAATAAAAATTTGACGAAAAGTATGTTTTTTATTACATCAAAGAAGTTTCTCTTGCACAAACCATAAAAGCTATGCTAATTCAAATATTCCTTTGTGAAAGTTACCTCAGATATAGTGACAACTGCTGTGTTAAAGACATGTTTATGGCAACAAGATGATGATGATCAGACTGAGTGGGCATAATGAGATAGCAGTATCATGTAAATTAAATGTAGGTGGGTTGGGCATGGTGGCTTATGCCTGTAATCCCAGCACTTTGGGAGGCCTATGCAGGCAGATCACCTGAGGTCAGGAGTTCAAGGCCAGCCTGGCCAACATGGTGAAACCCTCATCTTTATGAAAATACAAAAATTAGCTGGGCATGATGGCGGATGCCTGTAGTCCCAGCTACTCAGGAAGCGGAGGCTGGAGAATCTCTTGAACCCGGGTGGCGGAGGTTGCAGTGAGCCGAGATCGCGCCATTGTGCTCCAGCCTGGGCGACAGAGCGAGACTCTGTCTCAAAAAAAAAAAAAAAAAAAAAAAAAAAAAACCCAAAAAACAAACAAAAACAAACAAAAAACATATGTGATCATTTCATTGTTATATCCATTATATAAAAATCATATATGTGAGAGAAAAAGCAAATTTGGATCTCCTTGTGAAAGCATACACAAAAACTATTTACCTGTAAAAATCATTTGTTTCCCCACAGTAGTAGATGTTGGCTTTTGGTATGATACAGATGCCATGGCTAAAGTCTTAACCGTGCTACTGGATCTTCTTCTTCGGCTTCTTCAAATCAGTTAAGCTGCACCAGAAGGAACGAAAGACTGCAGTCTTTCCTCTCCCTGCTTGTGACCTGAACCAGGTGGTTGCTAATGACTCTTTATAGAATGTTCCTCCTTGCAGAGTTCCGCATTCCAATCTCCAAGAGCAGAGAGAGATACTGCTATAGTCTTCCCAGAACTTGCATCCAGTAATAACTTTTCCTTATTTGTCAATATCAAGTCAGAATACACTTGTTCACAGGTACTAGATCCAGCTTATGTCCCAAATTATCTGGCAGGCTCAGTCACCACTGTCTTTCAACATTTCAAAAACAATGTCTTGCAGAAATATGTTATAGCAAAAAACAAAAAGCCCCCACAAACCATGGTTAAATATATTTGACAAACACTGGCAAGATAAAATACAGTAAAAAATAACATTAATAAATTAATGAGATAATTACACACACACAAATATATATAGATATATTTCCAGTCTTATATTCCAATCCCTACTTAAATAGTGCTTGTGCTTTGGTCATGTCAATTTACCTGTGGTTCTCAATCTGTGCAACGCTTTCTCATTGTTCTGAGCCTTTACACATACAATTTGCTCTTCCTGTAATGTTGCTATGCAAATATTTCTTGTCCTTTGACAGCCAAGGCCCACATCTGCTCTTCCAGGAGGATGTCTGCAGACACAGCTAAGTGCTTTCTTCTTCATGTCCCTTTAACCTCTATAGCACTGTGTTTAGACGATCTTTTTAACTCACCTCTTTAATTATTTGTCTATTTTATCGACCTCCCCACTAGAATCTGACTTCTAGGAGTTTATGATAAAAGTATACTTATTTATATTTCAATTTCCAGTGACTTGTATGCAATAAATAGTTAATAGATGTTTGTGGGATGAATAAGTGTATGAACAGTAATTCTAGCTTGCACAGAAATATATCAGCTACCTGATAATCCACTGAAGATAAATTCTAACAGTAATTTTGTATTCAACATTAAATATATGGAGTTGTCTACTGTAAATGTAATATCTTTTATATTTTGAGAATTATAAGAAAAACACTATATTAACTCTGGAAAGGCTTACAGTAGGCTTATGGTAGGCAAAGAGATGTGCTACTCAGGTAGGTTCCCTTTCAAGAAAGGCTTGTAGCCCAGCTGGAAGAAGGACTGTCAGCAGACAGTGTCCAGCTGTCAGCACCTTCGGGGTCTGCTTTGGCTGCAGAGAGCTGCCTCCTCTGTCTGAGGTCAAGCCTTTTCCAGGGGAGCCTGTGTCAGGTGACTGAATGAGGTAGGGGTATAAAGACCAGTCATTTCTCACCAGGTTGGTCAAGGCTGTGTTGAGCCCTTACAGTTCTTCTTCTTCCTCTGATCAGTCCTGCTTCCTCTCCTTTCCTTTCACAGGTATTGAACCCAAATAACCACCTTGCCCCCCACTTTCAGAGAACCCGACCTGAGATAACTAGACAGCATAAGCACATATGCACAAATGTATTATACAACAGTGCTTCTCATTTTAACCACTCAGCCCTCCTAACCAGAAACTGAATATATTTCCCCAATGTGGGCAACTAGAGTCAGTCGCTGTTGTGTTACTGATCTTTGGTGTCATTTTCTTTGGTCCTGACCTGCATTACGCTCTTCTTTACCTTCCTATGGCCCGCTACAGTTTCAGAAGCTTTCCTACTCTTTCTGCTGTTAATTAATTCTGGTTCCTATAGTCAGGGGCTCTCTATCTCTAGCTGAAAGTATCTTTCTTTGAAAAGTTCCTAGTTGTGTCTTTGAAACTACCATTTTCCAAGGCGCCCAACTTTGAACATTCCTAGAAGAGAGAAGCCTGCTCACGTCACTTGTGGTTTTAAGGATGCTGAGAAGAGAAAGGAAGAAGGAATCTAAATGAAGAAAGTAATTCTTTAGTAAACAAGGCAGAAAATAAATGAGACCTTGGCTTTTGTTGGAGGACTTCCCATTAACCCTTCAGGGGAAATGCGGGCTTCTGCTTTGCCTTTGAGACTGTTACAAACTTTATCAGATGAGTAGGTTGCGAAAATTTCCTCCCATTTTGTAGGTTGCCTGTTCACTCTGATGGTAGTTTCTTTTGCTGTGCAGAAGCTCTTTAGTTTAATTAGATCCCATTTGTCAATTTTGGCTTTGGTTGCCATTGCTTTTGGTGTTTTAGACATGAAGTCCTTGCCCATGCCTATGTCCTGAATGGTAATGCCTAGGTTTTCTTCTAGGGTTTTTATGGTTTTAGGTCGAACGTTTAAGTCTTTAATCCATCTTGAATTGATTTTTGTACAAGGTGTAAGGAAGGGATCCAGTTTCAGCTTTCTACATATGGCTAGCCAGTTTTCCCAGCACCATTTATTAAATAGGGAATCCTTTCCCCATTGCTCGTTTTTCTCAGGTTTGTCAAAGATCAGATAGTTGTAGATATGCAGCGTTATTTCTGAGGGCTCTGTTCTGTTCCATTGATCTATATCTCTGTTTTGGTACCAGTACCATGCTGTTTTGGTTACAGTTGCCTTGTAGTATAGTTTGAAGTCAGGTAGTGTGATGCCTCCAGCTTTGTTCTTTTGGCTTAGGATTGACTTAGTGATGCGGGCTCTTTTTTGGTTCCATATGAACTTTAAAGTAGTTTTTTCCAATTCTGTGAAGAAAGTCATTGGTAGCTTGATGGGGATGGCATTGAATCTATAAATTACCTTGGGCAGTATGGCCATTTTCACGATATTGATTCTTCCTACCCATGAGCATGGAATGTTCTTCCATTTGTTTGTATCCTCTTTTATTTCCTTGAGCAGTGGATTGTAGTTCTCCTTGAAGAGCTAATATCCAGAATCTACAATGAACTCAAACAAATTTACAAGAAAAAAACAAACAACCCCATCAAAAAGTGGGCTAAGGATATGAACAGACACTTCTCAAAAGAAGATATTTATGCAGCCAAAAAACACATGAAAAAATGCTCACCATCACTGGCCATCAGAGAAATGCAAATCAAAACCACAATGAGATACCACCTCACACCAGTTAGAATGGCAATCATTAAAAAGTCAGGAAACAACAAGTGCTGGAGAGGATGTGGAGAAATAGGAACACTTTTACACTGTTGGTGGGACTATAAACTAGTTCAACCATTGTGGAAGTCAGTGTGGCGATTCCTCAGGGATCTAGAACTAGAAATACCATTTGACCCAGCCATCCCATTACTGGGTATATACCCAAAGGATTATAAATCATGCTGCTATAAAGACACATGCACACGAATGTTTATTGCGGCATTATTCACAATAGCAAAGACTTGGAACCAACCCAAATGTCCAACAATGATAGACTGGATTAAGAAAATGTGGCACATATACACCATGGAATACTATGCAGCCATAAAAAACGATGAGTTCATGTCCTTTGTAGGGACATGGATGAAACTGGAAATCATCATTCTCAGTAAACTATCGCAAGAACAAAAAACCAAACACCGCATATTCTCACTCATAGGTGGGAATTGAACAATGAGATCACATGGACACAGGAAGGGGAACATCACACTCTGGGGACTGTTGTGGGGTGGGGGGTGGGGGGAGGGGGGAGGGATAGCATTGGGAGATATACCTAATGCTAGATGACGAGTTAGTGGGTGCAGCGCACCAGCATGGCACATGTATACATATGTAACTAACCTGCACAATGTGCACATGTACCCTAAAACTTAAAGTATAATGAAAAAAAAAAAAAGAAACATAAAAAAAAAACTTTAATCTGTTGTAGGCTTAGGGTCAGACATTCTGATGGCAAAGGCTGGAGGGAAGGGAAAATATGGGAGAAGAACCAGGTTAGCTCTTCTCCATAAAATTATTCCACTAATTCAAGACATATTCAGGTTCATTTGTTTTGTGTTGTTTCAGTTTTTAGAAATTTAAAAATTTATTTCACAAGTAACGTATTTACATAGTTTCAAAGTAAAATCCTTAAGGGATATTCAGAGAAGTCTAGCTTTTATCCTTGTTATCTCCTGCTGTTCCTTCCTTTTTTTTTTTTTTTTTTCTTGCAGGAAACATTTTTTATAAAATATAACTACAAGGCCTGGCATAGTGGCTTACACCTGTAATCCCAGCACTTTGGGAGGTCGAGATGGGCGAATTGCTTGAGCCCAGGAGTTTGAAACTAGTCTGGGCAACATGGCAAGACCCCCATCTCTACAAAAATTAGCTGGGCACAGTGGTCTGTGTCTATCGTCCCAGCTACTCGGGAGGCTTAGGTGGGAGGATTACTTGAGAGCCCAGGAGTTTGAGACTACAGTGAGCTGTGATCATACCACTGCACTCCAGCCTAGGTGACAGAGTGAGACCTTGTCTCAAAAACTATATATACACACACACACACACACACACACACACACATATATATGTATATATATATGTATGTATGTATGTATGTATGTATTTATGATTATATCCTCACCTTTCCTAAAGAAATGGCAGCATACTGAACATATTATCTTTTACCTTGCCTTTTTCTCTTAATCCATCAGGAGATCACTCCATAGCATTACATAAAGACATTTCTCTCTCTCTGTCTCTCTCTCAATACAGCTGCAAAATGCATTTACCAGTTTATTCAACCAGTCCACTATTAGTGGTCATTTGGGCTGTTTCCAATTTTTTTGCTATTACAAACATTGCTACAAAGTGTAGTTTTCTGCATACATCTTCTTATATTTTTTGCAGACATCTTTGGGATAGATTACTAGAAGTGATAGTGCTGGGTCAAAGGAAAACACATATGTAATTTTGCTCAATATTGCTAACCCTGCCACCATCATGGTTAGGCCATTTTGTACTGTCATTCACAATACCTGAGAATGCCGATTTTTATACAGCCTCACCCACAGACTATGTTGTCAAACTTTCTAATTTTTTTCAATATGACAGGTAAGAAATAGTAACATAGTAATTTACACTTCTGTTCTTGTTAGTGTGATTGAACATGTTTTCATTTGCATCAGGGCCGTGTACATTATATGCAATGGACTATCTAGTCTTATCTCTTTTTCTATCAAATTGTCGACTTTTTTCCATCCTACATTTTTTCTTAAATGAGCTAACATTCTAAAGAAACACATAAACAGAGAATGACAATACAATGTAGTAAGAGTAATGATAATTGTAGTAATACATTTAGTAAATACCTGATTTCCCAGAGTCATGGGAACAGAGAGGAAGATCACTTGGCCGGGGCTGGGACGGAAGCTGAGGGCTGATGATGTGGTGAGGCAGAGTTTCCTTGAGGCAGCAATGTTTGAACTGTGTTGTAGAGAATGACTAGGATCTAGACAAGGGACAAGGAGCTGGAGGTTGGGGTGGGTGGTGAGGGCATTCTGGGCAAAGGGCATAGCTTGAACGAAAGGCTAGGAGGGGAGAAACAGCCAATAGCACTGTGCCAAGCAAAAATACAAGTTCCTCATTGCTAGAGAGTCATGACTAAGAGGGTGAGCTGGGAGGTGAGGCTGGAGCTTTACTATGTAGGTAATGAGGACCCCTGATGGTTTTATAGTCTTATTTATTTATTTATTTATTTTGTTTTACTTTTTTGAGGCAGAGTCTCACTGTGTCACCCAGGCTGGAGTGCAGGGGCTCAATCATGGCTCACTACAACCTTGACCGCCCTGGGCTCAGGTGATCCTCCCACTTCAGCCTCCAGAGTAACTGGGACTACAGGAGATGGGGTCTCACCATGTTGGCCAGGCTGGTCTGGAACTCCTGGGCTCAAGCAATCCTCCTGACTCAGGCTCCCAAAATACTGGAATTACAGGCGTGAGCCACCACACCTGGCCCTCTGAAAGGTTTTAAATGAGCAGACATTGGTTGGTGTTGGGTTTAAATAGAAGACACCTGACTGTGTGGAGAATGGGCTTAAGAAAAGCGAGGAGTCTGGGGCCCAGCAGGAAACTGTTGAAGTGGCCCAGGGGAGTGGAGATGGGGCCTGAACTAAGCCAGGCACAGAGGAGACACATTTGGAGTGTGTATTGAAGAGTAAGAATGACCCCCAGTTTTCTAGTTTGGCTGACTAGTGAGTAGTGGTACCCCAAAATAACACAGAGAAAACAAACGAAAGAAAACGGAGGCCAATAAATAAATTGATGGCATTAACTAGATGTGGATTTGTACATGCTGCACAACAGGCTAACAGAGCAGTTAAAATTAAGCCCAAATTGTCATAAAGTATTGTGACAGCGACTGAACTCATTACTGGGACTAAAAGTGGTCTCCATGAGCCACCAGATGCCTTTTTATTACAGAAAATCCCTATTGTTTATGAATCAATAGTTGCCTCTTCTAATGAAACTCAGGGTTTGCTGCTCAGCACAGATGAGATTTTGGCTATTGCCTTGCTTCGAGATAATTGAATAGCTAATTCAGAGTTGATAGCCACTTTACCAGTTACAACTTGGAGGCCAATGCAGTGGCCCTGTAAAAGTATCTTGTTTTAACATTTGTGAAAGAATCAAGTTATATATCTTAATGATATAAAAGTGATACAAATTAGAAGCTTTTATTATATAGCAGTGATATATCTCTAGATAAACACAGGTCAGAATGTACTACAATTACATAATAACATTCAAATATCCTATTATGAAGCACACTTGGTAAACTGGAAAGCTTTGCCACCGTTTATCAGTGAACCTTATACTTTTAAGCACTATATGTACAGTACTTAAATATATATATGGTACTTAAATATGTGTGTGTGTGTATATACATATGTATGTATTTTTTCTTTTTTGGGACGGAGTCTCGCTCTGTTGCCCAGGCTGGAGTGCAGTGGCGTGATCTTGGCTCACTGCAACCTCTGCCTCCCAGGTTCAAGCAATTCTCCTGCCTCAGCCTCCCAAGTAGCTGGGATTACAGGCACGTGCCACCATACCTGGCTAATTTTTTGTATTTTTAGTACAGATGGGGTTTCACCCTGTTAGCCAGGATGGTCTTGATCTCCTGACCTTGTGATCCGCCCACCTCGGCCTCCCAAAGTGCTGGGATTATAGGTGTGAGCCACTGTGCCCGGTCTGTATTTTTTCTTTTGAGACAGAGTCTCACTGTTGTCCAGGCTGGAGTGCAGTGGTGGGACCATAGCTCACTATAGCCTCAAACTCCTGGGCTTAGGAGATCCTCCTGCATCAGCCTCCCAAGTAGCTGAGATTAGAGGTGTGTACCACCACACTTGGCTAAATTTTGTACATTTTGTAGAAAAAAGGTCTCACTGTGTTTCCCAGGCTGGTCTTGAACTCCTGGCCTCAAGATATCCTCCTACCTCAGCCTCCCAAAGTTGTGAGCCACTGCACCCAGCCTAGTACCACATATTTTTATGTCTTTTCCATGTATTCTATATTCAGGAAATAATCTGGAAAACACACTGAATAGAGCCACAGACTTGGCTTCAAATCCCAACAACTCGTCTGAGTAACATTGGCAGGTTGCTTTTCTATGAAATGAGAATCATTGTGCCTACCTATAAGTCAATTGGGATAATGGATGTAAAATGCTTGCCACAGTGCCTGCTACATGGTATGTATTCAATAAATATCAGCTGTAATATTGGTCTCATCATGCTTCCCCTAAATCCTTGCCACCCACCCCATTCTTCCCTGAAAAAACATAGATAATTAATACAAATTTAAACAGCGACCATCATAACTTTACTTTTTGTATTTGAATTTGCAACACCAGCTCACAAAAGAGTCTGTAGTCTTCCTCTGGCTCATTTAACTCTAATTTGGGTAGGATGACGCTGAGAGTATAGTGGTGCTATTCCCTGCCGGGCCAATCAACCCAACTTCCCCCAGTTGTAGTTAACTTAATTGGGGATGATGCAACACTTAGGCTTTTTCTATGGACACACAGTTTTTAAAAATAAATACACAAAACATTATAATTTCTATCCTGTAATTGCTATACTACACATTTAAAAAACAACAGATAATTTAAAGCCAGTGTTATAGAAGCAATAATGGTCATATCTTATAAATGCGTGAGTTGTCATCATTAAAAGCAACCCTACCTATTACTAAGACTGAACCCCTTATTTTTCCCATGAGCTGTCTGACACTGGAAGAGGTTAGTTGAGGAGTTAACCAAAGGTACCAGGGGAGTTGAAAATAGAACCACCACCACAACCAAAAAACCCCAACACTCCTGATTCTCAGTTCGGAATGTTTTTCTCTCTATTCTGCCTTGTAAAAGAAACTGTCATCTCATTCATGGTGTTGTGGATGTCAAAAGCCCTTGGAGATTGCTTTAGCGTTTTATGTGGTCTTTCTCCTCCCACCAGTTTAATTTTCTGGTGAAGCCTTTTTCACTGATCAATGAACAAATATAATTGGACACTTACTATGTGCCAGACACTGTGCTAAACACTTTCCCCAAAGTTTTCTTGTTATCTGCACAATAGTGTTATGACACAGAATTATTACCCTGATTCACTGAAGAGGTTGAGTTCTACAGTTTAGTGTCAAAGTTTTGCCTTATTGTACATCCACGACAGAGAATGTTGATTCCCAAATCTGGCTAATTATTTTGGGGTCTTAATAACTGAAATCTAAATTTGATCTTCAACAAACATGTTTTTCAAAATGTTACTTTTACATGATTGAAATTCTCCCATATGAAAAACTGATCATAGTTAGAAACTATTCCCTCTGTGGGCTATTGTAACTTCCCAGCCTGTGAGTGCAAATGAACTGATCGTATCATTCAATCCTAATATTTTCCTAGTTTAGTATCTTTCCCACCCCTGTAACTATAAAAAATCAACCTCCTTTCAAATGTCTCCTCTCCTCCGTCCACCAGCTCAAGTCTCTGGAGGTCCCAGATGCCCACGCTTCCCTCTTTGCTCTCTTCGAGGCTGCTGCTCTGTAGTTTTGACTTGGCTGCTGCTCAAACCTGTTTTATCTAAGCCAGTGGAGCACTTCTCTACATTGGCCATTGGCCAAAGTGAAGTTCTGCTAATCTCTGATCCCCAGATCACTCAACTGCCACTAGGCTTCTGGCTACTGTTCCATTCTCTGTATTGCCATTCTGACTTGGACTCCTTGGCTCAACGAGAAGGGAAACAAGTCCCTTCTACTATGAGATGCTTTCTTAGAGGGTCCCCAGAAGGTTTTCTTGGGCCCCCACAAAACAACACAATTTTGGGTGACAACTCTTTTAATTATTTAGCAAGCACACTACTGACTGGCTAGGGACTCACTAGGTACTTTTTTAATTTTGTTTTTGTTTTTTTGAGACAGAGTCTCGCTCTGTTACCCAGGCTGGAGTGCAGTGGTGCAATCTCCGCTCACTACAACCTCTGCCTTCCGGGTTCAAGTGATTCTTGTTCCTCAGCCTCCCGAGTAGCTGGGACTACAGGCATGTGCCACCACACCTGGCTAATTTTTGCATTTTTAGTAGAGACAGAGTTTTGCCATGTTGCTCAGGCTGGTCTCCAACTCCTGGGCTCAAGTGACCCACCTGCCTTGGCCTCCCCAAGTGCTGGGATTACAGGCTGTGATCTGCCGCGCCTAGCCTAGGTACTTTTGATTTTAAAACTCCTCTACTCTGACCCCCAGGTCTTCTATTGAATCCAGGGCACCATGCCATTCTTATTCTTTGCTCCTCATGAATTCTTTCTACCACTCAGCAAAATGTACCTGTGGAAATTTTCTTTCATCAGCACCCTTCTCCCTCACTAACTCCCTATTTTCTATCCCCTATCCAGTTCACCAAACATGTTTCGAGTTATTTTCCCTAGAAACTTCCAACTCCCTTTGAAAACACTGGATACAGTTAGCTGCCAAGAGGGAAGCAGAGAGGGAATATTTCCCCAGTGCACAGCCAGAAACCAACCCTTCTTACCTTCCTGGGTAAATGCATTTTCATAGTGGAATAGAAATAGTTACATTTATTTTTTATTTTATTTTATTTTATTTTTTTGAGACGGAGTCTCACTCTGTCACCCAGGCTGGAGTGCAGTGGCGCGATCTCGGCTCACTGCAAACTCTACCTCCCAGGGTTCACGCCATTCTCCTGCCTCAGCCTCCCGAGTAGCTGGGACTACAGGCGCCCACCACCTTGCCTGGCTAATTTTTTGTATTTTTAGTAGAGACGGGGTTTCACTGTGTTAGCCAGGATGATCTCAATCTCCTGACCTCGTGATCCGCCCGCCTCGGCCTCCCAAAGTGCTGGGATTACGGGCGTGAGCCACTGTGCCCCGCCTTTACATTTATTTTTTAAAAATACAATAGAATGTCATCTAGAATTACTATGTAGTCTTCCATAAGCTCTTCTACAGTTCCTCCTTAGAACCAATGTCTGAAGTTGACTGTCTCCTCTTCACCCAGCTTCCTGAGACTAAGCACAATTTACAGCAGGCTACAATCCAGGATTAGTTTCAGTGTCATACTTTTGATGTTAAAAGAGAAGACATAAGCTCTTAATATTTGCCATTCATTTGCCATGCCATAAAATGAACATTCAAATACGTGACTATTGATCCCCAAAGAGAGTCTTATAATTATAACATAAAAACAGCTCTTACCTTTTACCTGAAATGGATTATAACCAGGCTTATGAGCAGTTGGGCCAGGATTAAGAAAATACTCCACTTTGAAAATTTTCGTTTTTTAGCAAATTCAGCAGTATTTCAATGAGAAAATTACTTTTCTTGTATATTTTATCAAGATTTTTAAACTTAATCATTTTATTTAAACTCTAGTATAACATTTTTAAAATGTTATTTTCAGTGGCAAGGAAGTTTGAGCTGAAGGGGAGGACAACATCTGGGAAAGAAAACACAGCTGGGCACGGTGCCTGTAGTCCCACCTACTCGGGAGGCTGAGGCAGGAGAATTGCTTGAACCCAGGAAGTGGAGGCTGCAGTGAGCCGAGACCGAGCCATTGCACTCCAGCCTGGGTGACAGAGCGAGACTCCATCTCAAAAAAAAAAAAAAGAGAGAAAGAAAAAGAAAACACAAATGGGTCTGGGACCTCCTTTGTGTTGTAACCAGAGGCCCCTCCCCTCCCCACTATCACACAACCTAGATGGGAGAAGTTAAAACAAAATCAAGTCAAAAGGCCCTGTATTAAGGAGAAATAATGTCGTCGTGGAGAATGAATTTGGGAGCTTTGGAACTGGGGGAAAAACAGCAAGATAGACAAGAAGAGTGTGGGAAAAATGGGGGTAGGTGGAGAGGGACACACGGCCCTTGGAAGGGGAGTTTGTGAGGGTTTTTCTGTGCTCCAGTCATCCAGGAGGAAAAGCCTAATTTTAATTTTAAGTTATTTGTTACCTCCAATATAATATTTTTCAAGGTGACGAATGGGACAAGGGTGGCACAAGGCATTTTCTTTAGGGTGTTAAAGTCATAGCTGAGTTGGCTGGGCACGATGGCTCACGCCTGTAATCCCAGCACTTTGGGAGGCCGAGGCGGGCGGATCACGAGGTCAGGAGATCGAGACCATCCTGGCTAACACGGTGAAACCCCGTCTCTACTAAAAATACAAAAAATTAGCCGGGCGTGGTAGTGGGCGCCTGTAGTCCCAGCTACTCGGGAGGCTGAGGCAGGAGAATGGCGTGAACCCGGGAGGTGGAGCTTGCAGTGAGCCGAGATCGTGCCACTGCACTCCAGCCTGGGCGACAAAGCAAGACTCCGTCTCAAAAAAAAAAAAAAAAAAAAATTGGTCAGTGTAATGGTGGCTGCCTGTAGTCCCAGCTACTCGGGAGGCTGAGGCAGGAGAATCACTTGAACCCGGGAGGTGGCAGTCGCAGTGAGCCGAGATTATACCACTGCCCTCTAGCCTGGGCAACAGAGTGAGACTCTGTCTCAAAAAAGAAAAAAAAAAAAGAAGTTATAGCTGAGCCCAGAAGTCTGGAAAGTTGAGGATTTCAGATGTAGATACATCTCATACAAAAACATATTGTAATAATCCAAATAAAATGGTAGGCCAAAGATAAAAATATTCCAGATAAAATATTTGAAAATAATTTGTCTAATTACTATAAAAAGTTTAATTACTCAAGGATTTGATTATTTGATCAAGATTTTTAATCTCAACTTTATAAAATGTACAAAAGCTAAGGTATTTTTGAGATGATGAAGTCATAGATACATTATTTATTTTGGATAACTCACTTTCTTAATATAAGTTGAAAAAATTGTTCTCATAACAGCTAACACTAAAGTTTCACTTAGGTTGAAACCTTTCTTTATTATTTTTAGGCCATTGAAAGTGAAGGAGGAGAAGCCCATAGGGCATAGCCTAAAAGGGCCAGCCTGAAGGAGACAGTTTTAAACTTTTGCACAAAAGAAGTAAAAGGAATGTGGGGGTGGGAATAGCTATGAGAGAGAAAGGGTGAGAGAAGGCAGCCTGAAGAAGCTGGAAGGCTGAAACTGAACAAAACTGGGGTGTTCATTATCTGTTGCTGCATAACAAATTACTCTAAAATTTAGTGGCTTAAAACAACAAATATTTATCATTTCACAGTTTTTGTGGGTCAGGAATCTGGGCACTGCTTAGCGAGGTGCCTCTGGCTCAAGATCTCTCATAAGATTGCAGGCAAGCTGTCAGTTGGGGCTGAGGTTTTATGTGAAGACTCAAGAGGGAAGATCTGATTCCAGGCTCCCTCACATGGTTGTTGGCAGGATTTGGTTCCTTGGAGGGGTATTGGAGTGCACTGTGTGCCTCTCCATAGAGCAGCTCAAAACATGGCAGCTGAGGCCGGGCACGGTGGCTCCTGCCTGTAATCCCAGCCCTTTGGAAAGCCGAGGCGGGCAGATCACTTGAGCTCAGAAGTTCGAGACCAGCCTTGGCAACATGGCGAAACTCTGTCTGCAAAAATTAGCCAGGTGTCATGGTGTGTGCCAGCTACTTGGGAGGCTGAGGCAGGATGATCACTTGAACTCAGGAAGTCGAGGCTGCAATGAGAGTGACTGAGCCACTGCACTCCAGCCTGGTTGACAGAGTGAGACCCTGTCTCAAGAAAAAAAAAAAAAAAGGGCAGCCGGCTTCCTTCAGATGGAGAAAATGAGAGAGGGCACCTGAGACAGAAGCCACGGTTATTTTGTAACCTAATCTTACAGGTGCCATTTCATCACCTCTGCCCCATCGTGTTTGCTAGAAACAAGTTCACAAAACCCAGCTCACACTGAAGGGGAGGGCATTACAAAGGGCATGAACAACAGGAGGTAGGGATACAGGTTACAGGTAGCCAATGAGAAGTCCTCAGCAGCGCTGGGAGTATTTTAAGAGCAAGAATGTTAAATATTGAACTTTCAGTTTTGGTGTTTTTTTGTTTGTTCATTTTTTGTTTTGTTTTTTGTGTTTGTTTGTTTGTTTTTTTACTGAGACAGAGTCTTGCTCTGTTGCCCAAGCTGGAGTGCAGTGGCACAATCTTGGCTCACTGCAACCTCCACCTCCCTGGTTCCAGCGATTCTCCTGCCTCAGCCTCCCAAGAAGCTGGGACTACATGTGCATGTCACCACACTCAGCTAATTATTCTATTTTTAGAAGAGACGGGCTTTCACCATGTTGGCCAGCCTGGCCTCGAACTCGTGACCTTAAGTGATCCACTCACCTTGGCCTCCCAAAGTGCTGGGATTACAGGCGTGAGCAACTACGCCCAGCCCTTCAGCTATTTATAGTGCTGCTTCAGCCTGTTAAGCATCAAAGCTGACTCTATACAACCCATCACATGGTGGAAGAATGACTGATCCATAAGAGGTGTGGTAAGGTGGGGTTGATGGACAAAGAGTTGGAAGTTATCCAGACTTTGACCTTTGGTTGCCTCATTCTTTCATTCCTGTATTCTTTGAGGCCTTTTAGAGCACTCCACTTCAGTGACCATGACTTGATCAGTTTTGTTAGACCACTTATGCTCTGGAACCTAGCATTTAGAAAAGTTAAAAATATTATTTGTGTTTTTCAAAAAAATCTAATCTTGTGCATTTTATAGTTTTTAAAAAAATTATAAAAAGTAGATTTTTATACACAAACTGAATAATCAACTTCTAAATAAATTTGCTCCAAAAAGTTACTTAATCCTAACAGAAAAGGAAAACCCCATACATATATACATTTATTTGTGTCTGAAACCATATACTCATCTATTTAAGCAAGACTTTTCTTGATTAATTTTGTATTTAAAAAATTTCCTGATTCTTTATATTTTCTCTGATTTTAAGGGCAAAATTTACGCTAGATTTTAAATTAGAAACATTCTTCTCATTCCTGCCTTGTTCCATTGATTGATTAAATTTTTTTTTTATCTCCTAGTGCTTATCATACACGCTTAGAAAACACAGGGTTTCCATCAGTCATCTATCTTGGTTGCTTTATCTGTTGAGTCACAGTCACATTGCCACAGATTCTTGGTAATCTGAAAAATACCAAGATGCTCTTAGATAACTGAAAACCCCGGCGAAGTAGTATTTCCTGCGCTGTACCAAACAAGCTCTGCAGAAAAGTAACTAGGCTGGAGCCAGTAGTTGACAATGAGGTTGCCCAATCCCAGTTCTATGGAGAGCCCTGCCTCTGGGTCTACACAGCACAATGGAAGAAAGACAAAGAGAATGGCCTGCCCCACTACCTGCTCCTCAGTGGCCTGAGATTCTGTATAATCCGAAATAAATCTAAATGAATAAGAAGACGGGGTTTCAAATATGTGAACCATGACATGATAGCATGTAACGGAATAGCACGTAATAGAGAAAGCACAAAGAGGGAAAATAAAAGCGCTCCTGCTCCCAGTCTTTAGAGATGAGGATACTTACCGCGTGCTGGTGTGCTTACCTTCCTTCAGATGATTGTTCATGCTTTCAGCGATGTTTTGCAGTCTGTAAAGGTACTGTTTTGCCTTTCTGCCTTTCTCTAGGCCACCTGAACTCGCTTAAGTAATCATACCTCCTCCAAAGCATGGTATTTGAGAACAGACCTGGCCTCTGTTTCAGAAGGACATAATTGACCGTTTTGTGTAAGCACAAAAGGGGGTGGGGTAGGAGAGCTTTCCCGAGCCTGTGCTATCTCCTGGTGAAGCCCATTTGTTAGCCTCGTAGGCAGGGCGCGCTGGAATGCCTGGCAAGTGCAAGTACTTGCCGTCATTGTGCTGCTCTCACGGCGCATGTTTTCCCACGTACAACATTCAAAATGTTCAGTTCCCTGGAAAATGTTCTAAAGAAGTTGCACTGTATTAGGCTTTGTCTTCTCGTCTTTCACAAAGGCAGACAGCCCTCTGTTGAGAACAGCCTTTCCATAGGCATTTCTCTTGGCTCAGAGCCACATGGACGTAACCTAGAGCCACCGAGCCACAAGAAAATCTTGGACCAGAAGCAGGGGGAGGGGACGCTTTGCAGGGTTTTTCCTCCCACATTCAATATACACAAGGATCCCGAATTGAAAATGCCTATCAGTTTGCAAAGGATGATATTGTCAAAGAAATTTGTTTACAATGATAACTAATAATTTTTTTCTCTCCCCTTCCACTTTTTTTTTTTTTTTTTTTGAGAGAGTGTCCCTATGTTGCCCAGGTTGGACTCTAACTTCTAGGCTCAAGTGATCCTCCTGCCTCAGCCTCCAGACTTAGCTGGCATTACAGATATGCGACACCAACCTAGGCTTAATAATTATTATTTTTTAAAATCTGAGATAATTTACTAAATGATATAAAGTTAAAATTTTGTTTAAATCGGAGTATAAAACATGGGCTTTTAGTTGACATAATGTAATTTGAATGACTTAAAATATAGATGTCAAATGTTAAGGTTATGTCAGGTGCACTTATTATATTTATTAAATATTACCAATTACTGATTTTCATAGAAAGAAAATAAAAGAATTCTCTATTGTAAATTGACAAAAAGATGGCAGGGATTTCTGAGAAAACACTGTCGAGAAAGATAAAGCAACGTCAGTTTGTGACATTTCAGTGGATTCTATCTTCAACACAGATTAGCTTATTATTTTTATTTAAGTAAACAAGAAGCTCCAGCTGGACCAAGTAAGCTCTCGTATTTTTCTGTTCTTTTGCTGCACACAAGTCTAAGAATTGTTAAGAATTGTTTTACTGGTTTCCTAAAAGCACCACAATAGCTTTGAAAATGGTTGAGAAGATGTAAGAAAATAGTCTGAAACATATAGATGAGATCAAGATTCGCAAAGATTGATTAAGGGATAGAATGCAAACCAAGTGATTTTTTAAAAAATTCTTATTGATACATAATAGTAGTATATATTTTTGGGGTGCTTCTTTTGATATACGCAGACAATGTGTAATGATCAAATCAGGGCATTTAGGATATCCCTCACCTCAAACACTTGTCATTTCTTGGAAACATTCCAAAGCTTCTCTTCTAGCTATTTTGGCAAATCAAGTGATTTTAAATACAATCACTTGTTTGATTTCAGCTTAGGATTTCCCATCAACTTTTCTTAAAGGTATTTATTCTTTAGAATGTTCTGAATTTTTATGATTCTTTAAGAATATTGATCACCTGTTCTCAATTGTTTTATACAAGGTTAGAATCCACTTAAAAATGAACTAAAACCCATATGATTTTTGTGTCTGTCTGGAAAATAGGGACTTCCACAGATGTCATAGAGAGCTCAAATATATACTGCATTACATCACTGATATTGTAGCTGTCACAGAAGAGAGAAAAAAATTTGGTACTGGAGATGTCTTGGTAGGAAATGAGCCTTAAAGCTTCTTGATAGATATAAGGCAATCTCTTGATAACATGTCAAGTAACTTAGACGTTACTTTTAAAAATGTGCATTGCTAAAAGGTGCCCGTTAGTGTCAACACATATTCTCTGGCCCTGGGCTGCTCTTTTTGACCCTGCAGGGGAAGCCATGAAAATAAAGTGAATGCTGGCATTAATCAAACCAGTCTTTATTTTGACAGCATTTGGAATTCATTCTTCTCACTGGGTGGTACTGCCACCACTGTATTTTTTTTTTTTTTTTTTTTGAAATGTGCTTCCTGATAACTACTGTCAGGCTTGAGAAGTGGACAGGTGTGACTCCCTAACTTGAGGACAGGCCTGCTGTATTGAAAGGGAAAAGAATGGAAAGGGAGGTGTGATAGCATTTTTAATAAATATGTCTGCAATTCATGATAGTGTGAGTATAATATAAAAAGAAGGGAGAGGGAAGAAAGGGGGATGGGTTAGGAGTAAGGATCACCATATCCAGTAACAGCCCAGACTCAGAGAGCCTTAAGATTGGATAAATGTAAACAGCATTTTATTGTTTAAGATGTTAAGATAGCCAGGCGTGATGGCTCACACCTGTAATCCCAGCACTTTATGAGGCTGAAGCAGGAGGATTGCTTGAACCCAGGAGTTCGAGACCAGCCTGGGCAACATGGCTAAACCCCATCTCTACAAAACATAAAAAATTAGCCATGGTGTGTGCCTGCAGTCACAAGCTACCCAGGAGGCTGAGGTGAGTGGATCACTTGAACCCACGAGTTCAAGGCTGCAGTGAGTTATGATTATACCACTACATGCTAACCTGGGTGACAGAGCAAGAACTCATCTGTTAAAAAAAAAAAAAAAAAAAGCTATAAAAAAAAATCTTGGCCACCGTGGCTCACGCCTGTAATCCTAGCATTTTGGGAGGCTGAGCCGGGTGGATCACCAGGTCAGGAGATCGAGACCATCCTGGCCAACATGGTGAAACCCCATCTCTACTAAAAATACAAAAATTAGCCAGGCATGGTGGCGGGTGCCTGTAGTCTCAGCTACTCAGGAGGCTGAGGCAGGAGAATCACCTGAACCCAGGAGGCAGAGGTTGCAGTGAGCCAAGATCACGCCACTGCACTCCAGCCTGGGGGACAGAGGGAAAGACTCCATCTCAGAAAAAAAAAAAAAAAAAATCTTAAAGATGTTTCCAAAAAAGTGCTATTCTTTGCATTTTCTTACAGAAACATAAAAGCAAAGTGGCTGTATAACAGAGTAACCAGAGTTTTGGTAAATGTGGTTTGAATTATATTCAGATGAATGCAAAGTGATATGTTTTCTGGAAAAGGTATCTAGCACATAGCTTTTTTATTGCTTGAAACTGTTTAAGATTTCACATGGGCTTTTGGGGGGAGCTTCGTCCTTCTTGAAAATCTAATACCACTAGACTGTAAACTGCTCAGAAGAAAGGATTACACCCACCATTTCCCATTCCTCTCCCCACAGTGCCTGGTACTTCGTACACAATAGAAACTAAGAAATATTGTGTCTGAATTACTAAAGCGTCACATTCAAAGCACTTTCATTACCAAATGCAAAGCAGAGACCATTTATACTATGGTTATTTCCAAAATCTCTTGCTGCTAATTAATGAACTCTTATCTGTTATGAGATGTAACATCTACTCAGAACGATGGAAACAGAATTTCTTTCTTTCATTCTTTTGTCATTCTCATTCTACCATTCATTTATTTCTTCAATAGCAAACACATTTGCTTTTTATTTATTACTCAGGTTTTTGCTCCTAGCATACTGAAACTGTCTGCAATGTCAGAAGAGATGTGTTAAGCTCTGGTACCCAGCTGCGTGCTGAAATATAGTAAACGACTGGCATTCTTATCGCAGTTTCTGTGGCCTATTACTCTTTGTTTCATTACTGTTTAATATTTACTAAGAGTGCTGTCAGCTCCTGTGCTTTCATTTCCTCTCTTTCACAGGCATCTCCCCCTCCTTCCTTGCTCTTACTTGCCCTGCCCCCACACCCTCCAGCTACCTACTATCAAGCTCACTGGAATTCTGGATGCTAAAAAAAAAAACAAAAACAAAAACAAAAACCAAATTTCCCTTGCCATCTTTCATTTGCAAGATTCCCCCCAGAAAGTGCAAATGATTCGGATGGAGGGAAGCAGACAAAAGAGATGAGTTCTCCAGGCCAAGTACATAGAGCTAAAGCAGATGTCTCACACTGACGGCCAGTGTACCTAGTTCGCACAATGTTTTGATTTCTTTTTTTTCCAGATGAACCAATATCAAAATATCAGGCCTTGTGTGCTAATAGAAATGTCCAAATTCTCTTAAAAAATTGGAAGACCTGGACCTACATTCCTGCATGGTAACAATCAGCTACAGCAGAGTGTCCCATGCTCCATGAGTTAAGCAGACCCTGAAAACAACAACAACAACAACAACAACCAGCAACCAACAACCAACACAACCCCTGCACACGGTAAAAGATTTATCTGCTCAGATGCCACAAACTCTGCAACTAGCCAGTTGTGCAGGGTAAAGCCGACTGAAACAGTGAGAAGTTTTGTGGTTGGAACTTGATTCCCCTGAGGCTCCATCTTCCCTTCTGTAGATAGGGTAGTGATGCTGCTATCTGTCCCCATGGGATTATCTCAAGACTATTATTATTATTATTATTATTATTATTATTTGAGGCGGAGTTTTGCTCTTGTTGCCTAGGCTGGAGTGCAATGGTGCGATCTCGGCTCACTGCAACCTCTGCCTTCCAGGTTCAAGCCATTCTCTTGCCTCAGCCTCCTGAGTAGCTGGAATTACAGGCGCCTGCCACCACGCCTGGCTAATTTTTTGTATTTTTAGTAGAGACGGGGGTTTCTCCATGTTGGCCAGGCTGGTCTTGAACTCATGACCTTAGGTGATCTGCCTACCTCAGCCACCCAAAGTGCTGGGATTACAGGTGTGAGCCACTATGCCTGGTCGACTATTATTTTTTAAAATATGATTTGAGTGACAGTATCGACTACATGGCTGCTAGTTTTTCTGGGTTCATTCTTTTGGATTAAATGGTATCTACTTGATGCTCCCCCTTTTAAAATACAAGCATACATGGATGGGTAATATATTGAGTTACAAATGCACCTAGGTTGAGTTACACCTAGGAGAATACAAGGATGGCTGTGGGCCGGTAGGGTCCCCTAGCCATGAACCCCACACCTCACATTCTTGGGTTCCCCTAGCCCGTGCCTTCCTATTTTAGGTCTCTTCCAGGATCTTTTGGTGCCTCCTGAAAACTCAATGTGTGTTTTGTTTCTGAGTTCCCTTCTACCACCCCATCATTTAAAGTCATTCCTGGGAGATATGGACCTTACTAGTCCATTCTGTAGGAGCCATTCTAAGCAGACTGAATCCATGGGTGGTATAAGAATAAGGTTGGCAGAGATTTCCCTTCCTTCTTTTCTTCCTCCCTCCCTCCTTCCTTCCTCTCCTTTCTTTCCTCTTCTTTTTCTTTCTTTCCTTCAATTAGAAACAAATCCAAGACTGAGCACAGTGGTTCATACCTGTAATCTCAGCACTTTGGGAGGCTGAGGTGGGAGGATTGCTTGAACCCAAGAATAAACCAGGCTGGGCAACATAGTGAAACTTGTCTCAAAAAAAAAAAAAAAAAAAAGAGAAAGAGAAAGAAAAGAAAATAAACAAATCCAGATTTCAGCAATTCATTTTTTAAAGAGATGGAATCTTGTTTTGTTGCCCAGGCTGGAGTATAGTGGTGCAATCGTGGCTCACTGCAGTCTCCTGATGCCTGGACTCAAGCAGTCTTCCTGCTTCACCTCCTCAGCCTCTGAATAGCTGGGACTACAGGTGCATGCCATTACACCTGGTTAATTTTTTTTATTTTTGTAGAGACAGGGTCTCACTATGTTGCCCAGACTGTTCTTGAACTCCTGTCCTCAGGTGAACCTCCCGCCTTGACCTCCCAAAGTGTTGGGATTACAAAGTGTTGGGTGGTTGTGAACCACGGTGCCCAGACTATTTCAGCAATTTTTTTCCAATTAGTTTATCATTATTCCAGCTCAAGTCTTTCCTTAAAAATCATATCATAATGACCTCCCCTCCTCCATCTTGCATGGATGCAGGAAATGTAGCCCTAACTCCTAGGATTTCTGAGAAGCCAGGGATCATGTTGACAAGTTCCACAAGCCCATTTTGGCTGCCACTGTCCCCTCTCACTCCCCACCACGCTGGAAGCCTTTACCTCCATCACCTCTCGTGCTCACACCTCTCCCCAGCCCACTTTTCTCCAGAGCACAGACATGTGCTTCCCTCCTATCCCTCAGTGCATTGCTAACAGAAAGCCATTGTCTTTAACATTCTTCACTGGACGGTGGGCGCTACACACAAAATGGAAAACAACTTGAGACTTCAGTTTTTAAAACTTTGATCCTGAGGACAGTGGCCATCCCCTTTCCAGACCTTCTCCTGCTTGCCTCTGTCCTCCACCAGCTCAGCTGCTCAATCCACTATCTTTCATGATCTTCCTCCCCAACCCCTCCCACCATGCCCCTTGCCACTCACATAGAAAATGCTTCAAACCATAATAATCTCTGCAGCATGTGCTCTGCTCCCACTGGAGTCAGCATTTTTAATCATTAAAGACAATATCGAGCACCCCAGGCTGAAGCAGCTGTATTTAACTTATTCCCCCCGTCTGAGGCTTCTGCAAGGAAGTCTGCATGACTTATAACTAGAAAGCCTTATCAAGGCCCCCTGCCTGTCCTAAAGACGTCCTTTAAAGCCATCAGAAATATTGGAGGCTGGTGTCAAAGTTTTTGGATGCTTTTCTATTTCTGGAGAGATCTCAAGGCTTCCTTAGACCTCCTTAATAAGAGCAGGTTATAAGGAACTACCTGAAGAATTCAGTGACAGGAAAAGCATGTATTGAACCTCTACTGTCTATGTATCTGTGGCACTGCCTGGAGAGACATAGGGTGCTCTATAAGTGTTTGAGGACACCACCTGACTCTTTTCTTTTCTTCTGTGTTTTGAGAATTTACAAATGTCATGGGAAACTGAACCATATGAGCAAAACTCAGCATGCAGAAGCTTTAGCATTTACAGTCTCTGTTGCCACAAGAACTTTTAAAAAATGAAAAACAGGCCGGGTGCAGTGGCTCACCCCTGTATCCCCAGCACTTTGGGAGGCCAAGGCAAAGCAGGCAGATTGCTTGAGTTCAAGAGTTTGAGACCAGCCTGGGCAACCGGGCAAAACCGCGTCTCTCCAAAAAAAATACGAAAATTAGCTGGGCGTGGTGGTGTGTGCCTGTAGTCCCAGCTACTTGAGGAGCTGAGGCTGGAGGATCACTTGAGCCCAGGAAGTTGAAGCTGTAGTGAGACAAGATTATGCCACTGCACTCCAGCCTGGGTGACAGAGTAAGACCCTGTCTCAAAAATAAATAAATAAATAAACAAATAAATATAAAAAAACGAAAAACAAAAACACGAAGAGTGAGGTTGATGTGGTGAACACTGATAGCAATTATGTTCTGATTGGGTTTTGAATTTCAGGGTGGATACTAGGGAAATAGGGGGTCCTTCTTCCCTGAGTAGCGTGCGTTTTTAAAGCAAAGGATAAAGAAAGCTTTTACTGCAAAGCTTGGCCTCCAACTCACAAATGTAAATGTATGCCACAGATACTGAACAATAAGTTATTCACACCTGTGTCAAGAGAGGAGGAGCCGCTTGTCTTAGCTTCAGACCTTACCATGCTCAAAATGATAACCAATGTTCCAACACCTCCCCCTCCTCCCAGTTCCTCATTTCCTTTTTCACTCCCAAAGGTATGTTGTATTTCATTTGAAAGTGCTTAGAGACTACAGCCATATGCACTATATAAATAATAGATGGAATGCAATAGAATGGAAATAGTCTTAGACCCCTGACTTTGGCTTACATCCCAAAACAGACAGATTTAGACATGCAAACACTGTTTCTTTGACAGATTTGTTCTCTTCCCCGCTTTCCTTAAAGCTATCATTTCATTTACTTATTCAAATTTTTGTATGCCTGTTTGGAGGGTAGGGGAAGTTCACAGTCTTCCACCTCTATTGTTCACGGTGGATGTGCTGAGTGTGGAATGTCAGTGCATATAAAATATAAAAAAATAAAGGCAGAGGAGGGAGAGCAATAGAAAAAAGCATAAAGTATAAGATAGAATTAAATAAAACCAACAATAAACAGTTGCTTATTTTGTGCCAGGTATTACATCAGAGTGATGTAGGGATACAAAGAACATCGAGGCATGGACTTCATTTCCAAAGGACGTGACTCTTGCATGCAGCAAACTAAGATAAATGCTAGAAGGAGATGGTAGTGCATGAGGAGTTTGCTTTAGTAGGAGAGATCAAGCTGGAAAGGCTTCCTATGTAGATCTTCTATAGGATTTTGAAGATGTGAAGAACAAGAATTTGATAGGGAAAATAGAATGAGCAGAGGTACAGAAACAGAAAAGCAACAAGTGGGGTGGGGATCCATGGGCTGGAGTAACAAAGGCTGAACCCAGATTAAGGAGGAAAGAAAGAAAGGAATTCACATGAAGTAGGCCGTTCATTCTATGCTGAGCTTCTTCAAATGAATTCTCATGTAATCTTCTAAACAGCTTTGTAAAATAGATACTATTCTTCTCCTTGCACAGATAAGCAAAGTGAAAGGTTAAATATTAGCACAGGGATGGGACTTGAACCCAGGTCCTCTGACTGCCCACCTTGTCCCCCTGTCAGGGTACTGCTGTTCTGTGCATTTTTTCTATTGCCTTAGACCCTGGATTTAGGATTTGGAATTTATCTATGGACAATGGGAGCCACTGAAACTCTTTTCAGCAAGGGAGATACACAATTAAATCAGAAAAGAGAGAACTATCATTAAAATGATCAGTTTTTATCAAAGGGCCTCTTTAGAGGGCAAGGGGCCCAGATGGGACAGTTAGCAGGCAAGGAACAGTAGCTCTCATTTCATGACTGCCCTTTTAATATATCTGGCAACTGATCATCTGATATAACACTTTAGATCATTGTCTAATAGTCTGAAATTAATCTGAGTTTTTTATAATCTAATGTGTGCAGCAGCTACAGTACATTTTTTCTCCCTTTATTTGGTTCCCAAAAGATTAATTACATCAAAGACACCTATTCCAAATTTAGTACAAATTAAAATCACTGAAACATACAGTGCTAGAGCACTCATGCATGGCTGATGGTAGAGAAATCAGAAGAATCACTTGGAAAGTAATTTGAAACTGTAGATCAAGTCTCAGAAATGTTCATTTTTGAAAATTTTTATAAAGAGAGATTTCAATTGGAGAAAATGTGTGACCAAATATGTTTATTGCCTCATTATATAATAATAGAAAATAAATGGCATGTTTACCAAATAAAATATTATAAATGTATTAAAATGAAAAACATCAGCAATGTGTCAGAATATAGAAATATTTATAAAGTAATGTTATACAAAAAAATTTGAGTACATGATTATAATTTTTAAAATCATCACATGTATTAGTAGCTACAGGAGAGTAAAGTAGAAAATGGCAATTGTAAGTTGTTTGTTTGTTTGTTTGTTTGAGACAGGGGCTCACTCTGTAGCCCAGGCTGGAGTGCAGTGGTGGGATCTCGGCTCACTGCAGCCTCAACCTCCCAGGCTCAATCAATCCTCCCACCTCAGCCTCCCAAGCAGCTGGGATCTGAGCTGCATGCCACCATGCCTGGCTAATTTTTGTAATTTTTGTAGAGCTTTCACCATGTTGCCCAGGCTGGTCTTGAACTCTTGGGCTGAAGTGATCCACCGTGTAGGTCTCCTAAAATGCTGGGATTATCAGGCGTGAGCCGCTGCACTAGGCCAGAAAATGGCAATTGTATTTGCTGGGCTTTTTTTTTTTTTTTTTTAAATTCTTGTTACGGTTGTTTTGAACATTTTTTAATAGTATTATTTTCTGAATGTCATGTCTGCAGGCAGAAGCAACTAGGGTGAAAGGGGACAGAAAATCCATCACCAAGAACAGCAATATCAAATCAAAATGTGCAATTTTTATGCCAAGTACTAGCAAACGAAATAGTTTTTGGTTATATATTGTTTTGTGTTGCCCTTGATTACTGAGTGTTTATATTGTTAAGCCAGAAGTATTTGACATTGAATGAAAGGAAGATATGGGACTTCTTTTCTTATAAAAATGTATGTCATTTTTATAATTGGGAAAACATTCACATTATATTTTTTCAGTTGTGTACATCTTCATCTGTCTGAATAGGTTTAAGGGCAACTCTGCCTAAAGGCAAATAAATAGATAAGAGCTCTGAAGTCTCTTTTAAAAGGTGTATGGTTCTATGACTATCAATCTAGAAATTCACAGCTATTACAGGAAAAGAAAGAACATAAATAGCTACAAAAGAAATAATGGAAGCATGGGTAAAAGTTGCTTATTTCTATTTAAAAGCATAATTATAATATTGAGAATAAGATACCTTTTTTATTTTAACTGGCACATTTATGAAAATGAAATAATACAAGAATAACTGTAATAATAATATTTTACAAAGCACTTTCATACCCATTATCTTTACAGTTTTACATAAAGTAAAATACTGATCCACAAATGGCATATAATACCTTTAATGTGCCTTCCTACTTTAATTTTAGGGTAACTATTATAATGAAAATACAGTAGTTAAAAAAATCTGAGTGCAAATGTCTTTGTGACAGGTACTTGATAAAATAATTCACCTTGAACATAGACACAATCTGTGAGAGCTTAAATTCTAAAATGTACAGCAGGAATGCAGACATATATCATAGGATGGCTTAGTAAAATGAACAAAAACGGAAAAGACAATAGCACAAGTTGAAGCATGCTGGTGGTTAGATCCATAGGAGCTGCAAAGTATGAGATGACATTTCCCTGTGCCATGGGACTCTATACGAGGCTGGGGGTTGAAGTCTATTTTTGTCCCAGACCCCAGAAAGCAAGGTTTTCTAAGGTTCTGTATCCTAAAATATGAATGTGAATTTAATAGTGATAAAATATGGAGTCAAATATTTTTAATGTACTATAGAGCAGATAGAGTTTATTTTATTTAATTTATTCATTTATTTTTTGAGACAGTCTCACTCTCACCCAGGCTGAAGTGCAGTGGCACAAATATGCCTCACTGCAGCCTCCATCTCCTGGGCTCAAGCCGTCCTATGGCCTCAGCCTCCCAAGTAACTGGGATTACAGGTGTGCGCCACCAAACTCAGATAATTTTTAAATTTTTTGTAGAGACAGGGTCTTGCTATGTTGCCCAGGCTGGTCTCAAGCTCCTGAACTCAAGGGATCCACCAGCCTCAGTCTCCCAAAGTGCTACGATTACAGGTGTGAGCCACCACACTCAGGCTGAGTTAATTTTAAAATGCAGGTGAGTTTTGTGAAGTGATCCCTGGGGTACTGGAAAGGAGATAATGTCTGAACAGGGAAAGAAGAGCATCAAAGGATTAATTGATGAGATATGGCAGGCTGACTCCTAAAAAATGAGGCAAAGGCCTGGAGCATGCTGTCCTTCCCCATGAGAGGGATGTGGATGCTCAGGGGACTGTGCTTGGCTATAGGGGCTGACCTCACAATTCTTTGGGGTGAGAGAAAGCACAGGGGCCAGACACAAGAGTGCTTTCCGTCATGGGGAGGCATATGCAGCTCTAAGGCAAAGCAGCAGAAGTCCCACCAGGCACTCAGGGCACAGAACGGTGAGTCCTACCGTAGATGGGGTTTCCAGGACTCCTGGCAGACCTGACTGTTATGTGCAGTGCACCAGCCATTGAGTGGGCCGAGTGAATTTCCAGTAGAATTCTAATATATCCTGAGGTTTCCAGAATAGGAACCAAGACAGATTTCCAGTTTTACCAGCTGGGTCAGATAAGAAAATTGACTCAGGAATTGGAACTTTAGTGAGGAGTTCAATTACCAGGATTGGACAAAGAGGGACACGGATTCAGAGGCCTAGTGGGGAGGGGAGCAGCACTGCTTCCCAGCCAGTCCAATAATACTAAGTTCCAAATGAGGTCATTGTACTTGCTGCCAACATCAGGAACTAAAGTGGCGCCCAGCCTAGAGTGGCAGCCCTGGACCTGGCTGTTAAGGCAGATGTAATCTACTGTCAGTGGAGTCAGAAAACAGAAGTTTAGTGTTTAGAGCTGGTGACTACACAGGAAAAACGATTATTTCGCAGACACTGGAAGAGTGTTAGTAACGATGGTGGCCTGAACACAGAATAGTAGGTAAGGATGGTGTACGCCAGGAAGATAAAGCATTTTCTGATAGTTGTAGGTTGAAGGAGCTATGGTTAACACTTAAAAATCTGAGAGGCTTTGAGGTGGCCAGAGAGATGGAGACCACAGTGTCATCCTGGTTTTTAATCCTGTACAGAGCAAACTAAATACCATAAACCCTATTTGTGAAATAGCTTAACCTTATGTAAATTCTAATTTTAAATTACCATTCATAGAGTAGTATTAAGTATATATAGCATAGGCTGGGTGCCGTGGCTCCCGCCTATACTGCCAGCACTTTGGGAGGCCGAGGCAGGCAGATCACTTGAGCCCAGAAGTTCAAGACCAGTCTAGGCAACATGGCAAAATCCTATATTAAGAAAAAATATATAAATTAGCTGGCTGTGGTTGCATGCACCTATAGTTCCAGCTACTTGGGAGGCTGAGGTGGGAGGATCACCTGAGTTCAGGAGGTCAAGGCTGCAGTGAGTTAAGACTGCACCATGCACTCTAGCCTGGGCAACAGAGTGAGACCCTATCTCAAAAAAAAAAAAAAAAAAAAAAAAAAAAAAAATATATATATATATATATATATGTAACATAGCTGAATACTGACTATGGTAAACAAATTGGAGGGAAAGGAATATAGCCAGAAAACAGCAGAAAAAAACCTGGAACCCTGAAGTTTGGCCTCTATTGGAAAAACCTCACCACCCTCACCTCACACACCTTCAACTGTGAGAGCTGGCCCCAGTCCTGTATTTTTGTTCCCTGTCCCCTCATCACCTTCAGACCCAATGCCTAGAGTCCTCAGCCCACCTTTCAGAAAACACATGTACTTGCCTTACCCCGAGACCAGGAACACTGTTGGCCCTTCACTGTATCCTGGGACACTGGTTCATGGTGGGTGGGAGACACATGGCATGGGTGCCTCCATTTATCCTTTGAGCCAAAATGATGGTTTGTAAAGAAGTGAACACTTAAAAGATAGAGATGGGCTGGGCATAGTGGCTCACACCTGTAATCCCAGCACTTTGGGAGGCCGAGGCAGGCGTATCACCTGAGGTCAGGAGTTCAAGAACAGCCTGGCCAACATGATGAAACCCCATCTGTACTAAAAATACAAAAAAAATTAGCTGGGGGTGGTGGCACATGCCTGTAGTCCCAGCTGCTTGAGACACTAAGACATGAGAATTGCTTGAACCTGGGTGGCAGAGGTTGCAGTGAGCTGAGATTGCACCACTGCACTCCAGCCCGGGCGACAGAGCGAGACTCAGTCTCAATTAAAAAAAAAAAAAAAAAAAAAAAGATAGAGCTGAAACAGCAGGAGCACCATGGAAACTGGAGGCTTCCCTCTGGGAAAACTGCAAATGTCTTATCCCTGCTGGGGAGAGCGTGGCAGTACTGAGTGACAGAGTGAGCACCAGCAGCCATCCATAGTGATGGTATAAAGGTTGGCAGTGACCAGAGAAACCAGCAGCAGTGGGAACAGTACAGCCTTGTTTGCAGGAGCAATGAGTGACTGTACAAATGCCACGTGTGTGTCGGGAGCTAGACCTCAGCAGAACCTAACTGGCCACCAAAAAGAGACAAGACTACCATGGGACCCTACCAGGGGTTAGAAGGAGGGGATGTCTTATCCCCGATTCCACTGTGAGCAGCTAAAAAGCAGAGACTATTTTCATTATTTTTGTAGTAGTTACCTCTTGATTGTTCCCTGGCAGGCTGCCTAGAAAGCAAGGGTTACATAGATTTGAAACTAAGGTAATTGGCTTTAGTTTTTATGTTAATTGCTTTAATATTTTTCCTTTATTACTACTATGGGCCACTATTTTAAAACACCTATCATATGCTAGCCATTATGATGGAATGGGTATTTACATATATGTAAAAGATTTAACTATGCCCCCTTTTCAGGTAAGATAATTGACTCTCAGGAAGATTAACTGAGACTTGAACTCAGGTTGTGGTGCCTAGTTTCAAAACCCAAAGCTTCCCCACATTCCATTCACTCTTTCTTTTAACTCTTACTGTGTAAAGTGAGGTTTCAAAACCCTTTATCACCTCACCTGACTCTTGACTAGTCTTGAAAGCTTCTTGTGATTTCCTGTCTACAATGTTGATCTGTTTGCCCCGAGTTCATTCAGGCTGATTGAATTTTTTTTTGAAACAGGGTCTCTCTCTCTCTCTCTCTCTCTCTCTCTCTGTCACCCAGGCTGGAGTGCAGTGGCACGATCTCAACTCACTACAACCTCTGCCTTCCAGGCTTAAGCAATCCTCCCATCTCAGCCTCCGAAGTAGCTAAGACTACAGGTGTGCACCACCAGGCCTGGCTAATTTTTTTTTTTTTTTTTTTTTTTTTTTTTTTTTTTTTGTAGAGACAGGGTTTTTGCCATGTTGCTCAGGTCGGTCTCAAACTCCTGGGCTCAACGGATACACCCATCTCAGCCTTCCAAAGAGCTGGGATTACAGGCATGAGCCCAGCAGGAGTCTGATTGCATTTTTAAATGGTCTCTATCTCAAATAAGTTAATAAGACAGACTGTATAAAGACACTATCATTTGGTGTAAGTTTAGTTCTATTTATGACTCAACCTCACAATGATAATTACAGAATAAGATGTTAGGGTGGCTTCACAACACAGTTTCAATGCTTTCATTTTAAAGACCAACAAAAGAGAAGACACTAAGCAAAAATAGGAGAGGCTTACAAAATTAATAAAAGCTCCACTGACTCAGTAGGTTATTTAGCTCACTGTGTTCTAAAAATAAACTTATCTTGGGCCGGGCATGGTGGCTCACGCCTGTAATCCCAGCACTTTGGGAGACCGAGACAGGAGGATCACTTGAGCTCAGGAGTTCAAGACCAGCATGGCCAACATGGTGAAACGCCTTCTCTATAAAAATTAGCCAGGTGTGGTGGCACATGCCTGTGGTCCCAGCTACCCAGAAGGCTAAGGCAGGAGGATCACTTGAACCCGGGAAGCAGAATTTGCAGTGAGCTGAAATCGTGCCACTGCACTCCAGACTGGGCAACAGAGCAAAATCCTGTCTCTAAATAAATAAATAAATAAATAAATAAAAATAAAACAATCTTTAAGAGACTGGTATTTTCCTTGTCTCTTTTCATTGAAAGTTCATTCCTAAAGCTTTAGTTGTTATTTGTTTATTTAAGTACTTACAAGGATAATATCAAAAGACGGCCGAAAGCGTGTTAACTTTGATATTTGTAATTTATCACTATATATTATTAATGAGTTGATGAATAAATAATGAATAGTAAGACGAACAGAGAATATTTTTTGAATCAACAAAATTGGTTTGAGCAATGGTTACAATGGAGTGATTAATGTTCAGTGGCTCATGGGTTTGCATTCTTCATATTTACCAGGGTAAAAGGATCATGTGGAGCCAGAAAAACGTATGAGGAAATTTTAAGATACTTCAAAGGAATTGTTTCTAAAATCTTTCTAAAAAAGACATATGTAGGGAAACAAAAACAATTTATTAGTAGCTTCATTGCTGTTCTCTCTCAATGCTCATTTTAATGTTCAAAACAAATCTCTTGGCTGGGCGTGGTAGCTCATGCCTGTAATCGCAGCTACTCAGGAGGCTGAGGCAGGAGAATCACTTGAAGCCAGGAGGTGGAGTTTGCAGTGAGCTGAGATGGCGCCACTGCACTCCAGCCTGGGTGACAGAGTGAGACTCCATCTCAAAACAAAACAAAACAAAATAAAATAAACGTCTCCATTTCTTCCACATCTTCCATTTTATTTTTATTTATTATTATTATTATTATTTTTAAGACTAGTCAAGTGCAGTAGTGAGAAGAGGAGAAAGAGTAGAACAAGGAGTTTGACAATGAACAATCAGTTGACATAACTCATCACCTTCAGACTAGCCAACATCTTCCATTTTAATGTGAAAAATAACAAGCCACGTAGGCTAGAAAAGGGTTACTAAGTAAAATCACATTTCCGATGTCAGTAATATTCTTGAAATTCTTCACTGTTTCTTGTTTGAAAGAAATGCAGATGATTCGTATTTTTCCTCTTACTCAAAAATGGTCAACAACAAGATTGCTTGAAAAAAGCATCACTGGCTTTCATGTTAACTTTTCCCCTAACACTTATAATGTCTATGGTTTCCTCTCCCAAATTCTATTTTAATGTCTGAAAAATATTAAATACCCCAAATTTTGTGAAAACTACATTAATTATTAAAAGTTTTATACATATAAACTTTATATATGCATATATTTATATGTTTTTAAATCGTTTTCATTAAAAGGCCTTAGTCTAATTCCATTGAGACTACTGTCTGTCTTTCACCTGTGAAGTTGTATAGATTTTTTAAATCAATTTCCACATATGGAAAGAATACACGTGTATTGAGGGAATAAAAGGAAGCATTGATTATCTCTCAGATCATATTAATGTAACCCAACATTGAGTTTTCTATTTGGTTCCATAGCTTTGCATTAGTAATGCATGCAGTTATTTGCAAACAGAATTCCACATTCCCTGGGCAGAATGGTGACGGGGAAGATGCATTTGGTCAGGGGACCTTTTAGAGAATTTCACATTATACCTGTTCACATAAACTTACTCACATACATTTGCACTTTTATTTTGGAAGACCCTTGAGCAAAGATGTCTTGCTAGTTCCTCTCTATGCAGATTTTCTTTTAGAACTCTAGCTGCTTTTGAGTATTTGACAATGAATAGAGACCAAATGGCAGCACCTATTTTGAAGGAAGAGATGGGGTAGAATCTATTCTCCATCTTCTAAGTAAATGTTCTAAATAGCTAGACAAGTTCACCATAAACTAAGTTTCATACGATAAGGAAGAGTACCTTTTCATCAGCCTTTCATATTAAATAAAATTGAGACTTTTGAAATATTTATTCATTTAGGCAATTCTTTAAAAACTATTTTTCTTGGCTGGGTGTGTTGGCTCACACCTGTAGTCCCAGCACTTTGGGAGGCCAAGGCTGGCAAATCACTTGCGCTCAGGAGTTTGAGACCAGCCTGGGCAGCATGGCGAAACCCTCTCTCTACAAAAAATACAAAAATTAGCCAGGCGTGGTGGCATGCATCTGTGGTCCCATCTACTTGGGAGGCTGAGGTGGGAGGATCTCCTAAGTCCCTCTTCTCAGAATAAGGTAGTTGCCATGGAAACAATGACAATGACTAAATTCAACTAGAAACATTGCCTGTTAAATATGCCACATACATACAGTTCTTTCCTTCCTTCAAAGTAGAGAGAAGTCATCTGGAGAGTGGGTAACAATCTTAAGACATTGTAATACACTCACATTGATTCCAAGAGTCATTGAGATTTTGCTACATGTCAGACCTATTATCCCCATTTTACAGATAAGAAAGTTAAGGTTATGAGAAGTTAAATAACTTTTCCAAGGGTCACATAGCTAGGATTCAGAATGAGACATGTCTGATATCAGAGTCCTCTCTGCTATGTGGCTGCCAATCATTTGTGGCTATGTATGTGTCTTTACTTCCCTCATTGTTCACTTCTTTCTCAAGCTTCCTAAATAGCTTCCACCTTTATAATTCCACAGATATTGTCTAATTCAAAATTCTAAAATTGTTTTGGCAAAATGTTGCAGTCCTCCAAGATTCCATTTACCTTTTACACAACTTTCAATTCCCAGAAATATGACATATTACATAACTTGAGAAACATTTTGCCATAAAACACTATGAATGCTGGAAAATAACTAATGCATACCTGACTTGTAAGTGATATCTGCAGGGGACAAAAATGAAGAGTGGTGAGTATTGGAGTTATGGGTGCTGCAATCCTATGGAAGTTGTGCTGGTGCCACAGGGAAATATGCTTTGTTAGATCTAGGGGTGTGGATTTCAATGCCCTCAGGATATACGACTGAGTCCTGGGCTCACGCAAGACAGAGAGCTAAAACCAACACCTTTGCATGAATTCAGAACCTTCAAAAAGCTATGTCCTTAGTGAATGTGTGGAATGTATGTATGTGTGTGTGTATATATGTATGTATGTATACATGTATTACATATATCCTATATATGTATGGAATTACATACGTGTGTATTTTATATATATATATATATAATATTAAAGGGTTGAGTAATATATATCTCAACCCTTCTCATTAACACTTGAAGTCAACAAAGAAACTTGTCAGTTTGGACCCTTTGTGGAAGAAAACAGTCTCTCTTGGGAATTTGTAACCTTATATCTGCTCTTATCCTGGCTTAGGATTTGAATTTATACCAGGGGTTGGCAAATATTTTCTGTTAAGGGCCAGAGAATAACTATTATCAGCTTTGTACACGTAGGCTCTGTTATAGCTATTCAGCGCTGCCTTTGCAGAGGGAAGGTGCTGTAGGCAATGTGTAAACAAACGGGCATGTTTGTGTATCAATAGAACTTTTATAAAAGGTGGTGGTTTGTTGATTTACACTATCTGCATGGGCCAGGAACCTGTAAGTCAAAAAATTGATCCCAATAAAAATTGGTCTTTCACATATTTCTGAATATAAAGCATACAAGAAAGCAGTACAGCATACCTGAGAGCCAGCAGACATGGGAGGAATGGGTTCCCCAGGACATTCAGATAATAGAACGACTGGATAGGAACTATCAAATAAACATAAATGTGATTAAGAACATAGAAAGACTCTAAAGTGTGAGAACAGAATGAGAATCTATTTAAAAAAAAAACCAACATATAGGTTTGAAAGGAATAATTAAATAGAACTTTTGACTTTTTTTGAGATGGAGTCTCACTCTGTCACCCAGGCTGGAGTGCAATGTCCGCCTCCTGGGTTCAAGCGATTCTGCCTCAGCCTCCCAAGTAGATGGGATGCCACCATGCCCGGCTAATTTTTGTATTTTTAGTAGAGGTGGGGGTTTGACATTTTGGCCAGGCTGGTCTCAAACTCCTCACCTCAGGTGATCCACCCGCCTCGGCCTCCCAAAGTACTGGGATTACAGGCGTGAGCCACCATGCCCAGCCAATCAAATGAACTTCTATAAATGACAAACAAAAGTAATTGAAATTAAGTATCAATAGAAAATTAGAAAAAGAGGACTTCATGTCTAAAACACCAAAAGCAATGGCAACAAAAGCCAAAATTGACAAATGGGATCTAATTAAACTAAAGAGCTTCTGCACAGCAAAAGAAAATACCATCAGAGTGAACAGGCAACCTACAGAATGGGAGAAAATTTTTGCAACCTACTCATCCGACAAAGGGCTAATATCCAGAATCTACAATGAACTCAAACAAATGTACAAGAAAAAAACAAACAACCCCATCAAAAAGTGGGCAAAGGATATGAACAGACACTTCTCAAAAGAAGACATTTATGCAGCCAAAAAAGCACATGAAAAAATGCTCACCATCACTGGCCATCAAAGAAATGCAAATCAAAACCACAATGAGATACCATCTCACACCAGTTAGAATGGCGATCATTAAAAAGTCAGGAAACAACAGGTGCTGGAGAGGATGTGGAGAAATAGGAACACTTTTACACTGTTGGTGGGACTGTAAACTAGTTCAACCACTGTGGAAGTCAGTGTGGCGATTCCTCAGGGATCTAGAACTAGAAATACCATTTGACCCAGCCATCCCATTACTGGGTATATACCCAAAGGATTATAAATCATGCTGCTATAAAGACACATGCACATGTATGTTTATTGCGGCACTATTCACAATAGCAAAGACTTGGAACCAACCTAAATGTCCAATAACGATAGACTGGATTAAGAAAATGTGGCACATATACACCATGGAATACTATGCAGCCATAAAAAATGATGAGTTCATGTCCTTTGTGGGGTCACGGATGAAACTGGAAACCATCATTCTCAGCAAACTATCGCAAGGACAAAAAACCAAACACCACATGTTCTCACTCAGAGGTGGGAACTGAACAATGAGAACACATGGACACAGGAAGGGGAACATCACACACCGGGGACTGTTGTGGGGTGGGGGGAGGGGGGAGGGATAGCATTTGGAGATATACCTAACGCTAAATGACGAGTTAATGGGTGCAGCACACCAACATGGCACATGCATACATATGTAACAAACCTGCACGTTGTGCACATGTACCCTAAAACTTAAAGTATTATAATAATAAAATAAAAGAAAAAAGAAAAAGAGCAGAAGTGAGACTTAATGAGCCAAAACTGACAAAACTACCCATAACTTGGAGAAAGGAAGAAATGGAAAATAGAAAAGGTAAATTGGGATGGAGAAGAAACCAAAAAGACATATTATTTACAAAGCAATGATAATTAGAATTGTAGTCTAACTTGGTGAATCTTCCACTTGAAGTAAAGTAGATCCTTTTGGGAGCTACCTCTTTAGGGCTAATAATGCAACATCTCTGAGCACATCTTTCATCTCCTAGATTACCTCTTACGTTGGTTCCTCCTAGAATTTCTTTTCTTCTAAGAAACAATTAGGCTGGGTGCCGTGGCTCACGCCTATAATCCCAGCACTTTGGGAGGCTGAGGTGGGTGGATCACCTGAGGTCAGGAGTTCGAGACCAGCCTGGCCAATGTTGTGAAACCCCATCTCTACTAAAAATACAAAAATTAGCCAGGCATGGTGGTGGGTGCCTGTAGTCTCAGCTACTCGGGAGGCTGAGGCAGTAGAATCTCTTGAACCTGGGAGGCGAAGGTTACAGTGGGCCAAGATCGTGCCACTGCACTCCAGCCTGGGTGACAGAGTGAGACTCCGTCTCAAAAACAAACAAGAAACAAATCCTACTTCAGATCCTTTTCACTTTCTCTTAAAAATGCTTCTGAAATTAAATAATGCTAGAAGTCTTTAGGAAGTGTGAATTTAGGTTTTTAACTTGTTTTCTTTTTTCTTTTTTTTTTAAGAGACAAGGCCTCACTCCGACACCCAGGCTGGAGTACAGTGGCGTGATCATGGCTCACTGCAGCCTCAGCCTCCCCAGGCTCAAGCAATCCTCCTACCTCAGCCTCCCAAATAGTTGGGACCACAGGCACGTGCCACCACACCTGGCTAATTTAAAAAAAAAAAATCTTTTGTAGATATGAGGTCTCCCTATGTTGCCCAGCCTGGTACTTATTTTCTGTAAAACATGAATATACCTTGATGCAATATTAACATTTTTCTCATACCCTTTAGAAACTCCTTTGTACATGATACATATTTTTTTTTCTTCAGTTCTTTTTTATTCCTAATGAAGCAAACATCTGGGATATTTAATACAAAGTGGAGCATTCTTGACTAACCATTTAAATATTGTCTCTATTTTGTTAGACTCTGACATTAACAAGAATGGCTTCCACCTGTCTCTCGAAGTCTACTGGAAGGCTTTGGAATCGTAATAGCAGAGATTGCGTATTTAGTGCCACAGAGAACTAAGCATGTAATATTTTAAGCACGTTATTGTAAAAGAAGGGAATGACTAGTAACCTCTCGCAAAGTACAAGAAGGAGGTGGTACGCTTTTTTTTTTTTTTGTAACAACAATTAATCATGACAGAAGGACTCAGATGGGGAAAAAGACAGATGGTTCTTATTACACCCTGCCCCTAACTTGAATTACCATTCCCTACCATAAACAGAATGTGCCAAAACTGTAAGAGAAAAAATCATGAGATAAAAATCTGCAATATTTTGTGCCATCAAGTTGTTTAAAACCACAATGTAATGACAAGTACATTTAGTGAATACAGCGAAGTCAGAAAATCTTTTGCCATAATAAACATCAACAGTCATCAAGTATTTAATTGATTCAAGGGTAATATATACACTGGCAAGTGATTGAATGTAAATACGTTTTAAAGTGAATTTTTAAGTTTCCATCATATTGTCTAGTATAATCTTTACAACTCCACTGTAAGCTTTTGTTGCTTTAATAGTTCACTAAGCTTTGACCTACATAAACTAAACTTTTCTGAGTGGTGATTAAGTTTTAATGCCAGATGATGCCTAGACATTTTCAAATGTAAAGATACACATATGGTTTGGAAAAGCCTTAAATTATTAATATCAACCAAGTGGTAGATAAGGAGAATATTTTGCTAACTTTGGAGGTATTTCTTGCCTCCTTCACACATAAGTCTTATTAGATTGTCCTCAGTATGGCAATCTGTAATGTAATACTTATTAGAGAAGAGTGCTGTGAAATGGAGACATGCTTTTTATCACTTAAATGTATGCAGACCCATATACTCAGAATTTTCAGGATTCTGAAAGATATGAGTGAAAACTTGTGTCAGAGAATATATGTTTATGTGGCACTTATTTGGTTTTATGAATGTTTTAGAGGGAAAGTTGCCAGGCGAGAACTCATCCTCTAAGGACGCTTGATAGCATGCTGGAACCATTCGTTCTGGATCTGCGCCAAGCCTCAGTGGTCAGCAATGATGGTGAGCACTATTGGCAACATGATTTTCAGAAAGAACAATCAAAACAGATTCCGTTTGTTGCCCTGTGGATTGGTTCCAAGAAACATCTTTGTCTCTGGATGATCAAAGCATGGTCTGATAGGCTAAGAATGCAGTAATTGTTATAATTAGCTAATAATTTTGGAGCAAAAAAATTATTAGTGGCTGCTAACTTGTTTGCATGCTAATGTTTTTGGAGGGAGGGGAAAATCTTTTGAGGCTTGACATTTAAAAAATGGATCTGAGTTAACTTTTGGCTGTAGTTGTTGTTAGAATAATATACAGGAGATTGTATTTAGGTGATGCCTTCAGAGAATCCTAAAAGGTGGCTGGTAGAACCTGTGTGTGGTTTCTAGTATCTCAGGTAAAGTTGTCCAGAGTGAGCTTCCTCTTGAGGACAAAGGACAAGAGGAAGAACAGGAGGAGCCTTGGATTTACAGATTCTACCATTTACTCACAAGAAGAATAAAAATTCAAAACACCTGCTGTCTCTCAGGATAGAAAAGCAACACAGCGATTTCTTTTAAACAAAAGCAAACACAGGGCAGCAATGAGAAATTCATTATGAAAGAAAATGAAGCAAGTATCTGGACTTGGGCCCTTCCCAAGCCCTGAAAACTAAAGTCTGTACATCCTGATAGATGAGTCATTGCCTCCTTCCTGCTAATGTTTGTACCTGAGAATTCTTTTTTTCTTTTGTCACCATGAGGGAAAGAATTCTTTTTTCCTGTTAGCTCAGTAGAAGAGACTGGAGGATTCTACTCCAGTTTCTCAAGCTGTGGAGTTGTGGTGGATGATGATGTCAGAAAACAGAGAGATTCCAAAATCCTGGGTTGCAGGTTGGAATTTGACTGCTTTCCCACAAAAACAACGGGGAGCTAGAGTTCTTTGGTTCAGCTGCCTGGGGGTTAGTAGACCTGCAAGGTCCTGCTAGGAACCTAACTACCATTTTTAGCATTGTTTCCCTAGGAATTTTTTCTTCTAAGTTCCAAATGAATTCACAAATACCTGTTTTGGAAGTAACAATAGCAGTTTGAGCCAGACATCCGTGGCTCACCCCTGCAGTCCCAGCACTTTGGTAGGCCAAGGTGGGTGGATCACTTGGGCCCAAGGAGTTCGAGACCAGCCTGGGCAACATGGCAAAGCCCCCGCTATACAAAAAATACAGAAATTAGCTAGGTGTTGTGGCGCATGCCTGTAGTCACAGCCACTCAGGAATCTGAGGTCAGAGGATCACCTAAGGCTGGGAAGTAGAGGCTGCAGTGAGCTGTGATTGCGCCGCTCACTCCAGCCTGAGTGATAAAGTGAGATCCTGTCTCAAAAAAAGAATAAAAGAAAAATATTAATAGAAGTTTGTAGATTGAGGACAACTTGGATTTGAATGTCTCCTTTGTGTTTATTTCTTGATCTTTTCTGTTATAGTGTTTTAATGATGCTCATTGTTAATCTTATGCTTTTTTTTTTTTTTTTTTTGGAGATAGGGTCTCACTTTGTCACCCAGGCTGGAGTGTGGAGTGTAGTGGTACTAACATGACTCACTGCAGCCTTAACCTCCTGGACTAAGCAATTCTCCTGCCTCAGCTCCCCGAGCAGCTCAGATTACAGACGTGCACCACCATGCCTATATAATTTTTGTGTTTTTTGTAGAGATGGGGTTTCGCCATGTTGCCTAGGCTGGTCTCAAACTCCTGGGCTCATGTGATCTACCTGGCTCGGCCTCCCAAAGTGCTGGGATTATGTTAATCTTATGAATTCTTTTTTCAGTGTCCCAAATTCTTCAGAGAAACTACTTCGCCAGTAATAATATAATTGCTCTAAAACTAGATTTAGAATATTAATGAAAGATGTGCTTTCAAAACATGGTGAATTATGCTGGCTTCCTATTTTTTAATTGTAGGAAGGTAAACTATTATTAATATTTATGGACTATTTCCTATCTTTTCAAAGGTTTTGTTAGTCTCACAATGCTGCAGCCAGAGAAGTAGGTGACATGTATTGTTAATGCATATGCAAATTATTCTAATGGAGTGTAATCCCATTTGTCTTTTGTGCTGTGTTTGCGCTTTTTTGAATCCACACAATGTCACACCTATGGAGGGAAGCTGTTCAGTTTAGGAAGAATACATTTTCTTTTTCTTCTTTTTTTTTTTTGTTTTGGAGACAGGGTCTCACTTTGTCACCCAGGCTGGAGTGCAGTGGCGCAAACACGGCTCACTGCAGCCTTGACCTCCCAGGCTCAAGTGATGCTTCCACCTCAGCTCCCCAAGAAGCTGGGGCCACAGGTGCACGCCACCATGCCTGGCTAAAACTTGTATATTTTGTAGGAATGGGGTTTCACCATGTTGCCCAAGCTGTTCTCAAACTCCTGGGCTCAAGCGATCTGCCCACCTCAGCCTCCCAAAGTGCTGGGATTACAGGTGTGAGCCACCGCACCTGGCTGGAAGAATACATTTTCTTCTATTATTCTACCTACTCTTCATTCAGGCTCTCTTCGACCAAAAAAATAAATAAGTAAAATTCCACAACAAATAATAAAACCAAAATACCTAACCATGCTTGTACTTTAAAAATAAGAAGAAATGGAAGCTCTCCTCTCTGTCCACCCTGCTGCCATCCTCCCTCTCCTAATCCAGTCATTTTTCCCTTCAGGAAATAATCTGGACTAGAAATATGTCCAAAATATGTCCTAAGAAAAACTGAATTCTGGCCGGACATGGTGGCTCATGCCTGTAATCCCAGCACTTTGGGAGGCTAGGGCGGGAGGATCACCTGAGGTCGGGAGTTCAAGACCAGCCTGGCCAAAATGGTGAAACACCATCTCTACTAAAAATAGAAAAAAATTAGCTGGGCATCATGGCAGGCATCTGTAATCCCAGCTACTCGGGGGGCTAAGGCAGGAGAACCACTTGAACCCAGGAGGTGGAGGTTGCAGTGAGCCAAGATCACATCACTGCACTCCAGCCTGGGTGACAGAGTGAGACTCTGTCTCAAAAAACAAAAACGAAAAACTTAATTCCAGTGGAGGCTTTCTGAAGACTCTTGGTGATAAAGGGTCCTGTTGACTCTGGTGAAAATGCAGGTCAAGATTTTTCTAGTGCATTTCTTGCCAGCATCACTGAATTATTCAAAACAATTGGGATTCAAATATTACAAACATATCAATTTATACTTTTTACCATTATTTCAATAGCACTTTTTTTTAGTTGCATGTGACAGAAACTTCAACCAGTTCAAGCACAGAGGGCATATACTATAGATGCTGTATGCTCATATAGCAGTGAAGGCAGGCATAGAAGAGAGCTGCAGGAACAAGGAGCTCAGGGAATGAATTGGGCACAATGACTTCAGGACCCTCTCCTTGGCACCATCTTTCTCTTATTCCTAGTTGTCTGCTGAGTTCCATTCTATAGAAGGCTCTACTTGAGAAGATGAGGTATGGCCACAGACAGCCCCAAGGTTACATTTATCAGTTATTCATTCAAGAAGAGGACAAGCCACTTCCCTCCAATTTGGGAAGTTCTGGGTACAGAATTCTTATTAGTCTGGCTTAGAGTGCAGCTTCACCTTGTGAAGTTATCCTTATTCTAAGGGACAGTAGGAATATAAGTGACCCACCATGATCCTGGGGTGGTTTTTGCAGTGAGTGGGGCAATGTGTAATGGAGCACATGTTTTACAGTCTCAGCAGAAGCAGGAGGTTGACCAGAAGAAGGAGGATATTGAATCTGGGAGGTAGATGAAAATATTAACTATACAGTCCATTATATCATTCATGTTAAGAATTTGTATCAACCAGAGACCCTCATAACATGAGGTAAGATGAGACACTCACATTAGGGATTTTCAAGAGAGCTTAATAAAGAGACTATTTACAAGGATGCAAGGGGGATGTGGGGAAACCACAGTGATGCAATTTCTTGGGGCTGGTAAGAGCAAGGGCCTTACCAATCTGAAGTCTGGTCAAGGATGGAGCCCTTGCCCTCTCACAGTGACCACCTCAGGGAGGGACATGGGGAATAAATACTTCAAACTCTTGCTGTCCTTCTCTCCCATCTCCGGCTGATGTACTCTATTAGTTGAACCTGCCTAGAAGCAAGCAAACAACAGAGTCCATTGATGTAGTCCTTATAGGTCAGCCTACCCGTGCAGGGACGAGAGTGGAAATGGGTGATGATCTGGAGGGTCAAACAGAAAATTTGCGGCATGGTCTTATTTACCTACAGACAGATACACATGCATATACATATACATTTCATGTGACAGAAACAACCATGTAACTGAATATTCAATTTAGTCATATACATAAATATGTCAATGAGATATTATCTGTGATATTCAAAGATTAACTTGTCATCAAGTATTGCGTAAACAAAATCTAAAGGTTATTATTTTCCTTTAACATTTTTTTCTAACCACACTTTAAAATACTACTGCATTGTATTGGATCATTTTGTAATTGTGTTTCTATAATGATGAGAGATTTCTAGTAGATGAGTGGCCTGGAAAAAATTCAGAGACAGCGTGGCATAACGAAAGCTTTTAGAGGCGGGCCAACTTGGATTTGAATCCTGTGTGATAATCTTGGTCACTTTAACTTCATCTGTGCCAACAGCGTGTAGGACAAAACAATCATATCTGGTGACAGGATGTGTCATAGACCAATACTCAGGGACTTCCACTATGCATAAATCACCAACATTCACATTTTTAGATCCAATTAAAATAGTGATGCCATGACTATCAAGCATCAAGCAGAACATAATTTGACTCATCTTTTTTTTTTTAAATTCTGAAAGCTCTTCAGTATTTTGTAATGAGGGCTCACAGTTTACAGTTATGAACATCCATGAGCATTGGATAATGCTAAAACTTTTGCTTCACCATTTACAGCAGAAAAAAAAACCCTGGCTGGTGGCACTAATTTTTTTTCCATGTAATCAAGAAGATTTTGCCACTAACTAGGCCTTTAAACCAATAGTTGGCTTTTAGTTTCTCTAATGATGGGGACGGTGGTGATGATGAGGATGATGCTGACATTTATAGGGTACTGGGTACTATGTGCTTCACACATGTTAATTCTCCCAACAACTGTGAGTCAGACACTATTGTCCCAATTTTACAGGTGAAGAACTTGCAGCTCAGAGGGTTATTAAAACAAGATCACACTTCCAATAAGCATTAAAACTTATCCTCAAACCTTGGTCTGTGTCATTCTAACACTTTCACCGATGGCTAAAGATTACCAACTCCCAAAAGATTTCTCTTTTGACCTATAGTTTTAATTCTGGGTGATACGTTTACTCTGTTATTATTATACAGCATACAGCAAGCTATAATTAATTTCACGGTTACTTCTATTTTTGTAACTGCTGTTTTGATTTCTATTAGTTGAAATATCTATCTATGTAATGTCTTGTTACTAGAATAGTAATGGGACAACCAGCATATTATGAAAAAACCCAGCATATTATGAAAAGCATTTTATTTTAAATGCCTAATAAAAGCATGTTATTTTCATCTACAGTTTGAATACATGTTCACAATTTAAAATATAGGAAAAGTAGGGGTAAAGTCCTGATGTCCATTTTTTTAATGGTAATAAACAGTAATAAATACTTTAAAACACACTTAAACAATTTTTTCCTTCTTTTCTTTCTTTTTTTCTTTAGAGATAGAGTCTTGCTCTGTTGCCCAGGTTGGAGTACAGTAATACAATCATAGCTCACTGCAGCCTCACACTCCTGGGCTCAAAGGATTCTCCCACCTCAGCCTCCAGAGTAGCTGGGATTACAGACATGCATCACCATTCCTGGCACTAAACAGATTTTTTTTTTTTTTTGAGATGGAGTCTCGCTCTTGCCCAGGCTGGAGTGTAATGGTGCCGTCTCGGCTCACTGCAGCCTCCACCTCCTAGGTTAGACTGATTCTCCTGCCTCAGCCTCCCGAATATCTGGGATTACAGGCACCTGCCACCATGCCTGGGTAATTTTTGTATTTGTAGCAGAGACAGGATTTTGTCATGGTGGCCAGGATGGTTTCGAACTCCTGACCTCAGTTGATCTGCCCACCTTGGCCTCCCAAAGTGCTAGGATTACAGGCGCGAGCTACTGCGCCTGGCCTAAACAGATTTTCTTTTTTTTTGAGACGGCGTTTTGCTCTTGTTGCGCAGGCTGGAGTACAATGGTGCGGTCTCGGCTCACCACAACCACAATCTCCGCCTCCCAGGTTCAAGTGATTCTCGTACCTCAGCCTCCCAAGTAGCTGGGATTACAGGTGCCTGCCACCACGCCTGGCTAATTTTTGCATTATTAGTAGAGATGGGGTTTCTCCATGTTGGTCAGGCTGGTCTCAAACTCCTGACCTCAGGTGATCTGCCGCCTCGGCCTCCCAAAGTGCTGGGATTACAAGTGTGAGCCATCACACCTGGCCCAGATTTTCTTTTAATGTGTTTTTCTTAGGAGGGTTTTTCTTGGGAGGGAAGGTTAGCTTCTTTGGTTTCTAACCCAAAGTTTGAGGTTAGTAATACTTTCTTATAAATTACTCTCATTATTTAATAAGATGGCATGCTTTATAAACCCAGCTGTATTAGAAATGTATAATCAAATTTTTCTTTTATACTTTTAAAATTTATTGAAAAATTTCTTTCCTTAAAGCAGATGTTACCAAACTCAGAAGACCAAAGTCCCATTGCTTAATTCATTTCGAACTCAGTGTTAAAGCATGATACAAAGAGATCTTTAATTACCTAGAAAGAAACTCTTAGGTAACAGAGTGATGATGACTAATATACTGGAAACAAAATGAAAACAGAGGCCTTCAATTTAATGGAACAAAGTAATATCCTGTCAAATAAAGTACTGAAACTGAGATATGTAAACCAATGCTATTATGGTAGCAAACAGGTGGCACTTTCATTTTCTTGTCCAATTACCAAAGAGGGGATGTAATCAAGAGTCTCAAATTTATATATAAATAACATAGAAAAAAAGGCAAGCTACCTCTAAAAATCATATTTTAAATGTGAAAAAAAGCAGAGGACTGGGGAGACAGATATTTGAAAGTTAAATCTAAACTTTGATTTTATTTTTTTTGATTTTGCTTCAAAAATTAAATGGAAAGTAAAGGGGGAAAATCGGAAAGAACAGCATACAAATAATGCTTGTTAAAGAAAGTTTTCAGTGTATTATGCATTTTACGTCATGATTCCTGTGTAGTCATGACCACCAAAGCTTGCTCTGAGATCCAGAACAGTGCCTGGCTTTGTAGTACATCTCCAATAAATATCCCTTAAATAAATAAATAAATTCCCAAGCAATTGGCAGGAATCCAGACTAGAACTTGATAGCACTAGTTCTACACCAAGTTTCTGAATTTCGAAAAGATGAGAGTGCAGAGTTCCTACTGGCATGGAAATGGCTCTGTCCTAAGGGCAAATAGTGCCCCAGTGGAGAAACACTGAGGGCTTCAAGACTTCCTCTACTCAAATGCCAATATTTTTCATATACGCACTTCACTAAGTTGGTCAGCACTTTTTATCTTAGGCTGAATAAATTTGAGAGAACCTTCCAAAGCCTGGGTATTTAATGGAGAATGGCTGAGGGTTAGAAGGTGAAGAAAGCTTGAGGATTGCATGGGTGGATTGTAAGGAAAGACATGGGATTGTGTGGGTGGATTGTAAGGTAAAGCAGGAAGTAAAAAGACAAATTTCTCACTTGACATTGGAGATAGAGGTGGTCCTACACAACTTGAACATTACCTAGTTTCCTAGATCAATATGATCCAGTGGACAAACTAATTTGTCATGTAAAAACCAACTGGAGGCCAGGCATGGTGGCTCATGCCTGTAATCCCAGCACTTTGGGAGGCTGAGGCGGGTGAATCACTTGAGGTCAGAAGTTTGAGACCAGCTTGGCCAACATAGTGAAACCCCGTCTCTACTAAAAATACAGAAATTAGCTGGCTGTGGTGGTGCAAGCCTGTAATCCCAGCTACTCAGGAAGCTGAGACAGGAGAATCACTTGAACCTGGGAGGTGGAGGTTGCAGTGAGCTGAAATCATGCCATAGCACTCCAACCTGGGTGACAGAGTGAGATCCCATCTCAAAAATAAATAAATAATAATAATAATAATAACTGGAAACTTTAAAACACTGTCATGGTGTGTTTGTGTCCCTCCCAAAATTCATGTGTTGACATCCTAACCTCCAAAGTGATGTTTTTTAGAGGTGTGGCTTTTTGGGAGGCAATTAGGTCATGAGGGCTCCACCCACATGAATGGAATTAGTGGCCAAAAAAAGAGACTCCAGAGAGCTTCCTCGCCCCTTCCACCATGTGAGGACACAGCAAGAAGCTGCCTTCTAAGAAATCAGGAAACTGATCCTCACCAGACACCGAATCTGCTGGTGCACACCCTGTTCTCAGGCTTTCTAGCTTCCAGAACTGAGAGAAATAAATTTCTGTTTTTTATAAGCTACCCAGTTCCAGGTATTTTGTTATAGCAGCCTGAGCAGGCTAAGACAAATATACTGATTTCTGTTCAAGAAGTCTTCTAGTCAAGAAGACTTGGGGTTTTTGTATTTGCTGTTTTCATGGCAAATTGTTTGGTTTTACCAAGCCAGAGATCAACCATATATTTAAAGCACAAAAATTTGGAATCCTGAATTTCATTTTGGTTTCTGCTTTAATTTGGTGTTCTATGTGAGTTCTATATTTGGCACATGAAAGTTGTCACAGGATATTACTTTTTACTTTTAGTCACCTTTTGGTTTTGATTGTTCTTTCCTGCTTTTAATTAGATTTTTAGTAATAGGAAAAATGGGTTTGAGGAGAGTGTTTTTAAAAAACACTAATGCATTCTCAAGCAGAAAAAAAAAGTTAAAATAGTAATGCATTTTAATTTTAATTGTATTATTTATGTTACTTATGAAGCACTTCTCTAGCATTTAAATCCCACCTACAGTCTCAAAATGATCTTTTGCTTTATTCCATCATCTCCCATTATTATCAAATAATCAAATAATAATAAAAAGTGTCAAATAATGGGAAATGGGAATAATAGTGAGAATCCCAGTTGTCTTTTGGCATGTCTTGATGTACAAAGTGACTGTACAGACTTTTTCTCTTGCCTCTAGAAGCTTACAATCTAGAAAAGATATATGCATTCTGATACATGCACAACAAAGACTTTATTTATTTATTTATTTTGAGATGGTCTCACTCCATTGCTCATGCTGGAATGCAATGGCACAATCACGGCTCACTGCCGCCTCGAACTCCTGGGTTCACGTGATCCTCCCACCTTCACCTCCCAAGTAGCCAGGACTATGGGCACAGGTTACCACACCAGGCTAATTTAAAAATTTTTTTTGTAGAGACAGGGGTCTCCCTATGCTGCCCAGGCTGGTCTTGAACTCCTGAGCTCAAGCAGTCCTCCTGCCTCGGGTCTCAAAGTGCTGAGATTACAGGCATGAGCCCCTTATTGAGCCCCTTAATTGATTCTTGAGCTAATTCATAAATGGACAGTAACTTATTGTGACATATAGATTAAAGCAGCGATTCCCCCATTGTTAACACTTTTGGTATCTCCTCATGATGAGTGCCCCCCACCATCTATTTCTATTTCTATATGTATATATATCTATACCTCTTTTTAAAAAACAACAAAATTGGGCTATCATGGTAAATTCAGGTGTGAAGTGTAATTTGTTTGTTTCTTTGTTTGTTTGAGACAGAGCCCAGGCTGGAGTGCAGTGGCGCGATCTCAGCTCACTGCATGCTCCACCTCCCAGGTTCACGCCGTTCTCCTGCCTCAGCCTCCTGAGTAGCTGGGACTACAGGCGCCCACCACCATGCCCGGCTAATTTTTTGTATTTTTAGTAGAGACGGGTTTTCACCGTGTTAGCCAGGATAGTCTTGATCTCCTAACCTTGTGATCCGCCTGCCTTGGCCTCCCAAAGTTCTGGGATTACAGGCATGAACGACTGTGCCCGGACTCTTTGTTTCTTTCTTTTTTTTTTTGAGACGGAGTCTCACTCTGTCACCCAGGCTGGAGTGCAGTGGCACGATCTTGGCTCACTGCAACCTCCACCTCCCAGGTTCAAGCGATTCTCCTGTCTCAGCCTCCCAAGTAGCTGGGATTACAGGTGCGCACCACTGCACCTGGCTAATTTTTTGTATTTTTAGTAGAGACAAGGTTTTGCCATGTTGGCCAGATTGGTCTTGAACTCCTGACCTCAGGTGCTTCAACCGCCTCAGCCTCCCAAAGTGCAGAGATTACAGGCATGAGCCACCATGCCCAGCCGATGTTTTTCTTACTAAGCATATTGTGAGCAATACTCATGTTATTAAATAATTTTGAGAATGTAATTTTAGGCTGGTCATGGTAGCTCATGCCTGGAGTCCCAGCACTTTGGGACTCCAGGCAGGAGGATTGCTTAGGCTCAGGAGTTCAAGACCAGCCTAGGCAGCATTGGGAGACCCTTGTCTCTACAAAAAATATAAAAATTAGCTTGGTGTGGTGGCGCACTCCTGCAGTCCCAGCTACTTCGGAGGCTGAGATGAGATCACATGAGCCTAGGAGGTGGAGGTTGCAGTGAGCCATGTTTGCTCTGCACTCCACTGCACTCCAGCCTGGGTGACAGAGTGAGACTCTGTCTCCAAAAAGAGAGAGAGAGAAAAAAGCAAAAAGAAAATGTGATTTTAAATCTGTATTTTATTCTATCGCTTTAACATAATTTATTTAATAAGCCCTTTCTTGTTGAATATTAAGATTGTAACCACCTTTGCATTATTATAAACAGCGGTACAGTTAACTCTTATTTACTTATAACTAAATTTTAGAAGTGATATAATGAGTCAAGGAAGGCCTGGAATTCTGTGTACAGATTATTGGATTCTTGATTTTCTCATATTTTCCCATCCAGACTCTGCTGAAACTCAACACTTACTCATTTAATGAACCTGGTTTACATGAGAGTTCTTTAAAAGTTGTGCTTCTAGGCCGGACGTGGTGGCTCATGCCTGTAATCCCAACACTTTGGGAGGAGAAGGCGGGCAGATCACTTGAGGTCAGGAATTTGAGACCAGCCCGGCCAATATGGCAAAACCCTATCTCTGCTAAGAATGCAAAAAAAAAAAAAAAAATTAGGTGGGCGTGGTGGCAGGCACCTGTAATCCCAGCTACTCTGGAAGCTGAGGCAGGAGAATCACTTGAACCTGGGAGGCAGAGGTTGCAGTGAGCTGAGATTGCACCATTGCACTCCAGCCTGGGTGACAGAGTGAGATTCCATCTCAAATAAATAAATAAATAAATAAATAAATAAATAAATAAATAAATGTTGTGCTTCTACTATGAGGAGATAAACCATAAAGAAGAAAATCAAGCAGAAAAATGAATAATCTAAATCTAACAATTCTGCTTTTCTCTGTGTGTGTGTGTGTGTGTGTTTTGAACCTGAAAGGCAGAAGGATTTATCAAATATGAACCTGGAAAAAATGAATGGACTGAAGACTGAGAATAGGAGGTTAAGAAAGGCATTTGGTGACAAGCTGGGAGTGCTGAAATATTATCTTCAAATAAATATTAAGCAATTTTAGAAAAAAAGATGCTCAATTACATTTTCACAAATGTAATTAATCTGATCACAGTTAGAAACTACATTGCAAAAACCATTCTGGTTATATATTGGCAGGTAAATAATCAATTCAATTCAACTACTTACCTATTTCCTATGTTTGAAATTAAACTATTGGGGCCAGGTGCATTGGCTCATGTCTGTAATCCCAGCACTTTGGGAGGCTGAGGCAGGAAGATGGCTTGAGCCCAGACTGGTCTCAAATTCCACAGTGAGACGCCATGTCTACAAAAAATACACACATACAAAAAGAAATTTAAGTTTTGGATTTCTCCAGTCTCCTTGGTTTGTCTTAGTGCCTGACAGCATAATCAGAGCTGAGTTTATTGGCTCCTAGTATTTTATTAGATTTCTATTTAAATGTAGGTTTTGGTGTTTATTAATCATTTGGGAGATAGGTTCACAATGTTGCAATTTTCTCGTTTAAAATGTATGCTTGGCCGGGTGCGCTGGCTCATGCCTGTACTCTCAGCACTTTGGGAGGCCAATGCGGGTGGATCACCTGAGGTCGGGAATTCAAGACCAGCCTGATCAACATGGAGAAACCGCCCGTCTCTACTAAAAATACAAAATTAGCCGGGCGTAGTGGCGCATGCCTGTAATCCCAGATATTTGGGAGGCTGAGGCAGGAGAATCGCTTGAACCCGGGAGGCAGAGGTTGCAGTGAGACGAGATCACGCCATTGCACATTGCACTCCAGCCTGGGGAACAAGAGAGAAACTCCATCTCAAAAAAAAAAGGATGCTTAATTCTTGTCAATGTTAATACATGTTAGGTGTGCACATCAAAGTAAAACTATGAATAGGCCATGCCTTGGGAGATTAAATGCTGCCGATTTCTCACTGTCAGAAATTGCCTTATTTCTTTCACATTTCACTAATTCAGTTGAGTCCCTTGTGTATCCTAGTCATACATTATGATGTAATTTTTCAGGTAAAAGTGCTCTGTTCTTCCAGAAATCATCTTTTCTGAAGATTCTTTCAACTTTGTTTAAAACCATAGCCTTCAGGAGCAGTCATATTTTGAAAATATGTCAGTTTTGCCATACCCATCATCCTTTTCATTTCTGGGGAAACTATGAAAACTAGGAAGCTATGAAAACTAGGACAAGTTGATTTTAATTAATATTCTCATGATTCTCTCTAGAGAGAATTGTAATTTCCATTACTTTAAAAGTGCCTCTGGGACCCCAAGAGACAACATTCCCCAGTTTAACTACAGAGTTACAAGTAAGTATAGTAAATATTAGTATGGTATTGTGATTTAAGAAAATTGTTGGCCAGGCAGGGTGGCTCATGCCTGTAATCCCAACACTTTGGGAAGCCAAGGCGGGAGGATCACTTGAGCTCAGGACTTCAAGACCAGCCGCACGAACATGGCAAAACCATGTCTCTACTAAAAATCCACACACAAAAAAAATTAGCTGGGCATCATGGTGCATGGCTGTAATCCCAGCTATTCAGGAGGCTGAGGCAGGAGAATCGCTTGAACCAGAAAGTTGGAAGTTGCAGTGAGCCAAGATCGTGCCACTGCACTCCAGCCTGGTGACAGAGCAAGACTCTGTCTGAAAACAAAAACAAAACCTAAGGATTAGGCCCTGTTACATGTTGTGTTTTATGAATTTGTTAGCAATCTACAAATTTAATAATATGAATGCAGATGAGTTATCCTTTTGTATGAGATAAGGAAGTGTATTTAGAGGACAGGTACAGTTACAAAAGTTATGGACTACCTCTGTAGAGCATAGAGCAATCGTTTAATTTGGTTATATGTAGGGCGAAGCTATCACATGTATTTGTGTTAAAAAAAAAAACACGAAAAACTTCCTGCAATCATGGAAAACAGAATAGGGCTTGATACTTGAGTGTTAAACAGGTTTGCAATCACCCTGAGTAATCTAGCAGACAATCCACCACCCACCCTATTATATAAGGAATCATATTTAGTTTTTTTTTAAAAGCATATGTTTAAATTTAGACACTTTTTTGGCTGATGCACTCTTGCAAAGTTGTCCTTGAATAAGAAAAGGTAACTTACCACAGTCACAGCACACAGCCATTGTTCCTGGTTGCACACCTTGTTCCTGGTTGGGGCAGGTGCCCCCAAATCATGCTGGATTGTCTTTCCATGGTACCCTCACGGCTGACCAGGCCTGGATACAGACTCTTAGAAATCTTAATGCTGACAAAATTATGGTGCACCACCCCCATATTCAATTCTCAATAAAACAATGCTAATTTTTTTTTTTTTTGAGACAGTCTCGCTCTGTCGTGCAGTGGTATGACCTCAGTTCACTGCAACCTCTGCCTCCCATCTGCAACCAATCAAGTGATTTTCCTGCCTCAGCCTCCCGAGTAGCTGGGATTACAGGCATGCACCACCACGTCTGGCTAATTTTTGTATTTTTAGTAGAGATGGGATTTCACCATGTTGCCCAGCTGATCTCAAACTCCTGACCTCAGGTGATTCACTCACCTTGGCCTCCCAAAGTGCTGGGATTACAGGTGTGAGCCATTGTGTCCAGTCAAGTAATGCTAATTTGTATGGTAGAGTCCAACAACTTCTGATTTTTCTTTTAATGATATTTAATTATTTCATTGAATTTCTTACGAATTGTACTGTTACTGTGATTAGATAAAAAATGTTTTCATCAGTAGGAAGTACATGCTGAAATATTTCGAAGTTTAGTGTCGTGATGTTTGGAACTTGCAAATTCTTTAGCAAAAAAGACCCTATGTGTATACACACACACACACAGAGAGAGAGAGAGAGAGAGAGAGGCAGAGACAGAGAGAGAGACAGACCAACAGACAGAAAGACAAAGAGAGACAGAGATGGGCACAGACAGAGACAGAGAGATGGACCAAAATGTGGTAAAATATGTATGATTTTTTTCAAATTTTCTGTAGGGGGGAAAAACACATAATCACTAAAATTAGAATGCCAAGTATCAAAAGAAGCATAGTTGATAAGTATTTTGTGTAAACTTATTTATTTATTTTTTTGAGGCAGGGTCCCCCCTCTGTTGCCCAGACTGGAGTGCAGTGATGTGACCACTGCATGCTGCTCACCATAGCCTCAACCTCCCAGGCTCAGGCAATCCTCCCACCTAAGTCCCCCAAGTATCTGGGACTACAGACATGCACCACTGTGCCTGGCTAATTTTTCTTTTTTTGTAGAGTTGGGGGGGGTCTCATTATATTGCCCAGGCTGGTCTCAAACTCCTGGGCTCAAGCAATCCTCCTGCCTTGGCTTCCCAAAGTGTTAGGATTAGAGGCATGAGCCACTGCGCCTGGCCAAGTCACTCATTTTAGATAAACGGATTTACAAAAGCACACAGACATAAATTCAATCAACCTCAAAAGTCACTGGACAAACGCCAAGCCAATTACTTTCTAAAGAAGTCCAGCCTTTAAAAACAAACTATCTAGTTTCTTTTGATGAATTTTTTCTTCTACAACTTTAGCTTTCTACCAACTCAGAACCTAAGAATCAATAAAGCAATATTTTTTACACTGCCTTAATCAAAAATAGGTATTTTCTTCTTTTTTTCATCCAATTAGTACAACTTAGTGACTGTTCTATGCCAGGGCTAGTGTTGGGCTCTGAATATGCAAAAATAAAAAGACAAGGGCCCTGTCCTCAAGTTCACAGTCAATTGGTGAGGCAGATTTTTGACACATAATTACAGTATGATGTAAAAAGTATTATAATAATGGTATGTATAAGCTGCTATGGGATCATGGTTTAAGAAGCCTTAATTTATCTCATGAGAAAGGAAGGAGGTGATAAATCAGGTTATAATGATACAATAATAAGTAATAATGGCAACAACAACAATAATAATAGTGGTCATACACCAGGCAAGTCCTAAATACAATAGTTATAGAGGGGTAGGTAAGGGTTGACAGTTGGCATAAGCCAATACAAATTACCAGGTAGGGAACAGGCCCAGGATATGGCAATACAAATCTTGGGTAAAAAATGCTAGCAAGTCTACCTGGCTAGAACATTTTTGCCATTGCCACAAACTCCCTTCGCACATATTTCTCATATGTCATCTAGCTAATATTGCCTCCACCCGAAAGAGGCCTTGAGGCTCACAGGAGGTAGGTATGCATTTTGCCTCTGGAAAAACAGCTGGTGTGTGGCAACATAGAATCTAGGTTAGAACTCAGGTGTCTCAGACACTTGCTCCATCTAGTATGTAATGCCACCTGCCCACAGACCTTTGCTTAGGAGAGTCTTTAATAAAAGAGGAGTGGGAAGTTCAGCATCAGGGCTTGTACCTGTAATCGCAGCTACCTGAGAGACAGAGGCAGGAGGGTCTTTTGAGCTCAGAAGTTTGAGGCCAACCTGGGTAGCATAGCAAGACCGTCTCAAAAATAAATAAATAAATAAATAAATAAATAAATAAATAAATAAATAAATAAATAAATGAATAAAGGTGGAATTGGGAGTAGGAATTTCACAGGTGAACCAAGGAGAAAAGAGAATTGTAGTCAGGAGGTGCATATGCAAAGCATTAAGGAATTAGAGAGTTTGGCAAATTCTCCTAGGCCCAATTAATTATTAGGTATAATTGGAGTAGACGGTATTAGAAGAAAAAACTAAATAGTCCTACCTGCCAGAACACAGGGCTCTTGAATATTATGCAAAGGGAATTGTACTTTATGGAGTAAGCATTGGAAAGCCACTGAAAGACCTTAAGCTTTGGAATTCCATGATCAGATTTGGTTTTTAGAAAGATGACTGTGCAAAGGCCAGACAGACTCTAACAAGAAGGGAGTCAGCCAAGGGCAGGCACCAAGCAGGGGTTGAGTCTGCACTGTGACTGGAGGCAACTGGCAGGATAAAAAGGTCTTCCCTTTGCCTGTATTCTCTACATAATTTACAGTCCTTCTTTCAACATGACAAAATGTATCATTTTTCCAAAATAATCATAAAAACCATCATGCCAACATGTTATTTTAAAACTGTGGTGGCACATGCCTGTAGTCCCAGCTACTCAGGAGGCTGAGGTGGGAGGATTGCTTGAGTCCAGGAGGTTGAGACTGCAGTGAACTGTGATCACATCACTGCACTCCAGCCTGGGCAAAAGAGCTAGACCCTGTCTCCAAAAAATAAAATAAAATAATAAAATAACATAAATAAAATAAATAACATAACATATTTAAAAGGTATCATTTTTGCAAATGGTGCCCAGGGAAGCAATGGTTTCCTCTACTACTTCCAGCAGTGCTTCTCCTTAAATGGCATTTTGGACGGATTAAAGACAGAAAATAAGGTTTAGGAGAAAGAATGCCTGAACTAGGTCAAAGACAGTAGGAACGGTGGTGGGGAGGATTGGCCTTGTGATTCAACATAACTTGATAACTGATTGACTATGGGGCCAAAAGTGAGAAAGTGTATCAAAGATGACCCCTTGTTTTGCCTGAGCAGCTGGGTAGATGGTGGTATGAGATATGGGAATATTTGGAGAGAAGATTTTGGAAGACAGATGCTAAGTTTAAATTTGAACATGTTAATTTTGCATTTGGATGCCAAAATTGTTTCAGCACCACTTATCAAAAGATTGTCCTTTCTCTACTGCACCTTTCTAAGAAATCAGTTGACCATATTTTTGTGGGTCTATTTCTGGCCTTTCTATTCTGTTTCATTGGTCTATGAGTCTATTATTTTGCTAATAATGCACTGTCTTGATGAGCTTTATAGTAGCTTTATAGTAAACCTTGAAGTGGGGTGATGTGGATCCTTCAACTTCATTCTTTTTTATCAAAAGTGTTTTGCTGGGGGAAGGAAAGGAGCAGGGAAGGGTTGAAAAACTAACTGTTGGGCACTAAGCTCAGCACTTGGGTGATGGGATCATTCATACCCCAAACTTCAGCATCATGCAGGTAACAAACTGGCACATGTACCCCCTGAATCTAAAATAAAAGTTGAAAAAGAGAGAAAAGTGTTTTGCCCTTCTATATGAATTTTACAGTTGGCTTGTTAATATCTATAAAGAAACTTGCTAGAAGTTTGATTGAGATTGCATTGATTTGATAAATCAAATGGTAGAAAACTGACATCTTAATAATATTGAGTCTTCTAACCCATAAACATGGTATATTTTTCCATTTACTTAGACATTTTAAATTTCTTTATAACGGTTTTATAGTCTTCTGAATACAGATCATGCATTTATTTTGTTATATTTATCCCTAAGTACTTCATTTCTTTTTGCTGGACTTTTTGATTTTGAGGTGTCTGTGTAAGTCTATGTGCAGATGTGGGAAAATAAATATAGAAGTCTGGAGGTCTAGGGTGTCATTTAGGATAAAATTCAGGTTTAGTGTAGTCACATTTCTCAGAACGTGTCAGATTTTTCAAGGACAAAAAACAGAGAAGAAAATAGGGCTGAGGACTAAGTCACCTTAATCACCAAATCACCAACAAATGGTTAATTATGGCACTTGATGTTCTAAGTTTAAGAAATGAGTCAAGGAAGACCCAAGAACCCCCAAAATCAGATGGCACCAAAGAGTATGTGTCTAGATGCTGACTCTGGGAACATGCTAAGTCTCTGTTCTCATATTTGTAAACAGGTATAGTAATAGTGCCCATTTCATAGGGTTATTGGAAGATCAAATACGACAATCACATGGAGGACATGGAAGAATGCTTGGCATATAGTGAGCACTCAACATCTGTCAGCCATTCTTACCAGTTGTGTAAATTACTTTCTAGGAGCTTACTGTGGGAATGTCTTGGAAAAAAACGTCATGGCTTTTAAAATTCCTGGTATTTTCTGGCAATGACTATTGATTTTCACAAGAAAAATTGGGATTCACTACTAAAATAAGTTTTCTTACATGAAATATGCCTAGGTCTGGGTACAAAGGTAAACTGTATATAATAAAAAATTTGTGGCTGGGTGCAGCAGCGCATGCCTTTAATCCCAGCACTTTGGGAGGCCAAGGCAGGAGGCTCACTGGAGCCCAGGAATTTGACACAAGCCTGAGCAACATAGTGAGACCTCATGTCTACAAAAATAAAATAAAAATAAAAAATTAGCCACACATGGTGCTGCATGCCTGCAGTCCCAGCTACTTGGGAGGCTGAGGCAGGAGGATTGCTTAAGCCCAGGCGGTCGAGGCTGTGGTAAGCCATGATCACACCACTGCATTCCAGCCTGGGCCACAGAGTGAGACCCTGTCACAAAATAAATAAACAAATTGTAACATCTGGAATTCTCTGCTAAAAGCTCTTCATTTAGAAACCATGCCTGCTTGCATTTTTAAAAAAGTTAATACATAATTATTGTATATATATATGGGATCCATGTGATATTCTGATACATCCATTCAATGAATAACAATAAATCAGAGTATTTAGGATATTCATCACCTCAAACATTCATTGTTTCTTTGTGTCAGGAATATTTCAAATCTTCTAGATATTTTGAAATATATAATAAATTGTTGTTAACTGTAGTCAACTTACCATGCCATCAAACACTAGAACTTATTTCTTCTAACTGTATGTTATTTATTTGTTTTGAAACAGGGTCTCTTCTATGTCTGACATTTGTTATTTATTTGTTTTGAAACAGAGTCTCTCTCTGTCACACAGGCTGGAGAGCAGTGGAGTGCGGTGATGCCATCTCAGCCCACTGCAACCTCCACCTTCTGGGCTCAGGTGACCCTCCCATGCCAGCCTACCGAGTAGCTGGGACTGTAGATCCACACCACCAGACCTTTAAAAAATTTTTGTTAATAAAATTACTTTAATTATGCTAATTAAATGCATATTTGAATTAATAAAATAATTAATAATTTAATTAAGTACATAAATTAATTGTTATGTTAATTAAATACAAAAATTTGGTTAATTTTTATATTTTTTGATACAGATGGGGTTTCACCATGTTGGCCAGGCTGGTCTCAGACTCCTGCATTCAAGCCATCCACTTGCTTCAGCCTCCCAAAGTGTTGGGATTACAGGCATGAGCCACCGCGCCTGTCCCTAACTGTATGTTTATAACCATTAACCAACCTCTCTCTTTATCTCCTACACCCCCTGCTTGCTATTTTTGATATGTGTTTCAAACATCTCCCAAATGAAGTATGAGAAACGTAATTAGGTATTACCATGGACTCAGAATTCATATTTTTCCTTCCTATCCCTCATCTTCCCCAGTGATTGCCTAGCTTTGCTCACAGATTTTATCCCCATGGTTTAGTCTGTCTCCAGCTCTGCATGAGACCAGAGTTCTTCAAAATAATCTCACTTTAGGGAAAGGACAGAAATTGGACAATGACAGCTCTATGGTCTGGACATTGTTTGGCACTTTGATGGGGAAAAGGGGAGAATTGAAACTCTTTACTAAAGTTATTATTTCTCCAATTTCATTCTCACTGTGTTTACAAGAAAAGCCAAAGGAATGTCTTGCTCAGAAAGGGGACCACTCTCTAATATTGGCAGGTACCAGGATAGAGGCCCACAGCTAACTGTGCTACTGAGATAGTAACAGAAAGTATAGATTCTCTAATCAGGCAAAAGTGCCTGTACTCCTTCAAGATCTCTTGTAGCACATTGTCAGGAAAAAGCCAATCGGTCTGAGACTCAGTGCCAAGGCTCCTGCTACCATTCCTCCCAGAAATTCTTAGGTGGCTTTGTCTTCACAAGTTTCCATAGTTCTTGATGGAAGTTGTGTTAGACTACATAAAATGTGTCTTGCAAGTATTTTAAAAATGATCATCAAGATAAATCAGTAGACACTGACATTCTTCACAGAATTAGAAAAAACTTTAAAATTCATATGGGACCAAGAAAGAGTCCATACAGCCAAAACAATCTTAAGCAAAAAGAACAAAGCTGGAGGCATCATGCTACCTGACTTCAAACTATACTACAAGGCTACGGTAACCAAAACAGCATGGTACTGGTACAAAAACAGACACATAGACCAATGGAACAGGATAGAGATCTCAGAAATAAGACCACACATCTACAACCATCTGATCTTCAACAAACCTGACAAAAACAAGCAACCAGGAGAGGATTCCCTATTTAATAAATGGTGCTGGGGAAACTGGCTAGCGATATGCAAAAAATTGAAACTGCACCCCTTCCTTACACCTTATACAAAAATTAATTCACGATGGATTAAAGACTTAAGTGTAAAACCTAAAACCATAAAAACCCTAGAAGAAAACCTACGCAATACCATTCAGGACATAGGCATGGGCAAAGACTTCATGACTAAAACCCCAAAAGCAATTGCAACAAAAGCAACAATTCACAAATGGAATCTAATTAAAGTAAAGAGCTTCTGCACAGCAAGAGACTATCATCAGAGTGAGCAGACAACCTACAGAATGGGAGAAAACAGATTTTGCAATCTATCCATCTGACAAAGGTCTAATATCCAGAATCTACAAGGAACTTAAACAAATGTACAAGAAAAAAAAAAAAAACATCGAAAAGTGGGCAAAGAACAGGTGAACAGACACTTCTCAAAAGAAGACATTTATGCGGCCAACAAACATATTTTAAAAAAGCTCGACATCACTGATGATTAGAGAAATGTAAATCAAAACCACAATGAGATACTAGCTACACCAATCAGAATGGTGATGATTAAAAAGTCAAGAAACAACAGATGCAGGCAAGGCTGTGGAGAAATAGGAATGCTTTTACTCTGTTGGCGGGAATGTTAATTAGTTCAATCATTGTGGAAGATGTTGTGGTGATTCCTCAAAGATCTAGAACCAGAAATAGCATTTGACCCAGCAATCCCATTATTGGGTATATACCTAAAGAACTATAAAGAATTCTATTATAAAGACACATGCATGCATATGTTCACTCCAGCACTATTCACAATAGCAAAGACACGGAATCAACTCAAATGCCCATCAATGATAGACTGGATAAAGAAAACGTGGTAAATGTATACCATGCAATACTATGGAGCCATAAAAAGGAATGAGATCATGTCCTTTGCAGGGACATGGATGGAGCTGGAAGCCATTATCCTCAGCAAACTAATACAGGAACAGAAAACCAAACGCCACATATTCTCACTCATAAGTGGGAGGTGAACAATGAGAACACACGGACACGGGGAGGGGAACAACACATACCAGGGCCTGGCAGGGAATAGGAGGGAAGGGAGAGCATCAGGATAAATAGCTAACATATGCGGGGCTTAACACCTAGGTGATGGGTTGATAGGTATAGCAAACTATCATGGCACACGTTTACCTATGTAACAAACCTGCATGTCCTTCACATGTATCCCAGAAGTTTAAATAAAATAAAATAAAAAGATAAATTGGTAGAAGAAATGCCTCAGGTTATTTTGCAGATTCCTCTTGGTTTATCAGACTGTAATGCTATAGCTAATGTTGGACAGAGTAATGAGGAGCTTCTGAAGCATCATTCTTTGCCCTGTGGTGGGCCAGGGTATGGCACAGATTGATTTGATTTTAAAATCTTTTGAAAACCTGGGAATTGCAAATGTTACAAGCAGCACCGTGACTATTACTTTTGAATATAATTAAATTGGATCTCTCTAATTCGACTTTATTATACACTTCTTAGAGTTAGCCTTTTGAGTGCTATATTTACATTTGTACATATCAGTATTTGAAATAAATAATTTAAAAAATGGGACAATAACACAAATTAATAGATGACAACTACCTCATGCTTTATAAAATGGACATAAACCTGGTAACAGATTAAATATTTGTAAGAGTAAATTCTAATTTTCATTTATTCAATAAAGGCAGAGATGCCTCCAGAGCCCCGGTTTGACATGTCTGCAACACAGCTCCTGTTCTGTCTTGTGGGATACTAGAAGATTTCTGGGGACTGCCAGCTCTGTCTACCTGTGCCAGTACTCTTAGCATTGCAAAGATGCTGATCACCCGCATCTAGGAATCACTGATCTGGCTGCCTTGGCCTCCCAAAGTGCTGGGATTACAGGCGTGAGCCACCCACCTGACCACAAGGAAGATATTTCTAACCACATTTTACAAGGGTGGAAATTTAGGCTCAGAGAAGTTAATGGAAATTATTTATATTTGAGGCTCTGGGTTGTTTACAACAAATCAATTAAAGCTTATTTTAGTTTTCTAAGTTCAAAATTCTGTAAAGTTAATTAGACAAGTTGATAAATTTTTAGCCTAAGTTCTTTCATAGAAAGTGGAAGGGCCATATAAATAGTCTAGAACTAATGCAATTTCTTTTTGGGAGCAGGGTGAGAGGAAAAAGATTTTTTATTTTTTATTAATTTAATTTTATTTTTTTGAGACTGAGTTTCGATCTTGCTGCCCAGGCTGGAGTGCAGTGGCGCAATCTTGGCTCACTGCAATCTCTGCCTCCCGGGTTCAAGTGATTCTCCTGCCTCAGCCCCCTGAGTAGCTGGGATTACAGGCGCCTGCAACCACGCCCAGCTAATTATTGTACTTTTAGTAGAGACGGGGTTTCACCATGTTGGCCAGGCTGGTCTTGAACTCTTGACCTCAGGTGATCCACCCACCTTGGCCTCCCAAAGTGCTGGGACTACAGGCGTGAGCCACAATGACCAGCCATGATTTTTTTTATTAATCCTGCTTTGAATCATTGTCATATCAATCTAGCAAGGAAAATATTTCTTTTTTTGTTCTTGAGACCGAGTATGTCTCTGTCACCCAGGCTGAAGGGCAGTGGCATGATGTGGGCTCACTGCAACATCTGCCTCCGGGTTCACGTGATTCTCCCACCTCAGCTGGGAGTACAGGTGTGTGCCACCACGCCCAGCTAATTTTTGCATTTTTTTTTCTAGAGATGAGGTTTCACCATGTTGGCCAGGCTGGTCTCAAACCCTTGAGTTCAAGTGATCTGGCTGCCTTGGCCTCCCAAAGTGCTGGGATTACAGGCGTGAGCCACCCACCTGACTGTAAGGAAGATATTTCTAACCACATTTTACAAGGGTGGAAATTTAGGCTCAGAGAAGTTAAATTCTTTACTCAAGGGCACAGAGCTAATGTATATCACAATAACCTTTCAAATTCAGGGCTATCTTATATCAGTCCTAAGGTTTTTCCATTATATCACTTACTTCATATATTCTATTATAACCTTATAAAGCTGCATTTATTGACTCCATTGATAATGCAGATCACATTTCCCTCCCTGTAGCAATATGATAAAATTCTGTTACTTCAATCACTTCTATGCTATTTCTTTTGTGTCAATAGACCCATCTATGAAACACCTGGCCAGGTTGGGGTGGCGTATTATGGGCTTTTATTGGTTTGTGACTTGGTTTAATTATCACTGGATTCTTACAGAAAGGCTATGATGACACAGACTCATTCCTTTTAGGTGAGATAAGCATAAGGTGAAACTGAACTCTGTTTTAAATGCCATACCAGAACTTATCACTGGTACTATTTATGTTATGTGATAAGTAAAACACAGGCCGGGCGTGGTGGCTCACGCCTGTAATCCCAGCACCTTGGGAGGCCGAGGCGGGCAGATCTCGACATCAGGAGATCGAGACCATCCTGGCTAACACGGTGAAACCCCGTCTCTACTAAAAATACAAAAAATACCTGGGCGTGGTGGCAGGTGCCTGTAGTCCCAGCTAGTCGGGAGGCTGAGGCAGGAGAATGGCGTGAACCGGGGAGGCGGAGCTTGCAGTGAGCTGAGATAGCGCCACTGCACTCCAGCCTGGGTGACAGAGCGAGACTCCGTCTCAAAAAAAGAAAAGAAGAAAAACACAGAAGATGACCAGGACCAATTGTGATATGTCTCGCAAGGGCTTGGACAGTTCTGTCTTCTGAGCCATGTCTCATACATTATCTTCACTTAGTCCCTGTATTGTATTCCATCCAATGCTGACAGTTTCTCTTTTTGCCATTTACTTGTGCTTTCTTCCTTCAGGTCTCTAACTTGATACATATCACCATTTCATATTTAAGCCTTCCTCTTTAAACTCCCAAAAAGACAATATGCTTTTCTCCTTTGATTTTCCTCCTTAATTTTTTTTTTTCGCAAGATAATGGACTTTCTGATAGCTAAAACAAAAATAACAATCTGGCTGGGCGCGGTGGCTCATGCCTGTAATCCTAGTACTTTGGGAGGCTGAGGCAGGCAGATCATGAAGTCAAGAGATCGAGACCATCCTGGCCAACATGGTGAAGCCCTGTCTCTACTAAAAATACAAAAATTAGCTGGGCGTGGTGGTGTGCGCCTGTAGTCCCACCTACTCAGGAGGCTGAGGCAGGAAAATCACTTGAACCCGGGAGCCAGAGGTTGCAGTGAGCCGAGATCGCGCCACTGCACTCCAGCCTGGCGACAGAGCGAGACTCCATCTCAAAAAATAACAACAATAATAATAATAATAAAATAGCAATTTAAAAAAAACCTCATTTTCTAAACGGGTCCTCAGTGTGTGTTTCCCATGCCCTTGTTTGCCCTTCACTTCCTTTGCCTAATTTAGATTTGTAAGCTCAACACATAAGCGCTTTGTCTTTGTTTATGTACATATGGTGCCTAGCACTAGTCTTGGGTTTACCAAATATTAAATAATCATGACTTCAGAATGATTATTAGTATTGGCATTTAAAAAATCACAGCTGGCCAAGAATACTGTTTTGTTTTGTTTTCTCAAATGACTTTGTCTGATTTTGACACTGCTATGGTCGACAGCTGTACTATAGCACACTTACATTTACCCTTGAATACCACCTGGAGAACAGAGTTGGCACCAAGTGTAGCTGTTTTACTTTTTTGGAACACTTTTACAGATTCTGCACTGCACACCGGTTTGCTTATGGATGTAATTTCAGTTGTGTATAATCACCTTAACAGAACGGGAAAAACCCAGATACCATCTTGTACAATGCTCTATTATGACAGAATTATCTCAATGGGTTAACTTTGCATGTTGGAAATGGGAGGGTTTTTTCTCTTTGATTTACTAACTTGAGCATTCATGATATCTAGTGTAAGCTCTAAAAAAATCTATGCATTAAATACTCTTGGATTATGTAGTGCATTTATATTGTTAGAGTTTAAAATAAAGTTCTTAATTTTACCTGCTTTTAGGCTTAAAAAAAACAAAAAACTTAATCTGTATCTCTTACCTAAACTCCTTTACTCCCCTTAAAGCTGGCCAAATGATTCTGGACCATCATCCCATGGGCCAATTTATAAAAATAAATGCCAAATACTACATAAAAATAGAAGGAATTGATGGTAGATTAGAGGTTTAACAATGCATTTCCTTTTAGAAATGTCAGCATCAGCTTTCTCACAATAAGGGAAATACAAAGGTTGTTCTCTGCCACTGGCCCTATATTTCAAGTGCAAACAAATCAATGAAAGAAAGTAGTTATGTCAGTGTGAGGGATACAATAGTGTAACTGAATAGAACAGTTTCGTTAGTGTGTATATTTTTTATTTTTATTTAATATTATGTCCAGACAGAACCTAGGTAATAATATTGATAAATCAGGGGGAGATGGTTTCCTTTTTCTGAATCAGTTCCAAAATATCTAAACATCTACCTGACCTCTATGTTAGTGTAGTTCTGTGGCAGCATCCTCAACTCTGAATGTTACGATTCCCGTACAATCAAAATGAATAGTCTGATACTCTACCTGTGCTTCTGATACATTTCATCATGAGATCCATCCTATGAACTCACTGTATCTCTCCCTGAATGTCTGTAATTGTACTCCCCATCAGGGACTCTCTGGAATGCTACTTGTAGGTGAACACAGTATTTCCTAGTGGAGTGTGCTCACTGAGAATGACACAATGTGTAAACGACACCCTTCCACCCTCCTGAGATTCTTACTGACTTGACTACAAGGGTAAAAGTAATTGCAAACCAACGCTTTAAAAAAAGTTTCTAGGGAAAGGGGAGTGGTGTGAGGAATGTCTTTAACAGAATCCAACTTCTCTCAGCTGGAAATCTTGCCTTGAGAGGGTTGTAACCACTGGAGAAAACAGTAAGGAGAGGAAGCTCTTAGCAGAGGAGGGCAGTTTCCTGGATCCTTTCTATTATCCTTACCCTCCTTATAGGAGAGGTGAGTAAATTAAACCAATGCTTGGCACATGGAACAAGCTCCCAGGAGGCCAGGGAAGGAGCCATATTTGTCTTATTCATTATTGGTATTCCAGGCATGGAGATCAGTACCTGGCACACAGTAAAGCACACAATAAATATTTATTGATGGAGCAGTAAGGGCTTGACGTGTTTTTAAAACAAAATGACTATGTATGTAAAATCTCCCTAATCTTGGGTATAGCTGGACTCACGGGAATTTAAAACAAATATTTTAATTCACTTTTAAAGATGACCCTAAATGCCCAACCCACACGATATATTTAGGGATGTATTAGATTTTACAGTTGGAAAGATCAAAGCTTTTTAAGTTACAAGTAGAATGGTATTAAGGCCAGAACTTGAAAAGTATTTCTGAACTTAAAACCCAGTGCTCTGTCTCTCTTCCCATCCCCCAGTGATTTTCTAGATAATATGATGGTAGTAGAAACAGAACAAAGAAACTCTCATTTTTACACTTGCCTTTATGAGGCAGCATAATAGATGGCTTACTTTGATTATGGTTTGTTGACACAGTTTGGTTTAGACTAATTGGCAGAGTGGCAGATCTTTGTCTAATTCTGTCTTCCAGGTTGTGCCTAGCACATTACTGGTGCTCAAATGTTAATAAAACAGCAATGCATGCCAAGTATCTGATGTCCTAGATGCTGAGTGGTGATATGCATTATTGACATATGTAGATAAGTAGGTTATACATAATGTGAAAATTAGCTTTAATTGAAGTTAAATGATAGCTTAGAAGTTGACAGTGAGTTAGTCATTTTGTTGGTGGATAAGACATACTATTATGTCTTACCTGAGGTGATTGATGTAATTCAGTGTCACAGTAGAGCACACAGAGAAAAAAGACTTGGGTTTGCAACTGGAATTCATAACTCTTGCTGTGAGATCTGGCAGAGAGGCATTCCTGTCTGGTGCAGAAGGTCCCCTCTAGCATCCCCCCTCCCCATGGGGCAAGGAGTTCCATACTCTCTTAGCACCTGGAACCCTGGTCCTGACTGCCTTGCCACTTCCAGACCTCATCTTCCAAGGCTGGCCCCTGGCCCAAGGAATCACCAAGGGGTGGCTTTTTTGAGGGGTGTGATATCACTTAGATGTGTAGGCTGGGTTGTCCTTGTCCTTTTTTTTTTTTTTTTTTTTTTTTGAGATGGAGTCTCACTCTGTCACCCAGGCTGGAGTGCAGTGGCTTGATCTCAGCTAACTGCAAGCAACCTCCATCTCCCGGGTAAAAGCAATTTTTCTGCCTCAGCCTGCTGAATAACTGGGACTACAGGCACACACCACCACGCCAGGCTAATTCTTGTATTTTTAGTAGAGACGGGGTTTCACCATATTGGCCAGGCTGGTCTGGAACTCCTGACCTCGCGATCTGCCCACCTCGGCCTCCCAAAGTACTGGAATTAGTACAGGCATGAGCCACCGCACTAGCTGGGTTGTCCTCTTATGTGTGAGCCTTTCCATGGGATAGGATGAAGCTGAGATGGAAAGAAAAGGAGATTCCAGTTGCAGACCAGATACCAGTACTCCCTGCAGCAGTACTCAGTACTCCCCCAGTTAATTTGTAGCTTTTAGTATTTATGATAGAGTATATGGATCCCCATTTGTTAGCTGGCTCCAGAAATTTCTAAAGTTAAAGGCAGTCCGGGAACTAGGACAAGTCATGTAGCCTATTTTAGTGTCAGTTCTTCATCTGTAAATAAGATGATAACACTGTCCCACTAGCCTCAGAGAGTTGCAATGATGAGAATAATCTTAAATATAACTACCATTTATTGAGTATATACTGTTGTTAAACCACTATGCAAGGCACTTTGCATGTATTATCTTGGATCGTCACAAATCTTCAGGGTATGCAACTTTTTCTTTTTTTGTGACAGGGTCTTGCTCTGTTACCCAGGCTGGAGTGCCATGGTGTGATCATAGCTCACTGCAACCTTGAACTCCCGGGCTCAAGATAACCTCCCACCTCAGCCTCCTGAGTAGCTAGGACTGCAAGTGCACCCCACCATGCCCCGCTCCTTTTTTTTTTTTAAGTTTTTGTGTAGCCAGTGGTCTTGCTATGTTGACCAGGCTGGTCTTGAACTCCTGGCCTCAAGCTATCCTCCTGGTTCAGCCTCCCAAAGTGCTGGGATTACAGGTGTAAGCCACTTTGCCTGGCCAGACTATTCAATTTGTACTCTCTATTTATAAAACAGAAAACAGGCTCAGAGAGGTTAAGTTTCCTCTCCCAGTTTTCTCCCCGCAACCAGGGACACAAGTGAGATAATGTATGTAAAAATCTCATACAAATACAAGGTAACATGAACTACTTCATGTATCCATTTAATACCTATTTGTTGGCTGCCTGTCTTGTGTTGAGGATATAGCAGTAAATAAAAGGGACAAACATCCCTGACTTAGAAGCTTACATTACAGTGGAGGGATAAAACGATAAATAAAACAAATAAATATAGATGGTTCTCAATTTATGATGGTCAATAAATTGACTTTCGATTTTTCCACTTTATAATGGGTTTATCAGGGTATTAAATGCATTTCTGACTTACAATATTTGCGACTTACAATGGTTTCTCAGGATGTAACGCCATCCTAAGTGGGCGAGCACCTGTACAATATACAATATGTTAGGCGGTAAGTAAAGCGACGAAGATAACCAGAGTGTATGGAGTTACAGGGAAGGTGACATTCAAATGAAGATATGATGACAATGAGGAACAACATTCTATATTTTGGTTGTTGTGTGTGTGCATTTTTCTTTTTGTTTTTTGGTTTTGTGGGTGCAAGTGGGGTGGGGAGAGGGGGAGAGATAATCCAGGCAGTAGAGGGAACAGCAGATGGAAAGGTCATGAGACTGGAATTTGCTTACTGTTTCAGAAACAACATGGAGGCTAATGTGCTTGGGAACAGAATAGTAGAAGAGGTCAGAGAGATAAAGGTCCATAGGATATTCAGGCCGTGGTAAGACTTTGGCTTTTACCTTGAGTGGTATGAGGAGCTAAGCAGAGGAATGATTTGAGAAGGAGTGAAAAGAATTCACACTTTGGCTGCTGTGTTGGAAATGAACTGTATGGCAAGCAAGGTTAGAAAGAGGGGGACCAGGTGGGTGGTTATGACAAAGTGCTGGCCAGACATGATGCTGGATTGCACCAGGGTCATGGCAGTAGAAGTGGTAGGTAAAGGTTAGAGTTCAGATATGGTATTCTGGAGGTTGAGCTGACGATTTTTACTGACACTTTTGAGGTATAACAGAAAGAAAGGAGTCAAGGAAGTCAAAGTTTTCACCCAGGAAGTGAGAATGGTGTAGATGTGATTAACAGAGCATGGGGAAGGCTGTGGGTGTCTGAGACAGGAGATCTGGAGCCTGGTTTGCACATGTGAATTCTGAGATGTCTATTAGACACCAGGTGGAGATGTCAGTTATATTTTTTCACTTCATTGGGTTTGAATTCTTTTATCTGCCTCTCTCCTTTTTTCAGAGCTGTATTGGCACTTATTCATGTTCCTTTGCTTTCAAGGTAGTGGCCTATGTCATAGGGAATTTGATGTTGGCGCTCAACTAAGAGGTGAAAGAGAAATATAGAGAAGCAGTTCCAGCAAGAGTAATATAAAAAGGTCTACAGATACAATTTGTAACTCAGATTCCCTTTCACAAGGTTGGGCAGGGACAGTCCCTTTGCTAGGAAGTCACACAAGCTGTTTAGTGCACACAGGTGACTTAAGGAACCCCAAAATGTTAGCTGACAATCTACTCCAAGTGTTTAAACTAGATGTTGAAAAGCATGTTTGAAAATTTGATAAAAGTTCAACGCAGTAGCTCATACACAAAGCTCATTGTCTCTATAGATATCAAAATATGAACTTGTGGGGGGTGGGGGCAAACAAAAATAAATCCCTGGGACCAGAACAGCAGAGTGGTCCCCGATGCTTGGGCTGACCTTAACACACCTCTACGTGGCCGGGGCAAGGAGTGGGGGGGAGCTGAGGGAATCAGCAGGAGCGGTGACATCTTGAAGGAAGAGGTATTGTTTCTGCACCATGTGGGTCCGGTTTGGAAATTTGAGCATCTAGAGGAGGCTTGTTCTGTCCAAGGCAAAGCCAGACCTACCAATAAATGTTTCTGATTACGTCACAGAACTTGCCATCCTGGTCTGTCGCTAAGGAGTGATCAACTTTAAATCTGGAGTGTTTGTTGGTCTAGGGGTGGTAGTGGGTCTGGTGTTGAAACCTCTCTGCCTAATTTCGTGGTCATTTTACTGTCTGAGGTGCCAGAGTGGGCTTGGAAAGCAGGGGAGGGTGCAGCAAATTACAAATAAGCAAAATAAATCCTAAGAGGATTTATCGCCACAGAAGCAACTCGGACGCAACTCTTGGGCTCAGAAAGAATGCCCAGTACAGCCCGGGCTGGTGGGCCGGTCTTTTGCCCAAGGTTAGCTTTCAGCCCCTGGGCGGCGGCGTGGCGCCAGGAGCGGGCGGGGAGCAGCGAACCGACGCAGCTGGGTCCCCTAGTAGGGCGCGTCTGGTGTGGGGAGGGGGCGCGGCGTGAGACAGTGGGGGACACTGCGTGAGGAAAGCCCTGCGCTTCTCTCCGGGGCACCAGGACTTGCGCCCCCTCTTCGGGTCCAGGCCGCGCGCGGGACCCGACAGCCCGGCCGAGAGCTCCGCGACCCCCTTGCGGCCAGAGCGCTGCTCACCTGGGCGCCGCCGAAGGTACCGCTCAGACGCGAGGGCGCGGCCGGCTGGCTGGCGGGGAGCGGGGAGGCGGAACCGGGGCGACGGGGCTGCCCCGCCCCCCGATGATGCGGCGGCCGCCGACTCGCCCCCACACTGTCACTCATTCCTCACCATGGTTGCAGCACAAAGCAACAAGCCCCGGAGGCCGCTTCCTCCCTGAGGAGCGGCTCCGGCGGCCGGAGAAGGCGCAGGAGGAGGAAGAGGCGGAGGAAGAGGAGGGGAATCGCCGCTTCCCAAACACTCTCTCCGAGGGGGCTGTGCGCGGCGCTCGGCTTTCGGCCCTCGGACGCCCGCGCCGGGAGTCCGAACCCGGGCTGTCCGCGGCCCCCTCTTCCCCCTCCTCCGCCCCGCGCAGACGAGGAACAAAGTTGCCGAGAGCGACTGGGCCGGAGGGCTGCAGCCCGGGCCGGGTGCTCTGGCCGCGGCGGCGCCGGCGCCGGGGCAGCTCCGCTCCGGGCGCGCTGATGGGGGGAGGCGGCGGCAGCGGCGGAGCCCACAGCGGCGGCCCGAGCAGCAGAGGCGGCGGCGGCGGCGGCTGGGCGGCCCGAGGGGATGCAGCAGCAGTCGGGAGGGACGGCCGAGCCCAGTAGACAGAGACCAGGAGCGGCGGCCGAGGCGATCGGGCTTCGCAGCGCCCGGACCTGAGCCAGACCCACCCGGTCCGTCCTCCCGACCGGCGGCCGAGGCGCCCAAGCGCCCGAGGACTGGGGACGCGGAAGATCCAAGTGATTCTCGGAGACCCCTGGGCGGCGGCGCAAGCCCCTGAGAGGAGGGGGCGACCCTCAGCGCCGTGGGGGAGGAGGCTCCGCCTGCTCACAGCCCTCCCCACTGCCACTCGTACCTCCCTAAAAATAACTCGGGCCCGCTGGGGCCAGGAGGAGCCGCCACTGTCCCCCGAGTGGAGCAGGGGAGGCGTGTCGAGCCAGGGCCGGAGGAAGCCGGCGGAGCGGCGAGGAGGAGGAGGAGGAAGGGGAGTTCCGCCTGCGGGCCGCATCGCACGGCAGCCTAGGGGCGCCGCGACCCTCCTGACTGTGTCCAGCCCCTCGCGCCTGTACCGCGCTCCCGGCCGCCGGGCCCAGCGGAGCCGCCCCCCCGCGGGCCCCGCGCCGCCGCCGCCGCGGTTTGGCTGATTAGTCGCGGGCGGGCGGGCGCTGCAGGGCGGAGGCAGCAGCGGCGCTGGGCCGGGAGGAGGCCGGCCAAGGTGCGGAGCGGCCCCGGCCCGCTCCCAGAGGGGAGATGGCGTCCTACGTAGATAACAGCTTCCGCCAGGCGGTGATGAAGAATCCCCCCGAAAGGACCCCCCAGGTGAGAACGCGGCGGCCGCCTGCACTTGGCCGGATTTCTGCCTCGCAGGCTGCGTCTTCCCCTGTCCCCCCACCTCCTTCCTGAGACAGTTCGCCCCGAGCACCCCACTTCTTGCATCAGGACCCCCAACTTCCAAAGGCATCCCACCTCCGAGTCTTCTACTCCGCCTATCCTGGTTTTATTTTTCCCTCTGCTTGACATTCTGCTCCTTAACTCTTCCCTCCCCATGGCTGACCTTTCCCTGTGTTGCCCAGCCGAGAGAGAGAGAGAGAGAGAGAGAGGGAGAGACAGAGAGAGAGAGTGTGTGTGTGTGTATGTGTGTGAATGTGTGAATTCTCTAGCTTTCCCTCTCCCCAGCCGCCCTCGGTGGCCTCTGAATCTCAGGGGATGGAGTCTCATCTCCCCTCGGCCAGCGACTCTTGCTCCCTCTGACTCCAGATCCGTTCCTCCCCTTGCAAGTGACCCTTGGAGTTCAGTGGTGTTTGAAAGGTATAGGAGGAAACCTGTACGGTTGTGCTAAAGATAAATCCATGCTGACCTTCAGTAAAACATTGAGGTGTTTGTATGTTTACTGTTTTGCTTTTGTTTTTTAAAGGATACTGCTTTCAATTGAAGGGAAAAAAATTGAATAGCTAAGTTAGTGCTTTTAGTTTAAATTGCAGACATAGCTGCAGAGCAGGCATGTTCCAATACACCCTCGGGAAGGGCACCCTGCGGATTCTTTTGGTGTTGCACAACCTTGTCAAAATTAGATAAGTTTGTTAACCTTTATACATTTGTTTACCTGCAGGCTTACTCTTCTCTTACTTGTAGCGGCTGATAGGGTTGGATTTGGTTGTCTCAAGTTTTACTGGAGAGGGGGAAATTTTATAAAAATGTGGTAGCTTAATTTTCTCCCCCTTTAGTTGCTGACTGGATAATGACGCATATTCCTAAGCGTTGGGATGGTGACTACAGGAGATCCTGCCTGCCAACCCTCTTAAGACAAATAAGCCCTCCTGATCCTTGGGACCATCAGACATTTAGGATCTAATGCTTGAAAGTGTTGCTTCGCTTGTTAGATGTTGGATGCCATCTGTTCAAATCCAAATGCTCTCCTTCTCTGATGTTGATTATTATTTACTGTGGGGAGAACATAATAAAATAGACTCTTCCCCTGACTGCCTTTGGACAAGCCCCAAGAGTGGCACCTGGTACCGTTTTTGATTTTTCATTTTCCTTGATGGAGCTGTCACATCTGGGAGATCATGGATAGATTGCACATATTTATCAAACGTGTTGAAGATGGCTGTAATTTTACAAGAAAATTTATCTGTCTCCAGAAAGTTCCCATTCTAAAAGACTATTTTTATCCCAACAAGGAATGTCCTGCTTTGATCTTGTTCTTCTCTTGGTGTTGCACACGCTGCCTTTCCTCTGCCTTTCTCATCTATTTGTTTTAAAATGGTCAGTTGGATCAGTCTTCTGCATCTGAAAATGCACATTCCCTGTCTCAGTGTGAAGGAAAAGCAGATTTCAGTGAGATATTTCATTTCCTTTCAAGAATATTGTTTTAAGTGCCAAGTGAAATTATGCATGCTGAGAATATTAGAACCTAGCAAGGCTGGTCAGAAAATGATGTCAGAGGCCTTTGGTGGAAATTAGAGAGGGGGGAAGTGGTGCATTTGGTTGATTAGTTAGAAGAATAACAATGACTAAAACCTACTATCAGGTTGGGGGGCGGGTCACCAAACAAGACTAGAAGAGACAAAACCTCCACTGTGACTGTGGGCCCACTGTGCCAAATAAATGAACTGTTAAACTTTCCTATTCCCCTGCCAGTTGTGTAGAATAGAGTAAAAACTGACCCAACACAGAACTTGGCCTGGGCCAGCTACTACTAACCCCACGACATGAAAGCTTTATTGACAGTCGGAAGGCAGCACGTTTGCCCTACCAAACCATAGAAAAAGTAAACATAAGGAAACCTACCAAACATTTCGAACATTCCTAAGTGTCAGCTCTATTAACTTTGATGTTCGTTTGGTTATTACTACAAATCCCCACGTTTATTTGTTTTCAAGAGAAAGTTGTTCGAAATGTGAACGTTTTCCATCTTTACCTGACTGGCCAGGAGTAATCTTATAAAAATTTGAAATTTACTCAAAAGTTATAAAAAAAAAAAGTTTTTGTAGAAGGTACTTTTTATGTTAAGAATGCTTTGTTAATGGAACGCTGGAAGATTTTCCATACAGCCTTGTCTTATAAATGTTTGTGAGTTCGAATTTTATAATATTAGAAAAGCAACCATGTTAAATAAGCTTGATATCATGAACAGAAGGACAGGAATTAGGAAAGTTTTGCTGTTTTGCTTCCTTCTGTTTCTGAGGATAGACTCGATAAAGGAGTTTGCGTGATTCTCGTTATAGGCAAAAGGAAAAGAATTGGGGAACATATGTAATTTTTTTTCCTGCTGTTCATTTCTGTTTGTTTTTTAAAGTCTTGCTGGCCTCATTCATTTCCCAAGCTCCGTGAAAGCATAGTTTTGTATTTAGGTCAATCAATTGCCTAGAAGTAATCCTGATGTCATTGGTGTAACCTAAGAAGTTGGCTAGAAGAGAATCTGGGGGTGGGAAGAGTACCAGGAACTTTCATAAATTGGGAGCTTTTCATGTCCACCTGCACAATGGAAACACATTTCAGTTATATCTTTAGAGAGGGGGAATAGTAAGGAGAAATACCAAAAAAATTATCATCTAAGTTTTAGCCAGGTTATACATACTCAGTTTCAAGAGACTATCACTATTTCACCTGATATTGTGAGAGGAGGAGGAAAACTCTAATCCAATGTGTGTCCCATATTGTGTGTCTGGAAACCTGGCTGAGTTCTAGTCAATGGGGCATTGTATTCTAAATAACAAACTTCCTTGAAAATAATGAGCCCTGAAAACATTCTACTGATATTTTTCAGTGCACCTCTGTTGAAAAACAGGACTCTTAAGTAATTGCTTTATTTAACCATTTGGGTTTATGTCTTTAATCACTTAAATGAGAAGCTTGGTCACCAAGGCAATTTGGTGAAGTAAAAGATGTAAATAAATTACAAACAGCTTTTATCCCCCAAGGCTTATACAATAAAATGATTTTTCTAAACCATTTTGTTAACTTGTTGAGTTCAGGCCCTTTGAAATTGCTTCTGTAGAGTGTCTAAATGCATACCATTTTCAGTTTTTCAGGTGAAACATCTATTGCAAAATTGTTTCCTCTCTTTAAAGACCTAATGTAATGCATTTTTAGCTAGCTGTAAAAGTTACTTTTAAAAATGTTATGTGTAAAATAACCCCCACCCCATCTCCTCCTAGTTAATAATCTTACTTTTTTTGGGGCTGTTACAACTTTTGATATAGGTACTAACCCAATGATGTGTTATAAAGAATACAGGACTTAATTCATTGCGAAGTCACTTGGTAGAATTCATTGTGAGTCATAATGAGAGGGCTGAAAAAAATAACTTTAGCTCAGAGAACTGTAAATTATGAGAAACGGCATGAAAGAGTATCTCTGACAAATATTTAACTTTCAAATCTAATGGAAGAATTGTGTCTGTTATAGTTAAATTTTCCATTTGAGTTTCTTTTTACCATTGCTTATAAGCAGACTCATATTTGTCAGCTTATACTCTCATTATATTTTAGCCCATTTTGGGGCTCTAGTAATATTTGTTTCTCAGATAGTTTTTGTTCATAGAATACAACTAAACTATCTGTATGCCATTTAAAAAGCATGTCTCATAAAGAAATGATTGGCCACAAGCAGTTAGATTTCATAACAATGACATGTGAATTTCTTGGTACAGAAATACATTTATAACTGAAATATTAGCTTCAAACTCTATTGGTATGTGACTTTGAACAAATGAGGAATTAAATTTATGATAAAAATATTAACATTCCTTGCAATATTGATAGAACCTTAGTCGCCTTCAAATAACCCTTTAAATATTTAGTAATTAACAGTTCCATAATTAGCTTTGCATATCTTGGCTGAGGTTCAAAATGAAAATCTCTCCAACTGCAGTGCTTTATGCAGATACTGGTTTAATGCAGTCGCAGTCATTCCCAAATGCTGGAATTTCACAGAACTTTCTTTTTTTTTTTAAGGAGAAGATGACCACCTAGGTTTTTCTCTCAAGAAGGAACATAAAATAAAAACAAAACTAGTTATAACTTCTTATCACTATCATTTAATCTCACTGTTTTTAAGAAAGGAAGGATGCAGTGTTATTCTAAAGCTCAGTTTTGAAAGAAAATATTGTTTGCGTCATAAGAAAATTCACTGCATTTTTTCATTTAAATTTTACTTTGGACCTGAAAAAAACTTATTTGGGTAGATTTTGGATGATTTAAAGAATCACAATAAGGTCTTTCTTTGGTGATATTTGATGAGATGGGGTGCTTTCAGGATGGTATGGCGATAGACAATGTTTGGTAAGAGAGCGAGATATATATATTTGGAATAGGGTCTTGCTTTGTTGCCCGGGCTCACTGCAGCCTCTGTCTCCCAGGCTCAAATGATCCTCCTGCGTCAGCCTCGAGTAACTGGGTCTACAGGCTTATGTCACTGTGCCTGGCTAATTTAAAAAATTTTTTGTAGAGATGAGGGTCTCGCTTTGTTGCCTAGACTGGTCATGAAGTCCTGGGCAGAAGTGATCCTCCTGCTTCAGCCTCCCAAAGTGCTGGGATTACAGGTGTGAACCACTGCACCTGGTCCATTGGTGATAATTTGAAATTCAAGTTGCATAAAATTATAATGGGATGCGCCTCAGATATAAATGGACTATCCAAAATAATGATATGATAACCTTCTAGAAATAAAAACTCTGATTTTGCTTGATTCATATGAAAACTTAATGAGAAAAAAATTATTCCTTCTTTGTAAATTTTATATGGAAGTAACTTTGGCCAGGAGTGGTGACACATACCTGTAATCCCAGCACTTTGGGAGGCTGAGGTGGGAGGATCTCTTGAAGCCCAGGTGTTCAAGACCAGCCTGGGCATCATAGCAAGGCCCCGTTTCTATTTAAAAGAAAGGTAAATTTGATTTAGACTTAGGAGATATGGAAACCACTGAAAATCGTTGGTCCTTGATAATCCATATTTTATGGGGTATTCCTTCTCTTCACTCCATTTTTGGTAACAATTTCCTTGTCGGTAAAATGGATAATAGCTGTCTGAGGTTTTGTGGATTAAGTGAAAGTACATTATTTAGTGTAATGCCTAATGTTAGTCCTCTTTATAGCATATTTTATACAATTTCTATTATTTAACAGGCCTTGGGAATTCAAAGATGAAATGTGTGTCCCTCAAGTAACTCACTAATCTATTGTTATCTTATAAGTAGATTGTAATTCATGAGTGCTGTAACAGCTATCCTATGACAGCACTGAAGAGGATATGGACTTCCTAGATGAATATGTATTGAGTTGTAGGGGAGTAAGAATTCACCTACCAGTGAACTAGTGGACATGAAGTGGTATTCCAGATTGACCTACTGTCATATGAGTAGCACACCTGGTAAGACAACATGTGCAGCTCTTTGTTCAGTGTGCTGGGAACCAGGGAACTGAGGAGGGGATAAGGAATGATTACTGGCATTTAGAAGCTCATGGTTTGTGAGGGTAGTGATGAGACCAAGAGTTCTGTTAAAGACTGATGTTCATTTTCCTGGCTTGAGATGGCTGGGAAGCTGAATTACGCAGTGGTGATGGATTAGAAATATTGCAGGAGTAGAATCTGCTGGACAGGCTGGCTGAATGTGTGCACATTTTATATCTCATTATATTAAAGCTGTGTTTGAATCATACCAGTGCAGCCTAATTATGGCACAGGATGATCATGGATATTTCATAGTTCATAGGAAAAAATCCAAGTTGTTGAATATAGTTTTCTTGATTTTTAAGATTTCTCACACTATTTTTTTCCCTTAAACATTAATGTCTTCTACTACATGTACATTCTGGGAATCTAGTTTGAAATATCTGGTTAATCATATAGTTAAACTAGGCCAGGTGCTGTGGCTCATGCCTCTAATCCTAGCACTTTAGGAGGCTGAGGCGGGTGGATCACTTGAGGTCAGGAGTTCAACACCAGCCTGGCCAACATAATGAAACCCTGTCTCTACTAAAAATACAAAAAATTAGCCAGGTGCCTGTATTCCCAGCTACTCGGGGAGACTGAGACAGGAGAATCACTTGAACCCGGGAGGCCGAGGTTGCAGTGAGCCGAAATTGTGCTATTGCACTCCAGCCTGGGTAACAAGAGCGAAACCCCGTCTCAAAAACACAAAACCCAAAACACCATCATGTAGTTGTACTAAATATATTTCTTAATCTGTAATGATAATGTGATTTCCAAGCATTTCATCATTTGGAAGAGTTGGAGAACTTCTGAATTTAAGCAGGCAAAAATGAACTTATTTATATAAAAACTCAAAATTGACTTGTGATGACACAATGTAATGATGGCATTGAGTCTTTGAGAACAGTTTTTTACTCCTTTATACCATTGTTTGTTTAGATAAATTAATTGATGTTGGTAAATTAGGAGAAGCAATTTGTCGTACATATAATTGATCTTGTAGCTTTATCAGAGCTAGAATATATATATATTTATGTATTTATGTAGTTATAACTATGTTCAAGTGATTATGTTAGTCATTGTAGGAAGAAAAATAAGTTTATTGCCACATTATTTTGACTTTTAGAATTTTTATCTTTTCAGGAAAAAAAAAAACCACCCTTGTTTTCACATGCAAAATCACCACTACCTACTGAATTTTAAGAAGCGTGTGTTTCTTGCTGTATTCAGCTGTTTCCTTTTTTCCTCCAGTCTGTGAAAGAATTTACCCTTGGTGCGGTGGTGGTGGGGTTATTGGTTTTTGTGGAGGAAACAGCTTGGTCCTTGGATTTTAAGTTGTCCTGGCTCCACCTCTTCTGTGCTTTCATATCCATTATGTGTAAGAAGTGTTTTGGGAGAGTTAGTGTCAGTGACTTGAAGAGGAACTTTGTTTTGTCATTGGAAGTAAACTTGTCTTCCTCTGGCTGTTGTTTCTCATTGCTTGCCTTCCACAGGTTGAAAATAATGGACTGTGGAGCTTTAGAATTAAAATAAGTGAATAAAAATGTACATTTCGCTGCCATTTGCAGTTTAGTTGACAAACCGACACAGTGTAATATCTGCCCCTTGGCACCTTTCTGTTCTTCTCTAGCTCATGGTATTTGTTTTCACCCAACATAAAAACGAAGAAGAAAGGTAGAGAACACTGAACGAGAATTAATCATTAGGTCATTCTGGGGAGGTCTGATAGTAACTTTCTTAGAAGCCAACAGTCAGTGGATCTGAGAGGTTTATGGTACTATGGTGATTATCTGATTTCTCCTGAAAATTCATTCTAGAGTTAAGACTCATTATCTTTTAAAATGTATTTTATTTTTTAATGACCAGTCTTCAGTGGAATCATTATCTTTCTTAAACTTTTTAGCTTGAGATAAATGTAGATTCACATACAATTGTAGGAAATAATGGGGAGAGATCCTGTGTGTACCCTTTAACCGGTTTCTCCCATTAGTAATAGCTTATAAAACTGTAGTGTAATATCACAATCAGGATATTGACATCAGTGCAATCAAGAAACAAAGCAATTCCAGCACCACAAATGGTTCTTGTTGGACTTTTATAGCCACAGTCACTCCCCCACCCCACCTCTGGGGATCACTAATCTGTTCCATTTCTATAACTTTGTCATTTCAAAAATGTTATTAATTGGAATCGTACAGTATATGGCCTTTGGAGATTGACTCCCCTCCCCCTGCGCAGCATCATTAAGGCTTATTATCTTTTGGTTAAAATGAATTTCTGTTGTTGTTAGTGAATAGTTTGGCCTTGTGCTTCTAAAATACCAATAATGTCTGAGGATTGGGGGGTTGGTGGTAAAAGGTGAGATGGGTTTAATAGTGACAATGAAGAGAAAGTTCTGTGATAATGCGTATAAATATAGAGCAAAGAGCATAAGGTCTTGGATGAGCAAGAGTTGTGATAGCATACCACATTTGGGAGATTTTGATATATGTATTTCCTTTTCATTTTTTTTTGTCATAATGGAAGTAGTAAGGTTAGCCTTAGCCTTCATATTCTTCAATTGAAATTTAAAAAATAAAATCAGAAGGAAGTCTAATGACTGTATATATAAAAGGGAGTCCCAATGGCCAAATTTGGGACAATTTGAGAAGCAAATCATGACAGTAACGGACTATAACCCCTAGGGAAGAAAATATCCATGAGCCCATACTGATATAAGTAAGTAGTTGAATAAATAAATAAAAGCAGGAGAAGAGACACCTCTTTGTTACAGAATTCTAATTAGAAAATGAAGGAATGATGGAAATAGAAAATCACCAGCAGGCAAACACCATAGTAGCAATTGTTACAGGCAGGAATCATCAATGGATGCCAAAATTAGTGGGTGAAGGTATGATGAAAAATATCATCATAGATCAGTATCATCAGGATATTTGCATAGTCTCAAAATATCTCCCCCACAAAATTAATTAACTATAAAGGAAAAAATCAATACTTAATAGTGAAGAAAACTGGTAATATCAAACTAACCAGATCATCAAAGTTAACATCATTGGTCATGTCAACATCATGTGTCTCCTGATACAATGTATTGAGAAAGAGATATCTCTTGTATTCTTAACTAAAAATCAACCTAAGTGGAGCAAATATCAGATAGACTCAAATTCAAGGACATTTTATGAAATAACTGGCCAGTATTCCCTGAAAGTATTGAGGGTGTGGAAGATGAAGAAATGCCCAAGAAGTGCCACACATTGGAAGAAACTAAGGACATGTGATAACCAAATGCAATGTAGGATTCTGGAATTGATCCTGGACAAGAACAACAACAAAAAAACATTATTAGGATGACTGATGAAATTTGAATATTTAGATAACTTTACCACAATTATTGTAGATGCTAAATTATGGGAAGCTGGGTAAACAGGGGATCTTTGACCTGTTTTTTAAATAACCTTTTTTACTCTAAAATTATTTAAAAATTCAAAGTTAAGAAAAGGAAGCATAGCTTTTGAAGTTTTTTTTTGTGAACCTGAAAAGGGGATACCAAATTATTACTTTTTAAGACATCTTTTAGGCTGGGCATGGTGGCTCACTCCTGTAATCCCTGCGCTTTGGAAGACTGAGGCGGGTGGATCACCTGAAGTCGGGAATTCGAGATGAGCTTGGCCAACATGGCGAAACCCCTTCTCTACTAAATATACAAAAAATTAGCCATGAGTGGTGGCGCATGCTTGTAATTCCAGCTACTTGGGAGGCTGAGGCAAGAGAATGACTTGAACCCAGGAGGTGGAGGTTGCAGTGAGCCGAGATTGCACCATTGCCCTCTAGTCTGGGTGACGGATGAGACTCTGTCTCAAAAAAAAAAAAAAAAAGTATCTTTTTTTCCAGTTTAATAATTTACTCTTAATGAAGAGCCTAGTACCTTTTAAGTGAATATTTTGTATGTATTGAACCACTAGTAAAATGGTTGAGGCAGTATATTTATTAGTTGGAGAAACTTGAAAGCACACACACACATAATAGCTAATAAATGATGAGAAGAGATAAAATAGTAACGTTTATTTTATTTTATTTTATTTATTTTTGCAACAGGATCTCACTGTGTCACCCAGGCTGGAGTGCAAGTGACATGATCATGGCTCACTGCAGCCTTGTCCTGGGCTCAAGGATCCTCGCACCTTAGGCTCCTGAGTAGCTGGGACCGCAGGCATGCACCATCATACCTGGCTAATTTTTTTTTTTTTTTTTTTTTTGAAATGGAGAATGCAGTGGCGCGATCTCAGCCATTCCCAGCAACCTCCACCTGCTGGGTTCAAGTGATTCTTCTGCCTCAGCCTCCTAAGTAGCTGGGATTACAGGTGCACACCACCATGCCCAGCTAATTTTTGTATTTTTAGTAGAGACAGGGTTTCACCATGTTGGTCAGGCTGGTCTCGAACTCCTGACCTCGTGATCCGCCCACTGCAGCCTCCCAAAGTGCTGGGATTACAGGCGTGAGCCACTGCACCCGGCCCTAATTTCTGCATTTTTTAAGATCTGTGTCTTGCTATTTAGCCCAGGCTGGTCTTGAACTCCTGGGCTCAAGCGATCTTCCCCTCTCGGCCTTCCAAAGTGCTGGGATTATAGGTGTGAGCCACCTTGCTTGGCCAGAATTTTAACAATTTATTCACCTTTATTCCTACCTGAATTTTGTTGATATTCCCAAGATGGAGTGTATTTTATCAGTGTCTAATGTTTAGTGATTCTGAATTTAAGTAGATTACAATATTTGTTATAAGAAAAATTGTAGGAAATAGAATATTCCATGTATGTTAAGCAAAATAGAAAAATTGTGGTAGTAGCTTAAGGAAGTCAATCCCAATGAAATTTAAATTGTAGATTCTCTCTTCTCCACTTTTTTCTTTCCTGTGACCTTAAAAATTCTTTAAATGGTTACTTTTGGTAGGAGTGAGGGGGTGGAAGGGGAGGGAAGGGAATGAATGGCAAGGGTGTGTTTAAAAAGTCTAGTCAGAGGCACTGTTACAGCTATGGATAATAGTGTTATCTAAGCTGAGTGTATTGAATACTTTCATCTAGATGTCTTAAAAGGACTTTAGTAGGATATAAAAAGAAAATAAAAAGGAATTTTTAAAATCAAATTAAGGCAAACAATCTCTACACATTTTCCCCCTTGTATCCATGCCTTTACATTTAGGTTATAAAGTCAGCCCCCCTCCCCAATCCCACGGATTAGCCAACTATCTTTCCTTTTTTGATTTTTTGGTAGTAAGTACTGGAGAATGAATGCTGTTTTTAATATTATGTATTTGTTTCATAACTGAAATTGGCGTTAGAAGATTGGATTAAAAAACATGAGACCTAACATTTTAGATAATTATAAATATAGTGTAAGCAGGAAGATATTTACTGTTTTCAATAATAAAGACATAAATCACTTGTTTTCTGTATTTTAAGAAACTTTTGCTGGTATTTGATATTTTAAATAATAAGTTGCATTTGAGGGCACAAATGAAAAAGAAAAGAGCAGGCCAGGTTTTGAAGTAACTAATTGTATAAAATAAAATGAAAAATGTGTAAACATACAGGTGTGGACTAAACCTATTTGACATTCATCCATGTATTCATATAGAAACTATTTGAATTCTGCAAAGCAATAAGTTTCTGATTTTTTTTTTCCTCTAAGCTACTTCATGCATTCTTACAAACTCCATTTCCTTTTAAACACAGTCAAATTTATTAGGGAATATTTGGTCAAATTGTTAAAAGTATTTCTCTGCTACCTCACTTCAAACTATACTACGAGGCTACAGTAACCAAAACAGCATGGTACTGGTACAAAAACAGACACATAGACCAATGGAACAGAATAGTGATCTCAGAAATAAGACCACACATCTACAACCATCTGATCTTTGACAAACCTGACACAAAAACAAGCAATAGGGAGAGGATTCCCTATTTAATAAATGGTGCTGGGAAAACTGGCTAGCCATATGCAGAAAATTGAAACTGGGCCCCTTCCTTACACCTTATACAAAAATTAACTCAAGATGGATTAAAGACTTAAATGTAAAACCCACAACTATAAAAACCCTAGAAGAAAATCTAGGCAATACCATTCAGGACATAGGCACGGACAAAGATTTTATGATGAAAACGTCAAAAGCAACTGCAGCAAAAGCAACAATTGACAAATAGGATCTAATTAAACTAAAGAGCCTCTGCACAGCAAAAGAAACTATCATCAGAGTGAGCAGACAACCTATAGAATGGAGAAAATTTTTGCAATCTAGCCATCTGACAAAGGCCTAATATCCACAATCTACAAGGAACATAAACAAATTTAGAAGAAAAAAACAATCCCTTCAAAAAGTGGTCAAAGGACATGAACAGACAATTCTCAAAAGAAGACATTCATTGCAGCCAACAAACATGGAAAAAAAGCTCAACATCACTGATGATTAGAGAAATGCAAATCAAAACCACAGTGAGGTACCATCTCACGCCAGTCAGATGGCAGTTATTAAAAAGTCAGGAAACAACAGATGCTGGTGAGGCTGTGGAGAAATAGGAATGCGTTTGTGGAAGTATTTTGTGGAAGACGGTGTGGTGATTCCTCAAAGACCTAGAACCAGAAATATCATTTGACCCAGCAATCCCATTACTGGGTATATACCCAAAGGAATATAAATAATTCTGTTATAAAGATACATGGAAGCATATGTTCATTGCAGCACTATTCACAATAGCAAAGACATAGAATCAATCCAAATGTCAATCGCTGATAGACCGGATAAAGAAAATGTGGTACTTGTACACCATGGAATACTCTGCAGGCTGTGAGATCATGTCCTTTGCAGGGACGTGGATGGAGCTGGAAGCCATTATCCTCAGTAAACTAACACAAGAACAGAAAACCAAACACTGCATGTTCTCACTTACAAGTGGGAAGCTGAACAATGAGAACACATGGACACTGGGGCCTGTCAGTGTTGGGGGAGGGAGAGCATCAGGAAAAACAGCTAATGCATGCTGGGCTTAATAACTAGGTGATGGTTTGATGGGTGCAGCAAACCACCATGGCACACTGTTACCTATAACAAGCTTGCACATTCTGCACATGTATCCTGGAACTTAAAAATAACAAAAGTATTTATCTAAGTTGTGTCTTACAGTTATTGTATTGAAAAACGGCTTCATCAAATTTATACATTTCTAAATGACTAGAAATGAGTTTTAAAAACTTGTGAGTTTAAAAAACTTGAAACATAGTATCATAAAATGTCAAGAGTTGAAATAAGGAGGAATTTGATAGCATTTCAGTGTTTCTAATCTTCATTCATATCTGATCCCCATCCTGTTTTTGTGTAGCTGTGAGAAATTGAAGAGCAAGCTTTAGGGCAAACATTTTCTGTGTATCTGTTGCTTGGATTTGGGATACCACAAGCTTCATTTAGAATCAGTGTGCTTAGAGCCCCAAAAGTTCTTTATTCCCATATGTGGACCTCCTAACATAATCGTCATCTGAGACTTAAGTTGGAATGGGTGAGAATTCCTATCTTGATTCTATTTTCTCTGGTGTGGTTTAAATCTACATCCCATAGTTAGAGAAAACTCTGTGGGAGGCAACATGCTAAAATCATTTCATTTTAAAAGTCCTTGTTCCTACTTTATATATTCTGCGATGGTTGGGTTTTTTTTTTTCGTAGTTACAAATTCATATCTTTAATTTTAATTGTATTCATAGAATACTTGTTTTGAGTTTAGTGTATTTCCTTCATATAACCCAGTGGTTTTAATCTTGGTCTCTGTTGTCAAACAAACTGCTTTGTGGCCTTGGGCAGGTTACTTCACCTTAGTTTCAGGCTTTTTGATTTCACAGGCTTAAAATTTCACAACACTGGGCATTGACATTTGTTCATCACCTATTTAGTGTACCAAGTAAACATGTTTAATATAACATAAACTTGCTATCCACAAGCCTCATTTAAGAAAGGATATTTTACTGTCATAAAAATAGGAAGGTCATAGTTTCAGAATAAACAAATACAGCTTTGTTTTGCTATATTCTGTTTTTTTTTCAAGGATTGATGAAATTTTCACCATGGGTGGGTATTGTAATATTACCAATCTCCTATAATTGTGAAGATTAAATACATTAATGCAGGAGTACCCAACCCCTGGGCCACAGACTGATAGCAGTCCATGGCCTGTTAGGAACCAGGCCATACAGCAGGAAGTGAGTGGTAGGTGAGAGAGCGAAACTTCATCTTTGTTTACAGCCACTCCCCATCGCTGGCGTTACTGCCTGAGCTCCGCCTCCTGTCAGATTAGCAGCAGCATTAGATTCTCATAGGAGCACAAACCCTATTGTGAACCGCATATGCAAGAGATCTAGGTTGTGTACTCCTCATGAGAATCTAATGCTTGATGATGTCACTGTTTCCCATCATCCCCTAGTTGCAGGAAAACAAGCTCAGGGCTCGTGCTGATTCTACATTATGGTGAGTTGTATAATTATTTCATTATATATTACAATGTAATACAGAAATAAAGTGCACAATAAATGTAATATGCTTGAATCATCCTGAACCCCCTCACCCAACCCTGTGGAAAAAGGTTGTCTTCCATGAAACTGGTCCCTGGTGCCAGAAGGGTTGGGGACTTCTGCATTAATGTATATTAAAGTATTTTTTTTTTTTTTTGAGACAAAGTTTTGCTCTTGTTGCCCAGGCTGGAGCGCAATGGTGCGATCTCAGCTCACCGCAAACTCCGCCTCCCGGGTTCAAGCGATTCTCCTGCCTCAGCCTCCCAAGTCGCTGGGATTACAGGCGCCCACCTCCTTGCCTGGCTAATTTTGGTATATTTAGTAGAGATGGGGTTTCACTGTGTTGACCAGACTGGTCTTGGATTTCTGACCTCAGGTGATCCACCCACTCTGCCTCCCAAAGTGCTGGTATTACAGGCATGAGCCACCATGCCCGGCCCTATTAAAGTTCTTAACACAGTCTCTGGCATTGAATATTTAATAAATATTTACTCTTCTTATTACTATTTTTCAGTAGTTGATATTCATTACTCTTTTACTTTTTCCCATAGATTAACTTTTCATCGTTAGTTTAATGACTAATTCACTAAAGTGATTTTAATATGTTGATTTGATAGACTTGATTTATAGTACAGATTGTGTTAGGTTTGCAGGTTGCCAAGAACTGCAGATATAGGGGTTAACTCCAGGCTTATTTTTTTTATATACAAGAAAAATCTAAAGGTAGACAGTGCAGGGTTGGGTTGGTGCAGATGCTCAAGGATGTCATTTAAAGAAACTGGCTGAGTCTTCTATTTAGCAAGCAATTTTAGTCTTCACAGTCACAAAATGGTAGTTGCCTCAATAATCAGGAAAGGAGAGGGGTGGGTGTTAAATCCTTTTCTTGGTGTTTTGTCTTTTTATTTTGAAGGAAAGCCCTCTCTTGATACTTATTGGCTAAGGCTGTGTCACATGGCTACTCTTGGCTGCAAAAGAGGCTGGAAATTTGAGTATTTTGCTTTTAAGCCTCGATAGTACAGAAGGATGAAGATTAATGGGTGCTGTGAGCTGATGTATTTCTCCAATTTACTTTGCATAGGAAATAGATGATTGTACTAAGCTTATGCAGTGATTCTCAGGAGACCTCTTTGAAAGTCTTATTGAATTACAGAGTTATATTACTGTAGCTACAGTTATGGAATGCAGATATATTCAACTTCTTGGTTCGCTTATTAGGTGTATGATTATTAATTTTTTGAACCTCAGTCTCATTTACAAATAGGGATAAAAATACTAGTGGGTGAGCATTACGTGTAAATATTATAAAACACTGTCTGTAATGTAAATATTATCATTTCTATGGTAGATGAGTTCTAAACATCCCATCTATTGATTTAAGGATATTGGCATATGATATTTTCTACATTGGTTCCTTTTGTTTCAGATTTACTCTATTTAAAAAATTCCAGAAATGTATTTCATTGTTTTGGGTGCTCCAATTGTATGTACTGATATGTCTACTTGTAGTAATACTTTGTCATTTTTTTAGGACTTCAGTGTTTCATTTGTCATCACTCCCCAAAGCTGAATCATCATTTCTTTTTTGTTTGTTTTTTTGAGTCAGAGTCTCTGTTGTCCAGACTGGAGTGCAGTGGTGCAGTCTCAGCTCACTTCAGCCTCTGCCTCCTGGGTTCAGGCAATTCTCGTGTCTCAGCCTCCAGAGTAGCTGGGATTACAGGTGTATGCCACCACACCTGGCTAATTTTTGTATTTTTAGTAGAGACAGGGTTTCGCCATGTTGGCCAGGCTGGTCTTGAACTCCTGGCCTCATGTGATCTACATGCCTTGGCCTCCCAAAGTTCTAGGATTACAGGCGTGAGCCATTGCACCCAGCCAAATCATCACTTCTTATATATTTTTATGTAAAATATACATAAAAGCTAGTTAAATAGGTTTTTGCACTTTGTCGAATTTATACTTACATCATAACTTTATGTCTTTAAGAAAAATAGTTTCATATTGGTTGTTATACAAGATTAGCTTTGATACTAAAACTTTAAGAATGCATTGTGTCCTATCTTAGGACATGATGTGTTACGGGCTTTTTCTGATAGCGTTCAAGATTTATATACATAAACTGCTCTTAATGTTTTGTAGTGGGATCAGTTAAACAATTTCCTATCAGGAGCTAATGGCTAGAAATTTTACTGATAAGAGTCTAGCATTTATCATCTTTAAATAAGCTATGTTTCCATAAATTATTTCTTTTGGTGGGACTACTACATATGCCTGAATTTGCAGTCTAAGTTAGGACTAGGTTTTTCTTTAAAATTGATTAACTTGAACTATGTCTATCAGTCCCACTAAGCTAAGAGTTTATTGGGCTGAGACTTACTGTCCATCTTTTTTTTTTAATTTTTAAATTATTTTATTTTATTTTTGAGAGGGAGTCTTGCCCTGTTGCCCAGGCTATAGTGCAGTGGCGCAATCTTGGCTCACTGCAACCTCTGCCTCCTGGGTTCGAGCGATTCTCCATCCTCTGCCTCCCTACTAGCTGGGACTGTCGGCACCCACCACCATGCCCAGCTAATTTTTGTATTTTTAGTAGAGACAGAGTTTCACCATGTTGGCCAGGTTGATCTTGAACTCCATCTCAAGCTATCTGCCTGCCTTGGCCTCCTAAAGTGCTGGAATTACAGGCGTGAGCTTCTGCACCCGGCCCATCTTTGAAGCTCAGTACTTGCTCAACCTTTTAGCACAGAATTGGAGCTGATGAATGTTTAATGACTTGATCTTGATTTCCTGAGAGTTTTAGACTTGGTGGTACAGGGAAAAATGTACAGTTGAACCTTGGAACAACATGGGTTTGAACTCTGTGGATCTACTCATACATGGACCTCTCCCCTCCCCTCCCCTTCCTCTTCTTTTCTCTTTTTTCCTTTTCTTTCTGAGATAGGGTCTTCCTCTGTCTGTTGCCCAGGCTGGAGTACAGTGGTGTGATCACAGCTCATTGCAGCCTCAATCTCTTGGACTCAAGCTCTCCTCCCACCTCAGCCTCTGAATAGCTGGTACTACAGGTGTGTGCTACCATGCCTATAGCTAATTTTTAATTTTTTTTGTAGAGATGGGGTCTCACTGTGTTGTCCAGTCTGGTCTCAAACTGCTGGGCTCAAGCTGTGCTCCTGCCTTGGCCTCCCAAAGTGTTGGGATTATAAATGTTGGGATTTCAATAAATATATTAAAAAAATTTTTGGAGAATTGCCACAATTTGAAAAAACTTGCAAATAAACTACATAGCCTAGAAATGTAGGTTATGGAGCCGGGCGCGGTGGCTCATGCCTGTAATCCCAGCACTTTGGGAGGCCGAGGCGGGTGTATCACAAGGTCAGGAGTTCGAGACCACCCTGGTTAACACGGTGAAACCCCATCTGTACTAAAAATACAAAAAAAAAATTAGCCGGGCATAGGTGGTGCATGCCTGTACTCCCAGCTACTCGGGAGGCTGAGGCAGGAGAATGGCGTAAAACCCGGGAGGCAGAGGTTGCAGTGAGGCGAGATCGCACCACTGCACTCCAGCCTGGGAGACAGAGCAAGACTCCATCTCAAAAAAAAAAAAAAAAAAAAGAGAGAAATGTAGGTTATGGAAAAATTATGAAATATTATGAAAAAGTAGGTATGTCATGAATGCACAAAATATATTTAGGTAACTAGTCTATTTATATATGACAATAAGATGTAAACAAATCTATGATAAAATGTTAAAATTTGGCTGGGCGTGGTGGCTTACACCTGTAATCCCAGCACTTTGGGAAGCTGAGGCAGGCGGATCATGAGGTCGACCAGCCTGACCAACATGGTGAAACCCCGTCTCCACTAAAAATACAAAAATTAGTCGGGCATGGTGGCGCACGCCTGTAATCCCAGCTACTTAGGAGGCTGAGGCAGGAGAACTGCTTGAACTCAGGAGGCAGAGATTGCAGTGAGCCAAGACTGCACCACAGCACTCCAGCCTGGGCGACAGAGCAAGACTTTGTCTCAAAAAAAAAAAAAAAAAGTTAAAATTTATCAAAACTTGTGGACACTTACAGATTGTACATAGTTCCATCTGAAGTCTAGAGAAATGTAAACAAATCTAAAGATGCAGCATTAAATCATAACTGCATAAGATTATTGTGCATACGGTACTACTGTAATAATTTTGTAGCCACCTCCTGTTGCTTTCGTGTCACGAGTATGGTTACTCATCTCTCAATGAGGAGTTTGTCCATCAGTAAACTGCATATTGCAGTAAAAGTGATCTTTTGTGGATCTATACTTTTCATCTTTTTAGTGCAATACTGTAAACCTTGAATAATATTATGGGACCCATACAAAGTGCCACTGGTGGTGCTGGAAGTGTTCCCAAGAAGCAAAGAAAATTCATGACATTATAAGAAAAAGTTGAATTGCTTGCTGTGTACCATAGATTAAGATCTGCAACTGCAGTTACCCAAAATTTCAGATAGGCAGTTCATCTAGCAAAGGTTATTTTTATTATTTATTAAACAAATTTAAGATACCGATACAGTACTGTAAATGTATTTTCTCTTCCTTATGATTTTAATGACATTTTCCTTTCTTTAGCTTATTTGTTGTAAGAAAACAGTATATAATACAACATATGTGTTAATCGAGTGTTTATCAATAAGGCTTCTGGTCAACAGTAGGCTATTAGTAGCTAAGTTTTTGGGAGTCAAAAGTTAATGCAGATTTTCAACTTCGTTAGGGGTTGGCGCCTCTAATATCCGAGTTGTTCATAGGTCAGAAGTTACCTACTTCATGGATTAAATTTACTCACTGAGCGTTAGCAAGATGGTTTTTGGCTTTTGTGATGGAACACTTAATTTGATATTTCTCTTTTGTTATGCTGAAAGTGTTAATTCCCTCATAGTTTGCATATATTCTATAAAAAGGATCTTGTTGCCTGCCTTGGTGGTTACAAAAATTTGTGTTTCACTGGCTTCTGGTTGGTTTGCCAGCTTGTAAAAGTTATTCATGCCAGGTTAAGTATTTTCTTTGAGTTTAAACTGTGTGTGTCTGTGGGTGGGATATGGATTTTTATCTTTTTTTTTTTTTTTTTTTTTGAGATGGAGTCTCGTTCTGTCGCTCAGGCTGGAGTGCAGTGGCACGATCTCGGCCAGGTTCACGCCATTCTCCTACCTCAGCCTCCCGAGTAGTTGGGACTACAGGCGCCCACCACCGTGCCCGGCTAATTTTTTGTGTTTTTAGTAGAGACAGGGTTTCACCGTGTTAGCCAGGATGGTCTCGATCTCCTGACCTCGTGATCCACCTGCCTGGGCCTCCCAAAGTGCTGGGATTACAGGTGTGAGCCACCTCGCCTGGCTGGATTTTTATCGTTTTACTTTTGTTGTTGTTATTGTTGTTTTGTTTTGTTTTCTTCAGACATGGTTTCACTCTTCTTGCCCAGGCTGGAGTGCAGTGGCGCGTTCTCGTCTCACCGCAAACTCTGCCTCCCGGGTTCAAGCAGTTCTTATGTCCCAGCCTCCCAGGTTGCTGGAATTACAGGCGCGTGCCACCACACCTGGCTAATTTTTGTATTTTTAGTAGAGATGGCGTTTTGCCATGTTGGCCAGGCTGTTCTCAACTCCTGACCTCAGGTGATCTGCCTGCCTCCATCTCCCAAAGTGCTGGGATTACAGGAGTGAGCCACTGCACCCGGCCTTTGTTGTTGTTGTTAGATGTACTAAGTTTTTCTTTCCTCAATTGTCTGTTGGACTCTCGATGAGAACTTTCAACTGATTTCAGGGCACAATATCTAGTAAGTCGGCCGGGTGTGGTGGCTCATGCCTGTAATACCAGCACTTTGGGAGGCTGAGGCGGGCGGATCACCTGAGGTCAGGAGTTCAGGACCAGCCTGGCCAACATGTGAAACCCCGTCTCTACTAAAAATACAAAAATTAGCTGAGCGTGGTGGCACGCGCCTGTAGTCCCAGCTACTCGGGAAGCTGAGGCAGGAGAATTGCTTGAACCTGGGAGGCACAGGTTGCAGTGAGCCAAGAGCACACCACTGCACTCCAGCCTGGGTGACAGAGCTAGATACCGTCTAAAAGAGAAAAAAAATTTAATAAGTCTTCTGTAATTACAAGCCTGTAATCTTTTTGCTGAAGATATATCTTTACGCAAAGAAGAATGAAGAGGAAGAGACTTATCCAGCCTAGTTTCCCTGTTATTTAAAAACAGCTAAGACAAAGCTCTTTTGTCTGTTTTGGTTATTTTTTCTTCCTAAATATAGCCAAGCAAGGACTAGGACTTGTAGTAACTCTTAAGAAAGTATCTGTTGATGATCTTTACAAATATACTCTGAGGGGAAAAAAGAAATTTTATTCTACAAATACTGTTATTAACATAACTTTGTAAAACTTCTTAAAGATACTAGGTATAATAGATACTATTTATTATTGTTCATCTGTGAATGTTCATCCAGAATAGTTTTTCCAGATCATACACTTTTGCTTATGGAAGGACATATTTTTGTCTAGGTTGCCTTCAGTTTTCTAGCCTAACTTTCTTGAAATTGTCTGTGGTCTTTGCCTAGGTTTTTTTTTTTTTTTTTTTTAGAGATAAAAGTTAGATGAGAGGTTTTAATACAGTTTTCTTCCTGCATTTAGGCTTTTTGTTATTAAGCCACCCACAAACAGCTATGAGATTTTAAAGCCCATCAGAGATACCACACCCCAATACCTGGCATATGTTAGGTGCTTTGCTCAATAAATCTGCACAATCAATGAATCAATGAATCGATTTAGTTTACAATCAAGAAATATTTACTACTGTTTTACCTTATTTAATATGATTGTAGGTATATTATATCAACCTTGAAATTGGAGTCAGAGATAAGACTGTTTACTCTTTATTGTTTACATTTCCTTATCTTGTGTCAAAACAGAAACTTACCAGAGTTTGTATTCCATTTTCTTTGTAATGTGCTATGGAGGTTTTTTCAGTATCTGCTACTTCTTGGAAACCACAAAGATAAATAATTAGCTGTTATAGGCCGGGCGCGGTGGCTCACACCTGTAATTGTAGCACTTTGAGAGGCCGGGGTGGGCGGAACATGAGGTCAGGAGATTGAGACCATCCTGGCTAACACGGTGAAACCCCATCTCTACTAAAAATACAAAAATTTAGCCGGGCATGGTGGCGAGCACCTGTAGTCCCAGCTGCTCAGGAGGCTGAGGCAGGAGAATGGCGTGAACATGGGTGGCAGAGCTTGCAGTGAGCTGAGATTGCGGCACTGTACTCCAGCCTGGGCGACAGAGTGAGAATCTGTCTCGAAAAAAAAAATAATAATTCGCTGTTATAATCTGTGCATCTATGACAATTTTATCAATATGTGTTAAGAAAAGAGGCTGTTCCAATTGGATTTTGGCTGTTAGATGTGAAATTACTTAGTTGAGAGCATTTGCTTTCATCATGGTTCAGGAGAGACACTGACCACTCAGAATTTGGCAACAGTATCTTGCCAGTGATGTTAAGTATAACTTTGTAGAAAAATGCTAATGAAAAACTTACTACAATGTGTCTGCTATCAGAACTCAGCACTTCCCAATAGCAATGTTGCTAGTGTTTATTCTCCTTTAACTACTTGGTCAAAAATAACTGGGTGATATTTGAAAGTATAAAAATTGATTATCCTCAATTTTTATGTTTTTTATGAAAACAATTAATATTTTTTTGGAAAAGATTGAATACTATTTTACTATTTAAGCCTTCCTTCAAACTTACTGTGTAGCATTTTATACATTTCTAGTTGTGATTTTTATTTTTTAAAGGACAAGAGTTAAACACAATTTTCAGGAAAACACCTCTCTCCAAATTGGTTGAAACAAAATACAAAATAGCATAGGAGGAGCAATTCTAGAAATCTTTGAAAGCCCAGTGTAAAGCAATCCATCATTCTTACCAAGCTGGGTGAAATTTTTAAAAATAAGTAAGAAAGTCTCACCAACACAACTTAAAATCTGGCTTTTTGCATATTTTTAGTTTTCTTTATATATGAAATAAGTGAAGTAATTTTGATTGTAAAATGTCATTTATTCTATCTCCTGTCCAGGTTTAAAAAAAAAAAAAAAAAAGCCTTATGCCTCCCTGTCATCTCACTCAGAAGATTTTAAGACTTTCTCAGAATTTTCTTTTTAACTTACTGGATAAGCACTCCTCTTTGCTGATTGTGAAAATGACCATCTTAAAAGTGTTTACAGGAACCCACACTTATCCTTTTCCCCCTCTGCTTTTAGGCTAGGTCATAATTTCAGTTTCCCTTCATTTTTATTTTTCTCAGTTGATTATAAGATCAGAGCTACGAGAGGAAAAATGCTGTTGTAGACCTGTTTATTTAGGATGGTCTTTTAGAGGAAAAAACCCGAGCCCTCATTTCTCATTGTCAAGTAGAACCCCATTCATGTGCATGGTAATTGTCAAGAATCATATTTGTAACCACAAAGAACAATAATCTCACACTATCTTCTGGGTAAACTGCTCCTATGTTTGAATTGATTTTGTAAAGAGGTAACTGTGGTTTGTGGATGAAAACATTTGTTTATTTGCATTTTTTGTTGTTGTTGTTTGTTTTCTTGAGATGGAGTTTTGCTCGTCGCCCAGGCTGGAGTGCAATGGTGCTATCTTGGCTCACTACAACCTCCACCTCCTGGGTTCAAGCGATTCTCCTGCCTCAGCCTCCTGAGTAGCTGGGATTACAGGCACACGCCACCACACCAGGGTAATTTTTGTATTGTTGGTAGAGATGGAGTTTCACCACATTGGCCAGGCTGGTTTTGAATTCCTGACCTCAGGTGATCCGCCTGCCTTGGCCTCCCAAAGTGCTGGGATTACAGGTGTGAACCACTGCACCTGGCCTATTTATTTGTGTTTTATGATATTATTTACCTTCTCACTGCCACCATTCTCAGGGCTTTATCAATACCCCACAAAAAACACACCTTTTGATTTCCTCCCTTTTTACCTCTGGTAGTAACTCATTTGATGCCATGTTCCCCCCTTCATGAAGCATCTTCTAGTCGCTTAGTCTAGAGGTTGAATTTTTCTTTATGCTGTCACTGTTTTTAGCTTGCATTTCTTCTAGGCATTCCTTGGCAATGCATAATTTCATAATTATTAAGTGTACATATCTCATTTTTAAACTGCAGAATTCCTCAAAGGTTAAACTACCTTTATGACCTTTATGTCTCTGTGGCGTTTTATAATACCTTAGCATTCCTTAAATATTCAAATGTATAATATGAAGTGTGTTTGAGATTCTCATAGTAATAGAATAAGCAATACTAATGGGGTATATAGCTCAGTTTGGTGCAGTTTTTAAAATTTAATTCATAGGCAGTTATTTTTATTATTTGAATACAACATTGTTCAGGCTTGTAAATTATTTTAAGACAGTCAAAATTGATTCTTAGAAAATTGCCTGGTTAGGTGATAGCAATTCAAATTTTACTTAGTCACCATGATTTGTGTAAGTTACAGAAGCAAGTCAGAAGCAAAGCCCTGAATTCTAGGCATGGTGTTATGAATCTCTATGTCCTGGACTGCAGTTTATTGCCTTGGATTATATTTAGGTATGTATATATATGTTTGCTTTCCTTGAATTTTGAACTCCCTGTTTTATACATGTACCTTTTATAACCTTTCTTTTTTTAGGAGATACTTTAAATTGTACATTCTATTTCATCTAGTAAAATCCAAGAAGAAAAAATACTGAGACTAATAATGTCTTAACTTTTACATTACTGTCAATCTAATAGTACATTTTGGGGCCTAATTCTACTGAGGAAGACTAGCTGGAAGAGAGGGACTGATGTTGTATCCAGTTACTCTCCACGTGACCCTGGAAATTTTCATTGGATCTTAGTTTTCTCATCTGTAAAATGGAACACAGTGCTTTCCATACCTATTTTCTGGGTTACGTAAGTTTAATATATGAGAAAGTACTTCACAATGGAAAAGTCTACATGAATGTAAAGTATTACTATTGCTGACATAATAAAAATATTAGTGTCAGTAGAAATTGTGAGTCATTTATAAAGATAATAGGCTAAGATCTTAATATTCTTAACATTTGGCTAGTAGTGTTTATAGAACTACCCCTCTTTTTGGTGAATACAAAGCAGTAAAACCATGTTTTCAAATTATTATTTGGTTATGCAGGTTAATACTTACATGGATTATTTTAGAAGTATAGGCTTCATGTTGAGTTTTGTAAAGAGCTTTCTCTTTGCCAAAACATTTTCAGACTTCAAAGAACCATTGTGCAAAAACTCTTTTACACCAATGTATCTTAAATAGTTTTGATCATTTTATTTAAATAAAGAAGCTGAACCAAAAGTTCTTCACTTTAAAGAGCGGCAAAGTCTTTCCATATGTGTAACAGACAGACATACATACATATGGAAAGACTTTGCCACTCTTTAAAGTGAAGAGTGTGTGTATATATATACATATGGGGTGTGTGTGTGTGTGTATATATATATAAATCTACTTTAAGTATGTTTTTTGGAATACATATTTGTAGAAGAAAAGATTTGTAATTGTATGATATGAATGGATGCAGTCTTTTGATTATTGAAATCTGTCATCCTGTATTTAAATTTGAATGCTGCTATGTGATCTTAGACATGGAGGCAGAAACTTGCATAGAAATGTAATAAGAATAAGAATCTCGAATAGAAATCTTATCGCTGTTTTTTTTGAAGAATTTGAAAAGCAATTAGAATTGCTTTCGTATTATAAATGCTCATCATTGAAAGGTGCAATATTAATGAATCTTTATATTATGCCTCTAGTTATCTCTTAAGAGTTACTTTGATAATATAGACCTTTTGAAAGTGCCACACTGATGGTTTCAGGTTGCCTGTCAGTGTAATAATACATAATACTTACAGTTATGGTGTCAGTTCTTTATTTTATGTTTAGGGAGCACATATCTCAGAACAGTTCAGGAAAGACATAGAAAAGCAGTTGTCATTTATAAAGTGTGTGTTATGTGCCAGAAAGTCACCTAGATGTTTTCTCATGGTTTATTTAGTTCTAACATCAACCTTATAAAGCAGGAGGTACTATTATCAATTTACCAATGAAGAAACCGAGATGCAGGGATTAAGTAATTTGCTTAAGAACAAATAACTGATTTCAAAGTCCCTATTCTATCCACTCCCTCTATAATAAGAGCAGGTGTGAATGTCTATGTTGTTGTTAATAAAGACTTTTACAAAATGAAGTTCTAATTTGGTTAGGATGTTTTTCTCTTTTTCGAGACAGTGTTACTGGAAAGGGGTCCCAATCCGGACCCTGAAAAGAGGGTTCTTGGATCTTGGGCAAGAAAGAATTTGGGGTGAGTTCATAGAATAAAGTGAAAGCAAGTTTATTAAGAAAGTATGGGAATAAAAGAACGGCTACTCCATAGAGCAGCCCTGAGAACTGGTGGCTGGCTGTTTTTATGGTTATTTCTTGCTTATATACTAAACAAGGGGTGAATTATTTATGAGTTTTCCTGGAAAGGGGTGAGGATTTTCCCCAGAACTGAGGTGTTCCTCCCTATTTTAGACCATACAGGGAAACTTCCAGACATTGCCATGGCATTTGTAAACTGTCATGGCGCTGGTGGGAGTGTCTTTTAGCAATCTAATGCATTATAATTAATGAATAATGAACAGTGAGCACTACCAGAGGTCACTTTTGTTGTCATCTTGGTTTTGGTGGGTTTTGTCTGCTTCTTTACCTTGTCTTGTTTTATCAGTAGGGTCTTTTTGACCTGTATCTTGTGGTGACCTCTTATCTCATCCTGTGACTAAGAATGTCTAACCTCCTGGGAATGCAGTCCAGTAGGTCTCAGCCTTATTTTACCCAGCCCCTATTTAAGATGGAGTTGGCTCTGGTTCAAATGCCTCTGACAACAGGGTCTTGCCCTGTCACCTAGGTGGAATTGCAGTGGTGTGATTATAGCTCACTGCAGTGTTGAATTCTTGAGCTCAAGTGATCCTCCCACCTCAGCCCCCCAATTAGCTAGAACTACAGGCATGCATATTTTTCTTTATTCAAATTTCTCTGCTAGGTCATTTTTATTTTAGAGATGAATTTCGGGTCTAAAGTCTAATTTTATTAAAATTAAACATTTTTAAACAATTAGAGTTAGTAGAGTAGGACTGGAAGGGCTTCTTTTAATTTAGACCCAGGCTTAGCGAATAGATTACTCTAAATAAAAGTTGTCTATTATTGTTTTATTTTTTGGGACAGGATGTTGCTCTGTTGCCTAGGCTGGAGTGCAGTGGCACAATCTCGGCTCACTGCACCCTCCGCCTCTCAGGCTCAAGTGTCCTCCCACCACAGCCTCCCAAGTAGCTGGGACCATAGGCGGGCACCACCACGTCTGGCTAATTTTTGTATTTTTTGTAGAGACGGGGTTTCACCATGTTGCCCAGGCTGGTCTCAAGCTTTTGGGCTCAAGCAATCTGCCCAAAGTGGTGGGATTACAGGCGCAGCCACACCCAGCCAGCTATTATTATTTTAACTTTACCTTTTTAAATAGCATGTTTTACTCTCCAGGTTTATTTGAAAATAATACAGAGTTTCGCATGTTGTTTTGTGTGTGTGTGTCTGTGTGTGTGTGTGTGTGTGTGTGTGTGTGTGAGAGAGAGAGAGAGAGAGAGAGAGAGACAGAATTTTGCCCTTGTTGCCCAGGCTGAAGTGCAATGGCACGATCTTGGCTCACCGCAACCTCCGCCTCCTAGGTTCAAGCGATTCTGCTGCCTCATCTTCCTGAATAGCTGGGATTACGGGCATATGCCACCACACCCAGCTAATTGTGTATTTTTAGTAGAGACAGGGTTTCTCCATGTTGGTCAGGCTGGTCTCGAACTCCCAACCTCAGGTGATCCGCCTATCTTGGCCCCCCAAAGTGCTGGGATTACAGGCATGAGCCACCGCGCCCAGCCTCGCATGGTTTTAATAACGTTTAAGATTGATTGATTGCTGATTTTGTCAGCAGATACTATGTTAAAGACTTAAATGTATTATCTTGATATCTTTGTCTGATTAATTGCTATTGGTATATATATATATATTTTAGCTTTTGCTGTTGTTGTTTTTGTTCAGTCAGCTATACTATTTGGATTTTTTACTAGTTGAAGAGAAATGTAAGTGCTAAGTGCGGTTAAAGTTCTTTGGGCTTTGGGAACCTTGGGCTAGAGAACTTTGGGCTTGATTGACGTCTTTCGCGTTGTTCTGTACTTGGGAAAGTTATCGGGTTTTCTCAGCAGTCCTACAGCCGGGCATCTCCTTGTTTGTCAAAAACACAGACCTGGCATACTCGATATTTCCATTCTTTAAGAAGTTTTAACATAGAATTACTTTGTTAATACTTAGTCTTTCTTTGTAGGGCCATAGGTGGGAACCTTGGTTCTCTATGCTAACTGAAAAAGCCAGAGGAAATGTGTGGGAAGTTACAGTCTCCTTACCAAGAGGATCCAGATTCAAATCTGGATACTTGCACAAAAGTCCAGATTTTAATGGGTATATTGTTTGAAACTATCAAGTTGGAGAGTAAAATATTCCTGGTGTTTTTGCTTATCTAACTGTTGCCATTAGGATAATGTCTTAGCTTGAGAGTGAACTTTGTTATTGGACCACACTATTTAGAGAGGGGCTAGTTGGTCTAGAATTTATCAAGAATTGAGAAACATTTATTCAGATATATTCATAAGCCTGTGTCTTGCACAGAAGTACGTTATCTTCAGGTTATCTAGCTCTAACACCATTTTATGATCGTACTTCACAGTCTGAACTGCAGAATGAAAGAGTTACTTTGCTAGATTTTGGAATGTGGGCTCTCAAGGAGACTTAAGTTCTTCCGAAATTGTAAAATAATCCATCCAGATCCTATGGTTGTGATGGGTGTGTGTATCTGTGTTTAAATGATGTTTGTGAGTCCTTTGGTTGTAGAGGACAGTGTCTCCTTGTGTCTGTGGCAACGAGTCTTGTTTGTTTCTCTTTGGTCCTTACAAGACATAGAAAGGGCTATCTCTCCTTTAGGGATAGATGAGCACCGTACTCCAGGACAGAAAGAGGTAGATGGTTTTTAAAGGCGTGGCAAGTTGTTGGCTTTTTAAAATCTGAGTTTTCTCATTTATGCCTCCTTTTTCTAAATTATAGCTTTTTCTTCCAAACCATTCTTTGTTGTCTATTTCTCACACTCCTTATTTTCTTCATTTTTGTGGGTGGTGGGTCAGAAAGAAAGGTTAAATACAGTCTTTTACGTTGATTGCTCATTTTCTTCTGGTAGTTGAAAGTTATGTGCATTTTAAGTGTGTATGATAATGTTTTTTCTTTCTGGAATGTTTTTAGTGTTCTAGAAATGTTTATAACTTGTACCTAAATTAATATTTTAAATATTATATACTTAGTTTTTTTTTTTGCATAGTTCACATGTCAAAAAGTATAAAAAGTTATACAGTGCAGTCTTACTTTCCTCTCCCACACCTGCCTAACTCCCAGTTCCCTTCTGGTAGTGAGTGATTTTCATTGCTTGTTTATTCTTCCCAAAAATTAAAAAAATTCATACACAGATCCATAAAAACATATTTTTCTTCTTCTCAAGTTATATCTACATACATATCTGCCCTTTTATTTATTTAATGTAAAGTATAGTTTGGAAAGATGTATACTGTTCTTTCCATATCAGTACATGAAGAGCTCCTGTGTGTGTGATTAACCATTACAGAATATCACAGGGCTGCAATGAATACCCCTCACATACCTGACCTGCAAAATTTCTGCTGGGCCAAAGTGTGCTTGCATTTCTAATTTTGCTTGTTGTTGTAGAAGTGGCTTACAGGACTACTAACATTGTATTAGTGCATTTCTTTTCCTTTATTTTTAAAATATAAACTTGTAATATATATGGTAAGATTAACCTTTTTAAGTGTAAAGTTGTATGAATTTTTTTTTTTTTTTTCAGAGTTTTGCTCTTGTTCCCAGGCTGGAGTGTAGTGGTGTGATCTCAGCTCACTGCACCCTCCACCTCCCAGGTTCAAGCAATTCTCCTCCCTCAGCCTCCCGAGTAGCTGGATTACGGGCGCCTGCCACCACGCGTGGCTACTTTTTTGTATATTTACTATTTATTTATTTTTCGGAGTCTGGCTCTGTCACCCATGCTGGAGTGCAGTGGCATGATCTCGGCTCACTGCAAGCTCCGCCTCCCGGGTTCACACCATTCTCCTGCCTCAGCCTCCTGAGTAGCTGGGACTACAGGCGCCCGCCACCACGCCCAGCTAATTTTTTGTATTTTTAGTAGAGACGGGGTTTCACCATGTTAGCCAGGATGGTCTCGATCTTCTGACCTTGTGATCTGCCCGCCTCGGCCTCCCAAAGTCCTGGGATTACAGGCGTGAGCCACTGTGCCTGGCCTTAATTCCTTGTTTTGAAATAAATTTAGATTTACAGAAAAATTGCCAAAATAGTACAGAGAGTTTCCATATGTATACCTGACACTCAGATTCTCCTGCTGTTAATAATTTAAGTACATTTGTCAAAAGTAAGACATTAATATTGAATCAATACCATTAACTGCAGATTTTATTTGGATTTTGCCAGATTTTCCACTAATGTTTTCTTTTTCTCCAGGATCCAGTCCAGGTGTACGATATTGCATTTAGCATTTTTAAAAATGTGGTTGTTTTTCCTTGAGTTGCAAGAGTTTCATTATATGTTCTGGATACAAGTTACTTTATTAAACGCTACTTTTTCACTTGGCACAGTTCTCCAAATTAATTGTATTAGTAGCAGAGTCATTATTCGTATTAGATTTGGGTGTGAAAGAAAGAGGACTTAAGGATGACTTGAAAGTTTCTGGATGGCTGGGGATGTTAATTATTGGAGAAAAGGACTTCAGGAAGACCAGGTTTGATTAAGAGGGTGAACAGTGGGTGTTGCTGGTGGTGGTAGTGATTAGGAGTTTAGTTTTAGAACAAGGAGAGTTTGGGATGCTTATTTGTAATACAAAGAGGAGATGTCCAGTAAGTACTGTGGTTTGGACTTCACTGGGTAGGGATTTCAGGCTACTATGCTTTTTAACTCATATTTGACATCTATGTATAGGTAAATGTCTTTATTTTCTCTAAACAATGTGAATGCCTAGCACACTGCTTGACATGCTAGAAGTGTTTAATGTTGAATATGTTGGATTGAATTGAAATGTAAATTTCAGTTCTGTTTTCTATAATTATATATTTTACTGTAATAATAGTTTCTGGTGTTTGAAGTATACATTATTTTCTTTCAACTGAACTTGAATATAATATAATTTTATGAAGTCATGAGAAAGTTTGGTAACCTTCCTTAAGGAATAATTTTTGGAAATGTATAGACATTAAAAAAATAGAGCCTGCACCTGAACTGGCTACTGTCCCCTGAAGCCTGTATTCCTGACCACTGTGAAAAGTGCCATCCTTGATCCTAGGCTTCCTGTCCTTAATGGCCATTGGTTGCTAATGCTAAAACTGTGTAAGAAGGTAAATTTATAATCATCATAGGTTATTGGTAAACAGAAAAGGTGGGGGGGTTGGTGGTAACTGTATTTTGGCTCTGTTCAGTGGGCCTAGAAATTCATTTGACTACATTTAAAGTTCTTTTGAAACTTACCTTGGTTTAAGAAGTTTACTGTATTAGTCCATTTGGGCTGCCATAATCAAATACCATAGACAGGGTGGCTTAAACAACATAAATTTATTTTCTCACAGTCCTGGAGGCCAGAAGTCCAAGATTAAGGTTCTGGCCAGTATCATTTTCTGGTGAAGGCCTACTCCTGGCCTGCAGACTGCTTTCCTGCTGTGTCCTCACACAGCCTTTCCTCAGCTCATAGGAGGGGAAATGTAGGAGGAGCAGAGGGAGAGGGAGAGCAGGTGCTCTGTGTCTCTCCTCTTGTATAAGAACACCAGTCCAACTGGACCAGGGCCCCTCCCTTATGATCTCATCCAACCTTGATTACCTCCCAGAGGCCTCCATCTCCAAGTACTATCACATGAGATTAGGGCTTCAGTATATGAATTTTAGGGGAATACAGTTTAATCCATAACATGTAACCATAGTAGCATCTTTAATACTGGGGTTATTTTGCACTTCTTTTGTATGTGAGAGAGAATAAAGAACACACCTTTTTAGGTATTTATACCTGAGGTATCATTCTAGGAAATGAGAATGAGTTTGTGAAAAATAAATGCAAAAAAAAAAAAAAAAACAAAAAACCTGCAAAGATTTAAACTTACTGGGAAGGGAGGTTTAAATTTCTGAAATGCTTACATGGTAGAGTGTTTTAAAAATTAAAAATACATGCAACTAATTACCTATAAGCACAAAGAGTAACTGTAATTCTTTAAAAACATTTCTTTATCCTGTTTGAATTGATTTAATGAGTTAAAAAATTAGTGATTTGTAATTAGCTTTCAACTAATGTGCTAGCTAGGGTTTTTAAATTCTTTACTTGAGTGGGAGAAATGTGTCCACATAAGATTTTATTGCATTATTAATTTTCATGGTATAATTGACTTTCACACAGACTGAATTACTAATTAGTATAATGTTAATGAGTATGGTTTAATTTTACCACATCATGTGGCCTGAGACACAAGCTTTCTCTAAGAAAGTATTGGGATGAGAGGTATCTCCATAGAGATTTTACATTGGTACCAGTTTTATACCACCCCTACGTTGCTGAAAGGAGCTCTGATTTGAAATGGATGGAGACACACACACACACATATGCATATAAGATGGGTATCTATACCTAAAACATCTAAAAGCACTGATATAGACTATTTTTCCTTTTTGATAGAAAGTAGAAAAGTATAAAGTTCATATTTTAGTGTTTCCAAGTTGTCCAGCTAAAGTTACTAATACTGATGCATTTGGTTTGGTAATAGTTTTCACTGCCACATTGAATAAAACCTTATCTCTTTCAGCTTTTGAAATTTAAGCAGGTGTAGGGAGAGGTAAGAGTAATTTCAGACCTTAGGATGTAGGCCAAATTTTAAGAGAATTCTACTGTGTTCATATCTCTTTGGCTTGAGTAAATAGATGGTACTAAATAAGTGAAATGATCTCTTGTGGCAGGTTAATCGACTCATTTGGGAAGTACAAAGATCCATGTGAAAGAATATGATTTCTACATTGGGGAATGTTTTTTTAAAAAATGATGTAGACAAGATAATTTTGAAATTATATATTGAGTTTGGGTGATTGAAAGAATTAGGAAATGTGTAATAATCTTAAAGCATGTTTTTGTCTACTTGTTTACCTCACTGGAGCATAAAACTCTTCTCTGACACCATTTGAACCAAAAATTACAGAGCAAGGATACCAATCATGTACTCCTAAATTATAGTTTATAGGCACTGAAAGGATACCCAACTTAACTACCACGTGAAGGAAATTTCTGGGGACAGTAACGAATTGAAATAGGTAAAGCAGAAGGATAATGTATTTTCCATGAAATAGAGTCTCAGGCAACTTGGTGCATCTGACTAGGTAACATTTTCAGTGAATGGGTGAATATGGCATAAGTCATAATGGTGTAAAGCTTCTAGGAAGGGCACATTTGCACACTTGAGGCCCTTGGTCACATGCCAGATATTTTTGAGCACACCTACTGTGTGTGTATGGCACTGTGTTGCCAAGTACGTTGGGATGCAGAGATTGGTAAGGCATAGTGCAGGGAACTCACAGTCCAGTGAAAGCAGTACCCATAGGTGAAGAATTCATACAATAGCATGGAAGTGCAATGATGAAGCAGTGTGGAAAAGGGTGAAAGAAACTTGGTATGCACGAGTCAAATGACAGACTCCATTAAGTGTTTCCATTAAAAGGATTGTTGCTTCCCCAGTAGCCTCTTCTATACAGTTTCCTCAGTCTCATTTCAGATCATATTTCTGTAATAATTAAGGCTTTGAGAAGGACATCCTATATAATGTAGGACACACATTTAAAGCATAGAATGAAAAAATGAAAACCTTAGGCATTTTGAGCAATATTTCCTTTACCTGTCATATATACAGCATGTTCTGAAATACATGGAGTGTGATACTGGTGAAATTAAAAAAAAATGTAGCACTTTAAATTTTTTTCCTTAAAGGTTGTTTTGGTAATTTTAAATCCTGAAATATAATTATTACAGGGATATTAAGCTCAAAATTATTCTAAAGTTATCTTTTGTTAAACGTGGTTTGTTAAGAGATTTCCCATTGTTCAGTGTTAGTAAGTGGACAGTGAACAAAGAGGACAGATTTTTGTCAAGCATAAACAACTTTTGCATCCTGTTTATTAAATGGAAAATACCTCAATGAATGTCTGTGCTAAAAATAGATTCCTTCAGGTTTTTAGTTTTGTCCTATTAGGGGTGGAGTCATTGAACAGGAAGAAAGACATCCAGTAAACAGGAATTGTGTGCTAAGAGATACATTTTGAAAGGGAAATGGAGGCTCATGCGCTTAGAATTTGAGTTATACCATTTCACCATTATGAGTACCTTTTCAAGAATGTTAGATTTAATGGAGTGCTAAATGGTCTTTTTCATTACTGCTATGAGTGATAAATTGTCTTGACCAAGATAGCATGTTGCAGAATAAAGTTTTGAAAGTTGACAGAGGTATTTTCTCAGATTCATTCATTATCATGTTTAGCTTGATGTTCTCAACGTTTTATACTATTAGGAGATAATTTTCCATTTTGGGTAGAAATAGTTTTAGTGTAGTTAAATATGGTTAGTATAGATTCAGTAATTTAGTATAGCCATTTGTTTTTACGTTTACATATATTTATTCAAGAAAGTTTGAAAATGGGAGGTATAATATTAAAAAATTACTCTTCCCCTCCTGGAAATCAAGCAAATAAACAGCAAATGAACCTGAACTTACCTTTCTCTTTTAAAAGCAATTGTTATTGGAAGGTATATATTAATTCCAATGATATTACTATTTCTTAAAAGATATTTTTTGGGATGTCTCTTTGTAATTGCCAAATGTTAGGTTGCATGTGACAGCTTTAAATGTTACAAGTATCAGAGAATTCAGGATTTGCCATGGGCTGCGAAAATAGAGAAGTGGATAACCAAGGTAATGTAGAAGACTGTTCTAATTATTGGGGGATCAAGATGAGGAAAGGTTCTCAGTGACAACTCTCTAGTAGACAAAGAAATAGGAAATGAAATTAACAAGACCAGCCTGTTATTTAGCAGATAGGGCCTGGGAGGACAGAATTTAACATTGATAACACCAATTTAATGTTTCATGAAAGATCGTATAAGCAATGATGTTGAATCTTTGTAAGCCAAAAATTTTTTTCTGAAAAAAAAAAAAAAAAAAAAAAAAAATTTTTTTTTTTTTTTGAGATGGAGTCTCACTCTGTTGCCCAGGCTGGAGTGTAGTGGCGCGATCTCAGCTCACTGCAACCTCTGCCTCCTTGGTTCAAGTGATTCTCCTGCCTTGGCCATCTAAATAGCTGGGACTGGAGGCGCCTGCCACCATGCCTGGCTAATTTTTGTATTTTTAGTAGAGACGGGGTTGAGTTCAAGTGATCCACCCACCTCAGCCTCCCAAAGTGCTGGGATTATAGGCATGAGATGCCGCGCCTGGCCTAAAAGTACTTTTTTAAAATAAAAAATACAAACGCTTTGCAACCCAATCTAAAACAACATAAGAGAAAGTCTTCCTCCTGTATACCACTGTTCGAAATTTCCTAATTCCTTTTTATATACTTGAATAAAAATTTTTATAATCCTATCAGGATATTTAGATATATTTTGTAAGTTAAACAAATGCCCAGACTGGGCAGTCGTTTCATACACATAGTTCTTGCCTTTCCTTTTAAATATTTCCACGAGATGATTCAAAGGTCAGCCTCATTCTGTCCAGCAGCACAGTATTCCCCTGGATACCTCATTATTTATCTTAGCAGTCCCGAAGGATGAACATTTAGTATGTTTCTGGATTCCATGTCCCCTTACACATAGTGCTGTGGTGAATATCATTATATGTATGTGTATGTGTGTTTGTAGATGCTTTTTGTGAGTAGATGCATAGATTAGGTCCCTGGTAGTGGAATTATGGAGACTAAGTGTGTATATATATATATTTATATATATATTTTTAACATTTTGGTAGATATTGCCAAATGGCTCATTGAAAAGCCTGTACCAGTTTATATTTCCACCAACAGTGTATAAAAAGTCCATGCCAGCGATGGATTTTCATTAAACTTTACCACTTTTGCCAATCTGAGAAGTGAAAAATTGTATCAGTCTTTAGATAACATTTCTTTGATTCTGAGTGAGGCTGAACATATTTTTATGTGGTTAGTGGCCATTATTAAAGATAATTTTAACCAGTTTTACATTTACTTCAGTTATAAATAATTTATATTAAGTGGAGAGACAGGCTCAACAAACAAATGGGATCCAGAAAACCTCACCCATCTGTAACATAAGAGAAGTATCTCAGTGTATCACTGTTGTTGGGGGCATATGTGCAGAATGAAAGACAAAGCAAATTCCCCTGTACCTTCTGAGTGTGTGTGACCAAATGTCTTTTCTACGTTGTGTACATCTAAGATTGTAGGAATAGCAATTTATCTTTATTTAAATAATGTTATCTAGAACAATTGAAAAAATGATTTAATTTGGGTATTTATTTTTTTGACTTTGAAAGTAAGAAGTACCCTAATGTCACTCAGAACATTAAAAATGTTGAAAATGTCTTTATTCTTTCTTCCCTTTTTGTTGTCGTCAGAAGTTAATGGATTTATAGCTTTGACAAAATGAGGAACATTTTTCTTGTGTATGTTAAACCTCGATTGATTTCTGACAAAACCAATAAGCAATTTATTTGGAGTATTTGAAAATAAATTATAAGATGAAAGAATCCTACTAGTACATTGGCAAGTGGATGGGACCAGATGATCAAATACTTCATTTCTATGTCTACATTTCATGAGTCAGTTTCACACAACAGCTGCTGTGGGGGAAGGGTTGACTTACCAGAATACTTCATGGTTTGTTTTTTTTTTTAAATATGAAATTTTTCAAAAATTGGGTATGAATGGGTAAACCAAGAACATTTATTGCTAATATATAAAAATAAAAATATATAAACAAAATAAATGTAAATGTCAAATAAAAATATATGGTTTAACATATAATTCTAAAAAAAGCCTTTTAAAATGTTCTTTTCAGTTTAAATTATAGAATGCAATGGTTAATTTTAAAAATCTTCTCTCTTATAAATAGTATGAGTAGCAAATATTTATTGGATAGTTTCTGTGTGCCAGGCCCTGCATTAAACATTTCACCTGTATTATGTGTTGGACACATTATTTCCACTTTTCAGAAGAGGCTTTGAAAGTGCGATGATTTGTCAGGGCTGACACAGATGGTATGTGGAAGAACTAGTGGGGTAATCCAGGGACTCTTGTTCTAAAACTTGTGCTCTTAAGCATTGTGTTAGAGTGGCTCCAAGTATTCAAGAAAAACAAATACAGTTTGTGAATTGAGCTTATCTCACTAAAAACCTGCATATTTTTAAACATTAATAAACTTCCTTGAGTAATTTTAAGGATTAAGAAGAAATTTGTTGCTGGGCTTGGTGGCATGCACCTGTAGTCTCAATTACTTGGGAGGCTGAAAATCACTTGAGCTCAGGAGTTCCAGGCTGTATCATATGATGATCACTCCTCTGCATAGCTACTGCACTCCAGACTGGGCAATACAGTGAGACCACGTCTCTTTAACAACCACCACCACCACCACCAAAAACAAACAAACAAAAAAAAACTTTGTTTTTTTCTTTTCTGCAATAAATTTCCTCTAATTTTGTTTTTGGTTTAGGTCTTAGTCTTCCCTAGTTTGGGTTCCAAAGGTCTGTGGAAACTCACACAATAGATGGAAACTCATAAAAGTGAGAAGCACATAAAAATCTTTATTTGGAGTGTTTATTTTATCAATCTTATGATATATGCAAGGAGAATATATTTTCTCACAGCAAATATTCCACCGGGCCCATAACTGGTCAGTTAATAAAAGGAGGATTTGTAATACCATGTGATATAATGTAGTTTATTTTGACTGAGAACTTGGGTCAAATGTAATTTTTTCTTTTTATTTTTAACAGCTGCAGGGATATACACTTAAGGCTCTGGGTAAGAGCTGGATTAAATGTTACATGGTTGCTTTAAAGTTGATACTTACTGGGAAGTTGGATGGAATAGGTGTTTCTGGCGTTTTTTGAATGGGCAGTGTGCTTTTGAGGAAAAATGTTTTCTCTGACTCTGAGCAAATGCCTGCATTTTTGACAGATCATGTTGCCATGGAGAAGTGTAGAGTCTATAAATTGTAACTTGCAGTAACAGGCAAGAATATGGCATTGGGTTGTCATGTGGGGCTGTGAGAACAGAGTGACTCCAGATGTGTATAGTCAGTTTGTTCAGAGATGTTATTTTACAGTAGCCAGGTGCCCACTGTTCTTTTTATAATCTCTTTTTCTCATATTGTTTTTTCCTGTCTATGTGTATATGTCTGACATAGGAACAGTGAAACCGTGTAAAGAACTCTTTTCCTTCTTTAGTCTCATAGTCCTCCCTTTAACCTGGAGCAAATCACTATTGAAAATTTGGTGGTGTCCTTCCAATCCATGTTTTTAATTCCTTTACTGTCTGTATAGCTGCATAACCACAGTTTTGTGTTATTAAAGTTCATCCGAATACTATCATCCTTCACACATCATTCTGCAACTTACCTTAGTCTTACTGTATTTTTTGAGGTCTCTTCATGTTGACATTAATCTGGTTCATTTATCTTAGTTGGTGGATAGTATTCCATTGTACTGCATTTGATCTAGTCCCTTAGTGACAGACGTTTAGATGTGCTCTTCTTGTATTTCTGTGTAATTCTTCAGTTCCATTTGTTCCTGTCCTTTCTGTGGTATTGTGTGTAGGAACTCAGTAAATACTTACTTGACTTTATTTTGATTTGACTAAAGCTAGGTTATGAGCTATGAAACTATCCTTCATTTGTTTCAGTTCTTTCAAATGGTCTCAGTTCAGTTTATTTATTTTTAATCGTTTTAGGTACTTTGCAGTCATTCGTTCTCATCACATGTTTACTCTGTTTACTCTGTTGAACTGTGATATGTATTACCCATGTACTTGTAGCCTGGCTAGGTTTTGGGATGTTATTATCTTTTGAAGATAATGGATTTTTTCCAGAAATTATAAGTAACAGCATTGCTGTTGCAAGAAGCTGCCTTGTAACATCTTTGATGGGTCTAGGAATTACAGAGAAAGCATAGCTCTAACCTTTTAAGTACTTTTGATCATACTCCATTGATGTTTTTGCTTATTAAACAACTTGCTTCTTAATTTTTTTCTTTCTTCGTTTTTTTTCTTTTTTTTTTTTGAGACCAGGTGTCATCCCTTTGCCCAGGCTGGAGTGAAGAGGTATGATCATGGCTCACTGCAGCCTCTACCTCCCTAGGCTCAGGTGATTCTCCCACCTCAGCCTTCCAAGAAGCTGGAACTGCAGGCATGCACCAGCACACCTGGGTAGTTTTTGGTATAGACAGGATTTCACCATGTTGCCCAGGCTGGTCTCGAACTCCTAGGCTCAAGTGATCTGCCCGCCTCAGCTTCTCAGAATGCTGGGATTATAGCCGTGAGCCACTGCACCTGGCCTGTTTTTTTTCCCGCTTTATTATAGTAATACTATTCAGAAAGTAGTGCTGAGGACTCAGTTTGCCTAATACAGTTGTCAAAATACAAGTTATATCAGTGCTTGCTGTCTGATAGAACATAATGCAAGCCACCTGTGTAATTTTTAATTTTCTAGGAGCCACACTATAAAAGGTAAAATGAAATGGGTAAAATAAATGTTATTTAACCAGTACACCACAAAACATTGCCATTTCAACATGTGATCTATATAACAGCCTATTGAGATAATTTACGTTCCTCTTTTCTTACCAGCTCTTCAAAATCCTGACATATGTTCACCAGGACCAGTGGCATGTCAAGCATTCCATAGCCAATGTGTTTAGTGGCTACCATGTTAGATAGTGCAGGTATAGAAAATATATGTTTAAGAGGTATTAGTAAGGATCACAGTGATTGGGGCTGAGGGGAGGTTTCACGGAGGAGCTGGAGGTACCAAGGGCTGAGCAGATCTAAGCCATCAGGTGCCATGTGGATTGGTTGGAAGAAACCCCAGGTGCATGGCTTAAGCAAAGATGATGTGTAGTGGGAGCAACTCTGGCTTATCCCAGAAACAAGTAGCTGGCTTGTCATAGAGGGCTAGGTTTCAGAAAAGTGGGAAAGGAAGCGTTGATAGGTAAACTGTCACCACTTGATAAGGAGTTGTGGGTGTCGGAGTCTTATGCTGTCTGTATGTAACAGTATCTTTTTTTTTTTCTGGCAAAAGATCATAGAAGAAAGCTTGTCAGGTTTATGAAACTATTCCTTCCATATTTCATGGTTGTCCTTGCAGAGTGAGTTATGATTCTGATAAACTATGAGGTAATTGTTATATAATTCTATGAAATTATATATAAGTTGGATGTTTATCACTGTAAGGAGAATGACTAAGAGGGATGAGAAAGAGTTTACAAAAGCAACAAAAAGTGGAATGTTAGTTGGATGTGTATATTTAATACTTTTGGTTTAATAAATTATGCCATAAAAATCAGAAGTTTTAACTTTAAAACTTTAAAAAGCATGTAAGCTTTTTTCTTTTTTTTTCTTTTGGTGCATTGTAGGGATTATTAGGATAGTTCCTGGTAAGTTATAAAGCCTAAATGTTTAAATCTTTGAAGAACTCAGTTAACTAGAGATAAAAGTCATTTGATGACTGCTTGTTCTGTGTCAATATTTGTAATTACACGTATTAATTTAATCCTCAGAAGAACCTAATGAGGTAGATGCTACTACTGTTATTGCTATTATCATGTTACAGATGAGGAAACTGTAATATGATGCTGTCTGTATATGTAATAATAGTAGCATGGAGAGGTGACCTAACTTGTTCAAGGAGGAAGAACTGGGATTTGAATCCAGGTTACCTGGCACCAGAACTAACGCTGTTACCTGTGATGCTTCACTGCCTATTGTGGAGCTGACTTAGGTTTCTTCCCTCCCAGCTTTTCATTGGTATCTAGTCATTTCTCCCCAGCTTTCATAATTTTTAATGTGAAAACATTGGTACAACCTGATTCAAGGAAGGAAAGACCTCATACTGTCTGTACTATCTTTGCAGCCTTTCTGTACTTCCAAAATAAAGTTTTAAAAAAAGAGTCACCATTGACAACATTAACCTATACATTCTCTTTTGCTCTTCTTTTTTGTAGAGATGGATTGGTTTCACTTTGTTGCCCTGGCTGGTTTTGAGCTCCTGGCATCAAGCGTTTCCTCCCCACTGGCCTCCCAAAGTTCTGGGATTACAGGCATGGGCCACAGCGCCAGGCCTCTTTTTTATTTTCCACTTTACTGTTCTATTAACCAGTCTTTTCTTTTTATCTGAAACTAAACATTAATGACTAAACATTATTGGATAAAATTATTTGCAGCATAAATGGTACTATCTTTAAAAAACACAAAGAATTTTTACAACTCAAAAAAAAAGCAAACATGTTAATATAATGAATAAAGGGACAGGAATATACGAAAAGAAAAAGAAATGGTTTGAAGTGTATGAAAAATGATTTTCACTAGAAACTAAACATGCAGTTTTGTACAAAAATACCTTTTTTTTTTTTAGTTTACTAAACTGGAAGAAGTTTGTAGAAAAAAGAGAGTAATACCCAGTTTTCCTAGGGCTTTGAGGAGACAGGTTAGCCGACTACCCAAGGTCACACAATATCAAGTGGCAGAGGTATATTGCAGCATTGCTTAAAGTTGTAGAAAAAATAGCAAGATATTAAATATTTATAATGAATAGCTTGATAGAGCAAATCAAGAATTTGGAATAAAAGATTATTTTTTAGTTGCTTCTGAAGATATTTATGGTTAGATGTCAGTGATGAAAGCTGATTACAAAACAGAATGCATACTGTAGTTGAATATTCATTAAAAATTACACTCATGCATTCATATACATGTGAGTAGAAATCATCTCCACAGAAAGATTCCAATCGTTGCTTTCTCCTTACTAGGTGTGTGACTTTAGTCAAGATACCTAATCTCTCAGTGCCTTAAGTTTTCTTTGAAGAGATTCCTTTACAGATTTACAGGTAGTTGAAAGGATTAAATCGGATGAAAAGCAAAGAAAGAGTTTTTGGCAATGCCTGGCACATGTGCCTAATAAGTGGCCCTCACAAATGTTTAAAAAAATCTTATTTCTGGCTGAAGAGATTGCAGATAATCTAAAATTTCTTATTTTGTCCTATTCATATTTAAAATTTTCAACAATAGACATATTTTATGAACTTTTTTAAAGCTAAGAACTGTTTTGTTTTTAGGTTAAAGAGAGCAAAGATAGATTTGATGTTATATTAACATCTAGTATATTAGATCTATATCAGAAATTATTACTGTTGCTTACTGAATTGCAAAGTCTAGAGAATCACTCATCTGATGTTGAAAAACAGCCCTTCAACCACATTTACAGTTAATAGTATTCATAAAGAAATAGTAGGTTTTATTGACTCTGAGTGCCAGTCTTTATCTTTAAAGTATAGACAGTTAGGCAAGGTTTCAATAACTAGAGAATAGATGTTGAAAATTGTAAATGCCAGTTTCTTATATTTGTTTTTATGAAAGTTTTAAAAATTATTTCTTATATTTTGAATCAGGAAGTGTTATGATTCCTTAATAAAGAGAAAGTCAAACTATCAGATTATTTACTAATTTGGGGAGTTGAATATAATGTTTCCAATAATTTTTCCTGATTTTATTTCCGTTTTGCCTTTAAATCCTTTGAAGCATCTTAACACATATGGTGGTCCATGTTTAACTACTCATATTGAATGCCAACTCTTTTATTTAAAATGGATTTTCAGTGCATTTTTTTTCATGGCTTTCTTGGAAACCACTCTTGGGATTGAGTGTACTTAAGCATTGAGTTTGCAAGTGAATCCAGATTTCATATTATATTTTCTGAATAGTACAGTGTACGTTTATCTGCTTATTGGTTGCATTCTGGTGCAACTGTCAAGAACAGGTCTAGAAGAAACAAACTAAACCTAGTTCTTATGAACATATTTGTTTTATGTAATTTCTTTTTGTAGTCTATTTTCTTAAATTTTGATATTTTATAAATGTTTGTTACTTTGTTTATTTGAAAAAGGATGTTGTGAACAAATTATTTTTGGGGTCCAAATTAAACTTGGATTAAACAAGTTTATTGTTTACTGCAAGCATTTTTTGAGCCCTTGATTTTCTAATCTGCATCTTGCCTCTGTAAGGCTGGAAGAGGGTAGGATATATGTTTCCCAAAATCAATTGACTTGACTAAGCCACCCTTTTGCATAGCTGTCATGAAACACATTCTGGGAAATACTGTTCTAAATAAAAATACAGAAAGAGGGCAGAAGATAAAGCTGAAATATTTATTCATTGAATAAACAATAAAACTGGCACTTAAAACTATTGCTTTTTGTGGACACAGATTTAAAGTTTTTTTGTTCATTTGTTTGTTTGCTTTTTTGAGACAGTCTTGCCCTCTCGCCCAGGCTGGAGTGCAGTGGCGTGATCTTGGCTCGTTGCAACCTCTGCCTCTGGCTTCAAGCAATTCTCTGCCTCAGCCACCCAAGTAGCTGGGATTACAGGTGCTGCCACCACACCCGGCTAATTTTTGTATTTTTAGTGGAGACAGGGTTTCACCATCTTGGCCAGGCTGGTCTTGAACTCCTGACCTTGTGATCCACCCAATTTGGCCTCCCAAAGTGCTGGGATTACAGGTGTGAGCCACGGCGCCTGGCCTAAAGTTTTAGTTTTTCTTCTTCCTCTTCATCTCCTCTCCCTCATCCTCCTCACTCCCTTTTTTAAAATAAGAGACTGTTCTTTTGTAAACAATGAAAAAGAACCAGAGAATTATTTTGAGTATGTATTTCCCTAAATAGGTTATTTCTGTGTGTATAGTACTGTGAGTGCTCAAAAACTGCATTAAGTAATTGAGACTGTCCAATCTGGTAAGCATCTTATAGAGTGAAATTGCTTGGTATTGGGTAGTTTTACCCATTGTTTGTTTTAGTGCAGCTATAATCAGAAGTTCTTAGGAGACAAAATTGCTATCATAAACAGATGTGATGTTGAAAATGTAATTTCAAAACTTTATAAAATGTTGTGGCACTAACACTGGTCTAAAAGCAGGCACAGGTGGAGGTTGGATCTAGAAAATTAGCCCTGTAATCTAAGTTGTTTCACTTAGAATGTTCTGTTTTTCTTGCTCTAGACTTCGCAAATCCTAGTAGAAGGTTCGCCAAGTAGTAGTAATTTATATTGTTATTAGCAGTATCAATTAATTTTGTTATTTGTGGTAGTTATATACTATAATATATAATAGTATATAACAGTATATAAACAAAATAGTAAATTTTGTTATTTGTGGTAGTTATATACTGTAAAGTCACCATGACCACTGAATTAGCGAATAATGAACCATTGCGTCTAGGAAATACGGGGTTAAGTTCCTGCAAACTTCTGGTCACATTTTCATCAGCTGATTAATACATAACCCCATATTATGTGTGCTTTTGTTTAAAAACAGCTTATTTAATATATAGGGTTGATTCATCAACATTAAACTCCTGGCCAGGAGCACTATAACTCATGCTTGAACGAAGTGTATCAAACACACATATTTTCTCTGTAAGGCACATCACAGGCTTCTTGTGCTTAGGGAACACAAGACAGCACTTCAGCATTTTGTTTGGAGGCCATTTTAAACAGTGGAATCACCAGAGAACACACAAGAATGGGAAAAACCTGAGACCTAATGTACCATGAAGAGAAACTTGTTTACTGTATAAGAATTGAAACAGGAAGGCAGAGGGCCACTTGTTCAGCCCCAGCTGGAAATGTGTTTGTTGGACAAACATTTTTTGGTGCTCTCTGCATGTCCCTTGAATGACCATGGAAGTCCAGGAGTATTGACTGTTCGAGTTACAAATAAATTTTAGGAAGTAGGCAAATTCACGAATACGGAATCCTTGAATAATGAGGATCCAGCAGTATTTGGATTGTTTTGGAATCAGGTGATGACCTAGAAGCTGAGGTTTCAGGTAACTCAGCTCGTGTTCCCCTGACTGCCCTCCTTTTCTGCTTTGCTGCTGTTCTCTCTCCAGCTTCAGTGTGAAGTATGCGTAGGTTGCTGCTGATCCAGCAAGCAAGAGAATAGAGGGTGACCAAGTAATGGGATTGGAGGAGTGAGTAGAGCTAGGGCTTGGCTGTAGAAATTTTGCTGATTGTGCCCAAAATTGTTGGACAAATCGGAGACTTACATTGTACTTTCCTATTTCCTATACTTTAAGTATTAGTGTAATTTATGATAGAGAGTGTAAATGTTGGTTTCAAAGTTAGATTATATCATATGCAACAAGTCAGTGTAGATGCAGGTTCAACTGTTTAAAGTACTTTAAGTTATACCATACAGCTGTTTGGCTTTTTTGTTCCCATGTGGGCTCATAGTTGCTCACAGCCGCAGTCAGTGATAAACGCTTATCTCAGGAGTCCAGGTCAGTTTGGTGCAGGTCAGCTGAGTTGGTATGAAACTGAAAACATGAGTTGAATGCAGTCAAATGACCCAATTTTGAGCAGTGCTTGTTAGCTGATTATTAAATAGGTTGTTTTGTTTGTTTGTTTGTTTTTGAGATTGTCAAGTTGATTTTATGTGGAAACTTGGGTTCTTGAGAAAATTAAAAAAAATACCGTTATTAAGGGCCTGTTCTGCATAAAGTCCTGTGCTGGTCTGTGGACAATGAATCGGAATAAATAAAATGTGCTATTCCTTGGCTTTTAGAAGATGACAATCTGATACAGGATGCAAAATATTAAAAAACAAAAAGCAAAGTTGTGGTGGGCTTCAGGAAATAAATTTGTTAGAGAGTAGGGTGCTTGGGGAAGGTGTAGTGAGAGGTATGTAAAGGCCAGTATCAGTGATTACTTTGTGGCTTTTTGTGTAAGTGTGCGTTTGTGTGTATTTGTGTTGGGGGGCGTCTGTTTAAAGTAGGGTGTAAACTTTAAAGCTTTGCATCTTAGGAATAAACAGTTGGGCAAAATTGATGGAATGAGAAAAGGGCATCGGTAGGAGACAGGTACTTCTTCATCTAGAGGGACAAGGGCCTTTAACCAGATGCTTGATTGGCAGTGGGAAGGAGCTGTTGAGGAGCAAGAATAAGTGTGTCTTGATCACTGAATATGGACAAGGAGAAAGTAGAAAGTAAGGTTTTATACTATTTAAATAAAAATGGGCCAGATGTGATGGTTCACACCTGTAATTCTGGCCCTTTGTGAGGCTGAGGCAGGCATACTGCTTGAGCTCAGGAGTTCGAGACCAGCCTGGGCAACATGGCAAAACCTCGTCTCTACAAAAAATACAAAATTTAGCCAGGCATAGTGTTGCACGCCTGTAGTCCTGCTGTTTGGAGGCTGGGGTGGGAGAGTCACCTGTGTGTGGGAGGCAGAGTCTGCAAGTGAGCCAGGATCGCACCACTGCACTCTAGGATGGGTGACAGAGCGAGACTCTGTCTAAAAAAAAATAGAAAGAAAAGAATGAATGTTTCTTCTCTAGTCTGTAAATCATTCTAAAATCTGGACTCAGAGGCAGAATGCCCATTCCTGAATCTATGAAATTCTTTTGCATTGTTTTATTTTTAGCTGTGAGAAAATATTTTTAAAATTGGTATGTCCATGTGGCTATGGTTTTTTCAAGAATACTTTATTGTGGAATAATTTTAGATTACAGAAAAATTGCGGAGATGGTCTAGAAAGTTCTTGTAATATCCCCTACTGAGTTTCCCCTGTTAAAAACTTTTTTTTGTTTTTTTTAGATGGAATCTCGCTCTGTCACCCAGGCTGGAGTGCAGAGGCACGATCTTGGCTCGCTGCAAGCTCTGCCTCTCAGGTTCACGCCATTCTCCTGCCTCAGCCTCCTGAGTAGCTGGGACTACAGGTGCCCACCACCACGCCTGGCTAATTTTTTTGTATTTTTAGTAGAGACAGGGTTTCACCATGTTAGCCAGGATGGTCTCGATCTCCTGACCTCATGATCCGCCCTTGGCCTCCCAAAGTGCTGGGATTACAGGCGTGAGCCACCGTGCCTGGCCTAAGTGTTATATATTTTAAAAGTGTTCTTAGCTCAAATGGTCTTCTGTTTTAGCTAATGGTTTTAGGTGTTGCTGTCTTATATCTCGTTAGTAAGTGTTTAAATACTTGCTATATGACTTTCACTTGGATTGTTTATACACATTTTTATATTGGTCAGTTACTATATTATTTCAATAATCTTTTATTTGCCTTTATCAAACAACTTCATTACACTAGTAGCCTTCACTAGCATGAAAATTCTCTGGTGCAGTGCACTTGAGTTGATTTTGATGTAGAATTTTGGAACTGGATTAGATGCAAGAGATTGCCTGATTTAGTGGTTCCCTTGACTGTACATTGAAACATCTGGGGAACTTTAAAAAGAAATCTTGCTGGGGTTCACCGCCCACCCCCCACCTGAGAGGGATTCTGATTTAATCGATTTGGAGTGTGGCCTGGCCACCAGACTTTTAAAAAGCTTCCACAGGAGATTGTAATGTACAGTGAAGTGTGAGAACCACTGTTACAGTTCCTCACTCTGTGGAAAAGAAAAATGAGACTCAGACTTATTAATCAAATTAATGTCTATTTTGGGGATCCAAAATCATTATTAAAATTGGTGAATATAGAATGACTTTTAGAGGTCCATCTTGGTAGTTTTAATAATTTGGAAATAAAACTAAACACTGTGAGAGTCTCTTATCCTAATCCTTTTAACTGACCTATCACTAACTTTCTAAGGTCTAATACAGGAGTGATTAGATTTTCCCAGGTATATGTAGTGTTTCCTTCTTGCCTCCTCCAGTTGCCCCCCAACATTTTCCTGAAATTGAATCTTTGCTGTTTCTTTGAGAAAATATCCGCTCCTTGAAAGTTATTTGTAGAATTCTTGTAGGCTGTTCAGAGAAGGGTACTATGCAAATTTGCAAGTACAGGATGTTTTAAATAAAACAGAATTAGCTAACCTTGCATTAAAAGGACGTATACAAGCCTCATTGCTTAGCATGGTATACAGTCGATGTTCAGTTAGTACTTGAGTAAACAAAAGAAGGGCCCGTGTTTTAATTTTTAAACATTTCTATCTCTCAGTCCATCTTTGCAATGATAAACTGAGTGGTTAGATATGGAATCTGACATTTTGCAAGTTGATTAACTTCTTTAGGCTTTGGTTTCCTTATAAAATTAGGGTTGAATAGATGCTTTCTAAGGACTTTTCTAGCTCTAGCATTTTATGATTCTATAACCATTAATATTTGGCAATGTAATTTTAAGTAAATGATACATTATCACCTAGCAGTCCAAAGGAAAGAATTTTCTTAGCTAACTAGAAGGTTGTTCAACTAGAGAAGCAAGTAGAATTCAGTATGTTGGTGAAATGGCAAGAAAACTTACTAGGTCGATCGGATGTAGAAAGGACAGTAATAGTGGATCCTTCTTTCTCAGCACATATTATTTATTGCCTATCTCTTACTGGTTGTGTTTACATCTATTGAAATCCCTTCACTCATAAAGTCTTTGTGTACTATATTTGGAGAATGCATACTCGGTATTATTGAACTCAGATTACAAACACATTCTTGTGTTTTCTCTCCTTCCACTCACATCACCTTTTTTTTTTTTAAAACAAAAAACAAAAAACAAAAAAACAACAAATTGAGATTACATCCAGAAACCAGTGACTATATTTAGCATTTAAGATCAAATGGTTAGTGACTGATGTTTAGCTATGTTATTGTGCTGATAATTTGTAAAATAATCTGCTTCTGGGGATAGGTAGCAGGCTGAATTTGTGATTGACTACGGAGATTTTAGAATCAAGAGATCTCTTGAATCAGAGACATAGAGGGAATTGGTGACTTGCTCAGGTTCTCAGATAGGATTTGATTCTGGATCTCAGTCAGATCCCTTCCCGTGTTACTATACTGCTTCTTATGAATTCTATATTAGGCCAAGTGGGCAAAGACAAATAATCTCTTTTGTTAGAAATGGGTGTGAGGATAATCCGTGTACCATAGATATGATTGTTTGCTTAGAGAGCCAATCAGTTGTATAACCTATTATAAGTATATAGTATGAACCACTTTTTAAGTAGCTTACATGTTTATTAAAGTGATGATTTTCAGATGTGAAGCAGTATTATAAAAATTTGATATTTCGAATTCAGAACATCCTATAACTTCCATAATATATTCCAAAATATAGTGTAAATCTCCCCAGAGATTAACACAGTGAAACTGTCAGCTAGTATGGTTCCTGTGATTCTCAAATTAGGGACAAGGAACAACCTTAAACTATAGTGAGGAGACAATGAGATTTTTTTGAATTTTGAAAGGATACGTAGGTGAGAAAAAGTTGGCAAACACAGCATTTAAAGCCAATATGAAATTCCCGCTGAGTGGTTTTAATTTTCCATTTTGATTGACAGCCACCTTTTGCACATTTCCTTGTCCTTGTTTTGACAAGATTTAAGAGGATTAGAAAATTGATTCTTCAGACATTTCTCCTTCCCTTTGGCCTTAAACAAAGGTGGGAATGTTCAGTAATAGAATTCTGTCTTGAGAAGAAATACAGTTAATGGAAAGGAGATGATGAGTTTCTTTGTAAGAAGTTTCCAGGTAGGGGAACATGTAAGATGTTATCTGTTTCTCTAGTAGGACCAGTACTGAGCATTATTTTATTGTTCCACACCTGAATTGACTCTGTATTTAGGACAGTAGAAATTCCTGGAATTTAGTTTGAGCAGTATTACAGAAGACGTAATTCTTAAGTGTGACTTTGGTCTTTCTCAAGGAATAAAACAGCACTTTTGTCTATTGGCAGACCTCTGCCATTTAATTAGTAAATGCATCCCTTATGCCTCACAATGCACTCTTTTTTTTTTAAACGTTTATTTTTAATATAACACTTATAGCTATAAAATTTCCTCTCGGTACTATTTTAATTACATCTCACAAATTTTGATATGTTTTAGTTAGTGTTGAGTTCTAAATATTTGCTTATTTCTATTATAACTTTTACTTTGATTCATAGGTTATCAAAAACTTATTGCCAAGTTTCCAAATATTTGAAGATTTTTCTAGATATATGAGCTACTTATTCCCTTATAAAATTTACTCTAAAACTTAGGCTTAAAACATTGGGTACTTGTTATGTCTCAATTTCTGTAGGTCAGGGAACTAAGGATGGCTTAGCAGATTCCAGTGCTTCAGGTTCTTTTACAAATCTGTAATCATCCTCTGGCTGGGGCTACAGTTTTATATGAAGGCTTGATTGAGGAAGGATCCACTTCCAAGCTGGCTGTTGGCAGGACTCAGTTTCTCAATAGAAATGAAAAATCTTTTGAAAGTGTCATTCTACTTAACATCCCACAGCACTTGAAATTGTTTTATATATTTTACTGCTGCGTATTGTTAACTTCTGAATATATTGTTACTAATTTTCTTTGAACAATTTTTATAACACAACTAAAAAAAGAAAAGAATCTCTGTTTAATCCCTGTGTGTTATATCTACTTTCTGAATTCTTTTCTATAAATTATGAATTGTATGTAATTTTTTTTTAGCCTGAGGAACTTTTTTTTTGCATTTAAAAAAATTATACTTTAAGTTCTAGGGTACATGTGCACAATGTGCAGGTTTGATACATAGGTATACATGTGCCCATGTTGGTTTGCTGCACTGATCAACTCATCATTTACATTAGGTATTTCTCCTAATGCTATCCCTCTCCCAGCTCCCAACCACCCACACGGACAGGCCCTGGTGTATGATGTTCCCTGCCCTGTATCCGAGTGATCTCATTGTTCAATTCCCACCTATGAGTGAGAACATGCGGTGTTTGGTTTTCTGTCCTTGTGATAGTTGTTGCAGTTGGTCTCGATATCTGCAGGTGCAGCATCCAACTAATGATGGATGGGAAATATTAAGAAAACCCCCCAAACCCAAAAATAACAATGCAACAATAAACAATACAAACAAGAAATATAGTATAACAACCATTTGCAGAGTGTTTATATTGTATTGTTTAAAATAACCTAGAGATTTACCCAGTACAGTATCTACCCAATTTACAGCTAAAGAGGGGCTCAGGAATATGTATTATTTAAGAAGCTCAGTGACTCCAGTGCTCAATTTAGGACCCATTTTCTCCCACTTAGCTGGTTCATTGGCCTTTCGCTTTATTTGGCTGGTCAGGATTCTTGCATTGTCTGTCCATTCAAGCTGAAGAAAAGATACTGCCCAATTGCACCTTCTTCACATAACACCTCATGACCTATAAGTGTCAATAAACATATGCCAGACTCCATTAACCATGAAGTTAGGACTGCAGCTTTGCCCCTTGAAAGGATCTTAGGTGGTTATAGCTGAGTATGTCTGAGTGAAACTGCTATGTGATAGCAGTAAAAATGCTGGCCTAGGGTGTGCCGTTCAGTGGTGATTGAAAAAAAGCAAAAAAGCCAACTAACAGGGCTACTGCTAAGCAAGTGGGAGAGGAGGGGCATTACTGTTTTTATCTATTATTGCTAATACTCCCAAATTATGTGCTTATTGTGTTCTTTATAGTTTGGGAATCATAAACCCATACTCTTTTAAAGTGGTTTCTAGGGTTTCGGAGTCAGACCTTTGACTTAATTGACTATGTCTGTTAGCCAAAATGGATAAGAATGGCTTTTTAAAAGAACATGTTTTACAGGACTAGAAGTTTTGTTGCACTTGGTTTCTGTAATCTTGGTATCTGTCTAAAGGAATTCTTCACCAAGTCCGTTCTTCAGGGGGAAGGGGAAACCTTATGAGACAACAGCTTTCTATTGCCATGGTTTTCCTTGTTAATCATAATGTCTGTTTTCTCATTTGGACCTTGAAAAACACTCCCAACATATCTCTGCTGCTAGAATGTCATGGTTTAAGAAAGGAATGGTCCTTCTTTTAGGACAGTTCTTTGAGTATTTGAAGTTATTCCACTCATTTTCCTTTCTTCCTATGGCAGTGGCAGTGGCATGAAGGTTGAGGTAGGGAAGCTGGGTTTTGAGGAATTGGGGTAGGGACCGAGACAGGCAGCAGCCAAGTGTAGTAAATGTCTATGGTGGGGCTAGCAGATGGTGCCTGAGGGTGTACTTCTAATTTTGGTTGTTTAAAATACTTGTTTTATTTGACATTTCAGAGTTATAGTAGAAGTTTATAATATTTTCTTCTTAAAGGAGATAAATATTAACTAGAAGGTTTTAATGATTTTTATTCTTAAGAGGGCCTGCATTGTTTTTTTGCCAAAAGTACAAAAGAGGCAATAGTCCTCTTAATTTCCTCCAACTTCACTCCCCAACCAGCAATAAATTCCAGGAACTGCATGCAGATCAGTGATCCTTTATCTTTCATTGTTTTCCTTATGTGGGAAAGCATTATTACTTAGGTGTAAATGTAGATTGTAGTTGAACAAAAAGCAAAGGAAGACATATCCCTTTCCTTTGGCTCTCCTTTTTGTGTCTTGAGTCTAAAAGGACTTTAAGATTATCTAGTTAATCTCCAGTCTCCCAACAGGCAGTACCTAAACCATCTTTGTTGAGAGCACTTGTAAGGTTATCAGAGGTCATTAAAAAATTTCCTACCCAAATCTCTCTGCTTTTAAATAGCTAACACCTTTCCTTTACAGAGTTCCTTATTGAACATTTTGTGTAAATATTCTCTTTGTGGGCAGGGAGAAATAGGTAATTACCAGTAGCAACCCTTGGTGGTCGCAAACAAAAAAAAAGTTCAGAGATGACTATAGTCACCTATTCAGGAGAGCATCCAGAGTATGTTGGCACACAAAACCAAGTCTTTTTAATTTATGCAATTTGCTCAATATTAATTGAATCAACTGAGAAGGGTGAAATTTTACTAGCGTTATTTGCCAGGTTGGACCTTGGAACCTGAAGGAACCAGAAATTATCATTGACAACCTTGCTAGAGGCCCTTACTCAAGTTTCACTCTTATTTGGGTTTTTTGGAGACTGGCTAATCCCCCTTTTCTTTAAAATTGAAACAATAGCCGTAGCTGTATAAGGGCCAGCGTTTAAGTGTTTTATATACCTCACTTTATTTGGTCTTAACGGCAACACTATAAAGTGTAGGTATGATCCTTAATTTTTATATGGTGAAATGAAAGCTTAGAGATATTTAAGTAACTGTCCCAGAATCTTACAGCAATAAGTAGCAAAGTTAGGATTTCGACTGGGTCTGATGCCAAAATACTTCTCTCAGTTGTTTTCCTCTGCCACCTCTGTGATTTGCAGCACCCGTCCACAGTGTCTCCCTCAGCCCCTTTCCTGGATCACGCAGCTGTTTATTTTGCATCACCCTCCTTCCATTTTACAAACACCAAGTTGTACCCTCAGATTCCACTGTTAGGCAAATATGGCTGGACATCACTATTCTCTTAGGAAAAATGTGTTGCTTCAATCTGTATGGAGAAAATTCTTTTATTTTGATTTAAGTACATATAGTGGGATCAACCTATAGATGTTTTCAAGAAAACTGAGTGTAGTGTTGTTCTTAAGAGACCATTTCAGAATCAAGTCTGACCACTGAAAAATTATTCATACACATATTACAGCAAATTAAATTTTAGTGACTTTTTCTCAGCATTCAAGATTATAATAACAATTCTACAACTTGACCTCTTCATTAGAAATGTGGAAGTGATTTAAACTGACAATGTGAACAATAGTGTTCTCAACTCATATAGCAGCATCCTATTTATAGATGGAAGCAGCTGCATCCTTTTTCTTTATTTAGGAGGAATACTATTGTTCTCAGATCATCAGGTGGATGATCCTGTGGGGAAAATGTGATTGAGCCAATTATAACACAGGTATTATCGATCTCCCTCCAATCAAGCTTTTATTCATCTATATGGAAAAAAACCCACATTTAAACTCTAATAGCTAAGTATGAAATGTGATGCTGAATTCATATTAATTGGACACTTACATAGTTGTTTTAGTCTAATGAGATTATTTCATCAAGAAGCTATCTTTGTTCAACATTTCTAGTTGTGCAAAGGCTTTAAATAGTCTGTTACGTATACTATAGACACATGTCTATTCACATTTAAAATTGTAGTTATTTTATGAAATGTACCTTTTACTGATTCCCATTCTTTCCTATCAACAACTGATAGTTGTGCTTTTATATAAAATGTTAATAATATCTGATGCTTAAAGAAAGCCAGGCACTGTGCTTTATATTTTGCCTGTTTTATCTTACTTAATTCTCTCCCAACCCAGTGAAGAACATGTTTTCTCACATTATACAGATGAGGACAGTTGATATACTTTGCCTAAGATCATACATTACATAGTAAATGCTAGAACCGAAGCTTCAAACCCATCTGTTTCTGATTTTAAATCCTCACTCATGTAACATGGATATTGTTGGCAGTGTTGGGACTATGGCTAGAAAGTGTTTGTTTCACTTATTTCAATAGCAAACTTCAGTAGCAATTTGAAGAAAGTCAACTTCAAACTAACTGCATTGCCTGCGCACAGAGCTTAGACCAGAGTTAGGTATGTATCTTTAACATGATAATTCAGTATATCTTTTTCTATATGTAGCAAACTATATGGATGAAGATCTGTTACTTTGTGCCTTAAAATAACGACTCCAAAAGGAAGTGGACTTGATTAAAGTGAATTTGTAGTGCATGCTCTATTCACCTATTCCTGTACATCATTTTTTTTCTCTTCCACAATGAAATTTTTTGAGTACGATGTAGGAAATCATCTTAAAATGGAGTGTACTTACCCACATCAGGGTTTAAAAGGTAAAATTTCTTCTATAGCTTTGTCTATATTACATTTTTAGCCTTCCATTTGAAACTAATTAGAAATATTAGTGATCAAGTATCCGAACCTAATTAGAAATTAAAGTTTTTTTAATCATAGGTTTTGAATTCATGGCTTAAAAAAATGCTTCTGATTGAAGATAAGATGGGAATTTACATGGGATAAAAGAAAAAAGTACCTTAAATGAGGACATTCCGATGTATGATTAAAAAAACATTCTGGATGTAAACATTAAAAATGGATTTCTGTGTGTCATCCTAAAGATTTTGAGATTCATGTATTAATTTGTTTTCAGAAATTACTCTAAAGGGATTACAATTGTTAGTAAAATTGAACTTCATAATAATATTTTCTCTGGTATTAGTTTCAGAAAGCCAGTGATAGAAGAGATGTTAACTGTGTTTGGAGGTAGTTTCTTTATGAATAGTTAAATTGTATTTTCAAAAATTTGTATCATAAACAATATGTAGTTTCCCTGTAGGTTTTCTTTTTGTGAAGTGTTACTTAATTGAAGAAATAATTTAGGCTGGGCACCGTGGTTTATGCCTGTAATCCCAGCACTTTGGGAGGCCAAGGCAGGTGGATTGCCGAGCCCAGGAGTTTGAGAGTAGCCTGAGCAACGTGGTGAAACCCTGTTTCTACCAAAAATACAAAAATTAGCCAGGTGTGGTGACACTTGCCTATAGTCCCAGCTACTCAGGAGGCTGAGGCAGGAGGATCGATTGAGCCTGTGAGCCCAAGAGGTCAAGGCTGCAATGAGCCATGATCACACCACTGCACTCCAGCCTGGGTGACAGAGCAAGGTCCTGTCTCAAAAATAAAAATAAAAAAAATTTAGATTGTGATGGCAATTATGATAGTTAATCACAGCCAAACATAATTGCTTATCTTCATACATATTAAATTTGATTCCTTGTGTGATCAGGTTTGATGCATAAACCAAGGGTGGTGATACCTTTCAAGAATCTAACTGGTGCTTAATAGAGGAAGTTAAGACTTTTAAAAAGCGAGCTATAGTAATTTAGATTATCTTCCAAATCTATTCTAAACTTTTATAGTCTTTTAAAGCATGCATCATAACGTTCTGGAGAGAAAAATCTGCAGAATGCAGCATGCAAACAGCTGTAAAGTAAACCGTAAATTTTGTTCATTTATATGTTGTCTCTAACATATTTTTAAGTGTTTGTTAAAAATCTGGAATCTTTGCTGGGTGTGGTAGGTCGTGCTTGTAATCCCAGCACTTTGGGAGGCTGAGGTGGGATGATTGCTTAAAGCCAAGAGTTTAATACTCGCCTGAGCAATATAGTGAGACTGTGTTTCTTCACAAAAAAAAAAAAAAAAAAAAAAAAAAGCTGGATGTGGTAGCGTGTACTTGTAGTCCCAGCTACTTGGGACTACAAGTACAAGGCAAGAGGATTGTTTGAGCCCACAAGTTTGGGGGTTACAGTGAGCTATGATAACAACACTGCACTCCAGCCTGGATGACAGAGTGAGATACTGTCTCTTAAAAAAAAAAAAAAAAGGTCTGGGAATCTTTATATTGAAAAAATTAATTATTATAATTGTTCTTAGAAAATAATTTTCAACCACCTGGGAAGCATATTCGTAAATCTTTACACTTAAAATTCAGGTTTGTTGTATATGTTAATGAACCTGGATTGTAGAACCTACTTAAATCCTGCCTACATCTGCACAGTGTCTGCCAGCTATCAAAATAGAACCTAAGGGTTTTGCTGGTGTTCTCTCATTTAATGAGGTACCAGGTAACCAAAAGAAGATTCTAGATTATAGCCCTCAGCCACCCTGTGCATTGAGTTTTCAAATGGAATTGATTCTCAGGTTATAAGTAACTTGTCCACAGTTAAAAACCATGCAAGTTGCAGAGGTGTAGATTTTATCTCAGCCTGGCTCCAGAGATCAGTCTGTTACCCACAGTGCCAGCATGCAAGGTATATTAAAGTACACATTTTAAGTTGTCTCTTTTATTGTTCCTTGTAATATTTTTTTTCCATAAGATTACCCAGGGAGGAAGAAATAGATGAAATACCAGAGAGGTTAGGCAGTGGACTATAATCTAGAATCTTCTTTTTGTTACCTGGTACCTCCTCACTCCGAAACACCTGTTCCAAAAAGGAGTTAGTTATTTCTGATGATGACTGTGCACCACTTGCTGAGCTTTGTAAAGGGCTTAATTTTGTTTCTTTTTGTATCATACTGTTCCAGAAAAGGTAGCTAGTAGGTATTTATCCTTACCAAAAGATGGGCATGCTTGAAGTAAATGGTTCAATTATAAGAGTGGGGTGATTTTTCTTATTCCAATAATTTTATACATTATTATTTTACCTATTTTACAGATTTGTAAAATGTGGCAGTTGTGACAGAATTTTTTCCCTCCAGAACCCCCAATAATATCCTGTTAGTGCCTCACATAATGAGAGATGATCATGGAGACATTTTATTGTGAGGTATAAATGTTGAGTGTTGAATAAGCACTTTTTCTTGATGGAGAATTACTTTGCTTTTCTGGGGTGGTAAAAATGGTTGTTTATACTGATAGAATAAAGCAAATAAGAAAGTTTATAAAAGCTCAGTGAAAATTCAAGAGCATTCTAAATATAAGCTTATATTTCTCATATTGTGTATTGCACAAAATTTAGGCTTATGTGCAAAAATAAAAAATCGGATTAAAATGTTTACTTAAAATGCATAAATGAATACAGTGGAACTGTCTAAGACATGTCAAGAAAATTTGGTGTTAATCTATTTAAATTTTTTGGTAAGCATAAAAATCACTTTTTCTAGTGTACTGGAAGAAAAGTTTTATTTACCGACTCAGCACATTTTAATTGAGTCCTTACTATGTGCTAGAGACTGTATAGTTTTAAAAAATGCCAAGAAGGGGTTACTGAAAGATGAAAGAGGATCTGAAAAACAAAGGGATTATTACATCAGTAAAAATCACATCAGGGGTCTGTCTAGATGAGTGTGAAGAAATTATAGTACATGGATAAAATGAGCAAACTTAGGTTGTATCTCACATATCAGGGCTACTTGTGAGGTTTCATAAAATATGACTTCAAAGTTTGTTGGGTAGATAATCATAACATGTATCAGTAGTACTGGTAGTTTTTTTTTTTTTTTGAGACGGAGTCTCGCCGTGTCCCCCAGGCTGGAGTGCAGTGGCGCAATCTCAGCTCACTGCAAGCTCCACCTCCTGGGTTCACGCCATTCTCCTGCCTCAGCCTCCTGAGTAGCTGGGACTACAGGTGCCCGCCACCACACCCAGCTAATTTTTTGTATTTTTAGTAGAGACGGGGTTTCACCGTGTTAGCCAGGATGGTCTCGATGTCCTGACCTTGTGATCCGCCCGCCTCAGCCTCCCAAAGTGCTGGGATTACAGGCGTGAGCCGCTGCGCCCGGCTGTTTTTTTTTTTTTTTTTTTCCTTCTTCTTTATTAAACGGGAGAGACAGGAAGGAGAAGGGGAGGGAATATAAGAACGAATTTGAATGAATGAGAGGAGTGAAAACGAAAATATCTGTATTTTGGATTTGAAAATTCTACTGTAGCAGATAATAATAACCTGGCTTATTATAGAGTTAGTGTATGTGTGTAGCAGTTTGAAAACTGTCTTTGATATCTTTCCTTTTGGTGATTATTAGATATAAATTATCTACATGTGAAATTTCATGGAAATTAGAGATAATATAGAATATTCAGCACAGTGCCTGGCAAATAATAGGTAGTTATTGTTGATAAATCATTTATATGAATACATTCATATAATGTGGGTGGTACAGTACAATGCAATGGTTTAAATAATGGCTTGAAACAGTAAGCTTGAAACTAATATTTTGGTTTGATAGTTTATATTACTAAGCTGTTGAGATGTGACGTCGCTACAAAAATAATAAATTTAGCCCAATATCAAAATAGTAAAACTGACTGCTACGATCATAAAAATTTAGCTTTCCAGCGTATTTTGTGACTTAGTTCAGTTTGCTATTTTTGTTTTAGTTTTAAGAAAAATTTAAGAAAAATGAAGTTCAAAATATTGCAAGCACACAGGATGGTATAAAATACAGCAGTGTATTCCTGCTGAAAATCTTTAACATACTGTTGAAAATCTTTAGTAGTGGAATATATTCTGCACATTTAAAAAAATCTCACACAAAGAGCCTTCTATGTTTCTTAAAGAATTTTTTTTTTCTTTTTTGGGGAAGGAAAAGGTCTGTAGGATAAGCTTATTTAATATGACATCAGTTGAATAAAGCCAGCTGTGAGTAATTATCTCCGATATTTGATTTCCAGCTGTTTTGTTGAACTGTTATGGGCTCTCAAGGTATTTGGATATTAATTAAATGATGACTCATTACAAAGGAGTCTTGTTTTAAATACTACTTTATAAAATAGAACATTAAAATAGACCAACTGGTACAAAGTTTTAATCTTTTCTGGAGTAACTATTTTTTCCTACCTGGTTCATTTTCATGTTTATTTTAAAATCAATACATTTTTAACTTGGAGGAAATCATTCAGATCGGATATGTTTTGGTAATTATTTTATATAATTGTATCTATATCTGTATATCTCTCTGTATACATAAATATAATTAAATGTGTCTTCTCTTTGCCTAAAGGTTTTTGAAGTCAGGTTATCATTAGTGAATAATTCATATCAGGTTGAATATAGGAGCAGGTATTTTCATTTTAGCATGTTGGATACTGGACATCAGATTGTGTAAACAATGGATTTTTGTTTGTTTGTTTGTTTTTTTGAGAGAGGGTCTCAATCCGTTGACCAGGCCGGAGTGCAGTGGCAGGATCACAGTTCACTGCAGTCTTGACTTCAGCCTCCTGAGTAGGGAAGACTACGGGCGCCTACCCCAATGCCCAGCTAATTTGTTTAGTTTTTGTAGGGTTGGGGTCTCGCTATGTTGCCCAGGCTGGTCTCGAATTTATGGGCTCAGGCAGTCCTCCAGCCTCTGCCTCCCAAAGTGCTGCGATTACAGGCATGAACCACTGTGCCTAGCTAACAACGGACATTTTGGAAAATGTGGAAAGAAATCACAGAGGTTACAAGAAAGATTTTTTAAAAAAGTCATTGAACAATGAAATAAGAAATCAGGAAGTAGGACTAGTCAAAAGTGGATTAGTGCTCCAAAGATGTAAGGAAAAGGGGCTGGGAGCAGTGGCTCACACCTGTAATCCCAGCACTTTGGGGGGCGGGTGGATCACAAGGTTGGGAGTTTGAAAGCAGCCTGGCCAACATGACAAAACCCCGTCTCTACTAAAAATACACAAAATTAGCTGGGCGTGGTGGTGGGCACCTGTAGTCCCAGCTACGTGGGAGGCTGAGGCAGGAGAATTGCTTGAACCCGGGAGGCGGAGGTTGCAGTGAGCCGAGATCATGGCACTGCACTCTAGCCTGGGCAACAGAGCAAGACTCCATCTCAAAAAAAAAAAATGTAAGGAAAAGGGCAGAGGCATAAATCAAAACTGAGCAAACCCTCAGGGCTCTGGCAATGAGACAGGGTGTGGTAGAGGCCTGTGGGGTGAGTGGTGAGTGCGTCTAGAGGAAATGTACTGTTTTGCAGATAATAAGTATTGATCAGACATGCATTTTTACCTCTGCTGTGGGATTTTAGTCTCATTACTTTGTTGATCTACTTTGTAGTTAACCTAGAGAAGTTAACACAGCCATTGCTACAGCGCTTTCTGCCACTTGAATTCCAGAATTCCAGAATCCAGTTTCCTAGGGATTGTGGGGAGTAAAAAGAGGTATAGGGTATGGTCCCTGTATGGGAGCAATACAGTCTTTATTGAGTAGTGTCTGTATTGTCTTGTTTACTCAGGTATTTCATATATACATTAAAAAAACCGACAATAAAAATGAACATATGAAAACTTCCTTATTCGTGATATGTGAGTAAATGTTGATGAGATTAGAGAAGGGGTCCAAAAAGGTTTCTCAGAGGATATGACTTGAGTTGCCCATCAGGATGGATTGGGCAGTGGATGCTGATGTGGGCAAACACTGGAATAGACCTCAGATGCTGCATGATGTGCCTGTGTAACACAGTTGAAATTTGGTGATCAAGGGACATATTCCAGCAGGGTAGGGCAACCACCTAAAAAATGACTTGGGGTCCTTTAATTGGTTTATGTTGTACATGGTGAAAGAAGAGAAGGCCCCGAAATGACCATGGCATAGAAAATAGAAATCAAAAAGAAAAGTATGACAGGAGACTTAACAGGATTAAAAAAAAAAAAACCACGACTCATTAAATGTGTGAAAAAAGAGAAAATAGTTGCTACTAAGTTGAAAACTCCTACATGGTTTTCACTGGAATAGCTGGGACACTGGTAGGCACCAGAAGTAGAGAAATCTAAACATGTGGCCAGTTTTTTTGGGGAAATTTAGTGTGAAGTTTAGTTACCATTTGAAATGACGCTTCAGCAGCTTCAAATGGTAACTAATCAGCTGGGAATTGTGGTGGTTTGTAAAAAAAAGTCAGAGTCCAGGAGTCAGTTGTAAAGATAGGCTGAGAATAGATGTGATATCTTAGGGAAGGATCCTTATGAAGAAGAATGACGGTTCAAAGCCCAGCCCTGGGAGTACCTAACATGGAGAGACTGCAGAGCCCATGTCAGACCGGGAAAGACCCAAGGGGAAGGACTGGCCACACAGCACTGGGTGCCTTCCCGAAGTTTCATACCCTTTCCTTTCGTGATTTTTTTTCTTCTTGTGTGTCACTGTCAAATTTTAAAAAATGTTCTATTTAATGTTGTTTGTCTTACTAGAAAGGACAATGATTTTCTCTGTTTTGTATGCTAGTGTGTTCGTGGCATCTAGAATAGAGCTTGGCACTATTCTTGGCACAAGAAGAAAAAGGATTTGCTTTAAAGAGATCACTGGTGATCTTGGAGAAACAAATTTCAGTAAATTTAGGGGCAAAGATCAGATTCCCAAAAGTTATACAATAACTGGATAGTTGAGAAAATGGACAAAAGGAATGTACCTGTTTAATGTAGTGGTAGATTTACTTCCACAAATATTGTTGTCTTTGATTCACTAACATTTTTCTATTACAGTAAAAATTAGGATCAACTATGATGAAATGAAATTTAAAAATAAGGTGGTGAGGCTCATATGTATAAATATGTATGATCTTGAAATTTTGTCATGTTGTCCAGTGACGCAGTTTTTATAAAAACCTTGGTGCCATTACTCAAAACAGGTTTAGAATTTATGTTGGGGTTATTGCCAGAGTTGTTTAGTGAATTCTACAAGGAAGTTATCTCTTTACTTTCATACAACAGTATGTTGTTTTTGAGCCTGATTGAACTTAAATATATTCAACCCCTTTACTAGGCTTAAGTCTGGGTGAGTGTGTTGAATGTTTTCACAAGCCAAATCTCCCCAGAAAGGCTGAGGAATTACTACTAATTACAATATTCAAAGGAATGTATTTCCAGGTATTCTTGAAGCACACATACCTATGTGTGCATTTGATAGCCAGAACATTACAGTGAATGACCAGTGAACAGTCAGGAAACTAAATCCATCCTTGGCCTCCCCTTTTTATTTTTATTTTCCCTCCCCAGTTCATTGCAAAGGAGGCAGACTAGATGCCGGGCGGCCAGGCCCCACACGTGGTTCAGCACAGCTGGTGGTTCTGCCAAGTTGGGTTTCATCCCCAAGAGCATGCAGATTTATTAGTACATTTTGGCAGAAGACATCACTTTATATTAAATTATTATTGAACTGTCATAAATTTAAATAGTAAAAGGGTATACTTTGAAAACGACACCTCTTTTCTAATGATAAAAGGACCTGATGATACATGTAGGATACGGTCACATTTCATTATGCATAGGAGGTACTCAGTAACAGTTTTCCAATGGAAAGAATGAGAAGTTATGGGTATTTATTATTTTTCATATAATTGCTTTGTAGGTAGCTTGAGGATCAAAGGCTAGAAGAGAAGAATATATGTGATAGGATATAGAAGTTTTGATATCAGCTGGCAGCAGTGGTAGAGTGGAAGAAAGCATTTGTGAATTTGGGAGTAAGAAGACTTGTCTTCTGACAACCGTTATTCGTAATTGAATTTCTATCTTGCATTGTGGCCATTTGTGAGAATCTTTTATCTATTCTAGCAAACTGAGTTTCTTTGAGGACCAGAGTATATTGTACCAACCTTTGTATCCCCAAGGCAACATCCCAGCACAGTGCTTTGCACAGAGCAAGTATTCAATACTTTGAATTTACCAGTGAACTGCAAATGAAGGGAAAGGATAACATCTGAACAGATTTTGGAACCCCCCCCAACTCCGAATCTATGTGGAAATTTGAGACTAAATAAAAGTTGTCATTTGTATTAGGAAAAAAATGTGTGTTTAATTAAATACTCAATTACATGTCAAACTCTGCTCTTCTCTTGTTTTTAAAAGTTTATTTTTAAAATTTATACATAAAAATTAGAGGTATTTATGGTGTACAACGTGATTTGAAATATGCATACATTGTGGAATAGCCAAATTGAGCCGATTAACATACATATTACCTCAACTTATTTTTTGTGGTTAGAACACTTAAAATTTACTTAGTGATTTAAGAATACAATATATTGTTGTTAACTGTAGTTACCATGTTGTACCTTAGATCTCTTGAACTTATTCCTCCTAGCTAATTTTGTGTCATTTGATCAACATCTCCCCAACAGCCCCCTCCTCCCCAGCCCCTCGTGACCACTGTGGGAACTCTCTACTCCTGTGAATTGAACTTCTCTAGATTCTACGATGAAATCACACAGTATTTGTCTTTGTACGCCTGGCTTATCTCACTTAACATATCCTCCAGTTTCATTTATATTGTCATAAATAATAGGATTTCTTTTTTTTTAAGGCTAATATTCTGTTATACCTATATACTGCACTTTCTTCATCCATCCATTGAGGGACGTTTAGGTTGATTCCGTATCTCAGCTGTTGTGAATAATGCTGCAGTGAACATGGGAGTGCAGGCATCTCTTCAACATAGTGATTTCATTTCCTTGAATATATAGCCAGTAGTGGGACCGCTTGATCATATGGTAGTCCTATTTTTAATTTTTTTGCAGGAACCTCCATACTGTTTTCCATAATGAATATACTAATTTACATTCTCATCAACAGTGAGAATTTCTCTTTTCTTCACATCCTCTTCAATGCTCATCTCTTTTTTTTTTTAAACAGCCATTTTTACATGTATGAGATTTTGTTGTGGTTTTAATTTGCATTTCTTGGATGATTAGTGATCTTGAACATTTTTTCATATACTTGTTGGCTATTTGTAGTCTTTTGAGAAATGTCTATTCAGGTCCTTTTCCTATTTTTAAATTGGGTTACTTGTGTTTTTTTGCTATTGAGTTGTTTTTCTTATATATTTTGAATATTAACCCCCTATCAGGTGTATGGTTTGCAAATACAGTCAGCCCTCCATCCACTCAGGTTGCACCTGCAGATTCAACCAACCATGGATCGAAGATATTTTAAAAAACCAATAAACAAACAATACAACAGTAAAAACTAATACAGTAAAAAAGACAATACAGTATAACACCAACTATTCACATAGTATTTACATGGCATTAGATATGATAAGTAATCTAGAGATAATATATGGAAGGATGTGCATAGGCTACACGCAAACCCTATGCCATTTTATATAAGGAAAATCCTCGGGGGCGGGTTCTGGAAGCAACCCATCATGGATACTAAGGGTCAACTTTATTTCCTCCCATTCTGTAGGTTGTCTCTTTAGCCCAACTGTTTTCTTGGCTATACAGAAACTTTTTAGTTTGATGTGATCCCATTCATCTATTTTTGATTTTGTTGCCTTTACTTTTGGGGTCATTTCCAGAAAATTATTGCCTGTACCAATGTCATGGAACTTTTCAGATGTTTTCTACTATTAGTTTTACGGTTCCAGGTCTTACGTTTAAGTCTTTATTTTGAGTTTATTTTGTGTATGGTATTAATAAGGGTCTAATTTTATTCTTCTGCATGTAGATACCCAGTTTTCTCAACATCATTTATTGAAGAGACTCTTCTTTCCCCCATTGTGTGCTCTTGGTACCTTTTTTGAGAATCAGTTGACTGTAAATGGTGGATTTATTTCTGATCTCTCTGTTCTGTTCCCCTGTCTACTTCTTAAGCAGTCTACTATTAGAGTGTTGCAACATTGTTATTTTACTTTAAGACCAGACATTATCTAAGAAAACAAAAAAGAAAAACTAAAATGCTATTTTGAGTATGTTGTAGGAAATCTCTGCAGCCTGACATATTTTGGCAGAAGCCAAAGAGTTACTGATAACCTCCTTCACCCTGAGGCACCCCTCTCCGTTTGATTTTCATAATTACGTTTAACGTGAACAACAATAATATTCCACATGCCAGTGTTCATAAAAGAAAGTGCCTACTACATGTCAAGGCACTGATGATTCACTTCGAAAATCTTAGATACTGTTATTATTCCTATTTTACGGGTGGAGAGACTGAGCCACAGAGAGGTTGAGTGACTCGTTCAGGGATGCCAAGCTGGTAAATGGCAGTCAGATACTGAACTCAGTCAGTGTTGCTCAAGTGACTCATCTTAGCCTGGTGGCCTGGCAAGCAGAGAGTATGCAGGGGAATTGCCTGGAAAGGTGCACTCTGATTACCTATTCTGTCCACAGCATCTTCCTACATCATTTTGCAAATTTTTCGTTCTATACCAAGGCCCAGAGTTCCACTAGTAGTTTTAGAGATATCTTTCATGTAAAAGGAGTGTCTCTTAAATTTTTTTTTTTTTTTAAGAATCTTTCATGGGATAGGGTCAAAATACCTAGAATACTTTTTTCTGGAAAGTTTTCATAGAGAATAAGAGCCGGAAGTAAAAGGTAAATAATTCTGCAACTTTACAGTCACCTCACTCACTCAGTAAGATTGCTTTAGGTAGGTGTCAGAGACAAGTGTCCCAAGTTTTTGGATTTTCATCAAGCCGAGACCATTGCCCTTCATAATACTGTTCAAGAGTTACAGCACCAAAATAGGGTAGGCAACTTAAAACATTTCTTCTATTAAGGATATTAGATAAAACAGTGAACTACTATCTAGTAGCAATATAATTTCAAGTAATGACATTATAAAAAAAAGGGAAGGTTACAATCCCACAATAAAAGAGAACTCTTTAAATGGAATACATTAAGCTTATCAAGGATCTCAACTCATTGTCCTTAATCTCTCATTTTGCCACACACTAGTGAGAATTCTATGGTGGACCTACATGTGGAACCTTTTCACTAGCCTTCTTTGAAATCTTTTACCAAGAAAATATTTTATAGCTTCCTTTTCCTTCTTCCTATATGGGTCCTGCAGTTCTCGGATGCAGTAGCTGATAGACCCAACCACCCTTTATAACACTGGCCCTGAGGCAACACACATTTTAAGTTATGCACAAGTATTTTAGGAAATGTGAAGTTGGGAACCGTTTTCCTACCTTCCCTATTCATCTTCCTTTCTGATTGTGATGGCTGCTCTGCAGTAACTGACTTCATAGGATGTTCACTCTTACCACCCCAAGGGCTCTTTGCTTCCTTCTGATTTCTGGAGAATCTTGGTAATGATGATCTGAGGGCTTTAGATGTTGGGGGTGGGATGTCAGAGTATCGATGTTGTGAAGGTAAAGGTCTACTTATTTATGAATGTGATGGAGTGTGTCATATAAATCAAATGTACACATGTACAATTTTAAGTTGTAATGCATGCATGCTACCTCCTCTGTAAGTGGGGGAGGTAGAACAGTTATCAGTAGGATAAGTAAAGTGAGATTCTTAGCTTCAAAGGAGAATTCAAAACATGTATTGAAAGGTGAGATACTTCAGAAACTATAACTTGCTGCCCCTTCTAGTGGAGCACTTGATTAGAAAATACATATTTTTATATATTTTTAAGTCTCTGATTCTTCTTTGAAATTCAGTAATGCCCAGCATTTTCTGTAACTACCCTCCTCTGCACCCTTTCCCTAAATGTTTATCTGATCGGATAAACTATTCCTCTTCTCTGCTCCTTCACCTTTCATGGGTAGGTCTAAAAGAGATCAATTTTGAACAGACCTAAAATTTCTTTAGCATTTTAGCTCATTTTCTGACCAATAGTGGAAGGCTTTAATTACATTTGTCGAATATTCTCATTTGCTTCTCCTGTCCTCTTGAGGAATAAAAAATTTGAGAATAAGTAGTACTATTGGTGGTTGACTCCTTGGTAAAACATTCAAGATGGGAAAAACAGATGTCAAATTATTTTTGTCTTTTGTCCTAGAAAAATGGCTACAATGAAATTTTCTATATTTAAAACCTGCTTCCATTCAAAGAGTACTTCTTTTTTGCTAAGAGGCAATAAAGAACTGGTGTCCTCAGTGACCTATTCTGCTTTGCTTTTATTAAGACTATCTAAACTCTACCATGGTAGGACTATTGAGATTTGTACAGTGAATGTTCAAAATGGGTGCTGTTGATAGTGCCTCTGGAATTAGGTTGGTATTAGAAACTTGAGGTTTCCTGAGGGTGATTTGTGCAGACTCTATGGCCCTTTGTTGCAGAGATAGGAGTTCAGTGGAATGAGTATAGCAGCCCCTGTCTGTCCACCCCCAGCTCAACAAGGTTTCTAGGAGATTTAACTGGAGCCAGACTGTATTTGGGAAATGAATTGAACACCAAGCTGAAGGTTTTAACTCTATTGATAGAGGAGAATTTGGGGGGAAGGTGTTTGGTTGATGTTATTTTTTAATTGAAATTGAAGATAGTTCAGGAATCATTTTATTAGAGAGAGAGTATGTCTGTGCCTCTGTTCTCTGTGTGTATACGCAGCTGATTTCTGTTTTTGGTTGTTTTACTTAAATGTTAAATGTAATCATTCACAGCCTGCTAACTTTTGATGGAAAAAGCCAGTGCAAATATAGTATGTTAATCTACACATGTAAATTAAAATTTGACTACAAATATTGCAGTCTGAGAGTCTATTAAAATAAGATACTTTTAAAATGAAGATATCTTTTGTTAAATGTATTTTTGCTGCCTAAGAGATGGCAATTCTGGGAAGCTGTAGGCTTGGTGGTGTAATACATTGTTCTGAAGGGGAAATATTTATACTGACTCTTGAAAACAGGAATTGCGGACTGATTTTGGACACTTTCTCTTTTCTTATTTGTTAACAAAATGAGTTTTTGGTGAAAACTAAATTGTTGCTTCTTCTAATGAAAAATCGTAACTTCACGAGTGAAACTTGCTTACAGGATCATTTTTCCCAGGGACGTGACAATTAACATGGTGCATAGTATGCATTTTAGGTTGCTAAACATAACACCCAGTTGGTAATCATAAAAACTGCCTTGTGACTTCTGTTGTGACTATATCATTTAACCCTTGTGTTTTCTTCAATGAGAGATAAACTCTTTGAGAATGCAGATTATAGATGATACTTCATCTGTCCCTTAAAATTTATGAAGTACTTTGTACCTTCTTCAGCTCTTGTCCCTTGACACTTGACTGCTCTGGGGCTCCCTGACACCAACTTGAATTAGAAGACGAATGGGATAAGAAAGTGTTTTGTTGTAATTTACAAGTCTGTTTTGTAATTTTTATGGCTAATTAATGAGGTAGTTACTAATCACCTTTGTCTCAAGTTTAGGAATTGTTCAAAAACTCAGTTTAAAAAAGCATGCCTTTTTCAGTGGAAAACACTTGAGGAAGTTTTTTGATTGATTTGTTTATTTTTTTCCTCTGGAAAAGAAACCTGAAGAAGTTTTAGACAAACAGGGAATGACTTGAGTCTTTATAATTTACTTCTAGCATTCTTCATACATGTCTTTTTTTTTTTTTTTTTGGAGATAGGGTCTTGCTCTGTTGCCCAGAATGGAGTGCATTGGCACAGTGACAGCACACTGTAGCCTTAACTTCCCGGGCTCAAGTGATTCTCCTACCTCAGCTTCTCCAGTAACTGGGACCACAGGTGCGCGTCACCACACCTGGCTAATTTTGTTTTCTTTTTTCTCTATAGAGATGGGGTCTCACTGTGTTTCCCATGTTGGTTTCAAACTTGGACTCAAGCCATTTGTGGGGATTACATATATGGCTGCACTCAGCCATACATATGTCTTAATAAAGTTTAAGCCATACATGTGTCTTATAATGTTTAGGAATCCGAGGCTGAAGAAATATACGAGGGCCTTATCAGCAATGACCAGTAATGTCATTATCAGGTTTTCCTGGGCTTTGATGTGAATTTGAATGAAATCACAATCCTAGGAGATTGTTTTTCTTTCGGGTGTAAATTAGTAAGTTCAGAAACAGTATTTTGCCTTCATATGATTTAGGGTTAAAGTAATTGTAACTCTAGAATAATAATTTTTTTTTTGAAAACCATACACTCTGCTATGGATTTTTTTTCTTACATTGTTCAAAAGTATGTGATGATGTAACTCTGGGGTATGAGTGACTCGGATGCACAAAGCACCTCAGCAGGCTGGTGATATGACATTTTTGTTTTATTTGCTCTGGTGCTTTACAAAGATGTGGGGAGGCTGTTTTAAAATAAACATTTCCCTGCTAAGGATGATAGAAGTTAAACAGTTTTAATAGGAGTGCTGATGGACTTGTTCCCGACTTCCTGCCCCTTTTCGTCAGGGACATAAAGAGAAAGGAATTATCATATTCTTTAAGATGATCTTCAGGAATGCTTTAAACCCCCATCTCTGTGTTGACTCACTTGCGAGACCAGCGACTGCTTTTGGGTTCTAGGAAGGACGGTTGGTCCAGTCTGCCACCTTGTGGTTATTTACAGAATTATTTCAGCCTGTATAGGTATGAGTTTTCTGAAGCTGTAACACCCAGATTGAAAACACATTTCCTGCATTTCTTTCTCTCCCTGTTCTCAGGGAGTGCTTAAGATCTGCATACCACCACCCCTGCAGGAATGTTGCCCTTTTCTTTCTTTGCACCCAGCACATCCACCGTCCGTTGCTAGATGCAGAGCTGAGAAAGAGATGTAAGAGAAGACGAGTGTCTTTGTTCAAGGTGCTTCTCTGATCGAGGACATAAAATACAAACCTATTAAAGTAAAGTGCGCACATAGAGCACGTGTGAAGGGCCTAATGTGAATGGTCAAGGTGGTAAGAACTTTAGAGGCTCAGAAAGGAAGTGTTCACTGCCAGTGTTAAATGGGGTCTTGGAGCAGAGGAGGATGGAAGAGTGTTTGGAGGGACTTTGTGTTAGGCTGGACCCAAAGACTGCTGGTCATCATGTGGAAAGGGTACAAGAGGTTGTTGGTGTTTGGGTTTCATTCCAGTGTGGGGAGCCTTGGAACGAGGTGGTTTGAACATGGTGTGCTTGACACAGTGTTAGCAGATATGTGCTCTGGAGGTAACAGGCACCCTCCGCCCCCACCTCAAAGACAGCATTAGCCTTGTTTGGGAAATTGGTGGGTAAAGTTATTAGTCCCTCTCCTGCATGAACTTTAATGTAGTTTGTGAACCTGGCAGAAATATATGCTATACAATGTTGTGTAGGACAAGGTACTGTGGGGCATATTTTGGGAAATACTGCAAAAAAATGTTAAAAAGGTTTAACCTGACAATATGCTACTGATGTGTTATATTGAATTACTTCAATATAACAGGTTTTTTTCAAATGATACTTCAGTTGTGTGGATATATTTTGGAAGAAAATATATACAAAATTTTAATTTGTTTTCTAATACCATCCACAGATGAAAAAATATCCAAGAACGGTGCTAAATTAAATTAGGTCTTCAAAGTCAGTTTCAGTAACTCCAATGTGACCTGAAACTTGTGGGAAACCTCTTGTAATTTTAAACAATGTTAAGAGTGAAGTGTAAATATTATAAGGAATGTTTTAAAGGTAGAAAGTCTGTAGGTCCAAATGTTAATGGAATGCATGCAGAATTTTTTTTAACGACTTCATTTTAAGTGTTGTAAAACAGTCTTGAGCTATGGAAGGTAAACTTACATTAGAGAGGAAAATACTTACAGTTTGTTGTCCAGCTCTGCCAGTCTTAAATATGTTCCTAGCCAATCTTTCTTGGAGGAAAAATTAAGTGGCTGTTTTCAAATTGGAAAATTTCCCCATTCTCCTCTTTCTCAATCTTAAGGATATGAGATTTCTTACCAATGTCATTTGGAAAGTATATTTATAACAGATGGGATAAAATATATGTCAGGTACGCTTCTCTTTAAACCTAATATAAAAATCTGGATTTATAAAACACAATTTAGGGACCCTTTATAAGTATTATAAGAATTCATTCAACTTTTTTTTTGGCATACAGACACATCATAAAAGGATACATTAATTTGTAAAAATTCTGATACATATAGTGTCTCAGGAATATTTTAAATTTTATATTCTTAGGATTACTTGTGCTTTTATTCAGATCTCATTGGCAGTGAACTCAATCACCTTTTTTTCCAGGATCTGATTTTGCCATGAAACTATCAGTACTGAAACTATGTGTAATTTCAGCCACACAGCCTAGTTGCATAGATATTATTCACCGTCTTTTGCAAATATGGTCTCACTAACAAACCCAGGGTCACACAGCTAGGGAGTGGTGGGGATCAGGGTTTGAACTCTGCCCATCTGACTCCAAAGCTTGTATTCCTTTTATTACATCTCTCTCCTTCTTAGGATAGCTCTTTTGTATGTTTTAGTGTAGAAGTATTTGAGATCTCCTAAATAAAACACTGCAACTTAACCATAGTATATCCACTTAACCATACCGTATCAATAAACATAATGAAACTTGCAGAATTCCCCTTTTCTGCCCCTTCACCATTTGGGTATAGATGTGAATTTGAGCATTGGATAATCTGGCTTTTAACCCCGTTATTAATAATGTTCAAGATGTAACTCTCTAACTCATTGCTAGGGATCTTTTGCCCAAAAGGATAAATTTCATTTTTATCTCTCCAAGTTCCTCTCTCTGATGGATCAACAAGGAAGAATATGTTGGCATCAGGACAGTTCTGGTCCTGTGACCAGTGTCGCTTTAAGCAAGATGCTCCTTTCTCTTCCTCCTTATGTTTAAGTCCGTAGACATTTACCAGTTAGGCCTCAACCTCTACAGGCCTGCTAATTATGACACAGTCTTGGCCTCAGTTTCCTTGACCATTAAGAAAGACTTTTTAAAGGAATCAATCCACTTCCAAATACAGTTAAATATGTAGGTTCATATATGAAACAAAACCCCTTTTAAAGGAAAAAGATGTCTTTTTTCTCATGCTGCAGTGGAACATAATCCCCCCACCCCATTATTTTTTGTTGTGTACAAGCAGCAAAGAGTCTATACAGGATAGGAGGGATTGCACCGGCATATGGTATGGGCAGGCAGTCAGGAGAGGAGGTGGAGAAATATTAATCTGCTCTCAGTTCTCCAAAGATCATATTATGACATACGATACATTGTTAGTGAGATCTTGATGCTGCAAACAAATGAAACTAAAAGCTAGTTGTAAGTGAATTGTAAGTTTGCTATGAAGCCCGTTATATATTCTGAATGAGTCTCTAAGGAGAAATTAGAGAGCCCAGGATGTGGGGTACTCTCCCTCTGACTTCTTTCCCATTAGCATGTATTATGCTTTTTTTTTTTTTTTTTTTTTTGAGACGGAGTCTCGCTCTGTCACCCAGGCTTGAGTGCTGCCGTGCGATTTTAGCTCACTGCAACCTCCACCTCCCGGGTTCAAGCAATTCTCCTGCCTCAGCCCCCCAAGTAGCTGGGCTTACAGGTGCGCACTACCACACCCGGCTAGTTTTTGTATTTTTAGTAGAGACGGGGGTTTCTCCATGTTAGCCAGGCTGGTCTTGAGCTCCTGACCTCAGGCAATTCACCCGCCTCGGCTTCCCAAAATGCTGGGATTACAGGCGTGAGCCACCACGCCTGACCTAGCATGTATTATGTTAACAGACTTTGAGCAAGAGGATTGACTTTGGATAGGTTGTGAACAATCACTCCCCTAAAGTACTTAAAGGATGCTTTTGGGTTTTGAATCTGATTTACATTTGGGACAAAAAAAGGGAAAGCTTTATTGGTTTATCAATATCTTTGCCCACTGTGCTACCGTGGTTTTATAACTTCAGTCTACTTTCAAGTAGCATCTATTTTTGAAAAAAGGATGTCCTTCCTAGGGTAAAACGAAAGACTTATTGTTCTAAAAAATGCTGCTTCCTGGTTAAAGCAACATGTTCCTGTTTGTGCTCAATGACTAGAGAATTTGGGGAAAAAAATAGCTTACATTTTTTTTCAGAGTCCTTTAAAATAGTAGTAGTCATGTGAATTTCATTTGTCTTGGGAAGTGCAGTTGGGAAGGTTAGAAATTTTTCAGTTTGTGTGTCATAGTTTTTTGACCAAAATGGAAATTGAGACACTCTAGGTAATTTAACTCTCCAGCATTATTTTTCTATAGTTGTTGGTTGAAATTTCCTTCTATGAATGTTTCTTGTTTGCATAGAGAAAAAAAGAATCTAAAAGTGTAACTCCCTGAAGGCCATACATTTCTTTGTGCATCTTAAGAGAAAAGTCTTGCTCTGTGATGCTACATATTTGGTTTTCACTGATGGTTGCACATTTCAGGTTGGTTTGAGGAGCGGGACTTCTCAGCACCCCATTCTTACTCACTTGCCTTTCTGTTTTTTTGCTGGTAGAGGCAATTCCATGCCAACTAATTATTTTAATAAAAGCCAACAACTAAGGGGAAATAAAGGTTGAAACTTCTGTGTGAGAAATGAAGGAGGAGAAATAGGAGTGACCACTACGGGCAGGAAAGGAGTGGGGGTAGCTCCTGGGCAGGGCAGAGCTGGATTGTTTTGCAGTGGCCTTTCATGCCCTCAATCTCCTCCCTTACAACTCCTGGTAGATTTCATTTCTCTTGGTTGTGTTGCCTGAAATCTCATACCACTTAGAGGTTTGTTTGGACTATGGAAGTACAAATGCCGACAGACAGTTCATGTGCAAGTTTTAAGGGTTCCTACTGAATGTGTTCAGATTGCCTGCCTTTAATTCTTAGACCAGGGCACAGTGAGCCGATATGGGGCTTGGGTAATGTGAGGTCTTGACACCTGGTGAGAAGGTAGAAAAAATTGATAGGAAGATTAGAAATGAAAGGCAATGTTTGCCTATTTCAAGACATTGCTTAGTCCCGCTTGCTTTTAGGAAAGGATAAGAAAACTTGTCTTCCTTTTTGCTTTTTGTTGTTTATGCGATCTATGGTAACTAATATTTGGCTGCTGACCTCCTGATTGAAGAAAAGCTTAAACACAGATTGCTTCTTCCTTTGATTTGCATGTCTTTTGCTTATCTCTAGTAAACTTTCTTTCATTTTTCAGGGTTTGAGAGCAGAGATTTCTTGATGTCTTTGCCATAGTTTCTCTGTTTTTTCCTACATACCCAAATCCACGTTGGTCAAGTTCATATTACGTAGTGAAACATTACTTATGTGTTGCCTGCCACTCCTGTTAATACAACTAAGAAGTCTCAAGTTTACATGGAGTCTATCTGTAAAGCCATCTAATTGCATCTATAATAGCAGAATAATGTTGTCTTTTCCCCTAGTTTATAGGCTCCTTGTGGCACAGACCGTTTAAAACAAGTTTCATGTGGGATGATGTACTGTAAGAGCAATAGAAGAAACCCTGAATGTAATTGAATTTATTTAAGAAGTTTATAGTCTGGTTTGATATATAAAATACAAAATGAAGCAGTTACTACACAGGGTTTTCTGGTTGTATACTGCTTGAATAATGACACGTTTGAAAGTACCCCCTAAAAATCATGATTATATGAGATATGAATGTTTTATTTATGCAGGTACATATAGAAAGAAAAACTGCTTTTTAAGTTTGTTCATGCAGTAAGGTGTAATGTCTATTTCCCAGTTTTATGATACAGGCTCAGTAACAACTTCCTGATTCATTTACTTATGTCAGTGAATTATAGGTGATAATATTCCATTCTTTACATTTTTATTAACTAATCAACAATCTTATTTAATTTGTATGTTATAATTAAGATAAAGAAATAATGGTTATTATTCAAAGTATACATTCATATTCAAAATTGTTAAATCCATGTATATCATACTAACACACATAATGTGTATGATGTAATTTGTATAAGAGCGTGGCCCTTATACAACTGTGAAACACCGTAATGTTGAAAAGCAACTGATTAATAAAGTGCCACTTAATCAGTGAGCTAGCTTTTTATCTTTGATTTTTCTTGGGTTAGTTGAAGGAGTAGAAACTTGATTATTTCAAGGCCTTTTGTTCTATTTTAAGGCCTTAAGGCTGTTCTTTGATTCTGTCTTGAGGCTTCCAAATTCTTGCTTCTACTGTGTTTCTTAGACTTCTCCATCCTTTCCAGAAATAGCTTTTAAAAATTTTATTTCTTTCTAATACTTTTCCAGATACACTTTTTTGGTCAGTGTGAATTTATTTGCTTGATGGTTAAATGAATGCAGATAGCCTTTTTGCTTAGATAAAATCAGTTTTAGGCCTTGGGCAGATTATAACAGGTTGACAGGTAATTTAGTGAAAACAATGTAAGACTTTAATATTAGTCTTACATTGTCAGAATATAAGCTCCTCAGAAATGGGAAGACAGTCTTTTTTTTTTGAGATGGAGTCTCGCTCTGTTGCCAGGCTGGAGTGCAGTGGCACAATCTCAGCCTCAGTCTCCTGAGTAGCTGGAACTACAGGCATGCATCACCACGCCTGGCTAATTTTTTGTATTTTTAGTAGAGACGGGGTTTCACCATGTTGGCCAGGATGGTCTCGATATCCTGACCTCAGGTCATCCACCCGCCTCGGCCTCCCAGAGTGCTGGGATTACAGGTGTGTGAGCCACCATGCCCGGCCGGGAATACAGTCATTCTGTACTATTTAACAACTTCAAGTAACATACAAATTCATAATATTTAAACTAGGATGATGAACTTTAGGATTATCCAGAAGGATCTTTTATTATAAATGTTTCATTGGGACATTTTTATTGGCTTTCCTTGAATGCAAATAGAACATTATGATTGGAGCCTGATTGCTTTTCTAAAGAAGGGGTTTATTAGATTTAGGAATGTACACTTTGTTAACTGGATAGGGGAAACAATTTTGTTTTAGTTTTCTTATTGGTATTGAACTTGTGGGACCTATTTTTACATTTCCATCTTTAAATAGCTTTTAAAAGTCTTCTTGGAAATATCAGAGTACAGATGGATAAAATGAGAGGCAATCAGTTTATTTGAAAGTTGTCTATATGACGGTAACATTTTAAGTTCCTAATATTGATAAATTTTAAATTGGAATGACAAAATTATAAATCATGTCTTAACATACCATAACATTGTTTTAAGGTCTAAAATAGTCTAAAATATTTTAGACTGAAAAGCTTCCTACTATTTTCTTTTCTTCTTCTTTTTTTTTTTTTGATATAGAGTCTCACTCTGTTGCCCAGGCAGGAGTGCAGTGGTACAATCTCGGCTCACTGCAACCTCCTTCTCCTGGGTTCAAGCGATTCTTCTGCCTTAGCCTCCCAAGTAGCTGGGATTACAGGCATATGCCACAACACCCAGCAAATTTTTGTATTTTCAGCAGAGATGGGGTTTCACCATGTTGGCCAGGCTGGTCTCGAACTCCTAACCTCAAATGGTCTGTCTGCCTCAGCTTCCCAAAATACTGGGATTACAGGCGTGAGCCACTGTGCCCGGCCTTAGTACTTTTCTTTAAAAGGTTTCTAATTCCTTATCTAGTTATTCTGTGAATTATTGTCATCTGTGTCCTTATATAAGATTCAGTTGCACACACAGTTCTAATTGTTCATGAGTGTTCTCAGGCTACAAAAAGTTTTTTTTTCTTAATTAAAAGGATTAAAATTTAACCAAGAGAGTATGGTCTGTACACTGAAAAGACAAAAACAATGTTAAAATAAATCACAGAAGACCTAAATAAATGTATAGACATCACATGTTATGGATCAGGAGACTTAATACTTTTAAGATGGCAATACTACTCGGATTGGTGTGCAGATTCAATGCAACCCTACTAAAATCCCAACTGGCTTATTTGCGACAAGCTAATCAAAAAAATTAAGATTGAAAATGCAAGGCACCTAAAAGAGCCAGAAAAATCTCTTGTGAAAGGTAGAACAAGGCTGGAACACTCACAATTCACAGTTTCAAAACTTAACTACCAAAGCTGCCTACTCAAGACAGCGTGTTACAGGCATAAGGATAGACAAACCAGTGGAATAGAGTTGAGAGTCCAGAAAGAAACCCTTTTATATGGTCAATTGATTTTTCAGTAAGCATACCATTACAGTTCAGTGTGGTAAAGAATAGTCTTTCCAACAGAGGGTTCCAGGACAACTGATATGCACATGTGAAAATAATGTTGGACCCCTACTTCACACTGTATACAAAAATTAAAATGGATCATAGACCTCAATGTAAGAGCTAAAACCATACAACTTTTAGAAGAAAATATAGTAGTAAATCATTGGGATCTTGGATTAGGTAATGATTTCTTAAATATTACTCTAAAAGCTCATGCAACAAAAGAAAATAAATTGGACTCCAAAATTTAAAATTTTGTGCTTCAAAGGACACCATCAAGGAAGTAAAAAAGATGGTCCATGGAATGGGAGAAGATATTTACAAATTATACATCTGAATAAGGACCTTCTATCCAGAATGTATAAAGGACTCTTACAATTTAATGATAAAAAGACAGATAAACCAATTAAAATATGAACAAAGAATTTTTTTTTATTATACTTTAAGTTCTAGGGTACATGTGCACAACATGCAGGTTTGTTACATGTGTATACATGTGCCATGTTGGTGTGCTGCACCCATTAACTCGTCATTTACATTAGGTATATCTCCTAATGCTATCCCTCCCCCCTCCTCTCACCCCATGACAGGCTCTGGTGTGTGATGTTCCCCACCCTGTGTCCAAGTGTTCTCATTGTTCAGTTCCCACCTGTGAGTGAGAACATGTGGTGTTTGGTTTTCTGTCCTTGTGATAGTTTGCTGAGAATGATGGTTTCCAGCTTCATCTGTGTCCCTACAAAGGACATGAACTCATCCTTTTTTATGGCTGCATAGTATTCCATGGTGTATATGTGCCACATTTGCTTAATCTGGTCTATCATTGATGGACATTTGGGTTGGTTCCAAGTCTTTGCTGTTGTGAATAGTGCTGCAATAAACATACGTGTTCATGTGTCTTTATAGCAGCATGATTTATAATCCTTTGGGTATATACCCAGTAATGGGATGGCTGGGTCAAATGGTATTTCTAGTTGTAGATCCTTGAGGAATCACCACACTGTCTTCCACAATGGTTGAACTAGTTTAGAGTCCTACCAACAGTGTAAAAGTGTTCCTGTTTCTCCACATCCTCTCCAGCACCTGTTGTTTCCTGACTTTTTAATGATCACCATTCTAACTGGTGTGAGATGGTATCTCATTGTGGTTTTGATTTGCATTTCTCTGATGGCCAGTGATGGTGAGCATTTTTTCATGTGTCTTTTGGCTGCATAAATGTCTTCTTTTGAGAAGTGTCTGTTCATACCCTTTGCCCACTTTTAATCGGGTTATTTGATTTTTTTCTTGTAAATTTGTTTAAGTTCTTTGTAGATTCTGGATATTAGCCCTTTGTCGGATAAGTAGGTTGCAAAAATTTTCTCCCATTCTGTAGGTTGCCTGTTTACTCTGATGGTAGTTTCTTTTGCTGTGCAGAAGCTCTTTAGTTTAATTAGATCCCATTTGTCAATTTTGGCTTTTGTTGCCATTGCTTTTGGTGTTTTAGTCATGAAGTCCTTGCCCATGCCTATGTCCTGAATGGTATTGCCTAGGTTTTCTTCTAGGGTTTTTATGGTTTGAGGTCTAACATTTAAGTCTTTAATCCATCTTGAATTAAATTTTGTATAAGGAAGGGATCCAGTTTTACCTTTCTACATATAGCTAGCCAGTTTCCCCAGCACCATTTATTAAATAGGGAATCCTTTCCCCATTTCTTCGAACAAAGAATTTGAATAGACACTTATCCAAGAAGTTATATAAGTGGACAAAAAAGCACATGAAAAGACGCTCAACATCCTTAATCATTGGGGAAATGCAATTCAATACTATTACACACTTAGTAAGATGATTAAAATGAAAAGAGAGACAATAACAAGCGTTGGTAAGGATGTAGAGAGCTTGGAATCCTCATACATTGCCTGTGGGATTATAAAATGGTTGCAGTGACTTAGGAAAGCAGTTTGGCAGGTCCTTAAAGAGTCAAACGTAGAGTTACCACGTGAACCAGCAGCTTCACTTATAGGTGTATACCCGTGAGAATTCAAAATGGTGTTCAAACAAAAACTTACGCATGAGTTTGTAGCAGCATTATTCATAATAGCCAAAAAGAGGGAAGATCCTAAATGTCCATCAATTGATAAATGGGCAAATGAAATGTAGTATATATCTACAATGAAATAATATTTGGCAATAAAAAGGAAAGTACTGATACATGCTAAAACATGGATAAACCTTGAAAACATTGTGCTAAGTGAAGGAAGCTGTCCCCAAAGATCATATATTCCACTGTGGGATTTCATTTACACGAAATGTCCAGAATAGGCAAACTCATAGAAACAGAAAGTAGTTTAGTGGTTGTCAGGAGCTTAGAGTAAGGGAGAATGGAGAATGACTGCTAATGAGTATGGAGTTGTTTTTTTGGGTTGGTGAAAATGTTCTGAAATTAATGAGATAGATTGTACAACAAAACCACTGAATTTTTCACTTTAAAGGGATACATTTTATAGTATATGAATCATCAGTAAATAAAGCTGTTAACACTTTGAAAAGGAGGATTATTTTACAAATTTCTTAAAATAGATCTGTTGTAGATTTTGACTAAGGTTTAAGAGAGGAGTAAATATCCCTCATATTCTTGATGTCAGAAACTATGTGTAATCCTAGACTCCTAGATATTAGAGTCTTAAAATACTAAATCTTTTCTGGCTTGTCACAAATGAATATAAACAGGACTTTGAATTTTTACTTCTTCTGAACTTTCATAAGTAACTTTGAGTCTTTTTTTTTTTCCTATTTACTGCAATGTGATCTGGTAAAGCAAGGCACGTTTCCTTTTTTAAAAGAAAATATTTAAACTTAAGTATTTCTATATAAGAAAATATTTCTATATAAGATGTAATTTTGGTAAGAATTGAAAAAAATTGAATTTATATCCATTTTTAAGTGTAGCCAGGAAATAACAAGCATTCATTTTATATTGACTAAGAAAATAATTTGATTTAACTATGGTATTGACAAATATACTGTGAAATTAAAACTTTGTACTTGCTATTTTGATGTAAAAGGTGATAAAGAATGATTTATGAGGAATTTATTTTTATAAGTTAATCATTTCATTTTATATTTTAGTAGGTTTAGTGCATATCCCAGAAGCAGTTGTAATGGATGACATTTGTACAACTGAGCTTTTAATAATGTTTATTTTTACTGTCTTAAGAAAACATGTATTTTAAAAAAAGCTATCCATAGTTTAATTTGGTTTGTAGATACAGTGTGACCTATTTTAGAAACCCCTTTTCCTGACAGGTCTAATAATTTCTATTTTTTTCTTTGAAACAGGATCTGGAAATAGTATATTCCTATTTACATGGTATGGAAGCCTTATCAAACTTGAGGGAGCATCAACTTAGGTATGTCATTTTAATATTAAGTTAATCATAGAATGGTAAAAATTTGAAGCATGTAACAATTTAACATTTTAATTTTTTACTTTTATTCTTGACATAATAATTGTACATATTCGTGGGGTACATTGTGATATTTTAATACGTGTATACAATGTATTGTGATTAAATGGGGATTATTAGCATGTCCATCACTTCAAACGTTTATCATTTCTTTGTGTTATAGCATTTGAAATCCACTCTTTGAGCTATTTGAAAATACACCACAAATTGTTGTTAATGATATTACCCTATAGTGCTATAGAACACCAGGACTTATTTCTCCTACCTAGAATGCTAGAATTTTATAGATCACTTACTGTAGTCAACAAGTAGGGTTAAAGGAATCTTATTCATGAAAACTCTGCTTCATCTAGGTCCTATACTAAGGAGCTTAAACTTACACTAATAATATATACTTAATTAAGTTTTACTTTTACAAAGTTGAATTCAGTTGTATCCAATAAGAGAATAATATTTTGACATTTCTGTCATAGTTATATTCTTCCATTTCCACCCCAGGGTCTGTCTCTGTCTCTTTCTTCTTCCTCCCCTTTTTTTTCTCTGTCTCTCCCCATCCCCCTCCATTTCCCTGCCTTCCTCTCTCACCTCTCACCAAAAGTAGTAAATGCCACTTGGTGAATATATCAATAGGGGCAATATTTGCCATCTTGGCCAATAAAAACCTACTACTTAGCATTCAGATATATTAGAAACCAGAACCTTTTAAATTAATCATTTGAAGAATTACTAGGTCCATTATTTTAGTATGTTCTATATCTTTGTTTGAATATTTTATTGCATTAAGTAGACTACCTTTTTCAGAGAAACACAGTTTATACTATGTTTGTTTTTATGAGATCTGCCCATATAGAAATCTCATCACTTCTGTTGTACAGTAATACAGCAACTGTATTTATGTTTATCTGGGCTTCATATTAAAGAACAAAAATGATTCTACCTTAAGTGGGATATAAAATAAAGGACCTTAGGAAGATGGATAATATATAAACACCAACTAGGACATAATGGGAAAGTCTTGTTTTTTCCAGGTCTAGCTATTTCTGATGCCAGCGGGTTTTAATTATGAAAGGAATGCTTTTTCCATATATTTCCCCTTTACTCTTTCAACAATAATTAATTTGTGAGTATGTCAATTCCGTATTTAGTTGTTAATTGAAAAGAATATCAAGAGGATTGAGTACTTCTAAAATTAAATTTTTAATGAAAGTCATTTAAATTAAAGTAGATTGTAGATTAAGTGTTTAAAAATTAAGTCAAGTTTTATTAGAAAGGGCAAAACCACTGGGATTTTAGAAGATGGCTCAAATTAGAGCAAGAATAATTTTTAAAGTGTGTAACTTTCATTTTATATTTTGTGATGACAACTTTGCTAAGAAAAAATTGTACTAACAATTATTTAATTTTATGCGGTTAATTCATAAATGGAAATGCAACTAATTAATATGTAAATACAAATGTCACATTCCCACTGTGCACATAAAACCACACATGTAATATTTAGATATATTGATTATATAATGCATTTTATTTAGATAATAGGAATTCTATGCAATAGAAAAAGGATTTTTTATACTTACAGAAATTTTCTGGATGACAAAAGTATAAATAGGCTGGGCGTGGTGGCTCATGCCTGTAATCCCAGCTCTTTGGGTGGCCGAGGTGGGTGGATCACTTGAGGTCAGGAGTTCAGCACTAGCCTGGCCAACATGGTGAAACCCCATCTCTACTAAAAATACAAAAATTGCGGGGCATGTTGGCAAACACTTATAATCCCAGCTGCTGTGGAAGCTGAGGTAGGAGAGTCGCTTGAACCTGGGAGGCAGAGGTTGCAGTGAGCAGAAATCGCACCACCGCACTCCAGCCTGGGCAACAGAGTGAGACTACATCTCAAAAAAAAAAAAAAGAAAAGGTATAAAAATACTAATGAAGTTCCATACACCCATCAGCCAGTTTCAGAACTGTCAACTTTCTGCAGCTGCAGAAGTAATTTTGGTTATAAATAATAAGTTCAAGGGTATAGTTGAGTCTATTTACACCTTAGAATGTCTATTTTGGAGCCTACACAGATGTGTTTGTTGGCATGAACCTACAGGGTGGGGCCTGTAAGATGTTTATCTTATGCTTGTGTTGAAGTCACATTAATGGAAAACATCACCTTAAACTAATTTAAGTTCTTTTTTAGAACAAGATCAGGATACCACATACATAATAACAAAAATAGAGGTACAGATAAACCCAACAACTTAGATAAACTGCTTTATAATACTACAATTTCTGGGAAAAATATATCTCCTTTAGATAAATTATTTTCCTTTAATTTTATACCCTGGGAATAATAGAGAGCAGTCAGTTAGGACTTCCACATGACACAGTTTTACAATTTTAGGAAAAAAGTGCTCATAATCAAGATTTTCAGTCTGTTAAGTATTGGGCAGTAGAGCAGCAACATTCGTGTTCTCCTGTGGGGGAGTGGAAGTGGCTTTTATTTATTTGAAAGCTTCCCTGCATTGTTACAGAGCAGTTAAAGTAGACATTACTGTGTTGCTGTAAGATCACACACTGTGCAATATAAAGGTTTTTCAGATCTTCACTAAAAACTATGTTTCTTCATCATTTTAACTATTTTTCTAATGTTTTATACCTTTAGTTTATATAGACAAGAAGCAGCATATTTGCCAGCGGGGAAAAGAATGCTGTAATTGGGAGCAGAGACCAAAAATCTGTTTAAAAAAGTAGAGTAATTGGGGCTATTCAGTTTTGGAAACAAGAGCCTGCTGAAATATAATAATACATATTTTCTGCAGCATCATGGATGAGTGTAATTGTTACTATATAGGCGCCTTTAGATCATTGAGTAGTAACCGAATTATGGTTATTATTCTCATAGGAACTCAGGGAAGGTCAATATGCTTTAGCTAAAACATTGCCTAACAATGTTTAAAGACAAAAAGCATTTTGGTACTTGATTCCTCCATTTATGACATTTTCATATAAGAGATTTTATCATGACTTTCTGATAGCACTGTTTAAATTTATAAACAGTTACCAATTGATTGTATACTTACTGTGTACTTGATATTGATGTAGGCTCTGGGGATACTGCATTGAAGTAAATCAAACCCCTGACATCACGGAACTGAGGTTCCTAGTGGAGCAGAAAAGATTGAGATTTGGATCAATGTTACTTTATTTAGTATGCTGGACATGGTGAGGATGGGTGCTAGGCAGCTCTGGCTTTGGAGTCAAAAGGAGGGGTGACATTAGAGTCAGGACAGCCTGCAAAGATTTCGTCAGTGTAGAGGTGCCCCAGATGCTCTGTCATGGGCACAGGCTTGGTGCAGGGGAAGGCAGGGTCCACGGTATAGTAAGGCACAGTAAGTAAGTAAAATATAACAGTGTAGAAGTATAGCAAATAGCATAGGAGTTTGGATTTTCTGTTAGAGGTTGTGGAGATTAGAGTGGAGCTGTGAGATCATCTGACTTAGTGTTTGGAAAGATCTCTGGAAGCTTTGTGGGGCCTTGTGGGGAATGGACAATAGGCATGTAAAGGTGGAAGCAGAAGTCTCTGTACTTGTGGTCTTGTTAAGGGATAATGATGGGATAATGATAGCTCATGCTAGATTTAACAGGAGAGATGGTGAATTTGGTCAGTTCTGGAGGATGTATTTTGGAAACAGGTGATGGCGGAAAGATGTATGTGAAGAAAAGAGAGAAGTCAGGAATGATGACTCTAAGGTTGTTACTGTATTAGTCTGTTCTCACTATAAGGCCATACCCGAGACTGGGTAATTTATAAAGGAAAGAAGTTTAATTGACTCATATTTCCGCATGGCTGGGGAGGCCTCAGAAAACTTACGGTCATGGCAGAAGGGGAAGCAAACACATCTTTTTTCACAAGTGGCAGGAGAGAGAAGAATGAGTGCCCAGTGAAGGGGGAAGCCCCTTATAAAACCATCAGATCTTTTAAGAACTCACTAACACCAGAACAGGACTGGGGGAACCAGCCCCATAATTCAGTTATCCCACTGGCCCGTCCCATGACATGTGGGGATTATGGGAACTGCAATTCAAGATAAGATTTGGGTGGAGATACAGCCAAACCATATCAGGGTGCTAATTCTGGGAAAGCATATTTTGGGGGAGAAATTCATATTCTGTCTTAGATATTGTAAGCATGAGGTGGCTGTTACATATTCAAGTGGCAGCACTGAGTAGGCATTTAGATGAGTGGCTGCCGTGATGAGAGATTAGGTCTGGGGCATTGCTTTGGAAGTCATCAGTGTATAGATTAAAATCATGAACTGGGTGAGATTACTGGAGCGTAGAGAAGAGGGCTAAGGACAGGACCCTGAAGATGATAACATTTAGAAGTCAGGTAGAGGATGAAGTTGGGGAGCATCCAAAAGAGACAGAAAAAAAAAATGACTAGTAAGTTAAGCTGGAAAAGCAGAAGACCAAGGACAGGTTGCTGAAAGGAAATAATGCTGTAAGGAAAAAGGAGTAATCAAATACTGCAGAGTAGTGGAATTGCTAAGGACAGGTAGGATTCTGATAACAAGTTGGATGCTGATTATTTTTAGAGCTTTTTCTTTGGAGTTTCAGGGACCAAATGATGGAGGAGTGGGGAAAGGGGTGAGAAAATAAGAGAGAGAATATATAGACAACTCAGGCCGGGCGCGATGGCTAATGCCTGTAATCCCAGCACTGTGGGAGGCCAAGGTGGATGGATCACGAGGTCACAAGATCGAGACCATACTGGCCAACATGAGGAAACCCTGTCTCTACTAAAAATACAAAAATTAGCTGGGTGTGGTGGTGCGCAACGGTAGTCCCAGCCACTTGGGAGGCTGAGGCAGGAGAATTACTTGAACCCGGGAGGTGGAGGTTGCAGTGAGCTGAGATCGCGCCATGGCACTCCAGCCTGGTGACAGAGTGAGACTCCATCTCAAAATAATAATAATGATAATAATAACACTATATAGACAACTCTAAAAGATTTTCTGTGATGGGAAAAAAGCAAAATATAGATAATAGCTGGAAGGAGATGTGAGGTCAAGAGAGGAGTTCCGCCCACACGATAGGTGATATCTTGAGTTATGTTACATATTAGTGGACGTGATTCAGTAGAGAGGAACATGGAGAAGGAGGTAAGCTTGCAGGAGCACGGGGTCTTACACAGGAGCACGGGGTCTTACACAGGAGTGCGGGGTCTTACACAGGAGTGCAGGGTCCTCCGTGGAAGCAGGAATGAGATTTGGGGTGGAAGTAAAGAGGCCGAGGCAAGAACCCTTCTATTCCAACAGGAAACAAGGCAGAGCCCATTATCTAATTTAAGACCAGATATTTTTAGACTTAATGCTTTTGGCTACCATCTTTTCCTATGAAAAATTGTTATTCAACTTGGCAACTCATTGAAGAGGAATGTATGCTTAGTAAGATGTATTCAAGACTCACTGCTGCCTCCTGGAGTTAAGTGAGAATCAGCTGCAATGTTTCCAGGAAGGGATTGAGGTTAAGGACCTCTAAAGTACGGTGGTGGGAATGCGAAGAACAAGGAAAAAAAGTACCAAAGAGAGCTGTTTCTTTGATTTAGCAAACCGAGGAAAGAAAGATGGATGTGGGGTGATTCTAGTGTTTCACAGGTTGGAGAATGGTAGCCCGATTGACCAAAATGGAGGTGCTGTTGAAATAAACACTTTTAATAGCCAGCTTTTTTCTATTTCTAGTTCCTTCATAAGATGGAATAGTAATTCTCTGATTTGCATTTCTGTATTTTGGGAAAAATGTAATTGACTTAATATAATAGGATGCTTCTTGAAGATGCTGTTCTCAGGGTAATTTTGAATATTTAAAAATTATTCATGTTTTTCATAATTTTTATAATTTTGTAATTTTTTCAAAAACTCTGGGATGAATCAGCTGAAGTAACAAATCTTTAAAGTTCTAAAGCCTCCAGTTAGTCAGTGGTCATAAAAATATGAAGTTAATTAGAGCCTTAGAGCCTACTTTTATCTGAAATTCCATACTGTTGAGTAACATTCTTGTTGAGCCGTGAATGAGTGAATGATGTTATCACTTTTAAAATCAATAGGTTTTCCTTTTAAACTTTTAGGTTCCTTCTCAGTTTTTATTTATCTTGGGGAACATTAATTTGTCCACATGCCGTTTACAAAATAGAAAATACACACAATGTTCTTCCCCATAAAATAAACATGGTGAAGTTGACATCTTACTAGATATTTTCTTTTCTAGCATACTTTTACCAGATTTAATGTAATTTTATTAACCCAGGTATTAAAAATATTCATCTTGAGGCTAATAAATGATTGTGACAAACCATATAAAATAATCAACTTTCTAGACTGTATGTCTCATTTAAGGGTTTAAAATACCAGTCTGTTTTTTAGTGACAGATGTTGAACTCATGTTTTTATCTCTTTTACAGGTTAATGTGTGAAACTGTGAGATATGAGAGACACGAAGCAAATGAAGTTTTATACTAGTAGGTGTTTCCTTTTTGTTTGTACAATGTATCTAATCCAGTGACTAAATTTTCTTCAAGTATCAAAGGAGTATTAGTAACAGCTGGCTAAGTCAGCACTAACTTATTTTTCTTAGTTGAGAAATGGGAAACATTTTATCTGTTTCCTGTCATAAAATAAAAGTTTACAGTTCTTTCCTGATAAGTTCACATTTGTGTCTATATTTGTATCTCTCACATGTGGGTCGAAGATACTATTTCATATTGTAGAGTATTTTGACATTTTTATTATGAAATAGGAAATAATATACAGTTTTTCTAATGGAACAAAACATATATTCCCACAGCCACACCAGATGAAATGTGAAGATAGCATAAAGGCCATATTTCAGTTTATAGTTCTTTCAGAAACAGGAAAATAAGCTGCCCCCATGTCTTTGGGTATGATTGCATCTTTCGATAATATTAATATTCTTTTCAAGATATGCAACATATTCCTTAAGAAAAGACAGCCTATTCTTAAAGAATATATGGTAGATAAATACTGGCATATTAACATAAGTTATGATTTATTAGACATATTATTTTGTTTAAATAATGTTTGCCATGACTGTTGTTTTGTTGACTGGTTTTCAGAGCACTTACTTTCTACCTTCTAGACTTATTATAGGGAATATTTATTCAAATAAGTAAGTCCCAGCTTCTGCCTTTAAGGAGTTCATAATCTGTTGAGGGAGGTAGAAATAGAATACAAGGAAAACAACAACAACAGAAACAAACAAAGCAAAATAATGGTGAGAATGTGGCTATGTTCCAAGGGTGGAAGAAGCACAAGGGAGCGTGTGAAGGAAATGAGGAGAGCCTCAGCAAAGGGTCTGTGGAACCAGGTCTCAAAGATGTGTCCTGGAGGCTGCAGAGACTTTTTAGGCAGAAGGAACAGTATGTGCTGGGACGCAGAGAGGTGACGGGGCCTGGCCTGATGTTTTGAACATCATGGCAAGTTTAGTGTGACTGGCCTGTGGTGTGGGTCAGGGTGGTAAGTCGAGAGAAGACGCAGTCTATAGTCATACTTGGTCGAGAACATGTTGTTCAGAAAACGACCTGGATCCTTCAGGCAGTTCAGGTCCTGGGTTCTTCAGGAGATTTTTTTCCCTCCTAAATAACATGTTATGGAAAATTACAGACACAATATTTGACACAGTGGTATCACAGACCCCCAAATACTCGTTGTCCAACATGGCAAACCCATGGCCAATTGTGTTTTCATTTCTTACTCTCCCCTCCCAGCTCCAACTGGATGATTTTGAAGTAAATCCCAGACAGCACAGTTCATCCATAATTATTATGATATGTATCTCTAAAAGACAGTGACTTTAACAAACCTTAAACACAAGATTATCAAGTCTTTAAAAATAACTCTTTAATATCATGAAAATATTCAAAGTTTTTGTCCTTTTTTTTTTAACAGCTTATTTATTTGAATCAAAATCTAAAGTTTATTCATTGTGATTGTTGATTTTCTTTAAGCCTCTTTTAATAGTAGCTTGGAGGCTGGTTTTCATGCAGCAAAATGATGTGATCACATGTCTCCCAACCCTCCCTGTCTACCTGTTCCCTCAAAGGTAATACCTGTGGTTGTATGAAAATATGAAGGGTGAGTTAGATAGATTGAGTGTCTGGACAAAGAGATCAGTAGGGAGACAGTTACAGCCATCTGAGGTGGTAAGTGCTTGAACTGAGGCAAAGACTGAGGGAATGGAGGAGTCAGGGATGTTGGATTTTAGAAGATACAGGTAGATAGAATCTAGGATGATTCTGAGGTTGCAACATATGAAACTATGACATCTAGGACCTGTTCAGCAGACAATCATAAATATCCATCTCAAGCTTAAAAGAACCTACACCAAATATAGAGTCGTAAATAATCAAGACATATTTGATAATGAGAAAATTAACAAGAGGCAAGTGCTCTTAACATACTTATTCCCAGAAGAAATGAAGATGTTAATAAAGTGTTATTTTGGGAGCAATAAAAAGTTATCAGTGGAATGAGTATACAAATAACAGGGATAGAGATATTTGAATTCTATTATTGGCATTTATCAAAGCAGTCTAGTAGCAGTAAGCATCAACTTTCTAGTATTTTGTCTTCCTCTGAAACGTGGTTTGGATAGTATTGATGATGATGAGGTGATAGCCGACATTTAACAAGCACTTCCTATGTCCCATGTCCTCTAATAAGTTATTTATATGCATTCATTTACTTATTCTTCGTGGGTATCTTGTGAGGTAGTTGTTATCATTATCCCAGCTGGACAAACTGAAGCTTTGAGACGATAAAGAACTGCCAAGCTCCCACTGCCTAACGTGGGACAAAGATTTGAGCCCAGACATTGTGATTCTGCAGCCATAGCTCTTATCCTAGTCACCAGCATTTTCTGGCCCTTTTCATGCCTTGTCACCATAAAATAATGCTTGTGTACATGCTGGGGTAAACACACACTCTCTCCCTGCCCCAACCTGTTCTCCTAAAGTGGCAACTGAAACCCGCCAGCAGCTCATGCTACATTATGACTGCCTAACAATTATTATTGATTACTTATTTAAATCGAAGGTAGATTACAGTGTCTTCAAACATACCTGTTTTTGTTTTTGTTTTTGTTTTCCAAGTAGGCTTAGAGGTTTAGACAGTGCATGTGAGCTATGCTGATAATGCCAAGCCATATTTTAGGTAATCTTAAATTTGAATGCATTCCACTCTGTAGAGTTGATTGGTAGCACCTGCCCATATTTGACTAGTTAAAAGTAGGCGACAGTGTTAGTAAGTGATGAAAAGTCTTTGGCTATTCCACAAATCATGATTTCATAAGGCCCAAAATTCAGAGACTAATTGTAAATTCATATAATCAGATTTCTAGCATTTGGCCAATCTTGTGATGAAATATAGTTGAATTGTTTTCTTCCATGATCCTTAGACATGTTTCTGCTCTTACCAATTTGTGTGAGTTCAGTTTTGAAAATTAAAAATTATTGTATTTGTGTTATATATATAAATTTGTGATAATAATAGTACTCCTCTTTTTCGGACCTGTTATTATTACCTTTTGGGGAAATGACTTGTTTGTTCTTGTTCTTCCTTGAGTTTGAAGAACACAGTGTAGTCAGAAATATCAAAGGCTTTCACACTTTGGTTTTATGACCAAGAGATGAGTAGAGTAGTCATTTTATTATGTTTATGTGTTGGTGCCTTCTAAGTCTATGGTTTCAATAATTTTGCCAGGTAAATATAATACTCTTTTGATCCACCCCTGTACCTCGTTTTTCTCACCTATAATGTGGAACCGATAATAATAGTTCCTACCCGTCAGGGTTGGCATGAGGATGAGATACAGTAACCTGTACAGAGTGTTTAGAGCAGCATGTTCAGAATAAGTACACAAGCACGTTAGTGCCAGCATCATTGTCATTCTCATCACTGTTTGATAATTTACATTTTGGTCTTCCAATTTTTTAGTTGCTTTAAATGTTTGTCAGGAAGGAATTATGATAGTGATGCTCTAGCTCTGATGGTGTTATTGTTTTAACATGAACGACCAAGATGACAAAAACGCCATTTTAGATTGTATTGAGTTGGGGGGAACATTGTGATTCTGATAAGATCGCATTTTTAAAATTTAGAGTTGCCCATTTGGAATCAAATTGTGTTGGTTTGCATTAGAAAGTTAGAGAAAATTAGCTCAACTTTACAGAATGGAAAAGCCTATCAGGTAATTTCTGCCTTCCTTGCCTTTATTATCTACCCTGTTAGGTATTGTGCTGTTTTGTGGGAATACTGAGGCGGATAATATGAATTACTCACCAGAGGGACCTTAACTTATATTTGTTTTTATTTAACAATTTAATCTTAAATGAGAAACATATATGTAAAAACACTGGATAAATCATAGTAAAAGTTGCAGCATATTGCCAATAAGAAGTTGGGAATTTGTTCTCTGGAAAAATTCTTTGAACCTGGGGCTGTCTCATAGTACACCATGGAAACTGATCTGCTTTAGTTGTTTCTTAATGGCCAGCTATCTTCACAAATAGTGAAGTGAAATGGAAATACTGTTTAATATATAATTACATTTAACGTGCTCAAAACGTTTGGGTCAGAAATTCAACCATTGCAAAAGTTTAAGTGTCCACACACACACACACGCCCACACTATAAGTGTAACTGTGCACCTCATTGCCTGTTTTCCACATACATATGACTGACTGCTTTGGTTTCCAAAAGAGTTTTCATAGCACTTTGTAAGGGGTTTCTCTCCCTCTATTCCAGGAGAGGAAATTGTTCTCCATAAAAGAGCTACATTGAGGCCTATTGGGTCTTTTAAAGCATTTTCATTTAAATCTGTAAATGTGCAATTTAGAACTGCAAGCCTCAGCTGAGCTCTTGTTGCTTTTAGCAGTCTTTGCAGTTGTTGACTTGGCTTTCTGTTTTCACAGCAGCTATTCCCACTGCTCTGTGAGGCTGCTCAACCATCGCTGTCCCCTTTCTTTTCTCCCACACCTCCTCTAGGCAACTCTGCCTCAAGTTTGCTTTCTGGTCTCAAACACCCTAATTTATCTGTATCTGCATTTACCTCTTGTCCCACTCCTGTCTCTAGGAGGAAGGGATGCCGTTTTGCCTGTATGATGGAGTTATTTCTGTTCTCATTTGTATCTTCAGCCTCTTCTTCCTGCCGCGTTTCTGAGACCGTAAGCCTGACCCTAAGCGTGCCACGATGCCTTCCATCCTGAAGTTTCTCCTTTGCCTCTCTTACTCATATCCAATTATTACACTATTTTTTCCTTCCTGATGTGACCAAGATTTTTTTACTTTACATCACAGTAAATTGTTCTAAAATTATTACAAAAGCACTAATCTACTAATCTACTACTTAGATCATTTTTATAGCCCCCCACCCCTACCCCAGGAAGCAAAATACTGCGATTCTCTTTTTTCTTTTCTTTTCTTTCTTTTTCTTTCTTTCTTTCTTTTTTTCTTTCTTTCTTTTTCTTTCTCTCTTTCCTTCCTTCCTTCCTTTTTTTCTTTCTTTCCTTCCTTTCTTCCTTCCTCTCTTCCTCTCTCTCTCTTTCTTTCTTTCTTCTTACTGTTTTTTTCTTGAGGCAGAGTCTAGCTCTGTTACCCAGGCTGGAGTGCAGTGGCACGATCTGAGCTCACTGCAACCTCCACCTCGCTGATTTAAGCCATTCTCGTGCCTCAGCCTCCCAAGTAGCTGGGTACAGGCATGTGCCACCACGCCCGGCTAATTTTTGTAGTTTTAGTAGTGCTGGGGTTTCGCCATATTGGCCAGGCTGGTCTCAAACTCCTGACCTCAAGTGATCCACCCACCTTGGCCTCCCAAAGTGCTGGGATTACAGGCGTGAGCCACTGCGCCTGGCCTCTTCTGTTTTTACCCAGCAAGATGTAACCACCGTTTTGAAGTATTTTTCTGTCCTAATTTTATTATGCTTATGTGTGTACATAAAGAAAATGGTGGCTCGAGGTGGGCGGATCACTTGAGGCCAGGAGTTCGAGACCAGCCTGGGCAACATGGCGAAACCCCATCTCTACTAAAAATACAAAAATTAGGCGTGGTGGCATGAGCCTGTAATTCCAGCTACTTGGGAGGCTGAGCCACGAGAATTGCTTGAGCCCCAGCAGCAGGGTTTGCAGTGAGCTGAGATCACACCTGGGTGACTGAGACCCTGTCTCAAAAAAAAAAAAAAAAAAAAAAAAGTGAAACCAAAGGTTTTAATTTATTTGAAAAAAATGGCGTCTTTAAAGACTTAGCCTTTGCATGGAATTGTAGGACACGGGTGCTCAACCACCTCGCCTGTATGTAAGTATGAGAATTCAAGCACATGCACACCCACGCCCACACAGATACTTACGAAGGACTGTTTTATGTACATACGGAGATCCTTTAAGGATTCTTGACAATGATATTTTTATATTACTATTTTAAAATGAAAATGTTTTATTTTTATGTTGAACAGAAGAGTATTTAAATAAAAACGTTGTTAAAAATACAATTAATCCGTAATCTTCATGAGGGTAGGGACTATGTTTATGTTTCAGGTTTGCCTTCTCATGCCTACCATGGAAATTTACATTTAGTCTGTTCCTGATGGTTTTTTTTTTCAATTCTCTATTCAGAAGAAGGAACTCCTTTGATCTGTAGATAAAGACCTTCCTTATGGTCTCACTTCCTAATAATGGCTGGTTACACATCATCAGGTGTTGGATTCTTCGTATCAATTTTCTGTGAAACTGCTTAGTGAATAAAAACCTGTTTAGGGTAAGGTATAGGAGAAAAATACAGCTTGCTTTTTATATCCTTTCTGATGTGAGGGGTAGTGGTGCTGTCAGGTGTTTTGCTGTATTGTTGCAGTTTCTTGCTGTTGGGACTCCTATAGTGAAGTTAGGCAGATTTAGCTTTGAATTTGACTCTGTCTCTGGGTGTGTATAAGTTACCTTTAAATTTTCTGAGACCCAGGTGACTCCAGGTGAGAAACAGATTTCTTGTGAAGATAAAATTGCAGCATATGAATCTAAAAGAGACATTTGTAAATTAATTTCATAACCCATTAGTAGTTTCCAAAAGAGTCAAAATTTCAGATTCTTTTAAATGTGATAAATTGTTCCTTGAGCCCTTGGATCTATTTCTTTACCCTGAGTTTAGCTGACTCATCGATTTGATGTAATCTCTCTCTCTCTCTCTCTATATATATAGTTTGTATTGGTGTTTTTCCTTTCGTTTATTGTTTATTGAATAGCTTCATAACTCCCAGTGTTTCACTCCTTCCTTTCATGTTAAAAATGAATTTCATAAATTTAAGATTGTGCCAGGCACAGTGGCTCATGCCTGTAATCCCAGCACCTTGGGAGGCTGAGGTGGGTGGATCGCTTGAGCCCAGGAGTTTGAGACCAGCCTGGACAAAATGGCACGACCCTATCTCTAAAAAAATACAAAAATTAGCCAGTGCGGTGGTGCACCTCTGCGGTCCCAGCACTCCTCAGGAGGCTGAGGTGGGAAGGTCACTTGAGCCTGGGAGGCGGAGGTTGCAGTGAGCCAAGAGTGCACCACCGCACTCTGGCCTGGGCGACAGTGAGACTTTGTCTCAAAAACAATAATAAAAATAATAAATAATGAAAAAAATGATAACATTAATGAGCCTATAGAATATCTGGCTTTACTGGTTCTTTAGTAGTTTACATTGTTTGCTAGTTAAAAAAAAAGGATGTCTGCTGTGTCCCCTGTATTTTCAGTATAAAGATGAAATATCTTTAATATTTTCATCAGCTTTCATAGTTCTTATTGATCTTACTGACTTTTCCTGTTTTGTTGGTTGCAATTCCTTGTAAATGAATTGCTATTGTTTGGAAAATAAGGATTTTTTTTGAAAATCTTAAAATGGTGTTTTCTTTCTTCAGAGTTTTTAATTATAAATGAAGTAATTTCCTTACAATTTAGAACTTTTAAGAAATAGAATAAAAATTACCCTCTACTTTAAAAATGTCATTTGTTTTCTTATTGTGGGAATTTATATATAATTGATATATTTACATATAACTCAGTATTATGAATAATATCATTTTATAATAAAATATCAGTATTCCAACAGTGGAAATTGTAAATACCAAAGCCCTTAACTCTTGTTAGTCCTCCTTCTAAAATTTGGCGTATACTTCATGTTTTAGTACATGCACTTTATATTTCTTTTGGCTTGATATCATTGTTGGGGTTGCTTACTGTGCTGTGTTGCATTAATTTATCTAGTGAGCTTGCTTTGTGCCATTTGACTATACAAAAATAAATAATGAAGACTTTGTCTATCAGCTTATAGCTCAGAGCTCCATCAGAGGAGTAAAAATATACAAATTTTTAAACTGTAATAAATCCAGTAACAGAAATGATGTAACGTATTTGTGAAAAAGATTAAAATTATTGTGTATCTGGAAAGCCATCTGTCTATTGGAAGGTGGCCATTGTTAGAACTTATTTTTTTGAAGCCGTGGAACACTTTGTTCATAGAAAATCCTGTTCAGCCCAACAACAGTAGCTGTTATGGTTGAAAGAGGTTTGGACGCCTTGAAATCCCAAGGGCTCTTGACATTGAAAACCTCTGATCTCAACTGTCTGCTGGACGCCTATAAAAGGATAGAGGATAATTTGTTGTAAATAAGTAATTTTCACTGTGGTTTTTTGGCATAATCGTATATTTGAGAGCACAAGTCTAAGCTGGCCAGAAGTCTGTAATAACAGCAGTGTAGGTGAGCAAAAATGGGACCCTGAACTGTAGCAAAGGGTTTCGATAGAGACTTGGGAGGGGAACCCACAGAATGTGATGATAGGCTGTGAAGAGGGAGAAGCTTGGGAAGTTGTCCCTTTATCTTTTGGTTGGAGGGTGTTGGTGAGACCGCAGATACAGGAAAATAAAGGTGTTTTTCTATTTTTTGGTCATGGGTGGCTGGCCCTCTGGAGTTCCTTGTGGTCCCCATGTAGTTACTGGAACCTTTGTTAGTCTTCATTTTATTTCACTTTCTTGTTTTATAGGCATGTGATCAATAGCCCTCGATGATGATTCCTGTCTCCTTTTCTCCAGATGCCAACAGCTTCGTCTTTTGAATGTGATACTGTGCGGTATTACATCCTGGATAGTATAAAGTGACCTTTATAAAATAGCACCAAAATTGGTATTTGATGCTATATGTGGTTCTCAGTTGTGCCGAACCTGTCTCAGATAGCTGTGTCGTGTGCTCAGCTCAGCCACTATTTCTGTACATTTTGCCTATTCTTACTCACAAAGCAATCGCCATCTTTTTGCTTCTCTGTTTTAATGACCTTGTTAATGCTGTCCATGTGTAGCATTCAGAGGAGCTTCCTCACTCCCCTGGGCCGCTTCAGGCTTGGCCATATTGCACTTGCTCTGCTAAAGTGGGAGGAGTCTCTTCTTGTAGCCCATACACCCTCCTTGTTTCATATTTTGTCAGGATCATCTGGGAAAGCACTAACTTCTAGTTCCAGTTTGCTTAGATTTTTCATGGGCACCATTCTTTCTGTTTCTGTTTATTGCTTCTCCACTCCCGAAAACCCCCCAAAACTTAGATGGCCATGTTTGTGGCTGTTGGGAGTCTTGTTTTGAGCCGATGGTCTTCTAGGATCAGCATCCTTTGCCCACAGCCACTTCCGCAACGCCTGCCACTCTGTTTTCTTTCAACTCTCTTTTCTCTCCTTGTCAGTCCCCCTTGGCTTTTCTTTCTTTCTTCGTTTTTTTGGCGGAGTTTTGCTGTTGTTGCCTAGGCTGGAGTGCAGTGGCATGATCTTGGCCCACGGCAACCTCCGCCTCCTGGGTTCAAGCGATTCTCTTGCCTCAGCCTCCCGAATAGTTGGGACAACAGGCACCCGCCACCATGCCTGGCTAATTTTTGTATTTTTAGTAGAGACGGGGTTTCACCATGTTGGCCAGGTAGATCTCAAACTCCTGACCTCAGGTGATCCACCTACCTCTGCCTCCTAAAGTGCTGGGATTACAGGCGTGAGCCACTGTGCCTGGCCTCCATGAGCAACCTTTTTGGCTGACTGGGCCTCACTTAAGTTTTCACATTGTATTAACAGCTGAATGAAGTAGCATTTTCACAGTTATTTTCTTGCCCTCTAATAATTGTCTTTGCTGATTTAATCAGTTTTCTTTGGACTTAGTATTTTTTTGTTCTTTCAGTTCCCTTGTCAACTTCAACTTGATCGCTTGCATTTACTGGCCGCCTCCTTAAATGAGAATGTGGAGCGGCACACACAGCTCTTTCCCATGGAGAGAGTGCCACCTTGTGGATCTCTAGGATATTGCCGAGGAGGCTCTTAGATCCTGGCTCCATTTTTCCATTTACTGGTGAACTGAGTTCACATCTTTGACTTTCAAGCACTTTAATACCTTACCTGGGTTCCTGTCTATTCAGTTCATTAATTTACTTATTAAGAAAATATTTGAGTGCCAATCAAGCATTATGTAGTGTATATATTGGGGGTACTTAAGAGTTAGAGGAGTTTAAAAACTATTGAGGAGAAACTCCTAATGTGAATAATTATGACTCTCTGGCACCTACGTCACGTGAGCATGTACACAGGGCACTGGGAAGCTGGAAGAAAGTGACTCACTTTCCTTGGAATATACCAAAACACTTCTCAGAGGAGGTGATAGTTAACCTGAAACTAGAAGGATGAGTAATAAATTTACAAGAGAAAATATACTATTTAGAAGCTAGACTGCAGTTTTGTTCAAAACCTGTGTGGCATAGGTGGAAAAAAAAATGTGTGGCCTGGCCGAACAGGATGAAGTTTGCAGCATAAGGAATGTTGGGGTTGGGAGCAGAAAGCAAAGCTGTAGGTTGGTCCTTTCAGAGACGATCGTGAGAGAGGAAAGGAGATGAGGAAGATGAAGAGAATTAGTATTTTTTGTAACCATCATGCAAGGTACTGCGTATATATTGTTTCATTAAATAAAACGAGCTTTGTGAAGAAGGCATCAATGTCTTCCATTTTGCAGTTGAGGAACTAGAATCTCAGAATTTGACTTTACCAGGATCACGTGGCTAGTGTGGAAGAAGGAATCTGTGCTCCAGAACCTGCGCTCTTTGCACAGCATTTCCTGCTTCCTTCATGGGCTCTGCCAGGTGGTTTGGACCTTCTCCTGTGAAGGACCATTGGGTTCATCAGAAGGATGTCATCTGATCCGATTTACCTGAGCAAATGATCACTGAAATGTTTCCCAGCTTCTACTAGGCATGATGCGCAGTTCCTGCCTTGAAAGGAAGTTCATTGTAGTTGTTGGAAGAAGATGCTCAGGAATAAGAAATCATTACAGAAAAACATAAAACAGTGAAATTAGATGGGCTAAGTATTTTAGAGGTTGGAAAACAGTGAGTGAGAAGATTTTCTTAAAGTAGTAGTTTTTGAGCCATCTCTTAAGGTACAGTGGGATGTGGAGGGTAGATGGAGAGAGGTAAACATCTTGAACAGCATGGCAGAGTTGGAATGAACAGAAGGAAAGCAGCCAGTCAGGAGCAGCAGGTTATGTTGAGGGGTAGTAGGAAGGAAGGTGGGAGAGGTGAGGGGGTCAGATCAAGTATTTCCCTCATGCCCATTAGACTTTGTTTAGATAATGCTCAGCGGGGATCTTACAGTTCTGATTGCCCCAGAGGCTTTCTATCTGTTTACATTGGAAGGTGAACTGATCATTTTATAATGGTCTGTATTTGGTTTTGTTTGGCCTCGTTAATTTCCTTCCTGTTGATGAAAAACAGAAACAGGAGCCTTTTAGAGTTTCTCGTTATAAACCAGGGCTTTTGTGACTTCCGTTTTGTCCATTGTGGGATGAGATGTATTGAAATGAAATCAGTTGTCCATTGTGGTTCCTATCTCAAGATCCTGTGGTCAAATTCTGAGATTCTAAGAAGGATTCGGTCTTCTGTAAGCGTGAATTCCCCTGATTAGAGAGACTCGAAAGTACTGCTTTCCTATACGAACCTCTTTAGTCTTCAGATTTCTGTTTTTTTGCCCAGTACTGGTAGTGTCAGGTTATTTGGAAATCCTCAGTCAGGGTTCTTTCAGGATTAAGCTTTGGCATTTCAGCAACACTTGAAGGGGCTCCTTTGCTCATAATTTAAAAAAAAAATTATTTGAGGAAAAATTAAAATAGCACTGATTAATACAATGTATGTACCTAGTTGCATGGATATTAATAGAGTTGTGCTTTTTTTTCCTGCCATTTGTTCCTCTTGGGACTTCACATTGAGACCATTTTTCTGAAAGTTTTTCAGAGTTGGCCAGCCCCATGTGTAGGAAACATCTAGGATATTTGTTTAAAAGTCACTTTGATGGATCTCCTATCTAATGATCAGAAACCGGGGAATTGGGTGGGATAGATGCATTTTAAATTAACATCTTAGGTGATTCATTTGCACATCAGGGCCTGAGAACTACTGGATAGAATAGAATCTCAGTGTTAGTCTTAGATATTTATTATTATTACTACCACTACACTTACTTCTTGTCTTACAATGTGGTTACATCCCAATAAACCCACTATATGTTGAAAACATCCTAAGTCAAAATGCAGTTAACGTACCTAGCCTACTGAACATCATTGCTTAGCCTAATGATATGGTTAGGCTCTGTGTCCCCACCCAAATCTCATGTCAAATTGTTGTGCCGTTGGGGGAGGGACCTAGTGGGAGGTGATTGGATCATGGGGGCAGATTTCCCCTATGCTGTTCTCATGATAGTGGATGAGTGCTCATGAGATCTGGTGGTTTAAACGTGTAGCGCTTCCCTCTTTGCTCTCTTTTCTGCTCCACCATGGTAAAACATGCTTGCTTCCCCTTCGCCTTCCCCCATGATTGTAAGTTTCCTGAGGTCTCCCCTGTCATGCTTCCTGTACAGCCTGCGGAACTGTGAGCCAGTTAAACCTCTTTTCAAGTTACCCAGTCCCAGGTAGTTCTTTATAGCAGTGTGAGAACCGACACATACACTTAGGCTACCATAAACATGCTCAGCACACTTACATTAGCCTACAGTTGGGCAGGATCTTTTTTTTTTTTTTTTTCTTTTATTTGAGACAGAGTGTTGCTCTGTCACCCAGGCTGGAGTGCAGTGGTGCAATCTCAGCCTCACTGCAAGCTCCGCCTCCCGGGTTCACGCCATTCTCCTGCCTCAGCCTCCCGAGTAGCTGGGACTACCGGCACCGCCACCATGCCCGGCTAATTTTTTTTGCATTTTTAGTAGAGACGGGGTTTCACCGTGTTAGCCAGGATGGTCTCGATCTCCTGACCTCGTGATCCACCCGCCTCGGCCTTCCGAAGTGCTGGGATTACAGGCATGAGCCACCGCGCCCAGCCGCACAGGATCTTTTAACACAAAGCCTATTTTATAACAAACTGTTGAGTACCTCATGTAATTTATTGGATATTCTACTGAAAATGAAAAGCAGAATCGTTGTGGTGCTGGAAGTTGAGTGTGTCGTAAAGACAAAAAAGCTTGTCAGACCATTGGAAGTTGGGCACCGTCTGTACCATTATTATTATTGTCAGTCTTCTCTTAACCAGCTTCATTGCCTGGAAGTGAGGTCTCAATTTGCATATCCTTTAAGTACTGAACAATTTGCTGCTGCTACTACTAAGTACTATTTTCATAATTTCAGTTTCATTTTTCTTAAAAAAAAAAACCATCACTTTCCCATTTTTACATACACATGTAAAAACCCTCCAGTGACAGCTAGCTGCACTGTGGAAAGGAAGTGTTTGCAGACCTTGAAGGGAAGCACGTTGTACCCCACACGGAAACTCTGCCTGCCTGAGGCATGATTGTAAGTGAAAAGAGTAAGCGTGTTTAGTTCAGTGCTTTCTAATAAAGTAAGGGGAATTTTCTAGACTAGTAAGACTAAATAAAACATATTTTGATGCTGACACCTCAGCAAGGAATTTTCATAACAGGAACTAAACATGAATTCTATGGGGGATGGATAGGAGGAGAGGAGAGGGGTTTTTCTAGCTTACAACTATTTCCAGAACATCTGTAAAATAAAAGTCACTGTTTTTTGTATTCTTACATTTCTTAACTATGTATTCTTACTTTTAATTAACTTACTTTTCCAAAATCTGAATCCTTAGAAGGGATAACTCAAAGAAATTTTGCTTATCATATGTGGCCTGGCATGTGGTAAATGCTCACTGAATTTAATAAATGTTGATTGAATGGTCATTCTCTGCAAATGCCTACTAAAGCAAATATAACTCTTGCAAGTTAGCTTTGGATTCTTTGAGGAATGTAGAGAAACAGCCTATCTATCAGATAAACAAAATTGTAATAAGTGGTAGAGATTACCACTTACCTTCACATCCTCAAATCTTTCCCATGGATTTCCTGATATAAAGAGTCAACCCTAAATATAGGCTAATCGATGAGTGGTAAGGATGCTAGAGCATTCACTGCCACAGTATTTTACCGACTTTGAACACTGGTTGCCTTTCACTTCAAGTGTGTTTTATTATCAGTGCCAGGAGAGCTGAGTTTGTAAGCCTTGTGCTTAATTTGTCCATATTATTTTTGCCTTCAGAGTTGACAGACATGAAATAATTGAAAAGTCAGCTAATGTTTGTTATTTCTCTCTGTCACAGATAATCTAGATCATGGTGCCATTTATTGTACTTTCTAACATGTTAACTCTATTAGTTGTCACTGAATAATTATTTGCATTTAATGATCATGAACTGTTCATTTAATCCTTGTAGCAGCCTAGTAACTTGCCCCAGGCCACATAGTTAGGAAGTGGCAATCTACCTTAATTTCCTATTTTTCTAGATTTTATTTCCTTGGGCCAGCGTTTTTTGTGATAAATGGAACACTGTAAAAACAGATTTTAAAAAGTTTACAGAGTATTTTTTTTCCCGCTTTCTGTTTTAGTGTTTCACCATTTGTTATTTAAAAATTATTAAACTAGTTTTGGGTCTGGAATAACAGTTTTACTTGGCATAATTCAGAATTTGAGAATAATGCTGTCATATTAATAAAGACAAATAAGTTTTTTTCACAAACCAAATGAATGATTGCTGGTTGCAAGAGCTAATGATTAAAAACTGAGAAGACAAAAATATGAATTACTCTTTGAAGTACTTTGCATTTTCGCTTTAGAAATCTTTTTATTTTTATGGTTCTGCATTCTAACTGAACTCTTTGACAGTGCTTTTCCGTTATGTTTTCTTGAGGCATTGCTGTTGAGCTAAGTAGTCATGAATTTGGTGAAGAATCGACTTGGGGGGAAAGATGTTCCGCTGCTGATTCACTTTGGAAGCAGATAGCACAGTGAAAATGATTAGGTGATAGTGATTGACATTATTAAGTAATGTAATTATTCAGAGTTGTAAATAGAATTTAGTGTCTTCTAAAAACTTTTTAATGTCACAATACAGAAACCAAACAAAACAAGGACTTGGCAGAAATTGCTGAAGACTCCCTTGCAACATGCATATGGTTCATGGGGATCTGAGAGGAGCATAGTATGCAGCGTCTATGATGTACTCTTGAAAGAAATGGGGTGTGCTCTGTGCTTCCTTTCTACTCCTCCCACTGGCTGGAGTGTGGATGTGGTGGATGAGATTTGGACCTGTCACCCTAGAATATGAGATGGAAGCCATGGGTTGAGGACGGCTGAACCACAAAATAGAAAGCGTGTGGCTTCCCAATATCGTGGAAACATCTTACCAGTCTTGGACTTCCAGTGTTCAGACTATTTTGTGTGTGAGAAAGAAATGAACTTCCTCCTTGGTTATGTTATGCCATTGCTATGTTTAGATTTTTGTTTTAATAGTAGCTGAGTTTATGTCCTAACTAATAAATTTGATGCAGTTGACTATGTATGATAAAATAACTTATTCATGGCAGAGAGCACCATAAACCAAGTCCAAGGGTAAGCAGCAAACTGGGAGAAAAAATATTCACAGCTCATGTTTTCAGAAGGCCAATTTTTATAAAGTACCGCTAGGAAAAAAAAAAAAGAAATCTCACAATTTTTTTTTTTGTTTTTGAGACAGAGTCTCTCGCCATGTCACCCAGGCTGGAGTGCAGTAGCACAATCTCAGCTCACTACAAACCTCCGCCTCCCGGATTCAAGCGATTCTCCTGCCTCAGCCTCCCAAGTAGCTGGGATTACAGGCAGGCGTGAGCCACCACACTGGCTAATTTTTTTGTATTTTTAGTAGAGACGGGGTTTCACCATGTTGGCCAGGCTGGTCTTGAACTCCTGACCTCAGGTGATCCGCCTGCCTGAGCCTCCCAAAGTGCTGAGATTATAGGTGTGAGCCACCACGCCCAGCCAAAAAAAAAAAAAAAAAAACACCTCACAATTAATTGGAGACTTAGAGTAATTAGAGACTTAGTTAAAAGTTATGAAGTGATTTTACAAAAAAAAAAATAGAAGTGACTCATGAACTTAAAAAAGATGGTCTTATAAGAAAAACAAATGAAAAACAAACTGAGATATCATTTTCACCAAGCCGATTGGCAAAACATCCAAAAGCACTAAAGTCACCCTGACCTTGCGAGGCAGTGGCAGCCCATGGCCTTTGCACTCACACTCCTGATCCTCCATGCCTGTTGCCTGGAATGCTGCTCCCTTCAGGATCCACGTGGCTAACTCACCTCCTTTGCTCAAATGTCTTCTCTATGAGACTTGAATGTAATCTCCATGAGGGCAGGGATCTTTTTGTTGTCGTTCCCTGACATATCCTAAACATCCAGAAAAGCCTTCCACATAAAATTTGTCAATATTTGTTAAATTATAACAAACTATATTAGTAAGGTTGTGGGGAAGTAGGTAGGCATGTAAATTGCTAACTACCTGTGGAGGACAGTTTGACAATACCTAACAAGATTACTATGTATGTGCTCCTAGACCCAACAGTTGCCTTTCTTCCAGCTACTACTGTATGTACAAAATTACTATTGCAGTTTTTGTTTTTATATAATTGTATAATATTGAAAACAATGGGAAATGACTACCAGTAGGGGGTTGCTTAAGTCAAATATGGCACATCCATACATGCTTTACAGCAGTAAAAAGAATACTCAAGAAAGCTATCTTTTGATGAAAAGATCTCTAAGAGTTATTGCGAAAGAAAAGAACTGTGTAGAGTGTGCTGTCTTTTCTGTAACAAAGAAGAAAGATGGTGGGAGGGATAAGAATATATGTCCATTATTGTGTGCATATACATAAAGAAATTCTAAAAGAATACTGAAGAAATAGTGGAGAAATGTGAGAACTGCTAGACAGGGAACATGATTAGAAATAGTTAAGTTTCACTGATAGCTCTGGGTATTTTTTCATTTTATGAAGCAAGTGAAAGTATTTCATGTTCAAAAAAAGTAAAAAACTTAGAATGGTAGATGCTGTAGGTCTAAGGAACATTTGAAACATTTAAATGTACTAATAAATATATTTGGTGTATTTCAGGGATACAAAGTAATTTGTAAAAATGATTTCAGTAGTTGAATAATGGTATTTTTATGAATGTGTTGTATGCTATTCTTTATTATTTTAAAAGTAATATGGGTGCTGCACTTTGTGCTATATGTTTTAATTTTTTGTTGTTGTTGTTATAGGTAACAATCTGATTCTGTTACCTTTTCTTTTCAGCCCCGATGATATTGGGACCTGCTGGTATATCCTTCTTTCTGGTTCCGTGTTCATCAAGGAATCCATGTTTCTTCCAAGAAGCAGGTATTGTATAGACATTCTGTAATAGATTATCCATGAAGCTTGAAATTCTTTTGCAGAATTGAGTTCTAAAATTCTTTTCTCTTCCTGTGTTCTCTTCTGCTGATACAAAGCAAGACAGTACTTTGGGGTGTTAATGCATGAATCTTTAAGAAATAACTTTGTTTTGTATATACTTTTCCAATCTCTTTAACAAAGGGCAAGAACAGAAAACATGCTGATGACATGTGCATTTGTTACATGATCATGTCAGCTGTGTTGAGGGCACATTTGCTCCTAGGGAATAAAATCAGCTCAAGATAGCTTAGATAAAGGGGGACTAACTTAAAGAGTATAGCAGGCAGTCTCATAAACATCTAAAGAGAGGCAAAGAAAGTTCATTAAGACCACATGGGACTGGAAATGGAAAGCCAGGGACTTTCATTGACATTTTTTGCTTCTCAAGATCATATGGCCTTTCATTTTTGCATTTGTCTGTGGGTTGGCTACCTGCTCTGTAAGGCTGTTAATTCCTTTCTCCCTGTGTCTTTGGCTTGTATGTGCTGACTACTCACTTACGGCCTTATGTCCCTAATGTTTACATTGTTTTGACTGCAGTGCTGGTATTGTCTTTAGATTCCTCAGGATACAATCTGACTGGCCCGGGTTGGGGCGGATGTATTCCTCTGTTCCAACCAGCTGTGGCCAGAAAGGGTTAGGGCTCATCTGTTACATACATGATTGCCTAGATTCAGGTTCCCCAAGGGTGTCAGCTACTGAGTTTCAGTAGTTACGTTTCTATGTACTTTTCGCAAGTAAATAATTTTTACTAAAGGTTTTAAAATTTTAAGTATTTTTATTTTAAATTACTAAATAAATATTTTATTTGAATCGACTAAAGTACAGGGATTGCCCCTTTCTGTCACTTAGCTCTTCTATAAAAATATTGAAATGTCTTGTTGATAAATATTCTGAATGGGTCAGGGTCATATTAAGAATCTATTTGAAAGATGTGAACAAATTTTTATAAAAGGTCAGAGTCTGAAACAAGGAGAGGTAATTTTGCACTGTAGAGAAAGATCAGCCTGGGTGTGGCAGCTGACGCGAGTAGAATGGGCTTTTGGTGGCCAGAATGCTAGTGGAGGAGTGCCAGAGGCACGTTGCATCTAATTAAAAATAATCTCGGGTGCGATTCTCATGCCTCTTTGCCCTTCTACTTCTTTGAGGTCAAATTGGCAAACATAGTCTCTTTGGAAAATGGTCACATGAGGGAGGGACGCTCTATTGCCTGCTTGTTTCTGTAGTAGCAATAGTCTTAGAAATGATGCTAGCATTGGTGGTGGTGGTAGTAGTAATAGAGATAGTAATAATTGTAGTAGTAAAAATAATAGTAATAAAAGAATGACGACAAAATAGTTAAGCTTTTACAGTATTTTCCATTTACCAGGCACCATTTTAAATGTTTTGTATATGTTAAATGATTTCATAACTCTCCTTTGAAGTGGGTACAGTTATTACCTGTATTTTATGAATGAGGAAATGATGGTCATACAGGATGGAGCGTAGTTGTACCTCCTGGAAATCTGCCTAGAAAGCCTAGAGTGACCCTGTGAGCCAGCTTCGATAATTCTAGGAATTCTGTTTTCTGCAGGAATGTCTCCATTGGAATCATAAAGCTCTTCCACTCCTTCAGACTCAGGACCTACTATTTGGTCCCTTTTTGGAGGTTCTGTCTGACTCTATTTCTGAACTTAAAAGAAGGTGCTGGCAAATAGTATTTAAGCATTGGCATATTTTAAAAATTACATATAATTTAATATAAAAGTAGTAATTACTACATACATTTTCAAAAATAAAGAGAAGAAGCATTATCAGCTAAAATCCTGTCATCCAAGATAATCATTCTTTAATAGTATTTTTTTCTCTACGCTTATATGCTTGTATTTAAGATCATGCTTTAAATACAATTTAATGTCTTCCTTATTCTGGTTAAAGAATATATGTGTTGCCTTATAATATTAAAAATTCTTCATAAAAAGATTTACTCTTTATAACTTTTAGTGCCTATTTAACATTCAGTTATTTGAACTTTCCACAATTTAGTTAATAATTTCAAAGGATACATTTCATTATAAATAATGCTGTAGCAAATGTAATTTGAAATTTATGTCTTAAAAAGAGCACTGATTGTGACTTTATCATCATCTTAATACAGGGTCTGTTGTACAAACTAAATCCATAAGACTGAAACCCTAGAACAGTGAAGAAGCCAGTAGTGGTCGTCCTTGACTACCAGCCATTATCAAGTAGTCACGTAACAGCTTGTTCTAACTTGTGGAAAGGGAACTTAATGTTCAGAAGACTGCTATTCTAGAAAAAAGAGTTCTTGCAGTTCAGACTTATTTCTTGAGCACATTGGACTCTACGTCTAATTATTTTAAAAGATGACGTAAGTTATTCTTTTTCTGGCTGGATGTCAAGTGCTTGCCAGTTAGTACTTTAATAGGGTGAAAGAGGGAATGGCGGTTCCGACGGAATGACAAGCCAGTACTATATATAGGTTATTCCTTCATGTTGCACCTGCTGACAGTTTGCACCGTCCAAGTTGTTTGTTTCCTTTGGGGATGTTGCCTTAGGAATAGGACTGAGATTGTTTTAATGAGAAAGAGTTTAATGGTGTTATGTTGAAGATTGGCGTTAGTGATTCAATATATATTTCTCTTTCCAGAAAACATTGAGGTTCTATATGGATTAGGTATTACTGACAGTCCAGTTTATAAAACAACTAGTTTACAGATTATTCTTCACCCCACGTTTTTATCATGTAAGCCTGGAAATTGGTTATCAGTATATAATAAGTCAACCGAGCATTCTCTTGAAAGTGCCAACTCGTTTTGACGGGTAATTCACCTTGAAAGTACCAAAGTAGCTTGAACAACATTTTTATATTTTTGATGAATTCTTATGAAATTGTTTTGACACATGATTTCATCCGGTGAAAAGGATGATATATATGGCAGAAAATCTGTCATTTGGCTTCCAGATTTAATTAGCCTTATTGAAATCCTCAGTTGACGTTTAAGTCAGCATTTTATGTTTTTCTAATTTTTTTTCTTTTGTTTTTGTTATCTTCCTAGATAGATGAGGGTGGTTTGGGTATGTATTTTTACTTTGGTTGTTTGAACATGACTATTGTTCCTTGTTAAGATTTGTAGAGCTTATGAATTCCTATGTGACTGTCAGTGACAGCTTGCTCACTCTTCTCCACTTCAAGCAGTTTCAGTGATTATGAATGTTGTTTTTGTGAGTTTTATTTTTAATCTACTAGAAATTTGTCAAGTTTTGAAACATTGATATTTATACAAGTGCCTGTAATGCCATGTAATTTTATGTTGTTACATATATTGTTGCCTTCAGATAGAGCTGAACTCTTATTTGAATTACAGTTTGTATTGAAGCAAGGTACAATTTATAGTTATTGTTTTCTTAAAAGTCTTATTTAAAATGAATTCAGTTTCTTTGTATCAATGAAAGATTGCTATCAAAGGTAATTTAAGAATGGAGTGTGTGGGGTGAGAGAGAATATTTGCCATAGGTGAATATAGAAACAGTGCAAACCGCGATGTGTTTTTTCAGATCTATGAGTGAAGCAGTTGTGAACACTCTGTTGTAAGGTTGTGTGCTGCATAACTTTATGAGGTGCTGATTACACCCATAGTCATTGTAGGTTGATTTATTAAAATAATTGACAGGCAGAGGGTAGTAAGAAGAAGGAGTTTTTCCTACCCTACATAATATTTTCAAAGGCATTTGCAACAGCTGTGGGGCTAGACAGCAGTAGATGAAGATTATCTTATGAGGTTGCAGATTTAGAAATGGTTTTCTAATGTACCTTTGCTTTATGCTATTGTACATAATGGATAGGAAAACATTGACAATTTTCATTGCCCCTAATTACCCTAAATCAGTATATTTAAAAAATTGTAATAGAAATTGTGGAATTTAAAATTTTGTCTAAAATTACCCCATTCTATGAATGATGAAGCTTATTTCCTAATAAAGTCACAATATGATAATGAACCAACATATTATTTTTTGCCTGCTGACTTCCAGAAGGCTAGGAATTTATTAAAGATAGGTTCAGGCTGTATTTCTAAATGTGTATCTAGCTCTTTAGATTATTTGTTAAAGAAGGAGATAGTTTACCTAGGTTTTATGTTAACTCATTGAGTTAGAGTCTTTTTCTGCTAATTTATCAGTCATTAAAAAACCTATTTGCAAAAGGAAAAAAAACAGTATACAATTTTTATTTTGTGGGGAGGGAGTTGTGGAGTCTTACTCTGTTGTCCAGGCTGGAGTGTAGTGGCATGATCTCAGCTCACTGCAGCCTCCGCCTTCCACGTTCAAGCAATTATTGTGCCTCGGCCTCCCAAGTAGTTGGTATTACAGGTGCCTACCACCACATCCTGCAAAGTTTTGTAGTTTTAGTGGAGACGAGGTTTCACCTTGTTGGCCAGGCTGCTCTCGAACTCCTGACCTCAAGTGATCCTCCCACCTTGGCCTCCCAAAATGCTGGGATTACAGGTGTGAGCCACTGCCAGTTTTTTGTTGTTGTTGTTTGTTTGGTTTTTAAAGAGACAGGGTCTCAGTCTGTCATCTGGGCTTGAGTGCAGTGGCTCAGTCTTAGCTCACTGTGGCCTCAACCTCCTAGGCTTAACCCATCCTGTCTCCTCAGCCTCCCAAGTGACTGGAACTACAGGCACACACCAGCATTCCCTGCTGATCTGAAAAATATTTTTGGGGAAAGATGGGGTTCTTGCTGTGTTGCACAGGCTGGTCTCAAACTCCTGACCTCAAGTGATCCTCCCACATTGACCTCCCAAAGTTCTGGGATTACAGGCATGAGCCACTGCACCTGGCCTGTGCTAGATATTTAAGACATGAACCATTATTGTTATACAGAGAAACTCTTTTTATATTGGTCACAGTCTTAAAAAATCACTGCTATTGAAATGTTTAATCTGATTTTCTTAATAAAATCAATTTTATCATAGAAGTCTCAAAGGAAGGGCCTTTTAATAGAAATAGTCATGTGTACCATATTTAATCATAAACAACATCTTTATTGCTCTGATAGTTTAAAACTTTTTATATCTTTTATATAGAGCATTTGGAGAGGAATCTCTTCACTTTCTTTTATGTGGTGACCAGGTAGGGACTGTAAGGTTGAAGGGAAATTAATCCCAGGGTAGCTATTAGTCTAGGAATTTCCAAGATGCCAATAGGAGGATGGTAATTAAGTCTGGAAACCGGAGAGATTAGGACAAAGACTATACAGAGAGTGGAGGCTTCTCATGCATGGACTCTAGGGTCTGAAATACCAGGTTATTTGGGCAGCAGACTTAGTAGGCAAAATAATCTATACTACAAGTACGTTAAGAAATTTTATCTATCACTGAAAATGTACTGGCAGTGGGAACTGCTGTACTGTGAAGTGCCATCAAAATTGAGGTTTGCTTCAAGGGCCCTTTCCATGCTTATCTATGGGTTATCCTGCTCATTTTAAAACATTAATTGAAACTTGCATTGACCACACTCCTACTGTGTGGTCTCTACACTGAGTCCTGGAGTATTCTAAGGAAGCAAGATGATCTACCCCTGCCATCATGTAACTTAGTATCTGCTTGGGACGATGAGGCGGTTGCATAGGAAATAGAAAAAATTCCCTGAGTGTCATTGAACATGTAAGTTGTACGGTGTAAATTGACATGGCAAAGACCATACAGAATGCAAAATCATTTCAAAGATGGGTATTTTAATGTATGTGGAAGGTCATCAAGGGTGGCTCTTAAGGGGGTATTTTTTGAGTTGGGTTTATAATTTAGATTGTTGGAAAGTGGTCAGAAAGAAAATGTGGACATGATAAAGAACATGAGTGATGGCACAGAGATAGGATTCAGTGAGGACAATTCAAACATAACCAACAGCTTGAGTGAGGGCAAAAGAATGAGATCGATTTATCTAGAATGCAAGTAGGGAGTGAAATAGTTACAGAAGCATTGGTAATAGTGGCATTGATGAGAGCTCTACTTTACAAAGTTGTATAACTTGGTTGGAAAGCCGGGACTGTTGGTAAATTAGGTCTCAGGTAACATTGGCAGAAGATTGAAAGAAATGTGCATATCATGTATTTGCACCACGTTGACTGTGTCCATTTACAATTAGTGCTTCTCCTTCATTGATACCAACTGTATCCATAATTTAAAAATTAAAATTGTGCTGTGGTACTCTTAATAATCACATTTTAAATTACAGCTGGCAGTTATAATGAGAATAAGTGGAGAAACAGGACATTTAACTAATCAGTTTGGAGAGGCTGAAATACTATTCTCATTATGATTCACATGACAAACAATGAGCTACTTGAGTTTAAAAATCGCAGGCCTACTTTCTGCTTGCCGGTGCTACGTGATAAGTTAAGTGATTGCTCTGAGAGCTTGCAAGTTTTTTTTTAGTAGTGAAAGGAGGTAAACCAATGGGTGAGTGGTTCTATATGTGGCAGAGACTGAAGACAAATTTACTTGTTTGTTTTCAAGTGGGATTATTTATTTTAATTTTGATTTTGATTTTAGATTTAGGGAGTACACGTGCAGGTTTGTTACAAGGGTATATTGCTTGATGCTGAGATTTGGGTTTGATTGAACCCATCACCCAGATAGTGAGCAAAGTATACAATAGGTAGCTTTTCAATTCTTGCCCACTTCCTTCCTCCTCACTCTTGTAGTCCCCAGTGTTTGTTGTTGCCATGTTTATGACCATGAGTACCTAACGTTTAGCTCCCACTTATAAGTAAGAACATGTGATACTTGGTTTTCTGTTTCTGTGTTGCGGCCTCCAGCTCCATCCATGTTGCTGCATAGGACATGATTCCATTCTTTTTTAAGGCTAGTAGCATTCCATGGTGTATATGTACCACATTGGCTTTATCCAGTCCACCACAGATGGGCACCTGGGTTGATTCCATGTCTTTGCTATTGTGAATAGTGCTGAGATGAATGTGCAAGTGCAGTTTTCTTTTTGGTAGAATGATTTCTTTTCCTTTGGTTATATACCCAGTAATGGGATGGCTGGGTCAAATGGCAGTTCTATTTTTATTTCTTTGAGAAATCTCCAACCTGTTCTCCACAGTGTCTGAACTAATTTACATTCCCACTAATAGTGTGTAAGCGTTTGCTTTTCTCCACAGCCTGGCCAGCATCTGTTGTTTTTTGACGTTTTAATATAGCCATTCTGACTGGTGTGAGATGGTATCTCACTGTGGCTTTGATTTGCATTTCTCATAATTATTGATGTTGAGCATTTTTTCATATGTTTATTGGCCACTTGTATGTGAAGACAAATTTAAGTGTTTCTTATTTCATGTAAAGAGCTATATAGGATTAGAAAATCGTATTCTTGAAAGAGTACACATTTGTTATAAGTCATACAATGACTTACTGGAGATGCCTTAAGGAGTATGGCATTTTAAAAATAACTCACTAGTGAATTATGTTACAGAAGGGTAACTTTATTGGACATTAAACATATCCAAAAGGCATAAAGATAAGTGAGGGATGGAGTTCTGGAAGTTGTATATTCATGTAAGATTTACTTTCAGGTATTGGCAAAAATCACAGCTGGAGTGCAGATTAAGCATGGTAGGAGGGTGGTGATTGGAGAAGGAATGGAGGGGAAAAAGGAAAAACTACAAATCATGTTAAAACTGTCCTCATTGAGTTTTACAAGTAATATACTGGTCTTATATACCCTTTCCTCCTACCGTGGGAAAATATCACTAACTTGTAATAGGATTAAATGAGGCAATACGTAAGCTTTTTAGACATTTTCTTCATAGAGAACATTATTAGAAGTTGTTGGCCTGGCGCAGTGGCTTGAGCCTGTAATCCCAGCACTTTGGGAGGCTGAGGCAGGCAGATCACCTGAGGTCAGGAGTTCAAGAACAGCCTGGCCAACATGGTGAAACCCCTCCTTTACTAAAAACACAAAAAAATTAGTCGGGCTTGGTGGCACAAGCCTGTAGTCCCAGCTACTCGGGAGGATGAGGCATGAGAATCGCTTGAACCCGGGTGGCAGAGGTTGCAGTGAGCCAAGATCACGCCACTGCACTCCAGCCTGGGCAACAGAGCGAGACTCCATCTAAAAAAAAAAAAAGAAGTCGTTTTCTTGAAAACCATAAGACTTTATTTAATTTGTATTTGGAATGGCCTAAAGTTAGATGATGGGAGAATTAGTAAGGGCTACTAAGTGTGTAAGAACTGCTTACCTTAGGATTTGTCTTGTGCAACTCATTATCATGTTATTTTTGCAGAAGCAGGTGATTGGGCCCTCAAATTGGCTAGTTAATGAAAGTACTAGGATAGGCAGGGAGCCATCTGTTTTAACCTAAAAATGTTCAGTTTGATCTATGCATATATGTATAACTGAATCTACAACTGAGTTAAAATATACACATGTGCATAAATATATATTTGTTTGTGTGTATGTGTATCAGTTCATCCTCTAGGACTTGACTCTGTTCCCTAAGTCTTCTGCACTTATTTACCCTGCACCTAATCCAGCAACAGGTATAAAAAACTGACATACCCGTATTAGTTTTACAAAGCATTAACCTATGAAGTAATTATTAAGTTAAGTAGATAGTTTATCAAGAATGGGCGGTATATGTATTGTTCTTTTTAAGATATTTATGTGTATAACCTAATCACTACAAGGGATAGTGTCCCAACTGTATCCTTTTTTTTTTTTGAGATGGAGTCTTGCTCTGTCGCTCAGGCTGGAGTGCAGTGGTGCGATCTCGGCTCACTGCAAGCCCCGCCTCCCGGGTGCACGCCATTCTCCTGCCTCAGCCTCCCGAGTAGCTGGGACTACAGGCACCCGCCACCACGCCCGGATAATTTTTTGTATTTTTAGTAGAGACGGGGTTTCACCGTGTTAGCCAAGATGGTCTTGATCGCCTGACCTCATGCCTGCCTCAGCCTCCCAAAGTGCTGGGATTACAGGCGTGAGCCACCGCGCCCAGCCATAACTTTATCTTTGAAGAATTGTTTACCAAAAGGATTATTAAAAGTTATGAGCAAAAATGACCAGAACTGATTTCTAAAATCAGACATTACTCCAGGTTATTAGTCATGTCTTTTCAAGAGATTCCTTACCTTAGTGCTTAGTCCGTACTAATGAGCTCTTTTATCCTGACTTCTGTCCTAAACTGCTCACCTGCAATGTTTGATATGCGTATACTTCTATCTTTTTTGTCCTACAAATATTATTGATTGCTTCTTATATGCTTGCTTAGAATATGGTGCTGAACTAAAAGAGAGATCCTCCCCGTGTGCTATCAAAGCCAAGAGATAAAAAGTGTTTTGAGAAGGGTCACTTTGTCTAGTGCTGCAGGGACATTCAATAATGAGAGACATAACCTTTGGATTTAGCAACATGGGAGTCCTATGTGACCTAACAGGACTAGTGTTAGTGGAGTGGTAGAGCTGGTTGAGGAGACAATGGGGAAAGAAGAATTGGTGAAACAGAAAATTTCATCATATCAAAAAATTTCATTGTGAAATAGAGCAGGGTGGTGGCTAGGATTTTGTAAAGTCAAGAGGGGTTTGTTTCTTCAAAGTTAGGAGACACTAGCACGTGTTTGTGTGTTGATGGAAATGATCCAGTTGAGAGAGGTACAAAGGTGATACAGGACAGAGGGGAGGTACTTGCAGAAGTGGATGAAATTCCCACAGTGGGGTGGGATGGGGTGGGGGAGGTGTTAGCTTTTGAGAGAGCAAAAGCACTTCATGCTCTTTTATAAACTTAGGATAAGAGATGTAGGTCAGTTGGTAGATTTGGGAATTCCGTGATTTCCTGCTGCCAAACATAAATCCACACTCCTTGGCGAGACATACAGGACAGCTCAAAGTGCTTCCAGCTTGCGTTGCTTCCAACACACTCTACAGTTACTGATCGCTGTGGTCTGGACATACTTTTGTCTAAGCTGTTCTGTCTGTCTGGGATATCCACCACATTGTTATCACCTTCCCCCTACTCTGTGAATTTCTTTGGGAAGTCTACCCTTGTATTCCTGTCAGGATTAATCATTCCATATCCATACCAAGCTGTGAGATTTTCAAAGGTGTGGGCTCTATTATTCATCTTTGCTTCCCCAGTGCCTAGGACACAGCAGGCATTTAATAAATATTTGCTGAATTCTGTTGGGTCAGAATTATATTTTTAACTTGCCCTTTAAAAAAATCACTTCAGAAAGTTTGACAATATTATGATAACATATTCCCTTTTAGAAATAACTTTTCAGTAACCTACAATTTATTTAATGTCAGGTTGATATAGAGGAGAAAACCAGGGAAAAGAATGAGGTTGCAAGGTAATGGAAGGAGGAGTCTGGGGAAAGCGTATGAGAAATTGATATTGTTCGACCCTTGCAGAGGTGTAGAAGAGGAAAAAAGGCAAATGGTGTTGGCTGGATATTGGTTTTCTTACTGTGTTAGTTGTAATCAGTTTTGGTTGCAAAAACCAATTGCAACAACACAGTAGGACCCAATTTTTCTCTCACAGAAAAGGACCCTGGGAGTGGATGGTTCAGGATGGTTTGGTGGTGGCTGCAAAGGTGAAAGGTTACAGGCTTCCACCCTTCTTCTCTGCTTGTGCTAGCATGTGGCTTGCATTTTCAGGGTCAGTTCGTAGCACAGATGGCTGCCAAACCCCAGCCATCATATCTGCATTGAAAGCTAGAAGCAGGAGGAAAGGCAATAGAGCAAAGTTACCTTTTCCATTCAAGACAGATTCCTTGAAGTGTCATTTCTATTTGTATCTCATTGTACAGAATGTGGACAATAGTAGTCATATGGCTACTTCAGGCCACCCAGTATCCTGGGACATGTAGTCTTTTACTCTGCAACGTGATGTGCCCTGCTAAAAATAATAATATAAAAACTATCCTTCTAAGGAGAAAGAGGAAAATGGATATTGGAGCAGGGAACCCACGGTCTCTGTTACACCTGCTGTTCAGTTTTCCCCCTCACTCTCAGAGTGCATTAATTGCCTGTGCTTACATTCTACATTGGCTTAGCCACGCTCCTTTAGCTCTTATATCATCTGTAATTCCTATTTGTCCTACTGAAAGTTGACTCAAGTCCTGGTATTCCTGTGACATATATAAGGCAAAGGCTTAAAGATCTTAAGGAAGTGCTGGGAGAGAATTCCAAATAAGGCAAAGAAAATGATGAAACAAATATCAACTTGGTTCAACTAGAGTTGATGATATTGAAGGGAAACTTTAGTTACACTAGTTGTAAGTATATTCTACTTTAAATGTAAAATAAGGTAGGTCTCTAAAGAAGTAAAGTGAAATATGTAAATAGTCACAGTGGTATATATTAAAATATTCCCCCTTCGGATATTAGTCATACTTTCTGCTTCAGTATGAAATACCTTCATCCTGGAACACTAACATGATTTTTAGCATCATTTAGAACCCTCTTTCCTCTTGTACGTCATATTCCGATGTGATACCTGATGCACAGAGCAAAGCTGTTCTCTAGAGAGAGGGTTCAATTGCTGGATCAAGTTGGGAATTTGGTTGCTATAACTACAACATCGCAGATGTGCTGTACATATAAATGCAGGCTTCTGGGGCCTTTGGAACACTGGGATTGGTAGTGTCTTAACACAGTAAGTAGCCGTAAAGAGAAGGACTCATATTTTTTGTGTGTATAGTTGATGGAGTTCCACAGGTCACCTGGTGCTTCAGGTGTTCAGTTAGGGCATTGTTTGTGATCCTTGCTATAAATGAGTGTGTGATAGTTCATCCCAGAAGTCCTGTTTGCAGTGATGTTTATATTTCTCTTGAAGAAATAAATAATACTATATTTCATAAAGGTTTTAGAGTCTGATGTTTGTGTCAATGAAACACAGTATTGTTTTTCTCTGGAAAATGTTTCAGTTGGTTACCCACTGCTAAGTGCTAAGGAACTCATAACTCTTGTCTGTGCCCCGGTTGTTTTTGGAGAAGGGATAGAGGGATGTGTGAGTTACTGTTTCACTTGTATGAATTCAGGGTGTATCTTAAAATAACATAGCAGCTAAATTTGTTTTTGTTTAAGAAAGTGTACTCTCTGTATTGGGGTCGCTAACAGAAAATAACAAGAGTAAGAATATGGTTAAAAGAAGGATTGATATGTGAAGGAAATTATACTCTGGGAAATTGGAATGTCATTATTAAGATAAAAATGTCCAATTAATCATAGTTCAGGGACCCTTTTATTATGAGTTGAATTATATGTATATATATATATTTGAAGACAAGAAAATCATATTTTGAAATGTTGAAGGTGACTTTATTCTGTATTATGTACCCACTTAATTTTTTCCATGTATTGTAAACTGTTTGACAGTACTCGTTGAAATAATAAAGTGAAGGAATAGCTTAGATATTTATATTATTGCTTTTTTAAGTGTAAGAATTTAAATGTCATGTGGTTTTTAAAAGGATCTGCAGTTATTTTTTATTACCAATTAGTATTTTGAATTGTGAGTCCAAAATATTTAAAATACTGTCTTAGATGTTTCTTACTTACGGCGTTATAGGGGTTACATATTTTTGCTATTAAATAGAAAATAGAATTTCTGCTATCGAGTGTTCATGTATTTAGAGAGCTACACAAACATTAAATCACTGTTTTCTTAGTTATACTTCTATCTACTTTATTGAGTCAGATATTTCAAGATAATCTTAACCTTATCTTTTCTTGATGGGCTTACCTTTTCATGTTTTATAACTAGAAATTGCTTAGAATGTAAGTGTAATTTCCTTAAGATAACTTTGCTATTAATTAAACGTTTTCAGATAGTTTTAAAAATGAGGGCAATGGTTAAAATTTGTCAAATACGTTGTGTTTTATTATTATTTTATGGTTCATTAAGGTAAATTTAGAAAACAGTCATTAGGCAGACTTAATTCAGTTTTACACATAGAAAAACCTCAAGTTAAGAAATTCCATTTCATTAGGCTAAATCAGATATATTTTAGGATGAACGTGTATATACTCTAGCGTATATGTATCAGAGACATATATGTTTCCCTCTCTTCTTGCCATGATGGATTTAGTCCAAGATAATAATTTAGTTATTACTCAGAATCGTGAGACCATTTCCGTTTACCTCTTTTCATCTTATCTTGAATTTTAACTTACATAATTTTGGGAACACAACTAAAGAGTTGGCTTTGAATAAGATATTCCAGATTTTATAGCCATTATCCCATTTAAGTGAACTTTTTTTTTTTTTTTTGAGACAGAGTCTTGCTCTGCCACCCAGGCTGGAGTGCAGTGGTGTGATCTTGTCTCACTGCAACCTCCACATCTTGGGCTCAAGTGATTCTTGTGCCTCGGCCTCCTGAGTAGCTGGAATTACGGTCATGTGCCACCACTCCCGACTAATTTTTGTATTTTTTGTAAAGATGGGGTTTTGCCATGTTGGCCAGGCTGGTCTTGAACTCCTAGCCTGAAGTGGTCCGCCTGCCTTGGCTTCCCAAAGTGCTGGGATTACAGGCATGAACTACCACGCCTGACCCCATTTAAGTGAACTTCTAAAATCCCTTATGTATAGGAAATTTTGTGTTTGAAAGCATCATTGTGGCTGAAACAGATTTTTTTCATTATCTATGTCAGAACATAAAGTTATTTTAGTCTTTCAAATATAGTAGAGAAGAGCTGCTTGATTACCACTCAAGCCCAAGAAGCATGAATTTTAATTTTTCTGAGAACGTGCTTGTGGGACAGTATGTAGAAAAGACTTTAGAGTCTTTGTCTTAGGCAATAAAGATGGTTTGAAGATGACATGGGGCAAGACTTTCAAAGTAATTGCCCAAGGTAGAGATTTTCAAACCAGGCAGTTATTAGATTTGCCTGGCTTAGGATGGGCAAAGTACTGAGTCCCACACCCTAGAGATTTTGGTTTGCCACATCTGAGTTGGACCTTAGACTCTCTTGTTTTAAAAGCATACCAGCAGGTGGTTAATCAGATTCGAACAGAGAGGCTGTAGGTGAATGACTTTAAAATCGATGTGTAACTGTTTTAAAGGTAGAGCAATAGAAGAAGAGAATCCCTGGAAGATTTGGTAAAGTTGAAACCAGAGACAGGAACCTTATCTTAATGGTCTCTGTGTGCCAAAGCTAAGGGCCTGACTGGTATTTCCATGGAAAAAGAAGTCGAGGGAGAATAATTTAAAAGGGCTAATTGGTGGAATTTAGTGACTGAAGGTTCAGACAAGGGAAGAAAAAAAGTAAAAGATGGCTTCAGATCTTTGAATTTGGATGTCTACAGAGCAGTTACTTTGACAGCTATAACCAAATCTGGAGGGAATGAGGTAGGTGGGTATCAGAGTTGAAATGAAGATACTTGATTTTAGGCATGTTTAATTAATGCATTAACAAATCGGTGGGAGCTACAGGGGATATAAAGAGATAACCTGGGTCACCTGAGAAAGGTTGTAGATACAGGGTAGGGTAGGTGGAGAGTTGGGTAAATAGAAAGAATACCAAAGGAAAAGAGGAGTACTTATAGCCATGTCAGAAAGTAACAAACAGGGACAGAATTTGAAAACTTTAAAATTTTGCTGTACCGCCCAACCCAGTGCAGAGTTGTCTCATGGTCTATTTTAGCAAGCCATACAATATGTTGTCAATCCTTATATAAAGTGGATGCCAGATTTATAAAATTACTGAATTTTGTAAATGAGGCAGTATTAATCTTTCACAAAACATTAATTTGAAAATGATTGAGTTGCTTTCATATTTTGGCTTCTACGAGTATTCACGAATGTCTGTTTGTGTGGGTGTATGCTTTCCTTAATGTCTTGGAAAGGTACCTAGGGGTGAAATTGATGGATAGCATGGTAAATGTATGTTTAACTGTATAAGGAACTCCCACACTGTTTTCCACAGTGGCTATAACATTTTTTATTCACACTAGCAGTTTATGAGATTTGTTTGCCCCACATCCTTGTCAACACTTGGTATTGTCAGTCTTTTTCATCTTAGCTCTTCTAGTAGATACGTGGCAGTATTCTTACTGTGGTTTTTATTTTGCATTTCTCTGAAGATTAATGTTGAGAATTTTTTCATGTGTTTGTTGGCCATTTCTATATCTTGACAAAGTGTCAGTTCACCTCTTCTGCCTGTTTTAAAAAATTGGATTGTTTGTCTTATTTTTGAGTTGTGTAAGCATTCTTTATGTGTTTTGGATACAATTATTTTGTTGTGTGTTTTGCAGAAATTTCCTCCTAATCTAACATGTGCCTTAAAAAAAATAAAAACTTTGTCTTTCTGAAAGCTAAGTCTTTTAATCTTGGTGAAGTCCATGTTGTCAACCTCTTTTTTTATAATTTGTACTTTTAGTGTCCTTGTTAAGAAATCTTTCCTTAACCTGATGTCATAAAGGTTTCCTCATGTTTTTCTTCTAGAAATGTAATAGTTTTACTTCTTCCATTTAGGTCTGAGATCTATTTTGATTTAATTTTTGTGTGTGGTATGAAGTAAAGTGTTGAGGTTTACATTTCTTCCTACAGATATTCAGTTGTTCTAGAAGAGTTTATTGAAAAAAAATCTTCAATCCATCAAATTGCCTTGGCATGTTTGTTTAAAATCAATTAATGGTAAAAATAAATTATTTAACTATAAAATATTTGTTTAGATCTGTCTCTGGAATCTCTCTTCTGTTCCTTTGCTTTACATGTCAGTTCTTCCACCAATACCACATTTGTGTAACTTTATAGTCACTTTTGAAGTCATGTAGCATAAATCCCTGACTTTGTTCTTGATTGTTTTTATTCTGTCCTTGCCTTTTTATATAAATTTTAAACCAGGTTATCAGTGCCAAAAAAATGTTCATTAGGATTTGGTTGGAATTGCACTGAGTCTATAGATCAACTTGGGAAAGATTACTATCTTAACAATATTGAGCTTTCCAAACCGTGAACTCTCTCTCCATTTAAGTTTTCTAGAATTTCCCTTTGCAAGGTTAAGATCCCTTTGGTAGTTTTTAGTGTACAGATCACACACATTCTTCATTGTATTTATTCCTCAGTATTTTATATTTTGATTATAAGTAATAGGTTTTTACCACTTCAATCTATAAGGGAGAGGCTCTGAAACAGAGGTTAAGCAGTATTGCCAGTGTTAGTTATTGGTAGAATTAGAAACAGTCTTTCACTTACAGAACAAGTATGGGCTCATGAGAAAAGTCCACATTTAATTCAGATGAATTAAATCAATTGCCATTTTATTACTTGATATCTTTGTAAAAGATTATAGATGTGTACGAGTTTATGCTTTTCCTTTCTTGCACGTGTTCTTTTAACTTCTAAGAATTATGAATACAGTATTTTTCAAGTCACCTGAATTTTTGTTGAGGTTCAGTCTTACAAAGAAATACCATTTCAACTTCTCTTATGGTATGTGCCAAATTTTGGGCAGGTTAGTGGCTAGGTTTTGATGCCATTAACATAGAGCTTTAAAGAATATCAGATGTTTAGTTGTGATTCTTGAGATCTTGTTTGATTCTTGAGATCAGTTCAGGTTCTTACTTGCTTAGGGCCAATCTGAATCATTCATTATATTCATCTGCCATTTTTCTCATTAATATGTTACATAGATCTGTTTGGTTATTTCTTAATGTAATTGTTTATTTTGCTTCTTGAATGAATTTTATAAAAAATAAGGTCATTTGAAGATAAGATATTAGCGCTAAGCTTCCTTGTCTATACAACTCATACACGGCCAGCTTTGCACAATGAAATGGTGAACGTTTAACAAAAGTATATTGGATGGGCATGTGTCTACATGCTGAAAAGAAAAGCTGTTATGGACCATAACTTTTATACAAACTGATCAGCTGCCATCTGTGTACAAAGCACTGTGATCAGCAGAGACCTGTTTGTGCCACTGTGTAGACTGATAGCAGCAGATTAATTTAGCTGAGCTGTTGTTCTCTAGCAGTTTGGTCACGAGGACATAGACACTACCAAAGTGTAGTCATCACACCACTGATCTTTGCTGGTTTAGATTGTGGCAAGAGAGAAAAACTGCTTGCTCTCTTCACCCCAATACAGCTGAGGTAAGAGCCACCTTTTTTTTCTCTTGAAGGGAAAAATGAGAGCAAAAGCAGCCTCTTTTACCTTTTCCCATGCTGTTTTGATTTAAATTTATTCTAGTATTTTCCATGATAATCCCTCAGGCCAGGTATACAGTTCAGCATCTCTTTGGCGGAGAGCAACTAGTTTGTAGTACAGCTTGGGTAAATTTTAATAACAAAATTGTATTGCCAGCACAAAGCATTTGACCTTGGAGACTCAGAGGAGAGCAGACATTGCAGATTTCCCTACTTGCCCTTGACTTACAAGAGAGTAGATAATGAATTAATAGAAATTGATAAAGAGTGTCTGTCAGGCAGCCGCTGAAGTCATGGGGCTGGTATGCGGAAAGAGTGCCCATACAACATGCGAAACACATAGCTGCAGCCAGGAGAGGTGGGTGGGTCATCGAAGCAGGAAATTAGCCGTCAGATGGAATGTTGGCCTCTGTACAAGCTACGCCGCGCGCGTGGACTCACTGGGAGAAAACACAGGGAAATGGGGAGTGCTCAGTGCTGCAGAGAAAAGAGCTCCTATAGAAGGTGACAGCACTGTTGGTGTTAGTGGTTCTTCAAAGATACTGAAGACAGTGCAGGTTAGAATTTTTTTTAAAGGAATTAAAATGTTAGTAGCTAAAGTATCGAATGTTTAGTGCTTGTTAAATAGACAACAAACTACTGAGGAATGAACGGGGGAATAGCACAGCTATAAGGCCTTCATATTGTATAATAATTTTTATCTTGTACTCTATTTTTATAAGCAGAGATGAAATGTTGAGATTCACTGTGCAGAGGAGCAAACTTCTGTTAATTTATGTGGGGTGATGATTGTTAGAATGTTTGTAAGTGAGCCTTGAAGGAAATTTAGAGATATATAGTGTGTGTTCAGTTTTCCCAATACTTCTGAAATGTAAGCCGGTTAAAGTCCATGTTTTAGAAGCAGTTCGCAATTTACACACATACATGTAATTTATATATGTACTTGGTGTATGTGTGTGTGTGATTTTTAACATAGCTGTTACTTTTTTGGTTCTTAAACTAATGAGTCAACTTATTAAGAAAAGATTACATGTATTTTATGGAAAGTCAATCCGCTTTCCTTTTATACTTATATTAAAATTTATTCTTATATATGTTACTAATTTTTGAGAATGGAATTGATGGCATCAGCAGTTACTTGTTAGCTTTTCCTCCCTAATTTAATTGCCACTCTGCTGTCTGAAGACAATGTTATGTGATTGTTTTTTTGTAAGTCCTAAACAAATAAATTGGTTTTGATTTAGGAACATCAGTCCAGTCAGTTACTTAGATTTTTTTAAGGAAGAAAATAAAATGTAGTAACTGCCTATCATTTTCTGGAAACAGGGGTGTGAAAAATTGATATATTGGAGTATTATGTTTTTAATCATTTTGTAAATTAGGATTGCCCACCAGTATATCTGCTTGACTCCTGTGTATTCCCTTGTTGGGTGTAGGCTGACTTGAATAAGTTTACATTCCGATACTGAGAATTGCATTCCACTGGGTAGTTCTGACGTACAAGAAGAATGTGGAGGCCCATACAAAGGGCAAGATTAGGGACACTGATAGAAGAGGCTTCTATGCTCTGTGACTGCCTTTCGTGGAAAGCTCACACTAAAGGAAAGTGCTCTTGACCCAACTTGGGAGAGGAGAATGTGGTCACAGAAACTTCGGACAATTTGGCCTTACAACACCTGCAACACCCTGTCTGGTGTTTCATTGCCTGTGGGTATTTACGAAAACTAGGTGAGACTTCACATTCCCAAACTTTCATCATGCGGTGTGGGAGTCTTGAAGGAAAGTTTTGTTTTCTCTATTTTATATTATATGGAAGACTACTTAGTAATTGTTTGTCTTCATATTTTTGGTATTACAGAGTCATACCATTGCACCTGTAGAAATATTTAACTTAGTTTCAATTTTGCTAACAATTTTAATTCTTAATTTTTAAATCGTTTTGTATAAAAACTTCAGCAAAAAATTTAATGGGAATGAAAGTCTGAATTGTTATACTGTTTTTAGAGCAGTTGTTCCTTAGTCATACTGAGGGAGTACTAGCATTTAGGAGTAATCTGTTTCATATGCTGCAAGTGGTCTTTTCAATAATCATTTACTGGTGGGCTTAATTTTTTTTCTTTTTTGATATGGCAGAGAACTCAAAGATTGACCAGAAGTGAACCTGCATCACTTCTAGTTGTCATCTTGTGGTTGTTTAATATCAGATTTTAAGGACATGCTGAAATTACATTGAGATTGAATTGTTGAAAGGCAAGGTGTACAGCATATTTATACAGAACAATTTAGAAGGGTTTAAATTAGACCATAGTGATCACATTTTCATTCTGTGTAGAAGGAGAAGGCTATCAGCGTTCTTAAAACACATATACCATACTCCTCCCTTCCACCACCACCTTTTCCTACTTTATGGCCTCTAACTAGACATCTCTTATCAAATGCTGGTGTCTATTTAGAAAGAACTAACAGGTTTTTAAAATATTCAGGCTAACTCTCATTGATAACTGTTAACCTGCATCTTTCTTGTTTTTGAAAGACAGCTATTCATATGTGTGTGTTAATATGTATGTGTTAATAGCATGTCTTATATACAAATACACATATACACACAAAGACTGAAACTACTAGAAGACCAGAAGTAACTTTTGAAAGATATTTTAATTCAGAGTAGAAAAGGTAAGCTATATATCTTTAAAAATTAAGGAGTCTGAATTTTAAAATACTTGTTTATCTTGGTAAGTGGTATTATGAGTGCCATTTCAAAGAAGCAGATGTCCTACTAGTTGAAGTTCTGGCAGTAGCTCCCTGAAGAGATTTGGTCTTTATAGGTTTGACATTCAGATCTTTGCGGGGGTAACCCTAAAGCTCTTTATGGTCATTTGTAATTTTGCTGAATTTGAATTGCCTTCTGAATTACAAATGCTGATTTGTGTTTTTCACTCAACTAGCTAGTGAGTGAGCCTGGCCATTGAGAATTCACCTCTCAATGAAACTCACTTCTCAGCTTGTCATTGGGTTATAGCTGTTTGTGTACTTGTCATCCATGGAATATAAACTACTTAAGAAGAGGGACTATATTTAGTGAGTTTTTCTGTAAACGCTGTATTGATTACTGAGTTTGTATTGGTAATATCGATTCTGTTATGTGTCCAGTGAACATTTGGAAGAGGAATAAATAGCACAATAATATATATGTCAGAAATAATATTATGTAGTCATGCACTGTGTAATAATGTTTTGATCAGTAATGGACCACATATACAGTGGTCATCCCAGAAGATTATAATGTGGTATTTTTACTGTAACTTTTCTATGTTTAGATGTTTAGATACACATATACCATTGTGTTATAATTGCCTACAATATTCAGTACGGTAACATTCTTTATGGGTTTGTAGCCTAGGAGCAATAGGCTGTATCATCTAGCCTAGGTTTATAGTAGGCTATACCATCTTGGTTTGTGTAAGTATATTCTGTGATGGTCACACAACAGTAAAATCGCCAAACAACATATTTCCCAGAACATATCTCCATTCTTAAGCAATGCATGACTGTTTGTTAATATATATTATTACTCACACATATTATTTTGTTATGTGTTAAATGTTATGTATATAATATGTTCTCACAAATACATTATATGTCAAATTTAAACAAAAGTTTCTCACATGAATCATATATCTATGTGAGAAATAATATATGTTTTGTAGAGAGAGAAAAAAGAAAGAACCTCAAATATATGACCATGGATAAAGAAAAAATGAGATTAATGTTAGGGGAAAGAAAAATGTTCATATAATTGACTCTTCTAAACTTTGATTTAAAATAAATATTAAGTTGTATCCTTAATCCAAAAATTTCAAATACAGAATGCTCCAAAACTTGAAATGTTTTGAGTACTGACATGGTGCTCAAAGGAAATGCTCATTGGAGCATTTTGGATTTCATATTTCCAGAGTAGGGATGCTCCACATATACGTGCAAATATTCCCAAATCCAAAATAATCCAAAATCAAAGCACTTCTGATGCTAAGCATTTTGGATAATGGATACTTGACCTGTCTTTCAGTCATATTTGTTTACCTTCTGCCCATCTCTAACTAGGTCTTTCACCCAATGTCTATCACTTCATTGTTAAGTTATCATATAAAAGAGATGGGTTCCCAGTTTGTCTGTCATTAAACATAACTCTTCCTTTGTTCCTAAGATTTGCTGTTTGTTAAAATAGAGATTCTACTTTTTCTTATTCAAGTCCCAGATTTTTGCCAGTAAACCCAAATATCCTGTCTATAGTTTCTTTTCTAAGCTTTTTTTTATTGTAGTAAAAAATATGTAAAATATGTCATTTTAACTAGTTTTAAATGTATGGTTACATTTAAGTGTGTGTTACAGTGGCATTAATTACATTCACACTGTTGTGCCACTAGTGGCGCTACCTCTTTCTAAAGCTTTTCTGTAACTCCAAATGGAAACCCTGAAACCATTACGCTTTCCAAACTGCTTTCTCCAACTCTTGGCAACCTTGAATCGACTTTCTGTCGCTATGAATTTGCCTATTCTAGATATTTCATGTAAGTGGAATCATATGATATTTGTACTTTTGTGGCTGGTTTGTTGTCTTTAGTGGATGTTTTCAAGGTTCATCCATGTTGTAGCAGGTATCAGAACTTCATTCCTTTATATGGCTGAATACTATTCCTTTGTGTGCGTATGCCACAGCTTGTTTATCCATTCTTCCATTGTTGGACACTTGGGTTGTTTCCACATTTTGGCTGCTGTGAATAATGTTGCAGTGAACATTGGTGTACAAATATCTGTTTGAGTCCCTGCTCTCAGTTCTTTTTGGTATTTATCTAGGGCTAGAATTGCTGTGTCATATGTTAATTCTATGTTTAGATTTTTGAGAAATTGCCAAACTGTCTTCCACAGTGGCTGTATCATTTTACATGCCCACCAGCAATGCACAGGGTTCCAAGTCCTCCACATTATTTTTTTTCTTTCTTTTTGCTTTCTTGAAAAAGGGAAATAATAAAAAATTGTAGCCATCCTGGTATCTCATTTGCATGTGGCTTCAGGTGTGAAATGGTATCTTATTGTGGTTTTGATTTGCTTTTCTCTAATGACTCAAGATGCTGAGAATCTTTTCATGTGCATATTGGCTCTTTGTGTATCTTCTCTGGAGAAATGCCTATGTAAATCCTTTGTCAAGTTTACATTGGGTTGTCTTTTTGTTGTTTAAGACTTTTTTATATATTTTGAATATTGAATCTTTATCAGATATGTGATTTACAAATACTTTCTCTTATTCTGCAGGTTGCCTTTTCAGTTCATTGATAAGGCCCTTCGATGCAGAGTTTTTAATTTTGATGAAATTTAGTTTATCTATGTTTATTCTCCTGCTCCTCATGCTTTTATTTTCCAGAGCTAAAAATCTATTGCCAACTCCAAGGTCATGAGGATTTATTCCTGTGCTTTTACTAATAGTTTACTTTTGGCTCTTAAATTTAGCTTGTTGATTCATTTTGAGTTAATTTTTGTGTATCTTGTGCGGTAGGGGTCCAATTTCATTCTTTTTCATGTGAAATCCAGTAATCCCACCACCATTTGTTGAAGACTCTGTTCTTCTCTCATTGAACAGATATGGCATCCTTGTCAAAAATCAACTGGTCAATCATTTACAGCAACCTGGATGAGACTGGAGACTATTATTTTAAGTGAAGTAACTCGGGAATGGAAAAGCAAACATCGTATGTTCTCACTCATAAGTGGGAGCTAATCTGAGGATACAGAGGCATAATAATGACACAATGGACTTTGGGGACTCAGGGGGAAGTGTGAGAAGGGGGTGAGGGGGATAAAAGACTACAAATTGTGAGCAGCGTATACTGCTTGGGTGATGGGGGCACCAAAATCTCACAAATCACCACTAAAGAACTTATATAACCAAGTGCCACCTATTCCCCAATAACCTATGGAAATAAAAAATAAGAAATAAGTAAAAAAAAGAAAATATAAGGGAAAAAAGGCCTTTTAATTTAACACACACAAAAAATCAATTGACCATTGATGTATGAGTTTATTCCTGGACTCCCAATTCTATCCTTTTGGCCTGAGTACCACACTATTTTGATTACTGTAGCTTGGTAGTAAGTTTTGAAATTGGGAAGTGTGAATCCTCTTTGTTCTTTTTCAAGATTGTCTTGGCAAATTAGGGCCCCCTGAATTTCCATATGAATTTTAGGACCAGCTTTTTCATTTCTGTAAAAAAGACTGGTCTAATTTTGATAGAGGGTATGTTGAATCTGTAGATCACCTTATGTAGTTTATTATAAGACTTACTAAAAAAAAAACTGCTGTATTTGATAGTGTTGAGTCCATTTCTGACAGTGGCACCAAGGAACAGGATGTAATCACATTTGGATCAGAATGTAGTCACATGGTTTAGAACAATCCTTACCTACTTCTGATTTTTTGATGAAGGATCGTAGGTGTACATTTAAGTTACCCAAGTTCTTCTTTAATTGTATTATCTCTAAGTTTTTAAAAAATGATTATTTTAGAAACTTAAGGGATACTGGCTTTCAGCTGGTGTAATAGGCCTTAATGAAATATTATTATTATTATTTTTTGAGATGGAATCTTGCTCTGTCATCCAGGCTGGAGTGTAGTGGCACGATCTCGGCTCACCGCAACCTCTGCCTTCTGGGTTCAAGTGATTATTCTGCCTCAGCCTCCCGAGTAGCTGGGACCTCAGGCACATGCCACCGTGCCCGGCTAATTTTTTTTTTTTTTTTTTTGAGACAGAGTCCCGCTCTGTCGCCCAGGCTGGAATGCAGTGGTGTGATCTCGGCTCACTGCAAGCTCCGCCTCCTGGGTTCATGCCGTTTATTGGCCAGTCTGGTCTCAAACTCCTGACCTCAGGTGATCTGCCTGCCTCTGCCTCCCAAAGTGTGGGGATTATAGGCATGAGCCACTGCTCCCAGCCTATTATTATTATTTTTGAGACTGAGTCTTGCTCTGTTACCCAGGCTGGAGTGCAGTGGTGCAATTTCGACTCACTGCAACCTCCGTCTCCTGAGTTCAAGCGATTCTCCTACCTCAGCCTCCTGAGTAGTTAGGATTACAGGTGCCTGCCATCATGCCTGGCTAACTTTTGTATTTTTAGTAGAGACGGGCTTTCACCATGTTGGCTAGGCTGGTCTCGAACTCCTAACCTCAAGTGTTCTGCCCACCTCGGCCTTCCAAAGTGCTGGAATTACAGACATGAGCCACCGTGCCCAGCCTATGAAAAATTATCTTAATTTATACATCTGGTCTTTTGGAAAGCCCTTTGGATTCCCTGAATTTTTTGTGAGAAACTTTTCAGTTCTGTGTTTTTCCCCTTAGAAACTCTTCCAGGGTAATACCCTTTTATAGATTTGATTTTCTATAAGGGCATGTATTGTAATTATTGTTTTTGATTCTTTCCTTGTGTGTCCATCATTTCAAAGTTTGTCTTTGTTTATAATTTTACTTGTGTAAGCATCTTGCTGTGCTAATGCATTCAAAGACTTCGTTTTTATTAATAACTTAACTGAAAGCTGAGAACCTGTTGTTTAGTATAATATTAAATGCTGTGTGCATTTGATCACTTTTTCAGTGTAGAGCATTTCATTGTGCACACTGGATCCTCTACGGCTTGCCTGCAGTCACACTCTTTATAAAATGTCTTGTACTTTGTTCTTACTGTTCTGGTTTTGTGTTTTACTCTCTCAAAGTGTATTTGTTATTTGCAATCCTGAAGATTTTGCACCATTTTTTTCCACTAAGTAATCTAAAATATTTAAAAGGATTGTTCTTTATATTGTCTATGAGGTACTTTATCTGCTATACATCTTTATCTGTTGCCTTTTTTAAGTCTGTCCTTATTTTCCAGAGCTGAATTTTTTCAGTTTATTTGTGTAGAACTTCGCCAAAGATTTTTGAAAATGTAGTAAATAATCATATTTACTTACTTTTGTTTATGTATTTATTGTTTCAAAGAATCAGAGAGCAGAAGCAAAAGTAACTTGTGGACTTAATTTCTAGCTAACATTTTTTTTTTTCCATTGCTTTGTCTGTTTCTTCCAACCTTATAGCTTCTGGTTTGTGAGCTAAGAGCACATCATCTCTGTGAGAGAGCTCAGAGGCTTTGTCACTGATCAGGCCTAGCGTGTGCACTCATGACCTACTCTTTGGCTCCTTTGAGGCTGCTCTTCCTTTCTGCATTCCTGGCTGTGTTTGAAAAAATAGATTGTTGAGTAAATGAAGTAATATATTCTCCCTTGCTAATGTGTGTTCTGTGCACATTGCTTTTTCCATTCAGCTTATTCAATAAATATATCTGATGGAGAGTCTGCAGTTTCTCCTGTTCACATCTTTGTGACGGTTTATAGAACTCGAGTCTTTTTATGGTTGAAAAAGTTTCATCAGGCTGTAGTGCAACTGACTCTCTGAAAAACTCTTATGAAATGTTTTTGTGTAGCACATTTTAGGAAATGTAAACTTTTCATCCCCAAAGAAATAGTGTGCTAGTGCAACTTGAAGTGTGACTTCCTAGCCATGAAGTTCTGTTGAACGAATGACTAATTGGTAAGAGGATTTACGCCTTAAATCCTGGAGTGGTGAAGATGGTACTAGATTTATATATAAAATAAATAGCAGTTATATAGTTTATTTATGTGAACATTAACACCTTTTGCTGCTAAAATTTGTAAACAATTCTAGCATATGTTTTTGTATCAAGTATTATATGAACAGTGTATACATTACAAACATTTATGATTTTTTACTATGTTACATTTAAAAACGCATAAACATTAGACCACTATATTTATAAACTTGTCCAAGTCTGTAACCTGCCACATATTTTACTAACACATTGAGATTATTTATTAATTTGCAGTGTATAATTATAAGCTTCATTTTAAAAAATTAAATTGCAAATAGGTAGATTCAGAAACTCAAACTTTTGTGTTATATTGAAGAGTTATGGAATTTCAGTTGTATTTAATTGTAAGCTAAAATAAATGTTTAAAAATTCAGGTCATTTAAATTGCATGAGAAGTAACATGAAGATAGATTTATTATGTTGTTCCTGGCAAATGTTTTCACTTAAAAGTACTCTAATGTGTATGTTTGTGTGGGCATATATGTGTGAATGTATATATGAATATTTAAAATTTTTTTTTCAAATATGTTAAATATGATGCTGGTTTTAATTTTCATGGAAACTTTTTCTTCTTTTCAAGACAGGGTTTTACTCTATTGCCCAGGCTAGAGTGCAGTGGCACATTCTTGGCTCACTGCAACCTCTGCCTCCCATGCTCAAGTGATCCTCCCATCTCAACTTCCTGAGTAGCTGGGACTACAGGCTTGTACCACCATGCCTGGCTAATTTTTGTATTTTTAGTAGAGACGGGGTTTCACCATGTTGCCCAAGCTGGTCTCGAACTCCTGGGCTCAAGTGATCAGCCCTCCTCAGGCTTCCAAAATGCTGGGATTACAAGCATGTGCCATCGCGCCTGGCCAGAAACGATTTTGGAAAAGGACTTAATTATCTTTAACAATCAGATAATTATTATTAAGGAAAAGGACTTAAGTGATGGCCTAGTCTAACCTGATAACCTGTAAACAAATAAAATTTATCATATGATGTGGTCAAGATAGTTAGCTAGAGATTGCAGATGATAGAAGGAGAATGTTGGCTTTTCTGTTTTCTTCCTCTTACATGACTTGGCTCCTAATACTTGAAACGTGTATTACTATGACATAAAGAGGATTATAAATAGAACAAGAATTTCCATAGGAGTCCCTCACAGTGCCTAATTAACTTGGGAAAAAATTGTTCAATGAAATAGTTTTTTTGGTAGAATTTTAAAGCATTTTTTCTTAAAGATAAGTTTATTAAATATGATTACCAAAAATTTTAATATTAGGCTCACACCTGTAATCCCAGAACTTTGGGAGGCCAAGGAGGGAAGATTGATTGTGGCCCTAAGTTCAAGACCAACCTGGGCAACATAGCTAGACTTTGTCTCTACAAAAATTAAAAAAAAAAAAAAAAAAAAAAAAAAGCCAGCTATGGTGGTACGCACCTGTAGTCCCAGCTACTTGGGAGTCTGAGGCAGGAGGGTTGCTTGAGTCCAGGAGTTCAAGGCTGCAGTGAGCTGTGATTGTGCCACTGTACTGTGGCTTGGGTGACAGAGTGAGACCCTGTCTCTTAAAAAAAAAAAAAAAAAACTGGAAGGAAAGATTTTTGTGAATGAGTGAGGTGTTATATTAACAAAAAGAGCTTCACCCAAATTCTCTGTTCTTAATTCTAGTTTGCATATCCCTATGTCAGAAACAATAAATCTTCACCATTGTTAATGTGGGAATTCACCACAGATAAGGCAAAGGTGCTATGTCTGTGTTCACTCGTGCAGAGTTCTCAGGAGGAATGAGCTTTTAGTAGTACATCAACTGAAATAACTTTACCATAGAAATAAAGTCTTAAGTTGAGTATCTTTTTCTTAAAACATTTAGAATAAGTTGATTTGAAAATTTAGGAAAATAAACACACTTTTTAGGTGAAAAAAAAGTTTAACCTAAGCAAGTTAAGTTATGAAGAGAATTACATGTACATGCATTTTATACTTCTTTGGGACATTTCTATAGTTTGCCACTGAGACATTTCCCATCCCTACTGGAATATTCTCAAAGTTCACCTGAGGATGGTTTAAAATAACCTAACAGAAAACTCACTCATGCTAATAATTCTCCTTTACTTACATTATTAATTTGAAAATATTATGTTAGAATTTTCCAGAAAAATCTATGACTGAAACTTAAGAATTTGAATGCTTTCTTGTCATTCTGTGTAAATTATTAAAGATAATTCACTTTCTCCAATGTGTACTTTTTGTAATTGTTTTTAATTTTTATTTATCAGGAAGTTTGGCTATGTTCACAAATCATACTACTTAAATCTCTGAGGTTGTCCTCATTGATTTTTTTTTTTCTTTCTTTCTAGTTTCGGCAAGCGTTCTGCAGGAAGTTTTAGGCGTGGCTGTGAATGCATTGTTTTAGAGCCTTCTGAAATGATTGTGGTAAGAGTATTTCTGTGAGGACTATTTTTCCCCTAAAAAATTGTATGAAATAAAGGCATTTTTATAAACTGCTTATAATATTAGATTTTTGTTGAATAGAAAATATTGTATATTTTCTATAACAGATATATGTATTTCACAACTTTTTATTAATATGAATTTGAGTTCATAATCATATTTTGTTATTTACAGGATTCAATTAAATGCCAAAAAAATTTAAAAAGTACAAGTAGCTAAGTGTTTGGTTTTTGTACTTTGTAATTCAATTTATAATAATGCCATTTAATTGAAATTTGGGGAGAATCTCTTGATTGCAGGATTTTAGCTCTCCAAGTGTTGATTGGAATGAGTGACTTACTTTAAATCAATCACTAGGTTTGCTGGTGTGAGAACAATTTTGGAATCTAAACATGCCTCCATTGTGAGCAATCGTGAGGAATAACCACATGGAACTTGTGTTCACTGTTAATTCATTCATCAGAGTTTCTAAGATGTTTTAAATGAATTATTTTTTAAACAACACTATTTTAAAAAACACAAGAAAATCACTTGAATTTTTTCAAGTAATTAAAAGGAAATTTGGGGATTATTATGCTGGTTAAACACTCTGTTGACATCTTTTCCCTCTTTTTAATGTAATTTTGTGACAAAAATTTATAAACAGAGATTATACATAGAACATATTGTTAAAATAGATATTAGTAACATACCTTGAAGCTTAAAAACCAAACCTGTCAATACTTTTTACTTACTGTATAAGAATGATTTTAAGATAGGATAATATGTACCCTTTAAAAAATTTAGTAACAAAAATAAGATGAGGTGGAAGGGGAGTTTCCCAGCCTAGACATTCAGTTGATATTCTTACTGTCTCCATCCAGCACCCTAGCTGGGAAGGAAGATCTTGTAAAGTAAATGATGTCTAAATAAAGATGATGATGGAAACTTTTATTCACATTTAGTAAAGTATTTAGTAAACAATTCTAGGTCTCTTTTCAGAGAAGATGTAGGGTTTTTCCCTATGATGTAGGAGAGGAATTCTGTCAGAAATGAGAACTTCCTCATCAAAGCTAGCTAACTTTTTGTAAAATTTACTAAAATATTTGGTAAAGTTTTACAAAATGTACTCAAGTGAGAAAGTAGCATAGTGTAATGGTAAGGATTTAGGATTGGGAAGAATGTAGGCAGATATATAGCACTTTCCAACAGTAGATAGTCTTAGATATTTCCTTGAGATTTTGCCCTCTGTTAATGCTACTTTTAGATTTCTCTGGAGGATTTTTAGTCTTTAAAACTGAGTATTTTATACTTGCTGATACTACACAAACTACTAGGTTTGCTGGTGTGAGAACAGTTTTGTAACCTAGACATGCCTCCATTATGAGAAGTCACATGAGGAATAACCTAATGTAACTTTTATTCCCTGTTCATTCATCAGCATTTTTACATTTTTTTTTTTTTTTGGAGACGGAGTCTTGTCATATTGTCTAGCTTGAAGTGCAGTGGCACGATCTCAGCTCACTGCAACCTCCACCTCCTGGGTTCAAGCAATTCTCCTGCCTCAGCCTCCCAGGTAGCTGGGATTACAGGCATGTGCCACCACACCCAGCTACTTTTTTGTATCTTTACCAGAGATGGGGTTTCACCATGTTGGCCAGGCTGGTCTTGAACTCCTGACCTCGTGATCCACCTGCCTTGGCCCCCCAAAGTGCTGGGATTACAGGCGTGAGCAACTGTGCCTGGCCTAAAATTTTTTTAAATGAGGAATTACTTTTAAACAACACTATTTATAAAAAAAGAAACCGAAGTCATGGAATGAAAGTAGAAGGAGAAACCCTTGCATAACCTACCAAAGCCATTCTGTTAGCACTGTTTGAGTCATTCAGGATTTGGAAGTTTTTACAGATTTCCATCAGGGTTTTTTTTTTTTTTCTTTTTTCTACGTTTCTTAAGACAGTGTGGCAGTTGCTTTCATAATGTGTGGTAATGTATCCTGTGAGATCTTGTTCACTAATAAATCAGTACAAAGACTGCTGAAAATATCCTTCCCTTTGAAACTACAGGAAATTCAAGAGTTACCCATATTGTCCTAAGTGGAACTGAAAATGCCTCCTCATAAAAGAAATGTTACTCAAAACCAGTTAGTTCCAGAGAAGTTCAGAGACACTTGAAGTTTGTCTAGTTTTCTACAGATGTCTTTGCAAGATGATTGAATATGGGTTATCTGTAAGTTTCTTCCTGTATCTAATATTAATAGGAAATGTTGCGTTTGGAGAAATGAAATTTTGGGGGGTTTTATTTCAGGTGGACTATATGGATGAAAATGAAGAATATTTTCAGCGGCAAGCTTCCCATAGACAGTCTCGAAGGAGATTTAGAAAAATCAACCAGAAAGGTGAAAGACAAACAATTATTGACACTGTGGATCCTTATCCCATGGGCAAACCTCCTTTGCCTAGAGGCTATCACACGGTAAGTTATACAAGTATAATATTTTTATTTATTTCTAGTTTTTTGTTGGGGTTTTGTGAAAAGATGTTTAAGTTTTCCATTTTTGACAAATCTTTTCAATTATATATATATACACACACATTAAGTATACTTAAATATTTATTTTTATTTGTTATATTAATAAATATAAAAATAAATATATAATATTTATATATTATTTAAACATTTATTATAGAAAGAGTAGATTTTTCTGGAAACAAACATGATTAGTTTTTAAAAGACATTGAAATAACATGTCAACAGACTTTGCTAGCTCCTTTATTTCTTAAGTTGTTCTCTGAAGATCAGCTTTGTGATAAGCACATGTAATTGTAATTGGAATATTTTAAGTTGTTTTACCTTAATCTAACATTTTAGCGCCCTCCTGTGCACTCCACCCTTCACTCCCAACCCAAATGACTGCTATCATCCCTGTTTTTTATTTTAAAAGTAGATATGTAAAAATTACATTATTTTTCATAGCTTTTTATACCTTTATGAGAATATCTCTGAGATTTATTTTTTAATGCAGTGAAGGAGGAATAATTTGAAATAATGCTTTTTAAAATCTCAATGTAAAGATGCTTAGAAATATTTCTAATAGGTTCAAAGATCCTCTTAAAGGCAGGCAGACATAACCCAGTTCATTGTCATTTATTTCATAAATATTGATAAATAAACTGCTTTTTATGTTTGAGGAAACCGAGACATAGATAATGGGTGCTTTGTTCAAGATCTCAATAAAGTCACTTTAAAGCCTTTTTTTCCTTATTCCTTTGCTTTTTCAAGAGCAAAGTCGCTTAGATTCCTGGATATGTCATAATAATGTGAAAGATCATTTATGCATATAATACCATTAAATGAGTGGTTATTTTATGTATAATTAATTTAAAATAAAAATATAAAAAATAAAAATAGATAATTAACAACTATTTTACATTCCCCAGTTGTTTTCCTTTACCTTTTTTTTCTTTCTTTCTGCAAATAAGTATAAATACAAAATGCATGGGAAAATGTACATAGACTTAAAATTATTTACTCGATTTTTAGTAAGTTTAAGTGATATATCTTATACCCACACTTCATATATTCTATTTCTCAGAGAGCCCTTTTTATTTAAATATTTAATGTGGTTTTGACCACTAGCAACCTGACTACTCCTCTTGCTACCCATGAAGTATTTTAGTTTAACATGGATTTCATAGTTGAATCATTTTATTGAGCTCATTTGGAAAGGACTGCTTTTTCCTCATCACAAAGACATCTTTGTCTGTTGGAGAGACTAGTATTAAAAAAATCATGAAAGGTTTTTTTGTTACCATTGTCCATAAAGAAAGGTAATGTTTTTAGGGTTGATGTAGCATTATGGAAGAAGGAAATATGTATTAAAAATAGTTATACATATTAATAGTACAACACAGATAATATTTTAGCCTAGCATAAATATTGCTAATTTTTTTCTGCTTTGGAATTGTTTTTCCAGATTAGTTTTCAGACTAAAATAGTCAGTGGGAGTATGGATTATTTAAAATGTAGTGTTAAAGTTGGTTTGTTTCTTCTTATAGTCATATTTGTCACACTTTAGTTGGGTGGGCCATTTAATAACTGTTCCCTCCCCCCACCCCCAGCGTGATTCCCCCTTTATGGAAAGCTTCATTCAGTTTCCTTACACGGCTCCCTTTTCATTATTTGTTTTAAAATATGTATTTCTTTTATTGTTACAAGTTTTTTTTTTAAGTGGATTTTTAAGAGTGTCTTACCTAGCCAGCAGATACTTTTAGGGAAAATTCAATAGTAGGATGAAAAAATTGGCTTGATTACTAATGGATCATATACTGGTTTACTAATGTGTGACATGTGGTATTAATTTTACTAAATGAGTTAAGATTGGCAACAACATGGTCATAAGGATTGCATCCTTTTTTGGGGTGTAAAAATAACATTATAATTATATTTATTATTTATTTTACATAAATACATAATTTTAATGTAGGAAGATTGCAAAATTTTGTTTTGTGTGTATGACACCACATAGTAAAAAGAATTAAATAGAAATTATTCTTTATTACCCCTACGTCATATTTACTTATTCTTAACAGAAATAGTTCTCTTTGAAAGAAATTGGCTAATAGTGAAGGACTGAGGGTGAAAAGTTTATTTAAAAGAATTGCATGATCAACTTCACAGGTGATTTAAAGTGATTGCAAGAGCATTTCAAGTGCATGGCTAAAGAACATGGGAAGCATTATACATATAGCTGATTCTATATGATCATTCTTAATTTTAACATTATCTTCATTTTGGCAGATGTAATATAGCATGTCTGATAATGTTCATCTTTTCCTTTCCTCCTTTATGGCACTCATTTCATTTTGGCTCAAAGGAATGCACTAAATCTCAGGTATTGTAATTTGTGTGTGGTCTCCTGACACTAACCTAAGTTTATGTGTGAATTTGCACTGTTACTAATGAATTTATAATATTCATATGTTTTGCTTGGTCTTGTCCTTCTGTATTTTGCCCTAATTTACTTTGAAATTATCAGTGGTTTGGGTGGTAGAATAGGCTGCTTGATCTGTACAGACCTGGGGATGGATTGTCCATGTTGAAGAAAGAATTCAAGTGCAAGCTACTTATTTTTAAAAATGAATAGAGCACTTAAAAAAATGAATGGAACACTGTTCTTCACTAACCTGCTTTGCAAATAAAAAAATGAAGAGAGAAAGGCAGGCAGACATAAAGGATTTTTTTTTCCTTTTTATGTGAAAGCTTATGGGAAATTCATTAGAAATTTACATTTTAAATACTACAGATGAAAACTTTAAAGTTCAGGAATCTCAATGGGAGAACATTTTGGGAGGCCACTGGTAAAATTTCAGTCAGATTTTTTTAAAAAGCTTGGTCAAAAAGGAAACAAAGTTTAAAATCTCTTGTATTTTCTTATTTGCACTTTATTTTTAACAAGGTTTCTTGCTTTTATTTCATTCTACATTTTAATTGAGGTCTGTAATAATCTCCTTGCTCACTTCTTTGATGCCAGTACATGACTAAGTACTATACTAAGTACTAAAGTACATTACTAAAGTACTGTACTAAGTACTAAAATCTATGATTTTCATTATGAGTTCTTTGAAGATCTAGATTACATTTGGGGTTATCCGGGAATTTTGAGTCAAGGAAGAAAAACTGATTTATCCTTGAAAACTAATTGGTTAAGTAACTAGTAGCATTTTATGCTTGTGTTTTATTGTTGTACAGGGAAAAGATCATGAATAATTTATTCACATTGGGGAAATCTATCATTGATATATCTTTGGCTATTAGAGTAACTTTGCCTAAAAGTATGAATTTTATGTATAATTTTTCAAATTAAAATGAGACAGTTCCTTTATGTTCTATACAAGAGAGTACGTATTAGAATGCCACAGGTGTCATGATTGCTATATTGGTTTTTGGAAGCACTACTAATTTTTAAATGATGTGGTAAATCTAAAACATTTTTATATAATTTTAAAATTTTAAGTTAACTAAAATAATTTTAAAATTGTACATAGTTTTATGTACTTCAGTGTTTTGAGCTTTTCTCTGAAAAGAGTACACTTAAAATATATATAACATGATATTTTTAAAGATAAATCAATATGTAATTGATTTTCGTCTTTTTTTAGCATAAATTACCAGTCTAATTCCAACTTAGAACTTGGAATTGAATTTAAAATGTGCACTGAGTTACGATGTATACTTTAATGTACACTTTTTAAAATTAGATGCATTGCAGTAGTTTAAAGTGGATTATAATGATTTTCTTCAGAAACATGAATACTCATAGTCCATGTACTGTGTTTTCAGGACATTTTTCAAGGCAAGTGTATGAGGTTTGCAGAGAGAATAGCATTTTAAAATGCAGTGAGAAAGGAAGATTGGAGATGGCTTTCATTAGCATTTTCTTACATTTTGATGAGTAGAGATTGAGGCCGTATTTAAAATTGCTAAAAAATAAGATTTAGCATGAATTTTCAGTCTCAGAGTGAGTAGATTATAGAGACAGGTAATAAGGTTCCTGGCAGAGGCTGGAAGATTTGGGGTCTGTCACTAAAGAACTATCTTGGGACTTTGGATGGTAATAGTTTACCTTGTCTCCAGGTTCAGAATAGGGCAGGAGAAGAAAAGCTATGTTTATTTTACCCATAGTTTCAAGCCTTCTCTGTATTGATCAGTAATTTATTCTAGAAGTTTGTGTGGGTAGGAAAATCTGAATTCCATATTAAAAATGGAGAAGAGAGGAAGGACCATTTTAACTTTTACCTTATTGGTGTGACGTGGGAAGCTGGCACATTCCTCTTCCATCATCTTCTATTCGTCCCCTGATTTTAATGAGGAAAAAACCCAGCTCTTCCATTTTCCTAGTTTGGAAAGAGGAAAACTGTACAGAGAAATATTAGACTAAAGATTGAAGAAAACTTGGCCAAATTGTAGAGGTTATGTGTCCCAACTGACATTTCATAATTTCCATCCTTCCTAGGCTGGTGGCAATGTTAAAATGCTCTCCATGCTTTAAAATTCTGGTTGACCCCACACCCCCACTCCTACTTACCCAAAAATATGGTTCCACTTTATACAAATCTGAATCAGGAGACTTTGAACACAGTGTAAATAAAACATATTTATAAAGTTTCAGTCAGTACAAAAATTTTAAAATGATGAAAACTTATTGGTCATGTAAAAGGATATCTCCCACACATTTTATTAGTAGTCCTTTTCTACAATGTGAATATACACTCCAGAGTACTGTTTCATAAAGATACGTTGAATTTTCCAGTAGATGAGGCTTAATGTTCTTAGAGATAACATGCAAAAGTAATGGAAAATACTATATAAGATTAAATTAATATAATGTAAATTGAATGCCATATAATATTAAACTTTATGGAAATAATTTCTGTTGTAGTCAGTGATAATACAATATTTTTAAAATGTGGCAGCAATGTAATAAGATTGATTCATGTGTGAGGCTTATGAAAATCAGTCCCATTTTAAAACTAAGGTTATTATTCTGTATAATAATATAAGGCAAATTCTGTTTCTTACAATGGGTGTATAAGATACAACCATTCCTAGGATATACCTTAAATATCTCTGAAGTCAGTATTTCTCCTGAGATAGAGTTAAGTTGGTTTCTCCTTCAGTTAAAGACTCCTTGGTAGTTTTGGTTAGTTTCAAAAGTCATTCAGCTATTGAAACAATGAAAACATTACAGCATTTAGTTTCCGTGATTGTGCACATTTATTTGACATTTAGGCTTTCTGACTTGAGTTATGTTCTTAAATAAGAAGTAGGCAATATTTTTACTCATATCATGTCTTTGCCTTATCATTTATTATTTATTCAGTTTTTTACTGAGGTTTCTTTAGGTTTGACTCAGTATTTGCTACTTAAGAGGGTATGTTTTGGGTAATACATCAATAACTTGTATAGCTAGTAAATTTCCTAGAATATTTAAGGACTTCAAATTTTACCTTCAGTTTATATGATATCACACCTGGCTATAATTTATATGATGATATTTAAAAATCTGTTTATGTATATATATGAGAAATTATTCAAATACAGGGGAAATTTCTTAGTTATCTTAACATTTTTTATCCTTTTAAAACTTAAATTTATCAAACATTTGTTTGCTTAATTGTACCTGAAGGCTTGTCTTCAATATTACTATCAGTGTCTCTCTGTGAATTATAATGGGATGGAGTTTCAGGAAATTTGTGTATTTTATTTCTTGTATCATAGAGAGAAAAGCTCAATATTTTCATTTATATATTTTTGGTCATTTAACAAATATTCATTGAGTGCCCACCATGTTTCAGGTCTGTCCCAGGCTCTGAGATATAAAAGTCAGCAACACAGGAGAATCTGCCTCCTTTGCCCTTACAATCTCACAGGGAATACAGATAAATAAATGGTACACACCCAGGGCCCCTACAGGAGTCAGGGATGGTTTCATGAACCACCTGAATATCTTGGCTCAAAGAAAGATATTTTGTACAGAAAGAATCTTATTTGTTCAAAGACTTAGAGGTTGAGTGGTTGTAGGGTTTTTGAAAGCCATGTTGAAAGTTGAACTTTTTCATAACTGTAAGGAACAACAAAGAGACTGAAGCAGAGGTGTGACATACTGAGATTTACATTTAAATAAACTACTCTGGCTCCAAGATGGAATAAATTTTGGGGATAGGGATGGTAAAGTGGGACCACAAGACCTGGTTAAGTAATGTAAATGGAAGTGGTGGCTAGAACATGGCAACTGGAGTAAGAATGAAAGGTGAGGGATTTAGGTGGTATTCAGGGAGAAGAAAGTAGAAATAATTTGTTTCTTTTTTCTTTTTTTCTTTTTTTTTGGAGGCAAAGTTTCACTCTTGTTGCCCAGGCTGGAGTGCAATGGTGCAATCTTGGCTCACCGCAACTTCTGCCTCCTGGGTTCAAGCGATTCTCCTGCCTCAGCCTCCCGAGTAGCTGGGATTACAGGTGTGCACCACCAGGCCTGGCTAATTTTGTATTTTTAGTAGAGACAAGGTTTCTCCATATCCGTCAGGCTGGTCGCAAACTCCCAACCTCAATTGATCCACCCGCCTCGGCCTCCTAAAGTGCTGGGATTACAGGCGTGAGCCACCGCGCCCGGCCGAAATAATTTATGTTTCAAAATAAAACTTTAAATAGCTCTAATTCATTAATTTCTGATGATTTGCTTTGTGGGCAGTACTTTCTATTCCAATAGTGTTTAATGACCATATTGTATATGAATATAAATACGTGACTGAGAGTTTGAGGTAGATTAGTTTCAAGCAGATTATTCTTTAATCCAGGAAAGCTAAATAGAAATGTGAAAACTGAATTAGGTAATAAAGAATGGAAAAGAGGATGAAGAGAGAGTGTTAAAGAGTGATATACATACAAATAAAACCTGCCACAAATTTTACTAAAATTTATTGTTTGGATGCCTGATGCTTTATGTTTTCATCAGAAGAGTCTTAGGAGAGTGGTGTCAAAAGTATCCTTTGCTTTTCACGCCCATTATCGGCAGGTTTACTAGTTCCTCTTTACCCTAAATTATGTTGCATTTTAACATCCTGCAGAAAGCTGCCTGTGGAAAAGTCTCTGAACAATGGGTGGATGTAACAATACTGTGCTGTGTGTGCTGCAATTTCTGGCAAAATGCAGCATGTTAAAGCTGCTATAGTGGTCTCAACCTCCTTGCTTTGGGGGGACTAACTCTCTTTCTTGCAGTTACAATCAGGTATTTACATTGATTTAATTTATACGGATTGGGAAATTGCACTATAGCGTATGTACAGAAATTGAAATGTAAATCAGGAAATAGTTTAGAAAATAAAATGATTTCTCATGCTATTAACAGCATGCATTGTAAATTCATGCAAGGCAGTTGAGAATGGTATGCAGTGTGCTGTTTACCCAAGTTTCAGCTTCTGTTGAAGGATGTCTATTTTTATATATTACATCATCTCTGCTACAGAACTCCGGTGTCCACTGGGATTTACTGTTCTTTCATTCCATTTTGAAAGAAAGCTTGTATTGATGTCATAATTGGACCCATCTTTTGGTTGCACTTGGAAATTAAAAGTAATAAGGGTGTTGTGTAGCAAGTCATGCAATATTTCAAGCGATTTATTTGTCGAAAAGACCACTGTCACTTTGTCTTGCCTCTCCTTGTGAATACTGGTGGCTCTCTGTGCTTGTACATGTTAAAATATACTTGGCTAAAATTTAGCTTTTAATTGCAACAGCGAAGATGCTTTTCATCTTCGACTGTTTCATTTCTTATCATGTGATTTTTTTTTTTGTCATGAGATTTTGCAGAGCTACATGCTGATTTAAAAAAAAGTCTTTTTTTTTTTTTTTTTTGGAAAAATCTACTTTGATATTCAGACCTATTTCCTGCCAGTGCTGAATTGATCTTTTTTACAGTTATCTGTTGTAAGTTGTCTGTTTTCACTGTTTGAAATATCAGGTGATTGGAAATACTCTCTTTTGGTTTTGAATGCAGTTTTAAAACATTGTTAGCCTGAAATGCCTCTCTGTTAGCTGGAAGATATTGCTGACTTCTGGACAAAACTCTAGCATTTTATGGAATATATAGATGCTAGGTTTTAAATCACTTGTGAAAGAAAATATTTTAAGTATTTATATTAAGATAATTAAAAAATACCTAATAATGCTATACGTATTTATCTATATAAAATTTCCCGCTTATTTTCTCTGAAAAATTTAGTCAGTAATATCTGTACTATTTTAATAGTAAACTTTTTTTTTTTAAACTGATCAGGGAAAAACCTCCACTTCTTTTTCCCAGTAATAGCTTATTTGAGATATAATTCACATGCCATACAATTCACCTATTTAAAATACATAAGTTAATTGTTTTTCTTTTTTGGTTAAAGAAACCCAGATACCATTAATGTTTCCATCTTAACATTTTTATGATACAGCTCAGTAGGGTTAAGTATATTAGTAGTAAACTGGACTGACTGAGCATATCCATTTCACAGATGTACTGCCTAGCATCCTTTGTGGTAATTAAAATTACTCGTATTGGGAAATATCAAGGCAAAAAAGTAAAATAAAATTACACATAGGCTAAAAAATACCTTTAAAGATATTTTGGGAAAAAGTAATTGTAGAATCTATTTTTAAAACCTTACTAAATAATTGTATTATAGCAGTTTCTTATGGACTCAGTAAATGATCAGATATCCTCCCCCACCCCCTTAAATCTTCCTTTCTTCTAAGTAGAAGACAGAAGACAACATATATGGTGCAGTGTGTACTGCTCGGGAGATGGGTGCACCAGGATCTCACAAATCACCACTAAATAACTTACTTATGTAACCAAATACCACCTGTACCCCAATAACTTATGGAAAAATAAAAATAATAATAATTAAGTGGAAGACAGGTGGTAGTTGGATGCAATATGACATTTGGAATAGCTGGCCTAGGGGAGAAATGGTATGGCTGCAGAGTGGACCAAATCTGTAATATGAATTGCTGATTTGGATAAATAGTGGAGTAATTACAAAGGGAAATATTTGAGGATGAAAAAGAAAATACTCAGGCTGTCTTGATTTTTACTCAGATGTCTATGAGAATAGCAATGGTAATCTGCCATTTGTGGTTTCAATACAATGCAGAAGACATTTGAGGGTATTAGAAAATAAAACCTCAAAGTAAGTTGTGACATTTCCCTTTCACCAATTATTAGCACTCTTTTTTTTTTTTTTTTTTTGAGACAGGGTCTCTTGCTCTGTCACCCAAGCTGGAGTGCAGTGGCGTCATCTCGGCTCACTGCAACTGAGAAGTGACAACGTGCTAGCAGCCCTTGCTTGCTCTCGGTGCCTCGGCCTCGGCATCCACTCTGGCCATCCTCGAGGAGCCCTTCAGACCGCCACTGCGCTATGGGGGTCCCTCTCTGGGCTGGGTGTGGCCGGAGCCGGCTCCCTCTGCTTGCGGGGAGGTGTGGAGGGAGATGCGCAGGTGGGAACCTGGGCTGCGCGCCACGCTCACGGGCCAGCGCGAGTTCCCAGTGGGCACAGTCTTAGCGGGCCCCGCACTCGGAGTGGCCCGCCAGTGCTGCTGGCCCGGGCAGTGAGGGGCTTAGCACCCGGGTGAGCAGCTGCGGAGGGTGCGCCGGGTTCCCCAGCACTGCCAACCAGCCCGCCTGCCTGCCCGCCCTGCACTTGAATTCTTGCCAGGCCTCAGCCACTTCCCCATGGGGCAGGGCTCGGGACCTGCAGCCCGCCATGTCCGAGCCCCCCACCCTCTGTGGGCTCCCCTGCTGCCTGAGCCTTCCTGACGGGCGCAGTCCCTTGCTCTGCAGCGCCTGGTCCCATCGACTGCCCAAGGGCTGAGGAGTGCAGTGGAGGACTGGCGGGGAGCTCCGCCCACGTCCCAGGTGTAGGATCCACTAGGCAAAGCCAGCTGGGCTCCTGAGTAGAGTGGGGACTTGGAGAACTTTTGTGTCTAGCTGGAGGATTGTATATGTACCAATCAGCACTCTGTGTCTAGCTCAGGGTTTGTGGATGCACCAATCAGCACTCTGTATCTAGCTAATCTGGTAGGGACTTGGAGAACTTTTATGTCTAGCGAGAGGATTGTAAATGCACCAATCAGCACTCTGTCTAGCTAAAGATTTGTAAATGCACCAATCAGTGCTCTGTGTCTAGCTCAGGGATTGTAAACACACCAATCAGCATTCTTGTGTCTACCTAAAGGTTTGTAAACACACCAATCAGTGCTCTGTGGCTAGCAAGTCTTGTGGGGACTTTGAGAACTTTTATGTCTAGCTAGAGGGTTGTAAATGCACCAATCAGCGCTTTGTGTCTAGCTCAGGGATTGTAAATGCACCCATCAGCACCCTGTCAAAACGGGCCAATCAGCTGTCTGTAAAATGGACCAATCAGCTCTCTGTAAAATGGGCCAATCAGCAGGATGTGGGTGGGGTCAGATAAGGGAATAAACAGGCGGCTCGCGCTTTGGGTCTGCCACGTCTTTAAGAGCGGTAACAGTCACTGGGAAGGTCTGCAGCTTCACTCCTGAAGCCAGCAAGCCCACGAACCCACCGGAGGGAACAAACAACTCCAGAGGTGCGCCTTTTAGAGCTGTAACACTCACCGTGAAGGTCTGCAGCTTCCCTCCTGAAGTCAGAGACCACGAACCCACCAGAAGGAACAAACTCTGGACACATCTGAACATCTGAAGGAACAAACTCTGGACACACCATCTTTAAGAACTGTAACATTCACCGTGAGGGTCTGTGGCTTCATTCTTGAAGTCAGCGCGACCAAGAACCCACCAATTCCGGAGACACAACTCCACTTTTCAGGCTTAAGAGATCCTCCCACCTCAGCCTCCTTAGTAGCTGAGACTACAGGCGTGAGCCAGCACACTCGTGTTTTTTGTAGGGACAGGGTTTCGCCACATTGCCCAGGCTGGGTTTGAACTCCTGAGCTCAAGCGATTTGCCTGCCTTGGCCTCCCAAAGTACTGGGATTATAGGCGCCTGGCCCTGTATTTCTTTATACAAAAATTTAAACTGAACCTTTAAAAAAAATGTTTCAATCATCAGGACTTTTGGAACACTTAGGAAAGTTTTTAGAAAGGGATCATTTTGCCATTTGTTAATTTATGAAATAAGCATATCCCTAACCAACTGGGATGTAGAGAATACTTGAGCATCCTTGATATTCTTGATGTCATTTACAGTGGGCATTTTTGAGGAATACTTGACGGCTCAGTTTAAAAATTACTCTGTAGTATAAACTTTTGCCTAAATTTTAGTATTAACTTTGGTTAGACTGAAAGAGCAGACAGCTATTCTGCAAGCGGATTAAGTTGTCAGTCAGAGGGTTCTGCTGAAGTGGGTGTAAACAGGAAATCTAAGGACAGTTGATAACTGCATTCTTTCACATCAGCTAAGAGAGGCCGATTGTTTTCTAGTTGCAGCAGTTTTCAAACAGTTTCATCTCTGGACTCCTTTAAACTTCTAAAAAAATTTTTTGGCTCTAATGAGCTTTTGTTTATTATTATTTACCACATTAAAAATTGAAACAAAAAGTTTTAAATATATATCCATTGATTAACTTAAAAATAGTAATACACCCATTACACATTAACATGAGGGTTTTTAAGGGGAAATATAAAACAAATTTATAAGAAGAATGATAGTGTTTGATACTTTAGCAAATATGTTTAATATTGGTCTAATAGACAGTTGGGTTCTCACATCTGTATTCAATCTGTTGTGATATGCCGTTCTGGTTGAAGTATGTAAAGTATATGAAGAAAATCTGGCCTCACACGCATAGGTAGTTGGAAAAGGGAAGAGTATTTTAACAGCTTTCAAAAATAAGCGTGGGTGTTCTTTCAAAGACTGCACCAAAATTTGACCAGTAGTGGTTTCTTAAAGATCAGTTGCAATGAGGAATTTAAAACCATGTTAGTGTAACTTGCCTTACTCTCTTTTATTAAAACCCATTGGTCTTAATTGCACAATGAAAGGATCTTTTTACTTATGCATACTTTTGTAACATCATGCATTGGTCACTGGGTTAAACAGTCTTCTGAATTTTGGCACATTATACAATATAAAGAAAAATCACATTTGTTAATACCACCACAGATCTCATAAAGAAAGGGCCTTAATTATTAAGAAGCTGTCAAACTTACTGTGTTAGATATGTTTTTCAAAATTCTTTTAGTTGAAACTTCAAATTTTATCATTAGCAAATTATTATCATCTGTTTTTCTTCAAATGACAAGCTCATTTTGTTCGTTTTTAGAAAATACCTGCCAGATACCCAATTCCGAATAACCATAGTTTTTTTTTTAATTATTTGTTCTTTCAAATGAAAATGTTTTTCTGTGGCCAGGCGCGGTGGCTCATGCCTGCAATCCCAGCACTTTGGGAGGCCGAGGCGGGCGGATCACGAGGTCGGGAGATCAAGACCATCCTGGCTAATACGGTGAAACCCCGTCTCTGCTAAAAATACCGAAAATTAGCCTGGTGTGGTGGTGGGCGCCTGTAGTCCCAGCTACTCGGGAGGCTGAGGCAGGAGAATGGCGTGAACCCAGGAGGCGGAGCTGGCAGTGAGCCTGGGGAACAGAACGTCTCAAAAACAAAGAAAATGTTTTTCTGTGAAAAAAGGTGCCAGTTCACTTATGACTGGAATAATTGCACATCTTTTTCTTGAGACAACCATTGTACATTGTAACAAAAGTGCTTTATGCAAACTTCTCACTTCATCATACAGAATATTAAAAGGACGTATACTAATGGATGGAGATATAATGTAATTAATTATTACTGCTTTATCAAGGACACTTTAATACTGGCATTTTCTTTTTTTGCCACTGTGAGTGGTGGTGAAGAATAGAAGGACAATATTGGTAATAACAGTAGTTACATAGTAGTAGTGATGCCAGTGTCTTGATATATCCTAAGACATCAGTTAGGTTTTACCCATTTTTGCTTTTGCACTTGAGCGCAGTGAAAAAAGCAAGTAACATTTTAATGTCATAATGAAAACATAGTTTGACTTTATGAACTCTTAAGAGTCTTGGGGACCCTCAGGGGTCCTGAGACCATACTTTGTGAACTAGTCTCTTATAGATTTGATTCACTGGTTTTTCAGATTTTATTTGCATAATATAATAGAGTTCTGCAAATAAACGGAACCAGTGGAGTGTTAAGGGAAGGAGATATTCAGGAACTGGCGTATGCTATTGTGGATGCTGACAAGTCCAAAATCTGTACCTAATACAGCATGACTTTTTTTTTTTTTTTTTTTTTAATGAAACAGAGTCTTGCTCTGTCACCCAGGCGGGAGTGAGGTGGCACAATCTCCGCTCACTGCAACCCCTGTCTTCTGGGTTCAAGTGATTTTCCCATCTCAGCGTCCCAAGTAGCTGGAGCTACAGGCGTGTGCCACCACGCCTGGCTAATTTTTAGTAGAAACAGGGTTTGACCATGTTGGCCAGGCTGGTCTCGAACTCTTAACCTCAGGTGATCCGCCTGCTTTGGCCTCCCAGAGTGCTGGGATCACAGGCGTGAGCCACCATGCCCCACCAGCATGAGACTTTAAATAGTCCTGTAGTGCATAATGACATTTTTGTCAGTGAACGACCACATACACAACAGTGGTCCTGTAAGATGATGGTACAGTATTTTTACTGTAGCTTTTCCGTGTTTAGGTATGTTTACATATACAAATACTATTGTATTACAGTTGCCTGCAGGATTCAGTACAGTGACCTGCTGTACAGATTTGTCACCTAGGAGCAATAGGCTATCCCAAAGAGCCTAGCTAGGTGTGTAGTAGGCAACATTATCTAGGTTTGTGCAAGTACACTCCCATGATGTTTGTACGAAGACAAAGTTGCCCAATGACGACGTTCTTGGAATGTATTCCCCGTCATTCTGTCGTTATGACGTGTGGTCATTTTTAAAACTTCTTCTCAAAACTCCCCTTACCTTATTTCTAGAATTCTTCTCTTTCTTTTGCTCTATTTTGAATATATAGTTTGTTTTTTTTTTAACTGGTGCCTTTGTGCTGCCTTCAGTCTTTTTCTGTCTCCTTGTTCTTATATTAAGACATAAGTGGCCAGTTTCCCTTGTTACCACAAAGTGTGATTGGCAACTCATGACTGTGCTCTGACATTCAAAATTCTTTCAGTAATCAGCTACTATAAAGCAAAATAATTGTCTGAGGGGATAGAGCTGCCTTTGGAAAGGCACCAGAAATGTTGTCTCAACTCCTCAAATCTGAAATGGTGGGTCTCCCTTGGTGAAAACTGAAATGGCCAGATGAATATTCTACGTGATAAGGGGTCACCATAGGTTCTTGCATTGTTTTTGGGTAGAGATATTTTTTTTTAAATAGTCTCATTATCTTCCATACTGTGTTTTTACTTTTATTGTAAATACCATGTTTTGTAGTAGTTGATTGGATTATTAATATCTTGTTAATTTTGTTTTTAATCTTAAAACTTCACTGAGTTTAGTGATATATACTTTTAAATTTTGGTCGAACAGATTTTAAGTTTGCTTTATGTCTTGGAAAAAATATTTACTTCATATAAAATATAACCCATCCAGAAAACAGGTTTTTTTATACATTTGCTCTAAGACAATCTTTTAGTAAGCATTTCATAGATGATCAGTACATTTTGTTTATGTCTAACATGCTGTTGAACTGACCAACATGATTTCTGAAATTCATTTCCGATTTCTTTTTTTAGTTTAATTTTATTTACAGTTCCAGGATACATGTGCAGGATATACAGCTTTGTTACATAGGTAAACGTGTGCCATGGTGGTTTGCCGTACCTATCAACCCATCACCTAGGTATTAAGCCCATGTATTAGCTTTATGTATCCTGATGTTCTTCCCAGTATGGCCCCCTGCAGGCCACAGTGTCTGTTGTTCCCCTCCCTGTGCTCCCTCTTAAAAGTGAGAACATGCAGTGTTTAGTTTTCTATTCCTTGTTAGTTTGCTGAGGATAATGGCTTCTAGCTCCATCCATGTCTCTGCAAAGGACATGATCTTGTTCCTTTTTATGGCTGCAGAGTATTCCATGGTGTATATGTATCACGTTTTCTTTATCCAGTCTATCATTGATGGGTATTTGGGTTGATTCCATGTCTTTGCTATTGTGAGTAGTGCTGTGATGAACATATGCGTGTGAGTATCTTTGTAATAGGATGATTTCTATTCCTTTGGGTATATACCCAGTAATGGGATTGCTGGGTCAAATGCTATTTCTGCCTCTAGGTCTTTGAAGAATCGCCACACTGTCTTCCACAGTTATTGAACTAATTTATACTCCCACCACCAATGTAAGTGTTTCTTTTTCTCTGCAACCTCACAGGCATCTGTTGTTACTTGACTTTTTAATAACAGCTATTCTGATTGGTGTGAGATGGTATCTCATTGTGGTTTTGATTTGAATTTCTCTAATGATCAGTGATGTTTGAGTTTTTTTCATGTTTGTTGGCTGCATGAGTGTCTTTTGAGAAGTGTCTGTTCATGTCCTTTGCCCACTTTTTAATGGAGTTGTCTGTTTTTTTCTTCTAAATTTTTTTTGTTTCTCGTAGACTCTGGATATTAGACCTTTGTCAGGTGGATAGATTGTAAAAATTCTCTCCCATTCTGTAGGTTGTCTGTTCACTCTGATGATAGTCTCTTTTGCTGTGCAGAGGCTCTTTAGTTTAATTAGATCCCATTTTGTCAATTTTTGCTTTTGTTGCAATGCTTTTGGTGTTTTTGTTTTGTTTTGTTTTGTTTTTTTGTGAAACCCTTGCTCGTGCCTGTGTCCTGAATGGCATTGTCTAGATTTTCTTCTAGGATTGTTAATAGTTTTGGGTTTTACATTTGTATTAGTCAGTTTCACACTGCTGATAAAGACATACCGGACACCAGGCAGTTTACAAAAGAAAGATATTTAATTGGACTCACAGTGCCACGTGGCTGGGGAAGCCTCACAATCATGGCGGAAGGCAGGGAGGAGCAAGTCGCATCTTACGTGGATGGCAGCAGGCAAAGAGAGGGCTTGTGCAGAGAAATTCCCATCTTTAAAACCATCAAATCTCATGAGACCCATTCACTATCATGAGAACAGCACAGGAAAGACCCACCCCATGATTTAATCATCTCCTACCAAGTCCCTCTCACAACACTTGGGAATTACAGGAGCTGTAAAATGAGATTTGGTTGGGGATGCAGAGCCAAATCATATCAACATTTAAGTCTTTAATCTATCTTGAGTTAATTTTTGTAAAAGGTGTAAGAAAGGAGCAATTTCAGTTTTCTGCATGTGGCTAGCCAGTTCTCCCAGCACCATTTATTAAATAGGAAATGTTTTCCTCATTGCTTATGTCAGGTTTGTTGAAGATGAGATGGTTGTAGATGTGCAGTCTTATTTCTGAGTTCTCTATTCTGTGTCATTGGTCTATGTGTCTGTTTTTGTAACAGTACCATGCTGTTTTGGTTACTGTAGACTTGTATAATTTGAAGTCGGGGTAGCATGATGCCTCCAGCTTTGTTCTTTTTGCTTAGTATTGTCTTGGCTATATGGGCTCTTTCATCCCTGATTTCTCGTTTCTTGTCCTATCCCATTTAAAGTCTTGGGGGTCAGTTGTAGAATTAATGAGTGAATGCCTTCCTGTATTAATAATACGAAATGCTACTTTATGACACACCTAGGTAATGTAATCTTCCATGAACATGAACTATCTGGCCAGTTGTTAGCAATTCTAATAATGATAATCTGATATTTACAATTAAATATTCTAGTATTATCTTTGGTTTTTAAATATCAAAATGGTAGTAACTGACAATTTCAAAGTGTAACTAAAATATGAATAGTAAAATACTCTCCATGCCTTTTTAGAGCTGCTAAGGAGAGGGAGAAATTAGGTGTGTGTTTTGTTTGTTTATTCATTTATTTATAAAAAGGAATATTGAATGCTGTTATCTTAAACTCATGTGGCTGTATTGGTAGGCTGACTTTTTTCTCAAGAAAATATTTTAGAAATTTTTGTGTCATTTAAAATATTTTCTATATTGAGATGGTCTTCTATATTTATTTATTTTTCAGGCAAGTTTATTTGGAAGCATTTCCCGTCTGGAATGTATTTGATTACAACAAAAGGGCAGGCACAATTCTATTTCTGGTAGTAAAGTCCGTTGGTTAATGTGTCCATTTATAATTACTGTCACTTTCTTTTTTTTAGAAAGACTATTAAACCATTTTGAAAACTTACATAGTTTGATATTTATTTCCAGACACTAGATTTTTTAAAAATAAAAATGTGTTTGTTAAATATTAAATTTCTGAAGACTCAATAGGTCTATGAAAGCAGATAGTATCTTTATGCCGTTGTGTATATCCTTTGCACAACAGATAATACAGGTCTCAGCAATACCGTGGTTGTATCATGTTGATATCTTTGGATCAAACTTGCAAAATTAGCATTATTTAGTATTTCTAGGAGTGGCATTATAGATCTTCCTGCTTTAACAGGTCTGTACAAGGATATCAGCACAAAGAACTTAGTCCCAGACAACTGTACATTAATTAATGGGTTGGCCAAGGCTTGAATGCAGCTGACTTTTTAGAATATTTCGGAGAGAATAAAACTGACACTTATTGAAGGTTTATGATACACCAGTCTGCTAGATGTTTACTGATGTGTTTTGTCAATGAAACTAGCCCACAGTTCAGTATTTCCCCGTCAGTAGATAAGCATGCACTGGCCAAAGAGGTTAAGTAACATGTTCAATATTCATGGTCACTCAGGTAGTAAATGTTAGAAAGCCAAACATAGGTCTTTCCCATTCCCAATCTATGAAATTACTCATTTTTAAAAATGAATTTAACATATATTGCTTTTTATGTTATTTAAACTTAAAATATGGCCCAAAGGAGATATATATCAAATAATTTAACCACTTTAGAAGTATACCATTTAAGTGCCTTTTGAAGAAAGAGACTGGGGCATAGAATGTCCAATGTCCAATATCCAGAAATGATGACTGAGCTATATTTGCAGCAGTTATGGACTTTGGTTGATGAATCAATCTTTTTGTTACAAGTTAAGTGTTTTTCCTTTTCTGTCCATGTATTTCTCATTAATAAAGCACAGCTATCTTTTTTTCTTTTTAACCTTTCTAGCTTCATTCCAATAGGATAAGTTTTTACTAGTAAGTAGCACCATTCCATAACAAAGGGATGACCGTGTAACTAGTGTATTTTAAAAGTTAGGTCCACTAATATTATAATAAGGAAAGCCAAAATCTTGCAGAAAGATCTTTTGTAGGTATGACTCTTTAATGAACTGAAATCACTTACTTACAGTTGTCTAAAATTATTCATAGTTTTTAGAGGTGAAAAAAATACCACTCATAAAATTGCATCTTGTGTACCAGAAAATGTTGGAAGTGTTTTGGTAATATTTAAGAATATTGAAAAAATATAAGTAAATCAAAGAGTTTTAAAAATACTTCTATAAAACTGTCTAGTTATATATAATCTGAATAATTCAGATTATTGTTTAAAATCATCTTTAATCCATTTCTAAGTTTGGCAACTTTTAATTTTTAAGGATGTTAAGAAGAAAACTTCTAAACTATTGTCCTATTATCACTGTAGTTTGTTTTTATTATTATTTATTTATTTATTTTACTTTTTTGAGACAGGGTCTCACTCAGTTGCCCAGGCTAGAGTGCAGTGGTGCAGTCACGGGTCAATGCAGCCTTGACCTCCCAGGCTCAAGTGATTCACCTCACAAGTAGCTGGGATTACAGGTGTGCACCACAACGACTGGCTAATTTTTTATAGAGATGAGGTTTTGCCATGTTGCCCACACTAGTCTTGAACTCCTAAGCTCAAGCAATTCGCCCGCTTCAGCCTCCCAGAGTGCTGGGATTACATGTGTGAGCCAGTGCACCCAGCCTAATTTTTTTTTTTTAAGTAAGTGACATTTTAATATTCTCCCTCACGCTGCCAAAACAGAAAGACAAAAATCTTGGAATGAAGGAGTTATTACGAGGAAATCTTATCCCCAAACAGTTTTGTTTCCATTAATGTAGTGTTTTTTTTCCCTATGATTCTATATCATATCAGCCTTTCTACTCTCATTTTCCCGCCAGCTGATGTTTGGTAACTGCCATGTTAGATAAGACCACCTTAAGAGTGTGAAAGGATTTAAGAATCTTCTGGCTGAACCACTTAATGCAGTTTAGTTCTTTTCTATAACCACTAACATTCAGCCTCTACTTTTAAGATTTTTAAATTACAATTAGCACAGGTGTTTGACACTCATCCTTTACAGAATGAGTGTCAAATTTGTATCCCAGTGCCTGGTACAAAGTAAGAACTTAGTAAATCCTAACAGTCATTATTTATTAGAGGAAAAGGTTAATTATTATTATTTTTTGAGACGGAGTTTCACTCTTGTTGCCCAGGCTGGAGTGCAATGGCGCGATCTCGGCTCACCACAACCTCCGCCTCCCAGGTTCAAGTGATTCTCCTTCCTCAGCCTCCCAAGTAGCCAGGATTACAGGCATGTGCCACCATGCCCGGCTAATTTTTTGTATTTTTAGTAGAGACAGGGTTTGTCCATATTGGTCAGGCTGGTCTCGAACTCCTGACCTCAGGTGATTCTTCCGCCTCGCCTCGGCCTCCCAAAGTGTTGGGATTACAGGCGTGAGCCACTGTGCCCCACCAGGAAAAGGTTAATTTTTTTTTTTTTTTTAGACGGAGTCACTCTGTCACCCAGGCTGGAAGTGCAGTGGTGCGATCTTGGCTCACTGCAAGCCCTCCCTCCCAGGTTCACGCCATTCTCCTGCCTCAGCTTCCCAAATAGCTGGGACTACAGGCACTGCCACCACAACTGGCTAATTTTTTTTGTATTTTTAGTAGAGATGGGGTTTCACCGTGTTAGCCAGGATGGTCTCAATCTCCTGACCTTGTGATCCGCTCACCTTGACCTCCCAAAGTGCTGGGATTACAGGCATGAGCCACCGCACCCAGCTGGAAAAGGTTAATTATTAAGAAATTCTTGAACTTAGTAAATCCTAACAGTTATTATTTATTATAGGAAAGGGCTAATTATTAGGAAACTGTTATGGTTAGCTGTAATCTGCCTCTCCATAATTTTAGTTCATGTTTCTAGGTCTCTTAAAGCAACACAAGTGAATATTAATATTCCATTTTTATGTAACTGTGTTTGAGATGTTTACAAAGATCCACCCTTTAATCCTCTTCTTCTGTATTAAATATTACCAGCTTTTTGTAGCTTTCCTAAACCAATTACTGCTTGCTGTTGTTTGCATAGGTCCTGTAATACCCTACAGTGCAGATTACAGTAGAATTTTCTGTCGTCTTTGCTCTGGACATCATAGGTCTGATCATGTAACCTGAGATTATATTAAGATTTTGGGGATTGTACATTGGCTCAGAGAGAGCTTTTGGCTTGCTCTGTTTTATAGATAACCCCTTCTACCTCCCATTCACCTATGAATTGTTCCTTAAGCCTGATTCTCCCCATCCTGTTCTTGTACAAGTGACATTTTGATAATATTCATGTAGGTCTTTATATTTATTCCTGTAAAATTTAAATTTACTGGTTTTAGCCTACTCTTTTTGCCTATCAAATTATTTAAAACTCTGGATTTTGTCAGTAAAGAAATTAGGCATCTTTTACAATTACTCACCCATCCTGTGTCTGGTTCCCCATCTTAAACAGTGTGGAATTTAACAGGTTAGTTTTGAAGTTTATGTGGAATCACTTATGCATTCATTCTTTGAACAACCACTATGTGTCAAGTACTAGGGATAAAGCACAGTCTGTTGTTGACAAGATCAGATAAGTTTTGTGCGGTTCCCCTCATCTAACTTATAATTCCAGTTTGTGATGCAGTATTTCCTGTTTTTCTTAAATAAAAACAGAGGGATAATTAACAGATCATTGTGCTCATGCAACGTATTAATCCCAAGGGAATATATTACAGTCAAATTAGTAATAAAGATAATATTCTTTTACATATGCCGGGTTAATGTGTGAAATATTAGTGGGGGGCCTTGTTCTACAGCCTCGCCCCTAGAAAAAGCATGGAAATAATTCACAACCACTGTTCAAGGACTCCACCTCTGAAACCTTGAGCAGAGGTTTGTAAGTGAAGTCTGGCCTTTTTAAAAGATAGATTCTAGGGAATGAAGTAAGCTTTGTTAAATCTGCTGCTAAAGTCTGCCCGTTTTTCAAGTAAGTGCATTTTTAAAAGCCCCACATGGGAATTTCTCATGGACTTACAGGCTTCTTTGTTTTTCTGCATGTCTCCATCTCATGTCATCTTTTAATCTTTCCCTTCTAACATGCTCCATGTGAATGTTTCTTATAGATAGTTGCCACATAATTTTCGTATATTTCTTATAGATAGTTGCCACATAATTTTTCAATTACAAATCAGATGCCACATAAACAGTTTGCCGTCAGAAACTTTTTTTTTTAACATTTCCTTGGAATGTATCTGTGGAGTAAATCATGGTGATCTTTTTGAACTCCCAGTTAGGTTTTTCTGATACTGAACATGAACTCAACAGATTCTTTGTGTTTCTAAAGACTGTGTTTAGATTCACTTAGATGTTTAGTTAGCAATTCCTATGTGTCAGCCATTGCATTGGTTTCTTTCACATTTTATTTCATAATTAAATTATTTTTAATAATGAACCAGAAGTGCCATTTCACTTTATGAAAGTAGAAAAATGAAATTTTAGCCCAGATTTCCTCTGTGACTGCTTTGGGTGGGGTGTGTCAAGGACTTGTGTGAGGTATACCCAAAGATGAAATAGATGATGTGCAAATGTAAGATTGAGTTAAAATATAAAGTTTATCAGATAATCAACTTTTCTTTTAAAAGAAATTGCACTTTTAATGGGGGATGTATTGGCTTTAGGAAAAGAGAAGTAAAACTTCTGACCATATCTACCATCTTTTATTTTGCATTGGCTTAGTGCTTAATTAGTTTGATGTACTCATATAGAAAATAGCATTTTAAAATGACATTTTTGGGGGGAACAATGAAACACTAAAAATCCAGTTTGTAAAATTTCTTGTTTTCTCGTATCAAAGAATGACTTCTTTCTGCTATACACACAAGTTTTCCCCAGCCTCTATAGTTTTTCCTCTGTGGTAGTGGGGAGAGGGAATATTTAACTATTAAGTGAAGTAAGTGGTATTAAGAAACTTAGAATTCTATTTTGCATTCTTCTATACTACTAACTCTATAATCTTATACACTTTATTTTTCTATGAAAGATAAGTACATTATTCTCTTGATTCCCTTGCGTTTTGATGAAGTTTAATTAAATGTTTGTAAAGCACATTGAGATCTATGGTTAAACACTGTATATGTTCTAAGTATGATTAATCATTACTGAGAACAGACCATTTTTCTCAATTTCATAGTAATTAGAAAGTGAATACTTTAGGTGGGAAAAAAAGAGTGTAATGATATTAAATATAGCCTGGAAAGCCTTTGCATTAAGTAGTTTCCTGAACTATATAATCTCCATTTTTTTGGAGTGTTGTTACTGATAATTTGGAAGTCATTGGATGTTATTGACAGGGTAGAAAGTTCTTACATGGTTCTTTTTCTTAACCAGATCTAGTTAATGCTACTTGGTAATGGTTAAGGAATGGGGTAAATATAACCCAAATTAGAGTGAACCTCAAGGTAAGTGTGATTTTTTTCTTATTTGTATAAAATCTATAATATGGGTTTCTCCGAAATCCTTTGTTTATATTTCTTTAGCAGTGTTTGGCGTATTATAACCTGCCATAATTGTGTTTCAACATACAAGATAGTGTGGATAATGAAATTTCTGTATTACAATTATGAGTTTTAAGATGTGTAGGTTGTAGGCATGGAGCCAGGCTGAGAGAGAGATCGTGCCAAGTCTTAGCACAGAAAAGCATCAGTGCCTAAGGATGTGTGATTTTACTTCATCTATGAGGTTTCCCGGTTAGGTTAGTTTCCTTCTTGAGATAAGTCACACATTTTCCAGAGAGAGGCAAGCAATTGGAAACCTACATATATAAAGTCAGATACCATCAGCATGGAGGTAATTTGACTTAACCTTGAGAGGAGTGTTTTGGCACATGGATATGTGTTTTGTGGGACACGGTCCAGATGGAAGGTGTAGAACTTGATTGTTTAATCCCTGAGTGCCATTTACTTTTTTTAAATTGTGATAAAATATAAGTAACATTAAAATTTACAATTTTACGCATTATTAAGTGTAAAAGGCCAGTGGGATTAAATACATTCCCGTTGTTTTTGCAACCATTACCGCCATCCATCTCCAGAACTTTTTTGATCTTCCCAAGTTAAAACTCTGTGCCATCAAACAATAACTCCCCAATCCCTCCTTCCCCCAGCACCTGTCAACCTCCATTCTACTTTGTGCCTATGTGAATTTGACTATTTGACTACTCTGGTATCTAGAGTAGAGCATTATATATTATTTGTCCTTTTGTGACTGGCTTATTTCTAGCTTGATGTTTTCAAGTTTTATCCATGGTGTAGCATGTAATAGAAATTCATTCCTTTTTAAGGCTGAATAATGCATATACCACACTTGTATGAATATCATTCATACATTTTTATCTGTCGATGAACACTTGGGTTGCTTCTACCGTTTGCCAACAGTTTACTTTTAAGTCGTTAGTTAATCTATTACAGAAAAATATTTGGAATTTTGACAGAAACTAGTCTAGAGGATTAAATGAGGTCTTTCCAGTGCCCTTTCCCAGTCAGTGGAAGGTTCACTCACTCAACAAGAATGTGAGTGCCTACAGTGCTTGGTGCGGTGAACACAGGAGTACACACAGACAGACATGGCACCAGCCATCATGGAGATGAGAGTGTAGCGGAGGAAGCAGACACTAACTGCTTAAATACTATTGGGACTACATGCAAAATTACAATGGTAGTAAATGAGTGCTTCAGTGAAGGGATAAACACTAACATGAGATTTCTGAGGGTATTTCACCAGTTTATTTTTGGGAGTGGAGGTGGCATCAGTCAGGAAAGGAAGGAAGAAGGAAAGTTTCAGGCAGAGGAAATAACATGTGCAAAGGCCCTTTTGTCTATGAAGGAGGCAAGAGCAGCCCCTGCAGCTTGGGAGTGCAGAGAGTGACCATGAGCATGGTGTAAGTCTGGAAAATGTATAAATCTTACAGATCATGATAAGAGTTTTAGTCTTTATGCCAGGAGCAGTGGGAAGCCATGGAAGTGTTTTGTTTTCATTTGTAAAAGGAGCTTAGTGGATGAGGGCAAAATGATCAGGCTTTAGTTTTTATAAGATATCAGGAAGTGGTATGGTAAATAGGTTGGGTGGATGGAGTTAGAATCCAGACAGTTCCTTAAGGAGACTTTTGCAGTTCTCAAGGCAAAAAATAATGATTGGAGTGGGATAATAACAGCAAATACAAAGAGAAATCTAAATTTGAGAAAAATTAGAGAATGTGATAAACAGATGTTGTGATGGATTGATCGTGGACAGAGATGTTAAGGAAACTCTTAGATGTAGAAATGGCATAACAGGATCACTATGGTTCATCATGTAAGTGTTCCATGGGATGAGGAATGGCGAAAACCAAAACAGATTCTTGAGAGATTTGGTTGGGAAGTGGAGGAAGAGGAAAATACCGGGTCTGGAGAATGTTTCTGTTTTTGTTTTGTTTTTGAGATAGAAGAGACCTGCACATTTAAAAGCTGGTGGGGAGGACTCTGGTTGTGGGGCAGAGGTTAAGCATATGTGGCAAAAGAAGGATAATGGGTAATGTAAGAAAAGGGGTTGGGGGGATGGGGAGAAGGATCCAAAAGGGTGATGTGGTGGGAATGGTTGCCTTTAGATATGAGGAGAAAGAAGGAAAGAGAATAGGGTGGGTGCAGTCTTTGGCAGTAGTCAAGAAACACAAGTCAGCAAGCACTGACAGTTCCAAAGTCAATTATTAAAAATGCTACATTTTCTGTGTCTATTTTCTATTACATGTGCCATTGATAGATAAACCTGATTGTGAAAAGCTGACAGTGTTTCAGAATTAAAATGTCCTTATTCTTTGTCAAGTATAATGCAGTCTTTCAAATACCTACATATGTACATGAAATTAAGAGTTTATAATAGAATAATGTATCCACATTTTATTTCAACTCTCTACCTCTGAAGTTTGGTTTGGTTTTTTAAAAAAAAAACCTGGGTAGGTTAATTTTTTATATTATTTGCAAGGCAATATGTGCATCTGTGTGTGTGTGTGTGTGTATGGGTGTTTGTGAAAATCACATCGTCTAAATGTATACAAAGCTTGTCAAGTATGCATTTTATAAATTTTTGATAGATACTTGTTTACTATAGCACAGCAATATTTGAGGATGGGATAGAGGTCACATTGATTCCTTTATCTTCACCTTGGTGAAAAAAATCATATTTTAGTTCAAAGCTGTTCAAGTAAGTCCTTGCTCCGTTTTCCCACCCTGTCTTCAGTGATATTATTTGGAGTCAGCAATCAATGGATTCCATCCCTCTGAGACTTGCTTAACCTACAGCTGCTGATAGAATACAGGCAAGAGCTTGTTACTTTATCTGAATTGTCCATTGCTACCTTAATGAGTGAAATGGTTAAGTAGAGGAGGGGGCGAGTCTTAAGGAATGTGTGTACCATTTGAGCTGAATATTTCAGTGTGTATAGGGAGAGGGAGGGTGAGAGAGAAATCCACTTACATCACTAGAACTGCATTGAGTGTGAGCCTTGCAGGTTAAGAGACAGACTACAGTGTCTTGCTTTCTGCAGGAAGCAGCAATGCCGTTTGTTTCCTAAGAGGAATTTTTTATTTAGAAAAGGAAGCTTTCTATCCAGGAAATGGCTTTCCTTGTGCGTTGCTATGCCAACTGCCTGCAGCCATGGTCCTCCAAAGTAAGCACAATAATGTAATTATATTGGTGTATTGCATTCAGACTCATGATTTTTGAGATTGTGTGTGTGCATGTGCTGTGTTTCTGTTAGTGGCTCTCTTGCTAGCAGGCATGCTTGTGTTGAGTGTGAGGGACAGACATCATTAAATTAAATGTCCATCAGTGTCATGCTGCTAAGATTAATTGTGCAAACTTGGTTAGTGGAGTGGGACAGAGATCACTGGTCACCACTCTGTCAGCATCATTAGCAGCTAGGGAGGAGTTCCCGATTCACACGCTCTGCCCTGATTTTTTTCTTTCTTTCATTTTCTTTTTTTCTCTTGGTTGGAGTGTTCTGTATGTGTGATTGCAGATGAAACAAGGGTATTAACAATGCTTGGCTGAATGCTAGAGCCTGGTTCTTATACCACCCTGACTAATATAATTCTGTGTTAAGCCTTTTTGAGGGGAGTCTGTGTGCAGTCAGCCATTTTAGCTTTTTTCTTTTTTTTTTTTCCTCTCCTTTTCTTTTGCCTCTTGTTCTTCAATCTCAGAAATGATCTTGTTCTCTTGGAAGACTGAGAGCTGTGTGAGGTTTTCTCGGTCTTTTCATAGCCTAGGATGGTTAGAGTTTCAATGTTATAAAAATGGAGACGAACACTGTTGTTCGGATTCCTTTTCTGGTCTACAAGTGTGAAGGGTTTTTAAGCTTACCAGTAGTGACACTTTAAGCTGCAGCTTGGTTTTCCCTCCTCCCTCTTTTTTTTTTTCCTTTTTCTTTTAATTTAATGCTGTAGAGGGTGACTTGCCATCGTGAGAGATTGGTACATGATGTGTAAATTCAGTTCAGCATATGTTTCTTCATTATGAAACCACTAGCAATCCCAGCTAACCATGGAGTTATGGGCCAGCAGGAGAAACACTCAGTAAGTATCGCAAATGCTGCTTGTGCTTTGATAGCACGTCATAGAGAACTGCTTTAAAATGGGAATTGTTGCTCTTTCTCTTTAGGGAAAACAGTTTTTGTAGAAGGTATAATAGTCTGCTTGGAGGAGGGGAGGATGCATTAAAGCTGGCTTGTTCTTCCAATGTTGTAATTTTTAAAAATTTGAAGCAAGACCAGCAATTTATTTAAAGCAAAATCACTAATACTGAGAAATATTGGGCAGCTAATTTTTATATTCAGAAACTAAAGCTTGACAGTTCAGCTTCAACTTAGTACTTGAATAGTTTTCAAAAATATGTTTTTGTAGTTGAATTTACTGAGAAATCATCAGAAAGGTTATTGAGAACGGGAATCTATAGTGAGGAATTCGCATGTAGGTTTGAGTGTAGGAGGGGGAGAGCTTTGGTTATTGATTTGGTAATAAAGCGATCAGTGGGACTCATCTGATTTCTTAACATGTATTCATCACTTATGAAAACACAGATTTTTTTTAATGCCGCAAAAAATTATTGCTGCTTTATAATTGATCCCATGAGTCAGCTATGTGTTTGTCATGCTGAAATCCCATGGGCAGCTACCGAGAAAGACTTTTCTATGCCTAACACCAAGTCAGAGCCTCCTGTTTCAGGAATGTGAGTTCTCATGGTGCTACTTTTATATCACCATGTTGGGAGTTTTCTGGCATCACACAAATTCACATGATTGATACATACATAAATATATTCAATCGTGAAAATGCAAACGCATAAATTTAGGCAGCCTGTATAGTAGTCTAAGTATTTTTGAAATGCCCACTTCTGCATCCTAGCATCTAGCAGGTTATTAAAGTATAGGAATTATCTTTCATGTATTCTAAAGAAGATAAGATGGTAAACTTTAAAAGTGGAAATAAGTCGCTGAGGCTTTGTAAGTTTATAGATAGAAGGCCATGAATGTAGAATATTTAGATGCTGAGGTTCATGAGTATAATTTGGTTTTGTTCATTGTTAGGAACAAAATTACCAACTAAATCCAAGAGATGTTCTTAGACGAAGTGATTCTTTGCGCACTGTCTCACCTCAGCAATGAGCCATACGAGCTGCGCTTAAGGCAGCGGCTGTGTTGGAAGCATGTTATGACGCTGTGCCGAGAGCCCAGCCCCTTACCATGAGGTCCTCGTGGTACTTCACTAATTAACTCTCTTTGGATCAGACCCAGAAAAAGACCAGCCCTAAACTTAATTTCACTAGTAGGAAAAGTTGTTGTAAAGAAGTTCCATTGTAGTTTGATTTTCTTAACGGGGCCTTTGAAATTAAACTCTTCTGTAGTCACGATTTTCCAGGTAAAAGTAAGAGTGTTAGTTAAGCTATGCTTGAGGAACCTTAGAAACAAAAGTTAAACCCCAGGCTTTTTACTTACCTTTTTCATATGTCTTTTCTTAAAGTGTGTGTATGTTTTTGTGTGGGGGTGTTTAAATGAATAATAATATAAATTTAATGAACAAAGAAAATTGATGGCTGGGTGTGGTGGCTCACGCCTATAATCCAAGCACTTTGAGAGGCAGAGGTGGGAGGATTGCTTAAGGCCAGAAGTTTGCTACTATGGGCAACATAGTGAAATCCATCTCTATTTAAAAAAAGAAAAGAAAATTGTTAAAACCGTTCACTGCCAGGAGGAGGAAAACAGATTACTACATTTATGTAAAGGCCAGTTGGGACAGATATTACCCAATAGTGCCTAAACTAGAGTCCGTGATCTTATTCTGTAAGCCTGTTTCTTTCCTGACAAGTGCCTATATTTTGCTACAATTTAGAGTGATATTAGACTAAAGTAACACTAGTGATAAAATAACTTTGGATCAAGCAATTTATAGAAATATGTGAGTGGTATTGCCCATGATACTTTGGTTAGAACTTGAAATACTGGAATTTGCCATCTCAAGATGTCACATGCAGCAGAGTTGGCAGCTTACAATATCAAGGTCTGGCTGTATAATTGTTGACTAGTCCTTTGGTTCTATTGAGTTTGCTGTGTAATAATCAGACCTTTAAAATTTTAATTGTGTGTGAGGAGTTGAATAAGAAAATAATTACTCAGGCTCTCAATAAGTGACTCAATATAGTTGTTGGGTAAAAATGAGTGAGAAGGCGCCTCTTTCATCCTATGAGGCTTTATGGTGTCAGAGCTAATTTCAAATGAATAGAATTTATTAAATTCACAAGTACTTCTGTTTTGCTTATTCAAAAAGTTTGTGGGCTTTTAAGTGGCTTTGCTTCTTTGCAGCAGGTAGTGCAGTACTAGAAAACAAAAACCATTAAATTTGGGGTGGGGGCATTTTTTTTAGCTATGATTAGGCAAAAATAGTAAGCTCAGTTATTCTACTTCATCAGAACCTTTCAGATCTCATGGGCTTTTATTCTTTATTTGTTGTCTGTCTCATTCAGTGCATACCTCAGTTGCTGGCACATAATAGACGTATGATAAATACCATTGAATTTCTCTTTAAATTTTTGGATTAATAAAGTCTCAACCTTTTTAACTAGTAAATTTTACGTATTTTATCACACCTCCCCCCATTTCCATTTTATGTGGTTGATTGATAATACTGAGATGAATACCCATGTGTCACCAGAAATGCACCCAGCACTGGGCTGTGTTTTTATAGTCATGTGGTGCTTTTCAGTTAGTCTTCGGAGGAATCTCATGGTTTTGTGAATATAAAAATGTAAAAATCTTGTGATTTCTTTTTAAAATAAGAGGAGGTTGCTAACATTTCAGAAATGTATTATGAGACTGCATTTTTCAAAAGACTCCTGTAGACCATTAGTTGAATAGACTGTTAATAGATGGTAGATGAAAAAAGTTTTATAGGCTCATTAAGTTAGGGAAATTGTTAGCATTAAAAGTCTCTTTACTCAATTTACCAACTGTTGTGTTTTTTTTTAAAGTGGAGCTCTTCTCTCCCCATCTTGCCCAGCTCAGATGCCTTTGAAAATTTCCCAATATAGGATAGATTTGAAACTTTGTAAATTAAAAAAAAGTTTTAAAATAAATTAATTTGATGCTATCAAACTGATAACATGTTTTTAAATTTTACATTTTTGTAGAAATTGATTTATGTAGTGTGCTATACTTAAATCACAGCCCAAGTCATGATTAAATAATAATAAAAATGGTAGTACACATAAGAAAGTGCCCTACTTAAATATAGGGAATAAATTGCAGTAGCTGTAATTTATTGAGTAACGTATTGCATAGCAGACACTATATTACATATTATCTCACTTAATTCTTAAGAAACAGTATTACCTTTTTACATATGAGACAACTGAGATTAAAAAGAATTTTTTTCAGGGACATATTACTAGTAAGTGGTAGAGCCATCATTGGTACCCCAGTTTGTCTGATTTTATAGCCATTGCCTTAACCACAGACTTGTACTACCTACCCCTATGTGACCAAATTTAGTCTACTTCAGGTGTGTAGACTGCATAATTATCAGAGTTAGTATTAACTAGTGGAATACACAACTTGAAAAAGTGCTTTTTTCCTGCAGCTATCTTTTTCCTGGCATATGTGACATTCAAAGCAGCAAGAATATCATGATCAAAATCATTTTATAAAACTTTCATTGCTTGGCTGAGTCAATAATGCATCTATCCATTTTGAAATCATGTTGAGACTTGTGTTGAGATGGTCAGGAATAGCTGCCATTTAGCCCATTTCCTTTCTTCCTTCTGCTTTTCTGTGTTTGGCCTTACCATGTACATTTCCTTTTTGCTGCTTAACTCTTTAAAAATACGCTCCATGTCTCAACTTCCTCTGCCTATTCCCTTTGTAACCTCTGAGTGCCTGACCGTGGCCATTTGTGTTCTACCAGAAGTCCTGAACCTTGCCATTTTGTCTCACCTGTTTCTGCCCCAGTGAACCCTGCATATACAGTGTAGCCTGACTTCAATTCATGATCACCTCCCTTAAGTCCATACAGGCCACGATTCATTTGTTAGCCATAAGTATCATTTTCATCATACATAAGCCCCTTAACCAAGAAGGATATAATGTAACTTAACCATATTTTCTAAATTGCTGTTGGTCACTTAAGGCCCTCTATAATCTATGTTCTTTCCCTTATAAACATATAAGATTGTGCTCTTTTATTTTAGGACAAGCTGGCTTGATTATAAACACTTCAGGCTCATTTTCTTTTCTCATTTCTCAGCTTGCTGTGTTCTTGGCTTGACTTTGACTTGGTCCTTATCTCTTCATATTTATCTCTATCTTAATGAATCAGGATCACTTAATATGCAGTGCTTAATTTTATTAATTCTTCTAATTGGTGCTTATAAATTTGTTTGGTCTTTGCAGTTAGATGACAGATTACATCTGGAACGAATTCCATGTGTTCAAAGGGTATGGTTGGAATTTAAAACTGTTTATCAGCTGTTAAGAGTACAGTATAGAGAAGGATTTTCTAGGCTGGAAGAATAACATGTGAGGGCCCAAGGCAGGAAAATATAGAAGAATATGAGGGTTTGAGGAAAAACAATGAAATCATCACTGTTAGAGTAGATTGTGTTAGAGAGAAGTAGGTCAGTACAGGTGATGGAGTGGAGGATGTTAGAATACCAGATAAATTAATGACTATTTTGAAGATGCAGCAAAGGAGTGTAACCTCTTTCTTCACCTCTCCTTCCTATCTTTCAACTGGAACAGATTTAAGAAAACTCAATTAACAAAAAATGTGTTACATTACCATGACAGTTTGACCTGGTCTGTAAACATTGGGTAGAGTGTCTCTTTAGTATATTTTGATTGATAGATTTTCCTTAGCAATGTAGAAAAAAAGCACCAGGACTAATTATAGAGGCTAGCTAGGTTATGCCTCTTTTGGGTAAGACTCCACCTCTTCATTATCTGATCTTTATTTTGTCTATTATAACAGATATATTTCCTGAGATGAAATAAACTTATCTCTTGGCATGATTTTCCACTGTGCTTGCTAGCAGAGGGGACTGAGAGGAAGCATATCCTGTTGTTTTATTCAAGGACAAGGTCATCTTGCCTTGGATTTGGGCCAAGAAACCCTGGCAACAAATAATAGATCTTTTTACCCCCATTAGAAGTGAAGAAATGTATTTAGAAACTTGCCAAGACATTGCATACTCTGCTTATATGTGCTTTTTGTGTCACAGGACATATTAAAGTAAGATCTTTGCTTAGTCAAAATAAGTATACCTCATATCTTTGCCTTTAAATATTTTTAGTAATGATCCATTAAAAAATCTGTTGGAAAATAAAATCAATTTAGATTACTGAAAAAGAGAATGATTAACTTAAGAAAAAGCAAATGCTCAAAATGTGTCATTAGGAATTCAGTTATTCTCCTTTAACCATTTAGCCCTAGTAAGATCAGTAATCAGTTTCTTTCTTTCTTTCTCATTTTAAATATTATATAAAATGCATCAAAGTAAATGCTCTGTAAGTTTGGTCTCGTAGGTATAAGTATTCCTTAAACATAACCTGACATTTCTTTCTTTTTTTTTCGAGATGGAGTCTTGCTCTGTCGCCTGGGCTGGAGTGCAGTGGTGCAGTCTTGGCTCACTGCTACCTCCATCTCCCGGGTTCAAGCAGTCCTCCCCCTCAGTCTCCCAAGTAGCTGGGATTACAGGTGCGTGCCACCATGCCCAGCTAATTTTTGTATTTTTAGTACAGGTGGGGTTTCGCCATGTTGGCCTGGCCGGTCTTGAACTCCTAACCTCAGGTGATCTGCCTGCCTTGGCCTCCCGAAGTGCTGGGATTACAGGCTGAGCCACCACGCCTGGCCCTGACATTTCTTTAATCTGCCTCCAGAGGTTTGACCAAACTCTTAATTTGTTCAGGTAATCTATTAAGAATTCCTCCAGAGTAATGCTTAAGTTTTCTTCATTTTCTTTTGTTTAACAATAAAGGTAAAATCCTTTCACAGTTACTTTAAATCCTTAATGAAGTACTTTTTAATGCTTACTTTATATCCCTGATTTTTAAAAAAGTAACATTACTGTCATGTCTGTAGTGATCTTTATAAACTTTTGAAAGCCTTTTCAATTTAGATCAAATAACTTTTATCATTATATATTTTATTTGAATATGGTTTGCTTATAAGCTTTTTTGAAAAATATTTTAAAAATAAAACGAATGTCTAAATATATCTACATAGAGATATAACCATGTGAGCATGTATAAAAATATATACGTGTGCATGTATAAGTGTGTTTGTAATTTAAATGAAAGTTTGTAAATGTGTCCTTAAGGTCTCTATTAATTTCCTTGTTCTGAGATCTTTGTTCTCTCTGACCTACTTTTTCTTCATCCTTAAGGAGTGGTCTTTATCTTTATAGACATGACACATGCTTGTGATATTTCCATATAGTATTAAGATGCCAGTGCTATTAGTATTGTCTTAGGTATTACACAGAATGGGCTAAATGGAACAGTGTCTGATTTTTGGAACATAAATTAAGAAACTAATAGAAAAAATATATTAGGGAATGTAGATATAAATTTGCTACTTTAAAGCTACTTTAAAGACATGATATAACAGAGCACACTTTAAAAGTGCAACAAATTGCATCATGCAAGAAGTTCCCTTAAGCTCACCAATGGTCCCTGCCACTCACTGTCTTTCCTATTGGTGCAGAAACACCCATGCCATAAAGAATTAATCACTTGTCACTCTCTGCCATTTCTTCTTCTTAACTGAACCCCTAACATAGGCCTTATATGTAGTTATGTTTTTCTCTGTCTCTCGTGTGTGTGTGTGTGTGTGTATGATATATAAGAATCTTATAATTGCACAGTCTGTGATACATCATATCTTTATAACTTATCAATCATCCACTATCTATGTTTCTTTTGTACTCTGAAGTCACTATATAAATATGCCCCGTATGCTTCAGATGTCTTCATTCCACATCAATAGACCAAATTCTCTTTTACAACTTACACTGGATATTCATCATAAAGGCTGTTTTCAGAGACATCTTAGGCATGAGTTAGCCTTACATTTATTAACAAAGTGACAGCCTGAAAAATTTCTTTACAATTATCAAAGTTATATTCTTCTTTAATGAACTCTAGAGAAATACATTATTGGTTTGCAATATTGACTTGGTTTGATTATTAAATGAAACATACCCTCCTTTCCCCTTTATTGATATATCTGTATACATGTACTTATTTCATATGTATGTGTATGTGTAAATATAATTAATCCATACTTTAATTTTTAATTTTAGTATGTAGAAAAAAACTAGAATTAAGATTTGCTTACTGTATTAGTAAAAATTGAGTTTTGAGAATATACGCTCTATCTCTTGTCATAGATGTTTTATTTTCTTACTCTTCTATAATAGAGTTGAAAATACAGATTACAATGGAGTCATCTTATTATAGGGTATTTTCAGTGGGCAAAAATTTACTAAAAGTGGCATAAAAGAACATCACACTTTTCATGATAAAGGAAGACAATAAAACATGAATGTGAAAAAGCTGAAGAGCTGTAATTTTTTCATTCCCTCTCTTTTCTTAGGGAAAAAAACGGGTAACCCAGACACTTTTACTCTCTGAAGTATTTTTATTAAGTGGGAGCACTCTTGTTTATTTTTCTCAGTAATTAAGAAATATTTGGAGTTAAATGGGAGTATTCTGCCATATAATTTTTATGGGTACTATGGAACTGAGAAGGACTAATAAAGGTACTATAGTAATTTTAATACTTAAACCTTAGGTACTTAGTATCCCAGTATCTTTAATTGTAGTGAAAAAGGAGATTGCCTTGAGTTCCTTGTCAGTAAAGATTTAGAATGATTCTGTAGTCACTGGGCCTATAGTGGCTGGGTTGGTGGGGTTTGGGGGAAGTTCAGCCAAATTGAACGATGAGTAAATTTATGCCCTAGGTTTCCAGTGATTGAGAATGTGAAGGATGAAATTAGCTTTTTCTTTATGACTAATTGATTTTACACTTACTTGTTTTCTTAAAAGTATACTTTTGTTCATTTTAAATGGCAACTTAAAGATATGGATGCATAGGACTTCCTATTTCCTGTTGAAATTAATATCATTTGTTGAAATAGTCAAATGTCAAAATCATAGTATTTTAGGGATAACATTTACCTAAATATAAAAATAACTTAAAACAATTTTATATAGAAGAGGGTACACTTTGAATAGCTAAACTAATTTTCACTGCTTGTTTTTATTTGTTACGGTTATTTGAGCAGCAGGTTGGTCTGTGTCTTATTTGTTATAACAAATAAAATTTGAAATAGCTTAGCTAAAGAAAATATAAACACAGGTGACAACATTTCTTCTCCCTTTGCACTGTATATAGTGAGCCTTTTATCACTAAAATCTTTTAATGTGTTCATTTTAGTTGGGCATATTCCCAGATTTCTTTACCGTTCATTGTCCTTATTTCCCCTCTGAAAAAAATGAACAACCTGTTGTAAATGAGAATTAAAGCATGTCTGTTGAACATCCTCACAAAAGTTCGTTAGTAGTGATATTAAGAAGTTTTTTTCAAAAAAAAAGGAAATATGGATAACTTTAAAATGTCTTTTAGCTGTTTCTCAGAGCAAGACTAGTTAGGGACTATCTTTTTTTTATTATTATTATACTTTAAGTTGTAGTGTACATGTGCACAACGTGCAGGTTTGTTACGTATGTATACATGTGCCATGTTGGTGTGCTGTACCCATTAACTCATCATTTACATTAGGTATATCTTCTAATGCTATCCCTCCCCCCTCCCCCTACCCCACTACAGGCCCGGTTGTGTGATGTTCCCTATCCTGTGTCCAAGTGTTCTCATTGTTCAATTCCCACCTATGAGTGAGAACATGTGGTGTTTGGTTTTCTGTCCTTGTGATAGTTTGCTGAGAATGATGGTTTCCAGCTTCATCCATGTCCCTACAAAGGACATGAACTCATCATTTTTTATGGCTACATAGTATTCCATGGTGTATATGTGCCACATTTTCTTAATCCAGTCTATCATTGATGGACATTTGGGTTGGTTCCAAGTCTTTGCTATTGTGAATAGTGCCACAATTAACATACGTGTGCATGTGTCTTTATAGCAGCATGATTTATAATCCTTTGGGTATATACCCAGTAATGGGATGGCTGGCTCAAATGGTATTTCTAGTTCTGGATCCCTGAGGAATCGCCACACTGACTTCCACAGTGGTTGAACTAGTTTACAGTCCCACCAACAGTGTAAAAGTATTCTTCCACATCCTCTCCAGCACCTGTTGTTTCCTGACTTTTTAATGATCGCCATTCTAACTGGCGTGAGATGGTATCTCATTGTGGTTTTGATTTGTGTTTCTCTGATGGCCAGTGATGGTGAGCATTTTTTCACGTCTGTTGGCTGCATAAATGTCTTCTTTTGTGAAGTGTCTGTTCATATCCTTTGCCCGCTTTTTTATGGGGTTGTTTGATTTTTTCTTGTAAATTTGTTTAGTTCTTTGTAGATTCTGGATATTAGCCCTTTGTCAGATGGATTGCAAAAATTTTCTCCCGTTGTGTAGGTTGCCTGTTCACTCTGATGGTAGTTTCTTTTGCTGTGCAGAAGCTCTTTAGTTTAATTAGATCCCATTTGTCAATTTTTGCTTTTGTTGCCATTGCTTTTGGTGTTTTAGTCATGAAGTCCTTGCCCATGCCTATGTCCTGAATGGTATTGCCTGGGTTTTCTTCTAGGGTTTTTATAGTTTTAGGTCTAACATTTAAGTCTTTAATCCATCTCCAATTAATTTTTGTATAAGGTGTAAGGAAGGGATCCAGCTTCAGTTTTCTACATATGGTTAGCCAGTTTTCCCAGTACCATCTGTTAAATAGGGAATCCTTTCCCCATTTCTTGTTTTTGTCAGGTTTGTCAAAGATTAGATGGTTGTAGATGTGTGGTATTATTTCTGAGGGCACATCAGAGTCATCTGGAAGTCCTAGAACACAGGGTTTGAAGAAACCCAGGATAGAATGGGGTTGAAGATGACCTGCTCCCACATTGGTTTAAATACTCTACTCTTATAATTTATATGATTTTATCATTCCTACCCCTAAGGAACCTGAGTACTGAAATATATTGAAATAACTACTCAGGGTTCCACAGGAGCTCTCGAAATTTAGCAGTGGGTGGAAGGCGGGAATCTGACTTAGAAGTGAAACTGCTGCTAGTAACCCATCTATAAAAATAACCCAAGTTAGGAAATAGTTTGTACATGTGATTATGAAAACTATAATCTGGCCAGTTGTGACCTTTGTGAAGAAAGTTACGTAAAGAGAAGGGATTAGTAAGAGCTGTAGCATTGTGGTCAGAAAACTCCAGAACCAGTAACTTGGATTTACAATCTGGCTTCACCACTCATTCGCTGTGTGACCCTGGCTGTGTGGTCTTTTAACATGGAATCTTCATTTGTAAAATGGAGGTAATACGGTTGTGTGAAGATTAAATGAGGTAAAACCTATAAAGTGCTTAGAATAATACACAACCCATAAATACAATTCTTATATTTTTGTAGGAAGTTTTTATCCACACTATCCAGGAGGTAAGGAAAATTAAACCTGTTACACACGTGAGGCAGAAACAGTACACTTGAGTACACTTGATGTTTCCCTTTCCTTTAGGTGACTGTCCTTAAGTTGGTTTGCCTTTTCCATCCCCTACGGTTCCATACTCAGCAGCAACCTTCTTTTTACTAGTTCATTATTAGAGTGAAAAAACAACAGTAATGATATCATTAGTTAAAATGGAAGGCTCCCTTTGTTCCAGGCAGTGTTCGAAACTCTTCATTTATGATCTCATTGAATCCTCACAATAATGTAAGAGTGCTGCCTCCACATACTAAAGAAATCAGGACATAGAGAGATAAAGTAACTTTCTCACAGTCACAAGCTAACGCCTGGTGGAGCCATTGGCAGGTTTTTCTTGTATGTGCAGATGCATGTGCACGCACAGGTCTATTTGGGGAAGCTGCATGAAACACCTTCCTTTGTACATAGGTTAAAGGATGGACAATTCCTTTTGTTTTCAGTGTGTCCTGTGGATTATAATTCTAATCAGAAAGTCCGCGAACAGTTTATTCCTCCCTCAACATTTAGAAGTGATTTTCTTTCAAGTAAGTTTCAAAGGGCTTTCATAAGTGCCATGTCATAACTGCTACCATCCCTGACATAAAATGTAGAGTAACTTTACCTTGATCTCAATGGAAATAAAAGCAGTATATTTTATTGTTCCTCAGTCTTAGCCAGAATTGCAAGAATACAATTTTGTTTTGAAGAACTACTCTTTAACTCTTTATATCCACATCCACATTTTCTTTTCTTTTTTTTTCTTTTTTTTTTTTTTTTTTTTTTTGAGACAGGGTCTTACTCTCACCCAGGCTGGAGTGCAGTGGTGTGATCTCAGCTCACTGCAACCTCCACCTCCTGGGTTCCTGTGATTCTTCCACCTCAACCTCCCGAGTAGCTGGGACTACAGGTGCGTGTCACCACACCCAGCTAATTTTTGTGGATTTTTTTGATAGAGATGGGGTTTCACCATGTTGGCCAGGCTGCTCTCTTAACTCCTGAGCTCAAGTAATCTGCCCGCCTCGGCCTCCCAAAGTGCTGGGATTACAGGTGTGAGCCACTGTGCCCGGCCTATATGCACATTTTCTCTTGTTAATTTAACCTTTTAGGAGCAGGTCACCATGCTTATCTGAAATTTCCCATCCATATGGTTCGCCAGAGGTCTTTCATGTTATCCTTTTTTTTAGACTTGGATTTAGAAAATAATCCTGCTTTGACTTACTATTTGGGTGATATGATTGCTCTCTTAATTTGTTTCTAGTTAGATAAGTAATTTATAGGGAGCTAATTTTAGTATATAGCCGGATGAAGGAGTTTTCTCAGCCAGACTGACTTAGCAACATTATCTTAGCCATTTAAAATACATATAAATAAATAATAATTAGGTTTGTCTTTATTACGGTTTTGACTGTGAAATAATAATTAGACCTTTTAGAAAGCTGTATTAAGATATATTTTAACCTAGCCACAATGGAGCACCCTGAAATCCACTGATTATGGATTCTTCTTTCTTGGCACTGCTAGTGGCACTGTATTCGGTCTCTACTCTCTGAAAAGAGTGTATGTCTGATCATGATGGCTGTGGTGTTAGAGTAGGTAGGACAAGAGCACTTCCCTGAAGGAGTTCGTGTCAAGTGCTGGCTTTATTAGTCACAGGTATATACATTACTCCTTTCTCTGTATTGTTCCTTCCTTTAAGTGTCATCCAAAGCTGCTATGGAAAAAGATATTGTTGTCAGGTTTGTTTATAATAAAGTTAATGAGTGACTTTGAATTGTGAACCCTGAGCCTGAGAACAAACTGGATCTATATTGAAGCGTCATAGATAGCGTAGCAAAATTTATTAACAATACTCATTGTATATTATCTTCAAGCATTTTAATAAGCATATTTAAAACAAAATCTTGATTTTTTTCAACTGTGGACCTCTACACAGCAATAGGAAGGAACTATTCCAACTAGGTTTTTTGTGTAGTAAAACAATAAAGTACTTTATTTACCAAGGACCTTGATTTGAGTTCTTGTTCTGATGTTAGCTAGCTGTACAATGCTTAGACAAGTAATTTAACTACTTCTTCTTTTTTTTTTTTTTTTTTTCCTGAGACGGAGTCTCACTCTGTCTCCAGGCTAGAGTGCAGTGGCTCCATCTCAGCTCACTGCAACCTCTACCTCCGCCTCCCGGGTTCAAGCGATTCTCCTGCCTCAGTCTCCCGAGTAGCTGGGACTACAGGCACGCACTACCATGTGCAGCTAATTTTTGTATTTTTAGTAGAGATGGGGTTTCACCATGTTGGCCAAGGTGGTCTCGCTCTTTTGACCTCATGATCCGCCCGCCTTGGCCTCCCAAAATGCTGGGATTACAGGTGTGAGCCACCGTGCCTGGCCATCATTTAACTTCTTAAAGTTACTGATTTCTCCCTTCAAAATGGAGATCATGATTGTAATACTGGTCTTACCTCACAATATTGTTTTGAAAATTATTGGCTGGGCATGGTGGCTCATGCCTATAATCCCAGCACTTTGGGAGGCTGAGGCAGGTGGATCACCTGAAGAACAGGAGTTCAAGACCAGCCTGGCCAACATGGTGAAACCCCTTCTCTACTTAAAATATTAAAAATCAGCCAGGTGTGGTGGTGGGTGCCTGTAACCCCAGCTACTCGGGAGGCTGAGGCAGGAGAATCGCTTGAACCCGGGAGGCGGAGGTTGCAATGAGCTGAGATCATGCCATTGCACTCTAGCCTGGGCAACAAGAGTGAAACTTGATTTCAAAAAAAAAAAAAAGAAAAGGAAAAGGAAAATTGTTAATAGTTACAGTAATAATTAAAATTGTTTTACTAAGTGCTCTGTGTGTGTTTGTGTGTGTGATTTTCTTTAGTCATCTTACAATATTAGGAGCAAAATGGGGTTCTGCTCCTCATTCTATAGATGAAAACTTGAGGTTTAAATGAGAAAACTGGAGTTCATGTCATCAGAATCTTTTTGCAAACTGTAAAGCTTATGTGAATGCCAGTTATTGTTGTTAGATTGTAATGCTCGAGTCATTCCTATGTGGGTTGGAACCCAACTCTTCTCTGTAGCTGTGTGACAGTAGGCAGATTGCTTCAATGTTCAGAACCATTTTTCCTGATCTGTCAAATACTGTTAATGATGCATGCTTCATAGGTTTTTGCAGGAATTACATATCTGGCACATGGCCTGACACACGGTGGCATCCATGAATTTGACTCCTGCTTTTTCAGCTAGGATATTTTCCTTTTCTTGATTTTTAAATAGAATGTTGATGGTGATTCAGAGATTTATTTTTCTTTATTTGATTTTAACTTCATAGAACATGATTTTCTGTTGGACATCTTAGCTTAATTACGATTTAAGATCCTTTATTAACTACTCTTTACACATTGGTACTGGTTTGCAAAATAGCTCATAAAAGATCATAATTGATATGAAAAATTTCTATTATTTTTTCCCTAAGTACTTCAATTTTTTCCCACTTATTAAGTGATTTTGTGCAAGTCGAGCTGCTTAGTAAGACCTGTCTTTGTAGTCATTTCGTGTGTGTGTGTTTGCAAGGAGGTATTTTTAGATAGTTTAGCTGAACAGCAATCTGACGTCTTTAGAGGAGACATCAGTTCATTATGTGGATACAAATTCTATGCTTTCGGCTTTTATACACCAAGTCTTAATTTAAATCTGTTTTTCTTGCCTTTTCTAACGAAAGAGACTACATCATGGTATGTATTCTATTTCTTCCTAAGGCTTGCCTTTCTGGTTAACCTTTGCTTAAGAAATGATCAAGGTAGAAATGTCTTTATTTGCTCACAACTTAATATAGATTATAGAAGCATGGGATTTGGGGCTGTATTTAAATATGCCATTATACATTATGCTATACAGTGTTTTTCTATTGCAATGTGATTCAAGGATTTAAAATAGTCATTATGGGGCTCATAAATGCTGCGTTCTTTTAAGAAGAAGAATGTAAAGGCCAGGATGTGGGAGTTCTATACTTCTCATAACTGCACATACTGCTGTATCTGTTAAAAAAATGCCTTTTTCTTTGTGAAAGATAATTTAATGTTGAGTATGTAAGAGGAGCATGGTTATTTGCTTTCTTACTGCTCTAAATACAGTGTTTATAGGAAGTTATAATATCTTCTTTTATCTGGTTCTCCTCACCCGTTTCAAAATACTGGGAAAACAAGCTCTTAAGGCTTAAGCAAATTCATGTTAGTTGTTTGTGACCCTGATCTCAAAAGAGATAATACCTTTGGTTAATGATATACATAGTACCTTTGGTTAATCATAAACATCGAATTTATTTTTCTAATTTTACTACAGCTAACATTGAGAAACTATTCATATAGAAGTTTAAAAGATTTTTAAAAAATAATTTTCCAATGTGTTCTTTATTTCTTTTCCAAAATTTAAGTTATATCTACTACATGTCGAAATGTCAAAGCTTGAGTGAAAACTTTTGTTATTGGTTCAGATGTGTTATCTGCATGGTGTGAAGCATCCAGGATTTAAAGCATGGTTTTTAGTTTTCAGTTTAGTTATTTGATAATGTGTGAATTCACTGGAATTTTAGAGATATTTTAATTATTACAATGGAATTTCTCATATTTTATCTTATATCATAAACATGAATCATTATCAGAGAGAAATGAATTATCTAATGCCAAAGAAAGATGCATCTTAGAGTGTCAGGTTAATAATGGGCATCTGTATGAAGATGTGGAGATCTTTTATTCTTCAAGAAGAAAGCAAATAAGTTTTTTAATATATTGAAGGATCAAAGAAGATATTTTTATAGTATGAAAAACAGAAAGAGGAAATCCTAAAGCCAGGACATTTTTTTTAAAAAACCCTTTCTTGTTCTTAAAAATTAGTGGTGTTATGTAACCATTTAAGTATTTAGCTGAAGCCTGATATTAAGTGACTCAGATTCCTAGCTTCTTAATGATGCGTCTTTACAGTGAAATTCAAGCAGTTGCCAGATTCTTAAGCCATGAGTTCATTCTCCACCCCCCTCCCCAAATTTGCATGCAGTAAAAACTGAGAATCTGTGCCAAAAGAGGTGTTAGCACTGAAATTCTTATATGCTAAATGTAACATTTGATTTTAGGCTGTTTCACAGTGAAATTGTATTTTAATTTAAGAAAAATGACCAATGTCAGGCTGAAGTTTCTTTATTGAAAAGTAACATAAAAGCTCTGAAATCTGTCTTCATTGGCTCCTTTTAACTTCCCATCACACCCCACCAGAATAACAGTTGTTTTTTTAGAGTTTTCCCTAATCAATGGAGAAAAGCACCTACCTTCGCCTAACGTAGTAACACAGTAATGTACTAACTCTATCAACTCTACTCTCGTGTAAGCCAAGTATTTTCTTGCCTCAGCCTTGATTTGGAGGGAGAAGCTTATGTAAGCCTTTTCTTGTACACATAACTCCAAGGAATCCTTCAGGAATTGTGAAATTGAGCACCTTAAGAATTTTTCCTAAGGGATCATGGAGAAGTCAGGTTGGAAATATTAAGAATGTAGTTAACGCCTACCTCCCACCGCCATGGAGACACACACACACACACACACACACACACACTAATTGTAAATGAAACAGTGCCCTGGTGGGGGATATGCAGTGCCTGACTCCTCTGGATTTCATTCCAATAGACACTTTATCCCTTTTTTCCTGAATTAAGGTGATAAATCTTCATTTTTGGTTCAGTTCACTTCAAAATATCTCATAGATTTGAACCATCATTAACTGGAATATATGAAATATATAAAATTCTTGAAAATTGTTTAAAGACATCTTTCCTTAACTTACTCTTCTACCTGGGTGCGGTGGCTTCACGCCTATAATCCCAACCCTTTGGGAGGCCAAGGCGGGAGATCACTTGAGCCCAAGAGTTGGAGACCAGCCTGGGCAACATAGGGAGACTTTGTCTCTACAAAAAAACTGAAAAATTAGCAGGGCGTGGTGGAGCATGCCTGTGGTTCCAGCTACTTGAGAGACTGAAGTAGGAGGATCACTTGAGCCCAGGAGATTGAGACTGCAATGAGCCATGTTCCATTCTGGGTGACAGAGGGAGACCGTGTCTCAAAAAAAGAAAAGAAAAGAAACATACTCTTCTTGTGTTGACTGGAGATTTTTTCCACCTCTATTACTTTTCTTTTTTTATGTTCCAGTTTTCCATAGTTGGTAGAATACATTAGAATAAGCCCTATTTAGTCATATATGAAGGTATGTATATATCTAGTTTACATGAAGCTATCTAGTTTATAAGCACCAGAGAATCACAGATATCAGATGTTGGCCTTTAAGTGAAGAGGACACATAAAAAATATCAAAGTTTATGTTTGATTTATTTGGTGTGTTTTGTTATTGATGTCTTGGTTACTATTTTTTTCTATCGATTTTAATCTGAATTCTATGAATTACAGTCTAAAGGGAGGATTCCATCTCAGGAGGTTTGCTAATCCTGTTGATAAAATTGAAAGCATTAAAGAACAGAATTTATTTACAAAGCTACATTAATTCAAATGACAAATATCTAGCCAAGTTCATATTTCACTTGAACTTTTATTAGGTTTCTGTGTTTGGAGGAAGCACTAGGTGTTTCTCAAGTTCCTTAAGAGATTTATAAGCAAAAGTGTAGACGTTTAAGCAAACTTAACTTTAAAATATAAACGAATTCCTATTTTACATTCCTGTGGGGCTAGATGTATGTAACTATTTTAAGTAAGGCTTAGCTCAAAAGGAAGAGAAATCTTGAGACCTTTTATCTAGTTACCCCATCTGTTTATTGATTTCAAGAATCACTGTCTCATCACAGTATGGATCAGAATATTCCCTCCCTCATCATCATTGTCATCTTGATCATCATTGTTGTACTTGTATGTGTTAACTTGTAAGCACTCAATGAGCAGGTGAAAAGTTTTGCAAAGTTTTGCCCACAAAATGAGACATCAATTGGTTGATTATAATTTTAAAAATTAAGACTCTATATTTAATTGCCCACTGGATATTTTGATGTGGATGTTGTCACAGATTTGACATGGCTAAAATACAACTCTTAACACTTAACTGTTCCCCCCAACCACCACCACCACCACCACATATTAACCCAAACCAACCAACCAACCATGCAGTCAACAAACTATTAGAGTCCCTAGTTTTCCTCATCTCAAATCACTGGGGTTGCCATCTATGCACATATTGAAACCCCAAACCTATGAATTATCTTTGGTTCCTCAGGTTGCTCAAACCTCTGTATCCTTCAGCAAGTCTTATTTCTTCTACCTGCCTCACCATGAATTGATGTTCTTCCCTCCATCTCCATTATTACCACCCTGGTCCAAGCTACCGTCGTCTCACTTGTACCGTTCCTAGTGTTGTACTGTCCCAAATACCTAATAGTACTTGTACTATTCCTAGTGTTCCCCTTATTTCTCATCTGCCCTTCTTCTGCATGCTATTCTTCACATTTATAAAATATAAATCAGATTTATAAAATATAGATCAAACTGTTATTTCTGTGATTTTAAAACTCCTCAGTAGCTCTCTATTGCACTTGGACTAGAATCTACACTCCCTGGAGAACTATGCGTGAACTAGCCCCACTTGTTCTTCTTACCTCTCATTGGACTTTTCTCCATCTTACCCACTCTGCTTCCATTGCTTTGATCCTCCCTTTGTACGTTTAACAGACCAAGCCATGGAGCCTTTTCCGTAGTTGTTTCTTTTGCTCAGAATTTTATCTGTGATGCTTACTTGGCTGGCTTCATGACTCTCAGATCTCAGCTATAGGAGGTTTTCCTCGGGCATTTCTGTTACACCATATTATTCTAATTCTCTGCCAAACATTGATTATTATATTTTGGGTTTTTGTTTGTTGTTCATGTTATTACTGCTTGATTATTATGTCTTTCCCCACTGGAATGAAAGCTTCATGAGAGTATGTACCTCATCTATTCAGTTCATCACTCTGTCTGTAATGTCTAGGATGTGTTTAACATAAAAAAGCCATTTGATAAGTAATTATGGAATGTGTAAGAGGAAAATTAATAAGAAGTACAAAAATGCAGGTATAGGCAATATGTCAGTAAGCTTAGAATTAGTAGATAATTGTTTCATCTTGAGAGGATTTTTTTTCTCTTTTGACTAGATTAAACTTAGATAAAATCAAATTTGGGTATAAAGACTGGAGGCAATAAGTAGCCAGTAAACATCAATCACTGAATATCCACATTAGCAATCTTAATGATAAGTTAAGATTAACACTGTTAACTATTACTATTGTTATGTCATGTGATTCTTTAATATTTAACATTTTAATAAAATATGGAAATAAATATTATTTACCTAAGCAGCAAAAAAAATTTGATATAAGCTTCTTAGGAATTTTAGATGATACAGAATTTTAGAAATACAGACATTCTATTTAGGAAGAATATTAATATGGATTATTTTGAAGATCAAACGGTCTTTGAAGGCCTTCAGTATAATTCAGTGCCAAAAATCACGTAAAGCTACTTGGATGTCTCCTTGAGTGATAGGACTTGACTATAAAGCATTATGAAAGTTATATACTTCTCTAAGAGCAATTATATTTAATGTATGTATATCATGGAATTGAAGTAAAAATATGTTAATTTTTGTTTACATGCATAATAAATTGTTAATAAAGAATTCCAAGTTACTTTTCCCTCTTAGGATTTATGGGGGTTTGTGGAATACTTGTCTTTAAAATTAATGATAGTTTACATTGTAGAAAATTTGGAAACTACTCAAATTAATATTTTTCTGTGATATAAAAGCAAAATCTAAATTCTACTTTAAGCAGTGGCATAGCTAATTCACCTCTCTTGATATCAGTTCCTACAGCTATGAAATGAGAAGATTATACTAAATGAATCCTCAAGCTCTTCCAGGTCTATGCTTGTGCTTTATACAAAAACTTGTATTTGCATAATGCTTTATATTACCAGAATTCTTTCACATCTGTTTTCCATTTGTTCTCACAACTGTCTTGTTAGGTAGGCAGTACAGACCTTGTTATGTCTGTTCCACACTTGTGAGTAAACTGAACTACTAAGAATTTAAAATTATTTTCTTGAGTTAAACAGCCATCTTGGAACTAGCCATGTATTCTCTCTATAATTTCATATCATAATCTTTGACCTCCTGATGCTAATTCCTGGTGATGTTAAGTACTTAGTCAAAGTAAGTATCCATATTTCATAAATTACCACTGCAGTAACTTGAGAATTTTAAAAATCTGACCTTGGAAATTTGGTTATCCACTCACATAATCTGTAGGAAGCCAGTACTAAAGTATTGTAGCGATTTGTGATATATACCTACTCACCTTTATGGTGCTTCAAGCATATCAAATTTTTACTTTTTTATAAAGTTGAATAGCTGAATACAGAGGCTCCTCTAAAGTACCTTCAGGTTAGGTTTTGAAAGGCCGTTTTTAAGTTTGTTGTCCAGATGGTATACCTCGCTCCATTCTAACTTGTCTTCCTACTTCCATTCTAACCCCTTACAAGCCATTTTCCCCACCCCCTGCCAGAATGATCTTATAAAACAAAACTGGGTCTTGTTAACTTCCTGTTTAAAAAACCCAGTGACTTCTCATTTCACTTACAGAGCCTACTTTTTGGTAGGCTTAGTCCCTACTGCCTGACCCCATTTGTACCACTCAGCCTTTCTCACGCCTTACCTTCCAGTGCATGAACTCCTCAGAACCGTCAGATTCTGAGTGCATGTTTTCTCCCTCAACATTCTCACTCTTTACCTTCCAGTCACCTTGAAATTGTTTCTCAACCATTCCTAGGTTTATCCCACGTGAAGGTCTTTACTCTGGATATTCCTTCTGCCTGTAAAGCTTTCCTTCCACATCTTTGGCTGGATCCTTTGTATTTATTCACCTCTCACTTCAGATGTAATTTTCTCAGAGGAGCCTTCTCAGATCACCCAGTCTTAAATAGTATCCTCTCCATTCCCAGCCATCACCATCTATTACATGCTCTTCTTTTGGTATTGTCTCTACAGTACTTACTGATAGCTGAAATCTTTTTTAAAATTTTTTTATTGTTACATATTCCTCCTTTCCCCTTCTCCCCTCAAGCCCCTCCTCTCTTTAAGGGTGTAAGTTTCAGGGAGCAGGGATTTTGCTAATCCTAGTCATTGCCATATCACTAGTTCCTATAACAGTGACTGGCTTGTTACAGGATGTCAGTAAATACTTGTTGGATAATTAAGTAGATGAATGAATATTATGGTTCTGAGTAACTTTATATACTCTTCATCTGGCAGGCTTCTTGTTGAGATCTATGATAGGAAGTTAAAAATATGTTGAGTTCAGAAGTTTTGTCCTTAATTTTTTTGATGCTGGCTTCCAGGAAAGCTAAACTAAATTTATTGCATAACTACAGTTGCTGTTCATTGTGTTTTAGTTTTATTCTGGTGATCTTACCTATAATTGCTGATGGAAGGGGGTGACTATAGAGCTGGTAAGGAAAAGAACATTGGGATCAAACAGTCCCTGTTCAATTTCTCTCAGCCTCAATATCTTCTACTTTAAACTAGGGTTACCAGTTCAATGATCTGCTTATTAAATACTTACTATACCTGAGGTACTATGTGAGAAGCTAGGAAAAGAGTGATGAAAAAGACAGACACACCTAGAGAGGGCATTGGATTATTAAATCAGCAGCTACTGTAAAGGTATTTAAGTTCTGTGACAGGCAGCATTCTGGGTATCACAGGAACATCTTACAAGAATTTCTAACTTCAGGAGGAGGGTTCAGAGAATTAGCCAGGCCAGGGGTGAGAGTGTTCTTCCCGGAAGAGGGAACAATGAAGACCCAGGAGGAGATACAGAGTATCTCGCTGTATTTAAAATAACCAGAAATAGATTTATATATTTAGTACAGAGGCTGAGGGGAAGAGAAGTGAGTGTGAGAAGATCAAAAGGAGAAGACAGTGGGGTGCAGTGGTTAGGAATATAACTTTTTCCAAAGGGAAAGAGAAGCCACTAAAACATTTTAGGCAGGGGAGTGACAGGATCAGGTGTGTATTTTCCTATCATGTTTTAAAAGTTTACTTCTGGCTGCAACATGAAGAAGAGGGTGTTACAAGAAGCAAGATAGGACAGTGGTAGTACAGTGGCATCACAGTGAAGTGGGTTCATATTTGTAAATCCCCTCTCAGAGTGCTGTCACACATAGTGGGAGCTTGGTCAATTTTATAAGTTCTGGGTTTTCCTAAGGTGAATTGAGGCTGTGTAACTTCAAGGTTATGGAAGTTAAACTTTTTGTATCTAAAGGCATTTTCAAAGTATTCCTGCTTTTGTGTATGTGCATGCATGTGCACTGACACCACAGATTTTATTTAACCAGTCATCAGGTTCTCTGAATGGATTTTAATGAATGCTACTCTGTTTCCCTGATTTCAACCTAGGATGATACATCAGTATGCATACACATACACACTTAACAGAAACATTTAGAGAAAGTAGCTGAAGTTGAGGAAAGTAAACCACAGCTTAATACAGCAATAGAATATTAAAAGTTTGTATTAATTTGGGAAGAATGTACTTTCTAAGAGAGTTACTCAACTGATGATGTAAATCAATCACGGCAGGTGACTGAGAAAGTCATGAAAAATGCTGGAGCATTGGCAGAAGTGAGGGGGTCTCTTTTAGGTAATGTGTGCTTGACGATGTCATAGTCATTCAGACTATTCATTTAATGGCATGTGTCTAAGGTCTACAAAAAAAACAAAGATGAAGGAAAAGAGAAAAGTCTATTAGACTTCTTGCAGTTTATGAGTATATATTCCTGCTGGCCCTAGGCAGTGAGTAATGCACCACAAATGTTCAGTCAGTTCTTGTATAGTGCCCTTCCGACAGCCAAAGCAATGAGATTACCTGGCATGCCAGGGTTGACACATGAAGCCTTTGAAAATAAATGTGAAATTAAATTCTTATCATTGAAATCCTTGGAAATAAATCCTAACATGGATATCTTTGTCACAGAAGTAAAAGGAAAAATTGATAGACACATAACATGAATACCTAGTGTTTTTGTTAGCAACTTAAGAAGGGTAACATAATTATTTTTTGTCTTAAAGGTTATTGTCTAGCTCAGTTGTAATACCCGTCACTAGAAAAGGAGTGCCTGTGGTGGTGGTGGTTGCATAAAATCTAGAAGCAAATGTTTAGAGGTAGGATCTGAGATGTCATTTAAAATCAAGGTAGTTTCCTGTGTGTGTGTGAATATATACATCTGTGTGTGTGAGGAATGGGTGGAGATTATTAATAATTTTTATTATTATTTGAGACAAGGTCTCACTCTGCCATCCAGGCTGGAGTGCAGTGGTGCAATCACAGTTCACTCAACTTCCTAGGCTCAAGCGATCCTCCCACCTCAGCCTCCTTAGTAGCTGGGACTACAGACGTGTGTCATCACACCCAGCTAATTTTTGTATTTCTTGTAGAGACAGGGTTTTGCCATGTTGCCCAGGCTGGTCCCAAACCCCTGGACTCAAGCTATCCTCCCACCTCAACCTTCCAAAGTGCTGGGATTACAGGCATGAGCCACCATGCCTGACCAGACAATTTGCTTATTAAATACTTACTGTACCTTAGGCAGTATTTGAGAAGCCACATAGTACATAAAGTTTCTCAGTTGATAAAGTTATATAACCAGTATATCCACAAATGATAACTTAGAATAGATGGAGTTTCACAGTTTTGAGTCACTATCCATTGTATATATATCAAGACAAGCTTTAGTGCTGTTTTTTTTTTTATGTCCTCTTGATGTAAGTTGTAATGAATATCTTTTTCTGTTAAAGTTATGTGGAATTACTGTTAATGTTTTATTTTTCTTATCTCAAAAGTAATTCATATTTATATTTAAAATTTTAGAAAATGTAGATAAGCAGAAACAAATTTTAATTGTCCATAATCCTACGGTGTAATTATAGCTATTGTTAACATTTTCTTTATACCCTTCCATAGTCTTTATTTTGTATATGTGTATAGAATTGGTTCACGTTAAAATGAGGAAAATCTTTTGTGCAACATTACCACCGTTGCTGATATTTAAAATGTGTTGAATTATTGACTCGTACATTTTGAGCTCCCAAAACCCTTCAGTGGCTTCCCATCTCATTCAGGGTAAAATCCAAACTCTTTACCATAGCTCCCCACGTGATTTCACCCCTGAATATCTCTCTGCCCCAATCCCTCTCCTTGTCAGAGCTTGTACTGACCTAGCTATTCCTAAAACATGCGAACGCCAGCCTACCTTGGGCTTTTGCTCTTAGTGTGCTTGTTGCTGAAATGCCTGCTACTCCCATGTGCTTCTGCAGGGGTCAGGCCTTCATTCCATTCATATCTTGTACTCAGATGTTACCTGAGCAGGGAGACCTTTCACCCCCTATATCCTGGATACTTAATTAATTTTTAAATTACCACTATGTGATGTTCTTATTTTTTTGATGGGCTTCCCCCAACTTCCTACCCACTCCCCAACACAGACACACAAATACTAGGATATAAAGTCTATGGAGTCAGAGTTTTGAGTACATCCACCCTTCTTCCTAATGAAATAAGTTTACTTCTATTTTTTTAAAAGACTATAGCATAAATTTCAAGAGAAGTATTTATTCTCAAGTGGTCAGCCTATTCAATAAATTTTATGAGTCATCAAAATCAAACAATCAAGTAGGTGGCTTCTAGACCCAATTTTTCATGTAACCTATGAAGCAGCACTTTTAAAAACAATAATTTTCCGGAAACCTTATAGTTTCATCATAGAATATTTGTGTCTTGAAATTTGAGTAGATATTAGTGCTCTCCAAATTAGAGGGCACTGAACAACTCCGTATATTTCATTACTGTCTTTGGTTCATAAGATAATCTAATACTTTGTTGATTTTGTTCTCAAGTTACATACACAGCACAAGAATTTTTCATAATATATTTAATGATTATATTCCTTTGGCTTAGTGATATGCTAGATTTATCTCAGCTTTACACAAAGACAAATATGAAGTATACTTAGCAATGTATTATATATTAATATATGAAAATGTTCTATACAAAATTTGTGTGCTTATATATTTTGTATACATGTCTATATATGTATTTTATGAAGATGATATAATTAAAATTATTCCTTTGGGAAATAAGTGAGAGCGTAAAAAAATGAAAACAATTTTCTCGTCTTAATATCACATCTTAGGTCATCCCTTGCTGTCTAGTCACTGTTTATCACATCGGTTTCTTTTCATCTTTGCTGGATGCAGTACTTATCACAACTTGACAGTTTCTTGTTTATTATTTAATTATTTGTCCCCACCCACTAATTGTAAGAAGATGCATGACAGCATGGGCTTTATTTTACTCATTGCTATATTTAGCAAACTCGGAATAGTGTCTGGCCTACTGGTTTTCAATAAATGTCGTTTGACTAGTTAATTGAAGAGTAAATGAACTGTCGTGTTTATTTTATCCAAACTGCACACAGTCCCATGAAATAGGATGTTATCAGTGTCCTGCCTACTTCTTCATAAGGAATTTAGAATTTCACTGTGGAAGAATTTTCAGTTATAGGTCGTAAAAATGATCCTAGTATTTGTTTAGGATAATGCTAGCTGTTGTACCAAACAAAACAAAATATAATGGTTCAAACACAGTAGACTTTTTTTTAAGTCTCCTTTTCATAAATCTGATGGTGTTCTTGATCAATGGACAAATTCCTTCTAGATAGTGGTTCAGGGTTGCAGGCCCTCTCCATTTTTTGGCTCAGTTGTCTTTAACCTTCAATGCAAAGCTTGCGTTTTCTTCCAACAGAGACTCTCTTTAATGGAAAGGGAAAGTTCATTGGAGGGTCTCGTGTAAGGTTGTTATGAGTAAGATATAGAAGTGGCATAATCACTTCTAACTGTTCATACTCCAGTGGTTTGAACTCAATTGGCACTTACGTAACCAGAAGGGACGTTGGGAAATGTAATCTAGCGATGCACCCAGCAAGAGAGCACTGGTGAATAGCTAGCCAGTCTCAGCCACGCTACTGTATGTAGATCTAAGTTCATTTGCATTTAGGTGTAAGATAGCTTTATAACTTTTAAAGAGTTAAAAATTAATTATGGGTTAATGTTTTTAATTCTGTGTAAGGCCTCCTTCCCAAACCCAACCTTTTTTGTTCACAAAGAAGGCAGCTTAGAATCCTCCATGGATCCCATAGGAATCTTTTTTCTTTGACTTTAAACACTCATTTCCCGAGCTCCATACTCCATTGAGCATTTCTTCAGTTGGGATAACTAAGTGCAGTCCCTTTGGAGCTCATCAAAGTTGTTGTCTAATTGGTTATAGAAGCCATCTTCTGATCGTACCATCAGCTGCCTCCCTCTCCAGGGATTGCTGCTTCCATAGCACCAGTCCCACTAGGTTCTGGAAAACAAGAGGCTGAGAACTCAAGTTTTAGTAATTGTAGAATATTACCAGTATTTCTATATTAATTAGTATTACAGTCTAAATGGTATGATTGCATGATTTGCTTATAGTTCATAAACATAGATTTTGGAGCCTGTTACTGAGGGTTTTGGACAAGCCACTTGAGCTCTTTGAGCTTCCATTTCTTCCTTCCTTCCTTCCTTCCTTCCTTCCTTCCTTCCTTCCTTCCTTCCTTCTTTCCATCCGTCCGTCCTTCCATCCTTTCGTCTCACTCTGTCACCCAGGCTGGAGTGCATTGGCATGGTCTTGGCCCAGTGAAAACTCTGCCTCCCAGGTTCAAGCTATTCTCGTGCCTCAGCCTCCCAAGTAGCTGGGAGGTGCATGCCACCACGCCTGGCTAATTTTTATATTTTTAGTAGAGACAGGGTTTCACCATGTTCGTCAGGCTGGTCTCAAACGCCTAACCTCAGGTGATCTACCTGCCTCGGCCTCCCAAAGTGCTGGGATTAGTGGCATGAGCCATTGCACCTGGCCTGAGCTTTCATTTCTTCAGCAATGAAGTGCAACATCTGGGCCTTCATAGATATTAGAACAAAGAGACAAAGTATGAAACGTTCAGCGTATTGCCCGTTATACAATACAGGCCCCCTCGCCCCAAAGCTATCGCAGTAATTATTATTAACATTAAGAGAAAATATACAGAGGAGTTTGGAATTTAAAATAGATGAAATACTACCCAGAGCATGACTTTTAAATCACCCAACTCAGTACCAACAGTTGGTGTGTTTTTCATTGAAAGTTCTTGGACTGAATGACCTAGAGAATTTTTTGGAATCTCCCAAAGGGATTTGTGCTTTTCAAATGAGTGGTCGTTGATGGTTGAAAATGAATTGAAAAGGAAAAGGAATTATATGCAGAGTGCATGCCTGTGTGTATGCATTTGTGTGTGTGTGTATGTATGTGTATTTGAAATGAGAATGGTCTGGCTGTCACTTGAAATCCATCATAAAACTGTTTATTAACAGGCAACAGGACATTTCATTTGGCCATATATACATTAATCAACTGCCTCCGTGTTTCTATGGAAACTCATATAAACAGTTCAATTGTACCATTTGAGGTCTCAGATAAACATTTTCAATGACACTTTCAATGGTTCTAATAATAATTCTACTATTGTTCTTGATGCCAGATATCTCAGATATCTTTCTTAAAGTGATAGAATTAGTTGACTAGCATAAGAGAGTGTGTGTGTGTGAGTGTGTGTGTGTGTGCGCACGTGCGTGTGCGTGCGCATGCACATGTTTTTTCTGACCTTCAGATGTTGGGGAAATTATATATAAGACAAGGTTTTGTTTCCACCAAAATCAACTATCAGGAAATAAGTCGCCTTAATCTTTTATATAATGAAGTTCTCTCTCAATTTAGTTTATTGTTTTTAAAGAAGGATGTATTTTTCCATAAGGAAAATTAATCAGAAATGACCCCAAGCGATCTTAGCTTGGAATGTTTATAATTCACATGATGGAATTGGTATAAGGGAGTTAAAGAAGTTTTACATAGATTTAATAATGAGTCCTGAATATATGATCTCAAAATTGCAATTACTGGATATTACCATAAACATTGTAAAGATTAATTTATAAAGCAAAAAGTAAATGACTGTTGTTGTAAAGAACTTGCAAGAAAAATGAAAAATCAGCTTCCTGAATGTTATACAGCACTGTGTCATGTGTAGACACATCACTACCTTAAACAAATTAGAAGGAATGTAAACTCAATTGGATGACTCAAAAAGTGAGTCAGCTTTGCAAATGTCAAAGTCATTGATGTTGGAGATGCAGATTAAAGTTTCATGAGTGAGAAATTATTTACAATTAATATTTTTCATGTGATTTTGAAATTTGTATTTCACTAGTAATTTGATCTAAATAGCCATTTGATTGTTTCATCAATATCCATGAGAATTTTCAGGTCAATTAGTAAATTAATAAATATATTTTAAGTTTAATGCTTAAGTGTGTGCTCCCTAGCCATTCATCTGGGGCTGGAATCTGTTTCCATCACCTTTTCGCTGTGTGATCTTGATGCAAATCACTTTTCTGCATCCGAGGTTTCCTCCTACATAAAATAGTCCTACTAATACCTATTTTTTAAGAGTGTTGTAAAAATTAAGTAAGCTAATGTATGCAAGTACTTAGAGTAGGGCCTGTCACATAGTAACTGGTGTACAGGTGATCTAATTTTGTTATCTTTGGAAAAATGGGGCAAAGCCTCACATTTTGAAATACATGGTACTTAGATCATGCAGTTTCTCATCACACTGAAGTATTCCTCTCTTCCATTTTCAAGTGAAGTTCATGTAGGTTTCCTTTCTACTCAATGCTTTCTTTGAACATTCAATGGAAAAACCCTCCTAAAAGTATTTGCTTTGAAACATTAGTCACCTTGTGACAGACAGCCAGTTTTCAACCAGTTCACTAATATTGATTATTTATTTTCCTCATCGGGGTCCCAAGTGTATTTAAATTGTCCCAATTTCATACACATAAGAATTAATTCCTTTCTGCCTTGGGAGAGGGCTAGGGTACCATATTTCAGTAGCTAATTCCACCACATAAAGATATATATTTGGACAGCAAGCCATGTGAAATACTCATTATATAAGCCACATCTTATCAAGCCCTCTCTGTTACAACTCTCTCTAAAACATTATCATAATATAGGAAAGTAGCAAGGAACGTTTGAAATGCATCCCTTCCCCCAACTCCAAAAAAACACACAACACAGTGGTGTTTCTGTTCAGACTGTCCTCTGAGAGGCAGTGTGCTCCGTATGGCAGGAGCAAAGCTTTATGGTTTTACCATACTTAGTTTGTAGCATATGTCTGTGCCAAATGCATATTATTTTCGAGGCTTTTGCAGTCAAATATAATAAGGCAATACACATAAATGCACAAAACTACCCAAGTTGTTATCACTCTGAGAGAATTCTAAACTACAGAAATTTGAATTATTATAAAAGAGTAATTGAACTATATCATGAAAATGAAGTTATTTAGTTTGCAAAATGTATTATGGTATTCTAAGCAGTGAGTTCCTCTCCATATAAATACGTGATTTATTTAAAAGGTAATATGTAGACTTTTGGGGAAATATGTAGTGAACTACCATAATGGTAGTTTTAGGTATGACAGTGTCAAAACAAGTTGTTTCTTTGGTTGGCTTCTTCGTTTCCACCGAATTTGAAAAATATCTGGCCTAAGGTGGTGGAGGATGTTGACTGGAAAAATAACAGAAGAAATGAGAAGGAATAGAGAGGCATATATAAGGTAGATTATTTGGACCACAGTGATTATTTCATTTGATCACTCTATTGTGTTATAGTCATTTCATACAA